>NW_028227262.1:60805000-61447500 GCF_978045245.1 Mus caroli
ATCTGGGCGTGCAGACAGGTGAGAATCGGCAGGGTCCACGCATCTGCTGTTGCCAGCAAAGGGGGTCACTGGCTTTACCTGGAGCCTGGCCAGCTAGATAGCTGGGCATATGTAAAGGGTCCTCGTGCTTGTTCTTTGCCAGTTCCCACTAGAAAAGGCGCTACTGTGGTGGCCACCTCTGTCTTCCTACTGAGAACTTCCTGTTCCAGGTTTTAGAATTTTCTTATTGTCATTAGGACCAAATGTAGACTGGCTCAGGACCTGTAAGGAAATCACACTGGGGTTCAGAAATCTCCTAGGGAAGTTGTTCAAAATCCTGTTTGTAGTTAAGGTGTCTGGGGTAACAGATAACATGGGCCTGAGGGAGCCCTCAGGTCTATAGGAAAGGCCCCTCTTAAGACAGAAACGGTTTAACAGCAAGGGTACAAAAACAAAGGCTGTAGTTTGAGGCCAGAGCAATTAGCGCTTGTCAGCTTACCTTACAACACAGAGGGTCCAGCTGTTCACACAACGGGGCAGGAGTTCTGGTGGGTGTGCAGCCATGTGGTCACAGCCTGCCAGCAGCAAGACACCTGGGTCCACTACACCTCAGTGGAAGTAGCAGAATGCCTCCCTGATCCAGGGCTCTTAGGGACTCTTGCTGCTATGCTTGCCAGCAAATGGCAATCAAGGGACAATTAGCCACTTGCCCCGACACAGGTCAGCATCAGGGCCAGATCCCTTGCACACAGCCCAGGGCGCACACCATATCACACGTGGCCTTGTCTAGACCCAGTCCTGAGCAGAGGAGCCTGGTGCCCTCCCAGTCCACAGGGTCTTCCCACTGCCCCTCCTCTGCCACTGCCACAGAGCAGCTTCCCACCTACCCTAGGGACTCCATAGCTTCTGGCAAGCAGGTGCAGAGTCCCCAGCTCTGGGCTGTGCTGGGGAGTGTCAGGCCTGGAGTCCACAGCCTCACCTGCTGCTGTAGCTGTCAGCTGGACCTGGTGGCTTGTGGTTGATGGTCACTATTAGTGGGTGAGTGGGGATGACCTGGCTTCCAAGAGGACTGTCACTGTGGACACCAAAATGGCTTAACTGAGATACAGTGAAAACATGACAAATAAACCAACTTTTTACAAGCTGCCTTGTCATCTTTGTAAACGGAGAGCAGAAAGCTTGTTCTGAGTGTTGGAGGTGAACCAGGGCTGTCAGCACCTGTGACAACTCCTGGGACCTACTATGTCAATCACTGCCTGCCGGCCTCTTCCTGGGAAAGGGTGGCATGGGACCAGACAGTGGAGTCCCTGTATACCAGCAGGGAGCGGTATGCACCTGGGTCCTGAAGGGCACTGGAGGTTGCTGCCCAAGCCAGGTAGGTGACCCGGTTGTTAGGAGCTGATAGCTTTAACTGTTCAGGCTCAGAGCACAGCTGTTAACCAGAGAATCTGAGGCTGCTCTGGGGCCAGAGCCTGGTGGGGACAGGTGACCTGGGTGGTACACCTAGGATGCCTGCCAGCAGCTTCCTGTTTACACACCTCAGCAAGGGACTGGCGACAGAGCAGTTCTTGGGCAAGGGCAAGACTAGGACAGTGAGCCCAGCAGGCCCCTACACATGCTGTTCTGTACTGCTTTGGAACGTTCCTCTGCTGTGTTGAACCTGACTGTAGAATCCTGGCCTGAGCAGTGGCACTGCCGTAAGCTGCTCAGGCACAGCTGGGTAGCCCCATCTTCCCTGCACTCCACTTGCCTGCCCGCCACCTCAGACCAGCTGCAGGGTTGCAGGAGCCTAGCTGGAGGTGGTAGGGCAACAGGTTACCATTTGAGGGAGGGACTGAGCCTCTTGATGCCTGGGTACTTGAAACCATGTCTGCCAGAGCCAGCCCGTCTGAAGGAATCAACAGAGCCCCCCTGAGAGCCAGCAGCAGCAGTTTGGTCCGAGGCTCCCTTTCTCTTGCTTGGTTGCTGGTGTCCTCCAGGCACCTCTGCTGGCACCCGGTTGGAATGACATGGAGCTGGAGAGGATCTAGGCCTGTGAGCTTGACAGGTGGGAATGCCAGTGAAGAAGTAGTTAGATGAGATCCACCTCTTCATACCTGTGAAGTTTTCTTCGTTAGGTTGAGATAGGAAAACCCGCCCTAAATCTGGGCTTCATTATCTCACTGGCTGGGTCCAGGACTGATAAAAGAAAGCTAGAAGATCAGGGGTGGCCATGTGACTGGATGCAGCTTGACCAATGGCTTCCAACTCTGCTGCCTTGACTTCCTGCCACCATGGACTGAGCCAGAATAAACTCTTAAACTGCAATGAGACAAAGAGCTGATAAGCCAGGTTCCCATGCTCCCTGTAACCCTATTCCTATGTGCTGCTCTCCTTCCCACTGCCTCCCTGCATCCCAGCCTGCCCTAGCTGGATCGGACGACAGCTTCAGGAAAGTCTAGGGAAGACCAAGGAGCTTAATCTCTTCCATGGTGACGCAAAAACCCAGCCTGGACTTAGGAGTGCCAGTCCCTGATCTGGACTGCTACAGGCGTGCCTTAGCTGGCAGTACCCGCACCCTCCTTGCTGAAACCTGAGATCAGTTCATCTGGTATTGCATTGTACCAGCAAATAGCTTTGTGGGAATGGAAGCAGAATCCACCCTGGGAGTTTATACCCCCAATAAATTTCCAGTGTCTACCAAGCCCATCACCTGTATTCCCCTCCTGTCCATCCTTCAAAGCCCACCTCAGGGAGATTTAAAAACACCCACAACCCATCAGAGGGGTCACAGTTTAAGGCCAGCCAGGGCTACTGTCACTATAGTGGGGAGTGTGGGTGTGGACTACATCAGAAAAATCCCTAAGATACACTGGAGGGAAATACCAAAAGCAATTGTGTCCATTACTGTTCATGTTCAGAGTGGGCAAGGAGGAGCCTGGTGTGGTGATGTACACTGTTAATCCCACTGCTCCAGATGGAGAGGCAGGCTGATCTTAGTTCCAGGTCAGCCCAGACTACACTACACAGTGAGAACCTGTACTCCCCTCCCCCTCACATGTGCATACACACACACACAAACACAGATTGAGACAAAGCATGACAGACACAGGATGGGGGGCAGTGGGCAAGGACATGACAATGCATTTGGAAAGCTCTAGCAATCCCTTTGGAACTAAATGTTCATGTCCTCTCCTAGTCCTACATGCATGGGAAATGGGAGAGCCCAAGCAAACATGAGCAGTCATGAATAAATAGATGGTGGATAGCCATACACTGTTCTGAACGAAGTGGGCTAGAAGCAGCTGTTGTCCGAGACTGCCTCCAAGACAACTGCCTCCATCTTCAGTTGGGCTGGACCCACTTGCCCAGGATCTTCACGGGTGGGATTGTTGACTGGTGACCTTCCTTATTTCAAGGGGAGGCCAGACAAGGTCATAGGCCCTGGGTACTCAGCCAACCGACCCAATAAGTTGAATGTCATCCTGCCCTAATTCTACCGACTTGGCATCGGAGCCTCCAAGAGGGGCTAGAAAACAGGTGGGAAGGTATTAGGGAAGAGGCTCCATCTATACAGCCATGAGGAGTCACCATCCCTGCTGGGTACACATTTCCATTGTGGCTGCTTTAAGGTCACCCATACTCCTGCCTGTAACTCTCTACCCTTTGCTCTGTAAGACCAAGGAAGTCCCTGGTCTTTAGTATACTTTAGTTTGTTGCTAGGGCCCAAGGAAGAAGTGAGTAGACATTATTTCTTCATCTCAAGGGGTTAGGAAGATTCTCTTTGTCAGCATTCACAGTGGCCTACTTGTGGCTTAGGGATTTTACTCTGTGACTATAAGCTTTAAAAGAGAATACAAGCAAACCAGAACTCTAAGCAAGGATATGCAGGCATTCCTACATCACTCAGGATGAGGGAACAGGGTCAGCCATTATGAAACGCAGAGGCTGGACCTGAGACTGACAGCACCTTCCTCCCCATCTCTAATCTCCCCTTCCTCCTTCTCTGCCATCTCTAGCTAGGAAATACACTGAGTGTAAAGTGGCTTGCACAGAGGGACCACGAAGTGGAACGCACTATCATGCATACTCCTTTGATTCAGTCCAAATTCTGCACCTTGTTCCGAATTAACACAAAACTATCCACTCAAAACTTTATCCTACCAGGGGTACACTATAATCCCAGCACTAGGAAGAGGCAGGCAGAGGAACCTGTGTTCGAGGCCACCTGGTCTATATAGAGAGTTCAGGTCTACTTGATGATGATGATGATGAAGCCAAGCTCAACAACAACAATAATAATAGTAATAATAATAAAGCCAAACTCCATGTGCCTACCCCAATTGTTTTCCCACAAGCATCCTCCACCCCCAGACTGCATGTCTAGCCACACGGGGGCGCTGCGAGCCACGCCACTCGGGGGTCCGCGGGTATTTGCAAGGGTCTGGGCGGCACTTCCCGCCCGCGTCCCCATTAATCACGCGTGCTGACGGCGCCGACCCGCGCGCGGGCGGCGTGACGGCGCCGGTGACGGCGGGTGACGGAGCGGGCAATCGGCGGGCGCGCATCGGCCCATCTTATCGCGCCAGCCCAGCCTTCGCCCGTCGCACGCCGCCCATTGATCGCGCGGGCCGGGGCCGGGGGTCAGCGCGGACGCTCGGCCTGACAGCCACATCCATCGCGCTGACGGCCGCACGCGCGCTCGGCCCGGCCATTAATCACAGCATGGTGCCGAGTGACGGGGAGGGCGACAGGGCCAGCGGGCGATTGCCAGCCCTGCCAGTCCGCGCCTTCCATTGCCCGGCCCTGCCGCAGGTCACCCGCATCCCCAGGTCACTTGCATCCTGGGATGGGAGGACGGTGTGTACCTCTCAGGGTCCCATGGGAGAGCTGGCTTGTCTGGCTGATACTAGGTAATAGCATTACTCCTTTCTAGGGGATACCAGGACCTGTTTCTGCATGGAGCACAAACAGAACTGCATTCAAACGCGGAGGGCTGGACCTCTGCTTGCACCTGTTTCACAAACGCTGACCTCTAGTAACAAGAACCAGAAACTGGTCATTCTGATCTGAACCCTAGTCACATAGTGCCTGTGGCCTCAGAGTGCCTCACATCCCAGCTTGGCTGCTGCTCCTCAAAGATAGGGCCTTTCAGACGTGTGGCCAGCGGCCCAATCAGGGCTGGCCCAGGGTCAGGGAGATGGATGGCTACAAGGTGTAAGTCCTGCCCTCTGCCTGCAATTCCATGTCTTAGCTACCATACTTAGGCATGTTGACCTACCACCTTTTGGTGTGAGAAAGCAAGCTGCTCCTTCTTAAACCCCGAGTATTCTCTGAATCAGTCTAGGGTTGGGCCAGGATAAGGGCTAGGGTTGAAGGGGTAAGGTATCTGCAAAGCAGAGGCCAGGATGTGCCTTGGCTTTGGGAGAAGGTACTGCACCTGGAATGAGCAGTCACCAAAGAGCTCAAGGAAAGGCTCCCAGGAGCCCGGCCCAGAGCTGGGATAGTGGCCACCTCCTGTGACCAGCCCCCATCCTGCCTGACTTTAATATTACAACAATTTTTCAAGCTGGAGCTGAACTAGTGGGAAAAATGGGGCTGCTGTAATTGTTGTTAGATTGTGTGTCAGCCTGATAAGATGTAACAAATACTTCCTCCCCACCAGGGTCTGCTCCCCGCCTGGCAATGGATGGAGAAACTTCTCATAGTCTACAAGGGATGGGCCATAAAAACTTCGCCTGTAAGATTAATGTAATAATCACAGGCCTTGCTGGGGAAAGGGAGGAAAATTAAAATAACCAAACCTGGCTACCTAGCCAGACCATCTCCCTCCCATCAGAGCACTGCTGTCCCCTCCCCTAGCACTGTCACACCCCAGAAGAGGGAGGAACGGCAGGAGTCGGGGGCTGTGGTTAGAAAACACAAGGCCACAGTCCTAGTGCTCACTAAAAGCTCTGGAGAGCAGGTGCAAGGGACTGCAGGGATGGCAGGGACTGTCCTCAACCCAGCCGTACCTCCACCACTCTGCCCTGCTCAGGTGCTGTGAAGGTTGAGGCTTGACCAGTCAGCCCTCTCAGTTTACCCAACAGCCTCACCTGCTCAAGCTCAGATTCACAACTATTGCTAGGCAGGGAAATTTCAGTTTCCAGCCAAGGCTCTAGGGAGTCTGATCTCAAATCTGGCTTCTGTCTCCTGCTAGCTGGGCGGGTGCGTTTGGCCTAAAATGCCATGTCTTCATTTGTCTAGTAGGCTTAATTCAATACCCACAGCAATCTCCTAAGATCTTTTGCTATGAGGACAAAATGGTGTCACCAAGAATGGTGGTGCTTACAATCCCAGCAACTCAGAAGGCAGAGGCAGGAGGATTGCTAAAACTCTTAAGCCAGCCTGGTTTACACAGTAAGACTGCCTCAAGACATGGTATCCAGTGTACACACCAACCACCCATGAATCCACACTGATGGTTTACTAAACAGGTCAGCAGTGAGACAATCCCTCATGCAGACTTCCCAACCACAGGTAAAGGGGCAGCCCTGGAGGAGACACAGCTTTTAAACCTTAGTTAAACCTTAGGTGTGGTTAGCACAGACTTTACTCAAAAGAGCCCATCACAGAACATGGAGTGTGAACAAAGTCACAGAGAGAGCAGCCTTGGCCAGGGGCCGAGAGTCTCAGTGGTGTCTACTCAAAGTACCAGTCAAGATGGGCTGCAGGACACACACACACACACACACACCAAGGCCAATCACAAGAAAAATACTTAGCAAAACCGACCAAGGGCATGGGTCAGAATGCCCAACAGTCTGGAACTGCCCAGGTCATCAGAATGTCTGGGCATCTCACAGCCAGGAGCCTGACAGGAGGAAGAGTTGTAACATCTGCTTCTGCTCTGACGCTCACTGATGAACTGGCTGCCGCCTGAAGGATACTGGGTTACGGCAACTCCCTGCTCCGACCGAGTGCACAGTAATTATAAATCTAAACCGGCTCTGCAATTCTTGTGTATGTGTGTAATGTATAAATCACCATGTTTTGTGCTGGGGATAGAACCAAGAACCTTACGTAGTAATTCCAGCTCCAGGGGCTCTGACACTGTCTTCTGACCTCACAGGCACCTGCACACACTCACACAGACACACACCGCACAGACACAAGTAAAATATAAAAACCTAGAGAGAAGTATCATCAAAATAACCTATTCAGTTTTATTAGAAAACAAGCTAGGTGGGGGAAGGGATCCTTCCAAACAACCATGGAGGTTTGATAATTTACAAAGAAACTGTAACACTGCAAAGCATGCTTGAGGCGAGCCCCTGTGCACGGTGTGGGGTCCGTCTCTGGGTGCGCCTCCATCCCAACATTACTTCATGTACTTGTCCTGCTGGTCAGCCAAAATCTTGGCAGAGGACTTGGCGTCATAGAAGAGCTCACTGATCTCTTCCACGTGCTCCTTCTCAATGCTGTCCTTGCCGTTGATCTTTGCCAGCAGGTTGGCTGGGGTCAGCAGCTGCACCGAATACCTACAGCAGACATGACAGTAGTGAACACGGGGCCACTGAAGGGAGCCAGCCCCAAGTCAGCAGGTACATGGACACCACTGGCATGGCTGAGCCATCTGCTCCAGTGAGCCCAGGGCAAGGGTGGCAGAGGGCTTCCTGCCATCACAGTGGAGAGCGGCCACCCGAGCGAGGGCAGGTGACACAGTGCTCCTCTCACATCTGCACTTCGGCGGACACACTAACACTCAGAGCACGCACGCCCTGGCAGTGTGCACAGTGCCAGCTCAGATGGAGACTTTTAACATACAGGGAAACAACACAGGCAACCAAAAGCTTATGCGGGTCCAAGGCATGAAAATCCAATCACTGAGAGTTCACACAGCTGACCATTCCCCCTTTACTTCAGGAACAAGAGCCTGAAGTAAAGGGATACAGGGAGGGCCAGGGTCTGAAGAACTATTTTCTCCACTTACTCACTGCCTCTGAGCCCAGGAAGAACAGCTGAGAGAACACTGCACATGCACTGATCCCCTGGGCTGCAGCCTCCAGATCTCTGGAGTACACACCCAGTGTGAGGGTGAGGGGGGCAGGCCCTCCCTGCTCTGCTGGAACTGGGAGGACAGTGGTGTGAGTTCCCACATGGGGCCTGCTGACGGAATCCTAAAGTTCATCTCTAGATCCTCAGCGCTCGGGAGAAAGCCCCTGCTACAGCAGAAGGGTTCCAGCCGGGCGCCACTTGGCTCACCTCAGAGTGGTCTTGGTGCCAATCTCCCCGAGGTGGTTCAGTGCCTCCTCGCTGATGTTGATGCCTTCCGTCTGGGCTCGGATCTTAATGATCTTTGGAGAAAAAAAAAAAAAAAAAAACATGGTTACATATCGAACACGGCTGAGATACCCAGGGTCTGACCTACTGATGGTCCCCAGCACTGGGGAAAACCTGTCCATCTGAATGATGTCACCACAGCCAGGGCTAGGATCATCTGGCTCCAGGGTACCCCCACAGCCAGGGCTAGGATCATCAGGCTCCAGGGTACCCCCACACCCAGACCAGCTTTTTGCCCTCTCTTCCACTGTTACAGAGAACTGGAGTCACTCCCAGCCTTGCCGGGGAACCTCAAGGTTCCAACCTCCCCTGGCAGCTCTGGCACCATCGCCTATGAGCACTCAAGCAAGAGAAGAAATTTTTGTTTGCTTGATAAATACAATGGTTAAATAAATCAAAAAAGTTACTTTTAAAGATTTACCAGCCCTCCTAATATCGCTGAGATATCTAATCTATGGAGAGCCTAATGCTTGTTGCAGTGAGTATCCTGTGAGGCTGGAGGGGCAGCCAGCAGGCGGTGAGACGTGCAGCGGTGGCACGGGGTCCCACGGGCGCAGCGGCACTGAGTGATAAGGGCCAGCGGGATAATGATGTTGTGTGTTGCGGGGCTGAGATAACTCGAGGACTTCGAGCCTCATATAATACAAGAATTTTTCACTCTGGCAGCTTCGTAAACAAGATATCAAGAAGCCGTCGTTTAAATTAAAGCTGTAAAAACAGCCAGAGTAAAGGCATGGGGGCTGGAAACACTGAGTCCTAGCACCAGGCTACAGAGAGAGAGGAGAGTGGAAGCCTGAGGTGCTGAGTCTTACAACTCAGGACTCTGCCAGGGGTCAGGAGTCATCCTGTCACTATAAGCAGCCTGGAGCTAAGGCCAGCAGGCCAGCATGCACTCCTGAGAGGTGGCCAGGCCACAGGCCAGCACTGCTGGTGCTGCTTCTATCCAGACAGGCTGCAAGCGCAGAATTGGGGGAAACCTCTTGACTGGTTCAAGTATGTCCACAAACATATCTGCTGTCTTCCTCAAGGATCAGGACAGGAGTGTCTATATGGGCTCAGCCGTCAATCATGTAAACAGCAGAGGGGCCTGAGGCAGTCACCAGATAGGTTCGAGGGCTGTGGAAGAAAGCCAGAAAGGATGCCCCGTGCTCCGTCATGAGACAGCTACATGGCTCAAGGATCTGTGACCAACCGCTGTACAAGGAAGACCTCAAAGCAACAGTTGAAAATGGCTGTTTTAAGAGTCTTTGGGAACTACAAGAGGGACTGGGGTGTATGCAGACCAGTGGCAGAACATGTTCTCAGCATGCATAGGGTTCTAGTTATATCTCCAGTGCTGCCAGCTCCAGAGAGATACAACACTGAAGGCCAGAGCTCGGCAGAGCAGCCGCTGCTCAGCAGAGCATCACCTCTCTGCTGTGCTGGAGCTGTGGCCTGGCTTCCTTCCATAATGCCAAGCTTCTCTGTCTCAATGTCTCTACAATAGGCCAGAGCAATCATCAGAGCGCTACCTCAGCTGCTTGGAAACAGGCAGCTCATTAATGAGATCTTTAATCATTTAATAAGCCACAGGGATGTTTATGAGGTGTTGGCACTGGTGGCACCCTACATACACGTTTTCAGTTGAGCTCGTCTGTGTAAAACCTGCCCCAGTTCCAGCAAAAGGCTGAGGGGATCCCTGAAGCCACCAAGGCCAAACCAAGACCCAGACAGGAAGCCACTGAGAACAGCCTGGGGAGTGGCCCAAGTGGGCCTGTCAGTCACAGCACAGGTATGAGGGGAAGACAGCACTCTAGAGGAGCTTCGCCTGGGGATCCAAGGTGAGCTACTCCAGACAGAACCCTAGCTTAGTTTTGAGCTGCAAACCCTGGTTATCACAAAGCTCTTGAGGATGGAGCCCTGTTACTGTCTAGCTCGCAAAATTCATGTGATAATTCCGCAAAGCAGGGAGTCTCCTGTCACCGTCTTAATGGAATCTGAGTGTCAATGGCCAAAGCCCGAGGTAGGTCTCTCCTTTACCAGAGAGGGTATTCTAGACTGCTTCCGTTGTGGTGCAACAATGACCAAGGTGACTTGGGAAGGACAGGTTTATTACATCTCACAGGCCACAGACCACCATGCAGGGAAGCCAGGGAAGGAACTCAGCTGGACCTGGAGGCAGGAACTGCAGCAGACACATGGAGGGGTGCTGCTCACCCAGGCTGACGTCTAGCTCGTTTCTTAAACAGTTCAGGGCGACCTAGGGATAGCATTGCCCACAATGGGCTGGGCCAGCCTACATCATTTGTAATCAAGAAAACGTGCCACAGGCCAATCTGAGGGAGACAATTCCCCAACTGAAGCTCTCTCTTCCTAAGGTGTGTCAAGTTGACAACCAAAATCAGCTCCCACAGGTGCCCAGTTACTTGAGCCACTAGGCCAGCAAAGGGAAGCCACAGAACAGTGGGTGTCACTTCTTGGCAGGACTAAAGCTTTGAGCTCAACAGCAAGCACTTCCTGATCTGCATGGTGGCTTTGCTCCTGCTCCTGCTCAGCGGCCACCTAGCACTGGCCTGGTAGGCAATGGGCCATTTCAAGACATGGGGCCCAGGGGGAGGAAGCTGGCCCAGTGAGTCCCTCTAAGGAGATAATGGGACCCCCGAGTCTTTCCTATCTTTCTTCACCCCAAGCCCATCAAGAGTAAGCCACCTACTCTGTTTTGTCTCCTTCGTGATACACTATAGAGCTCAAAGTTCAAAGAACAAGGTTAAATGACAAGCCAAAGCCACAGAAACCATGTTCACAATAACCCTCTCCTTACTTAAGTTATTCCCTCAGGTACTGACTGTCACAGGAATGGAGAAGACGTTAGACAGGCCATGGAGCTGACTTCCTAAATAAGGTTCACAAGTGGCACTATGACCTTTAACAGCTGGTCTGGGAGAAGACAGATCTGCTGGTGTGTCACCATGAATCCCTGAGTGCTATTAATGAGAAATACTGCACAGGCCATAGGAGAGCCACAGCCACCGCAATGCTCCAGCCACTGTCCCAGCCACTCGCTGGCATTATATATATATAACACTGAGACATCTGTGTGCTACGCTTAGTGTGCTCATCTGTCTGGGTTCCTGTTTGTTCTGTTAAAAGTCTAGCCTAGCTTCCACCTCACTGTGTGGCTGAGGAGGACCCTCCACCTCAATTTCTCAAGTGCTGGCCAAGTACAGGAAAGCTTCACCAAGTTGAGTTTATGTGGCACTGGGAACCAAAACCGGAGCTTAGTGCATGCTGGGAAAAAATCAGTCTAGCAACAAGGTACAGGCCCAGAATGCTTGTGTTTGCTTGTTTGTTTCCTTTTGAGACAGGATCTCACTATGCCTAAAACCTGTGATCCTCCTGCCTCAGCCTCCTGAGTGCTGGAACTGCAGGTGTGCATTACCATACCAAGTAACTACATCATACTTCCTTGCTCCTTTCTTCAGGCTGAGGGCATCCGGTGACCACTAAGCCCATGTTTTCTTTTCTCCCTTTTCTCAAGCTCACCAGGAATAGCTGGGCAAGACCATGGGCTCTAATCTAACCATCTAAGAATGTCCACTCAGAAGAACCCATCTGTCAGAGCCTCAAGGACACTGGGATTTGCTCAGAAGAGTGAGCAGAGCAAGGCCTAGGCTAGCCAAGTGGTCAGAAGCAGGTAGAAAGAGGGGGGGAGTGCGAGATCCCGGTGCTTACCTGCTTCATCTCCTGTGGTGTATACAGCATGGTCCTGATGATCATCACCCTGTCCAGCAGGTCCAACGGGATGCCGTGTGGAGAAGTGATGTCCTCAGTGCCCCTGCAAGGGCCAAAATCACTCCCATCACCCAAGGGATGCTTACATCTTGGAAAACAGACACATGAGTGGAGGCACTCACAGTACAAGTAGCTAGCATCCCTGAGTACCAGGGCCAGATGGCCCTGAACAACAGCTTTATTATCCCGGTTTGGGAAGGGAACACACCAAAACCAAATCCAAAATCAAACAGACCCAGCTATTTGCCAAACCTTCAAAGAGTATTTTATAATTATACCGCTAATGTATACATTTTTCTGTTTTGTCTGTTGCTTTAGTCTTAATAACCAGACCTAATTTCTACTTGACAGCATACATTCATGAATTGTCTCCTCTGAAATTATCCCCAGGCTTGACCATCCCAGAGATCTATCGCGTGGATGACTGTGCCAACCTGCACAGCTACGTGAGAGGCCTGGTCTCAGCACCACAGACAGCATCGAACATTTTAATTCCTAAATATTTGCTGCTTTATAATTTAGAAAAAGAAAAGGGAACACCTTGATTGAGTTGCATTTCCTTGCTTACTAATGAGGCACAAATGTTTCCCCTCACATCCATGCTTTTCTTCCTGAGAATTGTCCAATTACATCCTTTGTTTTTCTTTTCAACCTTTAGCCAAGCCCTAGTCAACAGCCAGGAAAGGAAGCCTGCCAACCTGCCAGCCTGTGCCAGCCGCCTGACGGGACACATGCTGGGCAGACGCTGGTGCCCTACAGCCAGCCCAGCCACGGCACGGGACGCTGAGCAACTGTGGGGTTCTACATCAAGCCATCCTGACCCAGGCGGCCATCAGTCTCCCTAACAGCCATCACAACTGCAAGAAATAACACAACTGATTAGAATAACAGAGAGCGAGGCATGCCATTTCAATTTAGTTGTTAATATCAAAATATTTGGTTTCAGGGCTGGCAACATGGTCCAGCAGGCAAAGGTGCTTAAAGCCCAATAGTCTGAGTTCAATTCAGAGACCCCCACATGTGTGCAGTGCCGTGAGCGTGTGCACACTGACAAAAAAGGAAGAAGAAAAAAAGATTCAAGCAAGCAAAAAATAAAAATCAACTTTGAAATTCTTTCCATACAGGTGAGTATCAGTGTATATTTATTATAAAATTAAGTGAAAGTAAATTGTATGGCAGGATAAACTTGAAACACGGTAGTAAACAACCAGACACAGAGGCCAATGGGTATCAGACTGCATGCGAGGAAAACAAAGTGGCCACGCACAGAAGGAAGTCAGAGGGGATGCAGCCTGAGCAGGGAGGATGGGACGGGATGCTAATCAGGGCCACAGCAGTCTTGGTTTTGAGGTGAGGAAAAGGTTCTGGAAACAGGCGCTGGAGGACAGCTCTGTGTCGAGGGCTCTGTGTAAGCTCTGTGTGGCTGCTCTTGAAGAGGCCCTGTGATTTGGTTTTCCTAGCACCCACGTGGTGGCTCACAGCTGACCATAACTCCAGCTTCAGGGGGTCTAATGCCTTCTTCTGATCTCCACAGGCTCATGCATGCATGTGGTGTACAGACATGCACACATGTATCTTTATACACATAAGGTAAAAAAAAAAAAAGAATATATCCTTTAAAAAGTTTTGGAAAGCCGGGCAGTGGTGGCGCACGCCTTTAATCCCAGCACTTGGGAGGCAGAGGCAGGCGGATTTCTGAGTTTGAGGCCAGCCTGGTCTACAGAGTGAGTTCCAGGACAGCCAGGGCTATACAGAGAAACCCTGTCTCGAAAAAAAAAAAAAAAAAAAAAGTTTTGGAAATATAGATAGCACTGATGGTTTTGTCACATGTCAATGAGTTTTACAGTTGGAGACGGTTCAAACGGTAAATGTTAGGACTGGGCCTGCTCAGCAGAGTGCTTGCCTAACAAGCATGGCACTCAAGGTCTGATCCTCGGCACAGCACGAGACCGGGCATGAAGAACAAGCCTGTGTGACTACCGCGCCTCAGGACGAGCAGGAGTTCAAGGTTACCATTAAGCTATACAAGAATAATAGGAGAGAACTGTAACATGACAAGTTTTATCAGGATTCAAATCACAGTACTTAGAATAGCTACCATCTTCTTGTAAAAAAAAAAGTTTAAAAATGATGTTTAAATTTTTGTTACTGAATACCCTTTCAACTCTTCTTAAAGTTTATTGTGGGTAGGGGGGAAGGCCAGAGTTCTAAGGACATCTTAATATCTGAAATCTGCCATGTTGAAGTAGCCTAGAACCAAAAATAGTCAAATTTCCACAGTCTTTGATTTAAACATGATTTAAAAAAAAAAAAAAAAAAAAAAA
The DNA here is from genome assembly GCF_978045245.1 of Mus caroli. Taxonomy (NCBI): domain Eukaryota; kingdom Metazoa; phylum Chordata; class Mammalia; order Rodentia; family Muridae; genus Mus; species Mus caroli. The sequence goes on from NW_028227262.1 coordinate 60,819,376, forward strand.
AAAAAAAAACACCGCAAGAAATTCACGGAAATGTATGCAAGAAATGAAGTCCCCAGCCCCAAAAGAACAGAACTTACATGAGATGGGGTAACGAGCTTTCTTATAGATGAGTTCCTAAAGCTAAAACATAAACCAACAGCCCACTCAGAAGTCACTAAGGGCTGCCAAGCAGGACTTAGTCATCCAGGCTGAGTCTCAAGCATAAAGATGCTTCTGGAAAACACGGTCATGGGAAACAGTTTACAGAATCCCATCCAAGATGAGCGCAGCGCAGAGACCCTGCTCAGTGACAGCTCCCCCGACCCCAACCCCTGACCTAGGAATGGAGGGGCCACACCTTATCACAGATTTGTTAAGGAATGGATTTTGGTTGATAATGGGCTTCCAGGCAGTCTGGGGTGTGAGCCCACAGGGCAATGCTCCTTGAGCTTAAGTATGGCGCCTCTGCAGAGATAAGGCAAGGCCTCTGGAAACATAGCTTGTGCTTGAGCAAGTGACACACCTCCTCTTTAACACTCTTCCATTGGAAACTCTAGGCTCTTGTACTGGGCCACTGTTGACTCCTAGACCCCTCATGTTCTGTCAGAGGCTATCGTATGCACTGTGAGATGCTGTGTAACACCCACAGCATTGAGTCACGAAAAATAAAACTGTCTACAGATATCATCAAATGTTCCCAGTAACAATGCACCTGATGGAGGATCAGTGCCTACTGCTACTCTCTGTAATCCCTAATGACAGAGACATAGGTGACACACAGGTGACACAAGGCTTTCCTGACAACTAAGAGTGTGGTAAACAGCTGGGCAATTTAATGGGCAGTTCCCTGACACGGGCCTGACCCTGGCCCAGTAGACACAATGAGACATTTTTAAAGGGCAGCCGTATGCTTGGGTGCAATGCAACTTGGTAAGAAAAATGGTCATTCTGGGCTGAGGGGAGGCTCCCTAAGTAAAAGATCCTACTGCTCTTCCAGCGGACCCAAGTTAGGTTTCCAGCGCCACTATCAGGGACTCACAACCTCCTGTAACTGTCCCAGGGGATCCAACACCCTCTGACCTCCATGGCACTTGTACACACATATGTGGTGCATACAAATGCATGCAAGGACGGTCATCTCAACAAATGGCTCTATGACAGCTGGATGTAGAATCGGCCATGCACAAAATTAACCCCAATTGACTTACAAATCCAGAGCCGAATTATAAATTCTTGGGAGAAAATAAAGGCATGTGCCTGTGGTCTCAGGTTAGACAGTGCTTCTTATGTAAGAACAAAGCACAAAGCAGGCAGACTGCACTTCAAAGTAGCCTGGAATTTGTTACTGGGGGCAGGGGCCGAAGACCAAGGACTTATACATGCAAGGTAAGTGCTCTACTGAGCTGAACTCCTACCCTAAAGATTAAGAGTTTTGAATAAAATTTTTAAACTGTGTCAAAAGACTGCCAAAAAAATTGATTAAGACTGCCCAAAGAATGGTAGAAAATACTCAAATACATTCATGTAATGTTCAAACATTACTGATGTACATAATAGTTTACTCTCAAGAGTAAAGGCAAACAACCACAACAGAAACTGGGCTCATCTGTAATCCCACAAGTTGGGAAATAGGAAGATTAGACGTCTAAGGTCAACCTAGGGAGCCTAGTGTCCCCTGAGGCCAGCTCCACACCATGCCATGCAACACTTTATACCTATTCACTGCCCAGCTGGGTTGAGGGCATCATGTGGGCTTTCCAGCAAGCTAAGCAGCAGCACTTGCAGCCTGCAGTCTACCACCGGGAGACAGCCTCATCTGTCCTTGGGTGGCAGGGTGTCCTGACACCACTCCATAGGGGCTCATACAGAGACTCTAGAAACATGACAAGGAGCAAGCCCTCAACATGTCAGATATGATGCTGATGGTGCAAGAGGTCGGCAGCTCCTCCAGGGAGAAGGCTATGACGACTTGTTACAGATTGTCACACTGTGTAGATATTCCTAAAGTTCTGTCTTTTAGCATCCTAACCACACTAGTGTACTCTGAAACTCAGTCTTCACCCAAACCTAAGCCAAGTGCCTACGTGGTGAGAGTCCAGGCCCTGCTTGCCCAAGTCAATGGGAGCAGCAGTGCGGTGGGTCTCCTGCGGATGATGTCAGCACGACGGAGCTGGTACTCAGCACCAACCTACTCTGTAGAGTTCATGCAGCTGGCTAGAGCTTGGTTCTCACAAGCAGGCTGGGATCAAGGGCTCCTTCCTCTTGAGATAGCCCTGGCAACGGGGTCCAAGAGCTGCCAGCCTCTGTTGGCACCCGCTGGTTTCGGTTAGCTCTGTTGGCAGAGCTCCCAGCAGGGGGCACCATGTGTCCATACTGAGAGCCCAGATGAAGCTATGCAAGCAAGCAAGTGTCCAGCAGAGCCACAGGTGCCAGGCTTCCGGAGCCAGGCCCACATGGAGTCTACAGATGCTGACCAGGGGCCCTGAGCCTCCCCAGCAGCCAGCCTGGACCTGGCACAGCAGCTTCCCCAAGACTACAGGACACACCTGTGATATGCTCCTATCCAGATGGCATCACGGGGTGCCAGAACACACAATGCCACCATCTACAATTGAACCACAAACATATCGTAACTACAGTGCATAGGGGGACATAACTGAGGGTGGCTACTGTTGTAATGCACTACGCTCACAGCAAATACCAGACTACTTACTCCCCAGGGCCACCAGCACCCGGTGTGGACAATCTCAGTGTGTAGACTAAGTTTCTCCAGCAAGGGCCAGTGGCATTCTATATGGCCCACCATCATGGACAGGCAAGCCAGCAGTTTGGGAGGCTTCGGCTGTCCTGAATACTCTCGGGCCATAGGACCATAGTGTCTCCAGTGACCACTGTCAAGATCACAAAGCCCCAGGGCACTGTCTCTTGGAACTGCTGTGGGCTTGAAAAGAAGCCCTTCACATCCCAGCACTGCAGAGACCAGCCCTGACTGTCCACAGGACCACAGAAAACCTCTAGGGCACTAAAACCGCACATGAGAACCTGACATGGGCCTCAGACAAAAGCTGGTACATTCTCTGCAGCTCAGGCTCAGAGTACTTAGGAAAAAGTGAGTCTGGAAAACCCCTCCACCCCAGCTTTGGGGCTGTATTAACACAGGAGAGACTGTACCAAGACCCACTCTCCAGGGCTCTACTGAACCTCTCAAGAAAGGTCTGGCGTGGGAAGAGTTACACCATTCAGTTCCCTCACCTGCAGTGAAGCTAGCAATAGCTATCCCTCTGCAGGAGACAGGAAGTTAGCTAGCTCATGACATCCCACTAAAGACCAGCTCCTATGCGACCATTACTTCGCACACTCCATAGCCCAAAAGACCCCTGGGAAGACCTTCCTCATCAGAACAACACCAAGACATACCCTTGCTTCTTCCCCATCTGCCTCATGGCATGCAGGCATGCGAACCAAGGAGAACACTCGTTCAGAAGGAAGGTGGGAAGCCTTGGAGCAGGCGTGGGGCCCTACCTGATGACACAGTTGCCTCGGTTGGATGCAAAGATGACAATGGGGGCGATGGAGGACTCCAGGGCTCGGTGCAGGTAGGTAAAGCACTCAATATCCAGCATGTGGACCTCATCGACAAAGAGCACTCCAGGGACCAGCTCGGCCACGCCCTGGTCAATGTATTTGTTCACCACTTTGTTGATCTCCCCTCGCAGTTTATCTAGATGTGGGATGGCAGGGTCAGCACCAGCAGCAAATAGCTCCCGCTCTGAGCTCAGACTTCCACCCAAACCCACCCTACGCCTGTTTCCCCAACTGTGAGGCCCCAGCAGGCCCTGGCCCCATTCCAGCTTCAGTTACATCATCTGAAACAGGAACAAACACACCTAAAGGCCACAGAACTGGCAGCTTTCCCTAAAGTTGTTTGGCTAGCCCCAAGTGGGTTGTGCACAGGAAGGCCATGACCTCCTCACACGCCCCACCCTGCCTTACTGTTCATCCTCCCAACCTGATGTCCAGCTCCCACTAGAACTCAAGTCTAGCAGATTTGGGAGCCTGGGACGACAGGAGTTTTCATATGCAAATATTCCTGTGTTGTGCTCTGTGAATGACCCTGTCTTATGGCCCTGTGTGATGTTGCTTAGGTTAATTGGCCTCAATCACATGCAGTCTCAGTCCTCTCCAGATAGGAAGATGGTTTCAGGCCTTACAAGATGTTATTCATAGTCAAATAGGCCACCATGAGTCACAGCCCAGTCTTGACCAGCAGCAGTAGGGTCTGGTCATAAACAGAACTGCAAGACCTGCTGGAGTTGCTACCTCTTCTACCAAATCTATCAGGAAGAATTGCCTGAGAACAAAGAGCAAATTCAGGGCAAAAGACTACAGCGGTTGCTGCTGCGTGCAGCACACACACCTGTGACCCCAGCACTAGGAAGGCTGAGGAGGAGATGCAGCATCTCTTAGTCAAGGTGATCCTAGACTAAACAGTGAAACCCTGTCTCATCAGCCACACAAAGCCAGGCAAAAATCCAGACACTGCTGCTCTTGGGATCTGGAAGAACCATCTCAGCGGCTCCTCCGGCTGCGACCTCCAAGGTCACAGAGACTTAGTGCTTCACACGCATTTGAAGGTCACCAGCCTACAGGTTGCTAGGAAATGATAACACAGAGGTGGGAAGAGTATAAAGGCCACACCAGAGCAGAGCAGAGGGAAGAAGGTGGTTCTGCCATGGCAGCAGAGTTTGCTCCACTTCTCAACATCCCTAGGACCCCAAAGGGACCAGAAACTCTAGGTGCCCAGGACCAGAGCGCACACTACTGTCTAAACAGAGTACAGATGACAAGGTTTAAGCTATGATCTCAGAGGAGGGAAGACACCATCACCACGCTTATTTTACTTAGAGGAGCACACACAGCCACCGGGTATGGCACCCAGGGTCCTATCTACTGTAGGCTCTGGGGGCAGGCAGATCACCAGCTCTTACCTGTGATCTCTGTCTTTTTTGGCTTCATCAACTGGCCCATCATAGACAGAATATCTTGCCCACCCTGGAAAAGAGAAGGCTCCGTCAGCCAGAGAAGACTGAATGACCATGCTGTCTAAGGAGGCTACCAAACCTAATTCCCCTGCTTCCTATTGGTCTCCAATGTCAACTCACTTGGAGATGCCAACACAAGCCCCCTGGAAAGTTTATATTTTCATGTATGTGTTTTCATGTACGTACATTTTTTTAAGAGACAGGGTTTCTCTGTGTAGCCCTGGCTGTCCAGGAACTTGCACTGTAGACCAGGCAGCCTTGAACTCAAAGCTCCACCTGCCTCTGCCTCCTGACTGCTGGGATTAAGGCATGTGTGTGGCATCATGCCCAGCTTCCTTGATAAGCTTCTAAACACAGAGGAACTTCACAGGCTCCAGACCTCTAGGAATCAAACAAACTCTTTCCATTGGGAGTAGAGTGAACAGGGTGACCTCTTCTCCTACCATATCTTTTAAAATTCGTTACTCCTGGATTATGCACAAAGGACCAAAGCTATGACTCAAAGCTCTGGCTGTCTGTGCCATCTTCCTGCGAGGCCTCTCCTGCTAGGAAGCTGCTCTGTTGACGCTCTGTCCCCACACAACTGCTGACGCTCTGTCCCCACACTCTGCCTAAAGCAGAGGCTTCTGAGGTCAGTTTGGAGACAGACATCTACCTCCTGAAGGCACTTGCTGGTCTAGGACTGATGTCAACAATCTCTTAACAAAGCCTCGAGGGACCCATTCTCCACTGCTGCTGCAGAGATGGCCTAGGGAGGATGAAGATAAATGTAGCCTGAAAGGCCACCAGTAAGGAACATGTATACTTTGGTTCTTTGAATCATGTCCCTCAGAATTGTGGCTATGGGATGACATTCTTTCCTACAGTTATCAGTCAAGGTCTAAGTATTTACTGTCCCTCCAGAGTTGCAGGCTTGGGCCCAGCTCAAAACTAAAGGTGGCAAGGCTCTGCTAAGTGGAGGGAGGTCACAGTTGTGCCAGGCTTTCAGAAACCCTGTGAGGGTTCACACAGCACTCATGCCCCCTGTCAGCAATACCTAGAGCATCCAGGCACAAGTCACTGCTGGAGAGAAGCCAGGGAGGAAGCTGGCTAGCTCAGGGCGGGAGGCTTGGCTTCGAGAAGAAATAGCCCAGGAAATCATCTGTGACTGGTGCACTAGAATGGGAACAAAGGAGTCCTGCGTAGCTCATGCCCATGTTAATTGCTGAACATCACAGAGAGAAAAGGAGCGCCTGCCTCCAAAGTGGCAGCAAGACCTTGCCGATTCATCCCCAGAGCTTCCAGGCAGAAACAAAAGGCTGCCTGAGAGCGCCTCCCACAGCAGCACAGCAGTACCTGAGGCCGTGCATTAGCCACATCCAGGTCATGCAAGGTCACATCCTGTATGATTTCCTTCTTCTTGTGCACATCTCCCTTTGGCAAAGGGACGTACTCTTCAGCTTCAAGGTCAAACTCTGTGGCATAGGTGTCACACCTGCCTTGCCGCTGTAGACAGAGAGACGTGAATGCTGTGTGGGTTTTCACTGCCCAGCCCTCAAATGGCAGAGCTCAGTGAGATAGAGGGTCGGGTCCCAACTGCAGCCTAACAACAACGGCCTCCCTGACAATCCCCCAATGTGCCCAACCCGTGTGCCCACTACCCTCTGCCAAGAGAAGGAAGCTATCGGTGGGTCACAGACACCCGATACTTTCTCCAGAGTCCCCCAACACCCGTAACTGTACGCACTTCCCGATAAAGGGCAAATCCAACAGATTAACTGGAGACAGAGGGAGCTGCTCAGACTCTTTTGTAGGTGGGTGATTTACTGCTTGATATCAAGTATTATGCTCATCCATTAAACAGTGAGCAACACTGTACAGGACACTGGGAATCAGATACGAAAAGAATGCCAGCTAATGCCGCATTCCTTCCCACATGCATATATCTTGGGAAGAAAATACCAGAGAGATAAAGGAAGATTAAATACACTGCACATTTCAATTTGAAAATGACTAAAGTTGTTTTGGTCTCTCACCCTGTTCTCCCCCTCTAAACAGGTCTTAGTATTTCTAACAGACTGTCTCTTTTCACGATGAGAAGGTTAAAGAATGAAGATAAGGAAAAGAAACTTTATAATTCGCAGAGGGACAACTCTGTCCTTCCCATGGCATGGCCCCCGGCAGTGCCCACCTCCTCCAGCACCTGGGTCTTCGTGACTCACAAATCAGACATAGTGCTTTGTCCCAGGGAGGGCATTACCTTCACAGCTCCACTATTTGCTTCAATGTAAATCACATCTCCAGCCTCTACTCGTTCTTTCTGCAAACTTTCAAAAATACTGGGGTCCAGCTGAAAAGAAAACAAGGGTGACTCAGAGAACTGCAAGGCATGTTTGACTTCCTTTTAGCATGCTACAAAGTGCCTCTCTATGGTATATCCAGAGGACTAACAAGTGCATAGAGCATCCTCCAGTGGGGAGCATGTCGATAGGATAAGGGTGAATAGTCCAGGAGAGGAGGGCAAGTGAGCCCACAAGCCAGCCACAGGGTACCAGGATATCTCTCAACTTCCTTAGCTTCAGAGGCCAGAAAGGAGCGGAAACAGGGTCCCTAAGGGTAGCTCTGGCTGCCCTTATATGGATGACGCTGACCACAGAACCAACAGCCCTATTGTCCCTTTCTGTTCTACCTCCCTATGCTCCTCACCTGCCCTCTAGAAGTCCAGGCCCTTTCTATCATAGAACTTGCCAGTGCCAGCTTACCAGGCTGGATTTCTGACAGGCTCATGATTCTAGAGCCTTGTTTCCTCATCTCCTAAACAGCACTGAGACGCACATCACAAATATATAAAATTAAATATGAGACACAAGCTAGGACCCTCCTGGGTTCTGAGTAGAAGGCCAGTGCTCAGGGCCTGCCTGTGGGCACAGGCAGACTGGCAAGCACAGGCCTGCTGCTTCCCTGGGCTCCCCAAACCCTTGCCCTTGGCTACTGGCATTCTAGAACAGTATCTTTTAGATACATCTCTCAAGGCTAAACTTCAAACAGAGCTGTTACATATGTGGTTGTAGTGGAGGAAACTGGAGCTGAATTCTAAATAAAATTAAAGAATTAAAACCCAGCACCAGGTAGAAGCCAAACAGGAAAGCACACCCTATGGCCCCATTTCTGTCAACTAGTAGACCTATAGAGACAGTATATAGCTTAATGCCTACCGGGGCTAAGGGTGGGGCTGGGAGACACCATCAGTGGCTTGAGGTTTCTTCTGGAGGTAATAGAAATATTCTAAATTTAGACTTTGATGATGGCTGTGTGACTGTATATTAAAATCCCTTCAGATGCATACTTAAAAGCAATGTTTTTAAATAAGCCAATATTTTAAATTTGACCTCAATGGAGCCTTGGAACACTTACCACCTCAGCTGCAAAGCCAGGAATCTACCTTGCTGCTGGGTGGAGAGGGGCTGCCAGCCAGGTACTGCTGTAGCAGGACAATGAGTGCCAAGTGTGCAAGGCAGGCCTGGGAGATGACTAAGTGCTTGCTCCTTGAACAAACTGAGACATGCCCTTCACACTAGACCACCCACCATGTTTCTGGTTCTTCTAGACAATATCTACATTTGCTCCAAGTATCTACAAGTAGACACATTTGCAACTTTATAACTTTCCCCTTATTTTCCTAAATAAACTTGTCAGGGTGGCTTTATGGATAGGTCAAATTAAGTTGCAGGTCTTTTTTTTTTTTTTTTTTTTTTGGTTTTTCGAGACAGGGTTTCTCTGTGTAGCCCTGGCTGTCCTGGAACTCACTCTGTAGACCAGGCTGGCCTCGAACTCAGAAATCCGCCTGCCTCTGCCTCCCGAGTGCTGGGATTAAAGGCGTGAGCCAGCAGGTCTTTTAATATAAGATATACTTAAGAATATATTGTGTGCATGTGTGCGTGCGTGCGTGTGTGCGTGCGTGAGTCTCCTCTCAAAGTGTTTTTATTTTTATGCTGGCTAAGTTCCCAAATGAATTGGCTGAAGCTGATTATGGAGAAGGTCACGCCCCCTCCGCTAGGACACCTCCTGAGTACAGAATGGAGCCTGAGCACTTGGCTCAACAGAGAGCTCTGCCGAGGTAAGCTCCTGGGATGGGATGAAGAGCCCCGTTAGGAAAAAGAGAAATGGCTCTTTGAAGAAGTGACATTTTTATGTTCTCCATAAAACAGTGACCAAGAAACAACCTCACAGAATCACAGAACCAAAAACATCAGAGTGGAGTAAAGACAGAAATCACCCAGCTGACCTAGCAGCTTCCATGAAGAGCCGAGTCCCGAGAGCCCAGATGACTTGTTGGGTTGTACAGCAAGCTGCAAGGCAGACGGCATAATAGCCGAGAGCAGAGCCGGCCTGCCATTGCCCTGGGTGGGCTAATGCAGGCTTCTCTGGCCTCTGGGAGCAGCTGCCCACTTACCTCTAAGAGAGGGAGCTTTGGTGTGTGCACACACATGAACTCACCGTACGGGAAGCATCTGCTGAAGCTGTCAGCATAGGCCCAACACACTCTCAAGGAGGGTGTGATGACTTTTACCAGTCACCATGTTAATAACTAACGCAGAGCTACGACAGATATAAGTTTTACCCCCAGGACTCTGTGGGATAATCAATTAGTATTCCCAAACAAACAAACAGCTGCTCAGAGACCATGCCACTTTATGTACAATTCCCTTTGACTTTGAAGTTTATGCTCTGATCCCAAGCATCCTGGCCTGTGTCCTAAGGGATGATAGAAAGATTCAAGTCAGACACAAAGTCCTACTCCGTATACTGCAACCTTTGAGCGTCAACCATGGAAGCCTATGAGGAGCTGCAGTAAGAGTCTGTGGCCCAGCTAGCCGGGCGTGGTGGCGCACGCCTTTAATCCCAGCACTCAGGAGGCAGAAGCAGGCGGATTTCTGAGTTCAAGGCCAGCTTGGTCTACAAGAGTGAGTTCCAGGACAACCAGGGCTATACAGAGAACCCCTGTCTCGAGAAAAAAAAAAAGTCTGTGGCCCAGGAGCAGTCTGCTGTACAAATCTGGCAGATTCCTCTAGGCGCTGCTCTCTGTGTGCATCAGACCTTGGTTATGGAGAATCATATGGAATATGGGATGGCAGAGGCAGGCTCCTCACTTACCCACCAGCTCATTCTAATGTACACGTGTGGTTTTCTAGAAGGAAGAGAACAGCTAAAGATGCTGAATCTTCAAGGGCTGGGTCCTGCACCCTGTCCTGTTCTGTGACTTAACACCCTACGATGACCTGTGCAGCTCTACAGCCACAGTGCACAGAACCCAGGACACCTTTCTCAGAGCCACACAGCACACAGCGCTGGGCAGTTAAGGTAAGAGCTCCACACACTCACCTTCAGCTGTTTGGTTCCTTTGGCAGTCTTGAGCCCTATGATCACATGGCTGATAGTTTTGCCGTACCCACCCATGGGGTTCTCTGTCTCACAGGGAGTGAGCTCTGTCACCTCCCCTTCATAAACCTCCTTAGTCTCCTTTATCCGCAACCCTGAAAGAGATGGCAAATGGGCCATGAGAGAAGAACCATTTCTCGGACACCACCTTTTTCCTCACACACCTACAACCCAAAACTCTTAGTCATAAACATCTATGGCAAACCAACCTTAATAATATAAGCAGGAGGATATCACTGTGGACAGAAAACAGTAGAGCCACAAATGCAGACTGGAGAGCAGAAGATCTGACTGCTCAACCTTAAGGATTTAATTATCTGTGTGCACGTTTGTGGTGGGAAGATATGCATGTGAATGCAGGTACCTGCACAGGACAGAAAAGGGCATTGGGTGCCCTGGAATTGGGTTTACAGGTCACCCTGAATGAATACAAGGGTCACCCTGCATGAATACAGGGAACTAAACTCAGGTCTTCTGCAACCTACTGAGCCACTCCCATGGTCCCTGATTTCAACCTAAAAAAAAAATTTTAAGAACACTTATTTTGTTTGGGCACGCACGTGTGTGGATACAGGAGTGTATGTGTGCAGGTCAGAGGACAAGTTGTCTGTCATTTCTCCCTTTGTACCAAGTGGATTCTGGAAGTTGATTGAAGATAATTAGGCGTGTACCTTTAACCACTGAACTATCCTAACCACCCTTGAGTGTTGGATCTCTGGAACTCAAATGGTGAAAGGAAAGTGCTCGTAAATGCTAAGCCATCTCTCCAGGCCTGATCTTAAACTCTTAATCTGCCTGCCTCCACTTCCCCACTCCTGGGATTATACATATATGCTGTCACATCCAGCCCTGAATTTAACTTGAAATAATGTTAACAGAATGCCGTACCGGGAAGATTCAGCTGCCTGCTGGAACCTCACTGGGAAGGAATGAGGAGGAGGCACACGTGATGCACACATGCAATCACGCACACACGCACGCACACACCAGAAGCCTTATCTACAATTTGCTCCAAATAATCTTGAAGGAGACTGATGAAGCCTTTATGCCAATCCAACTTGGAGCTGAAGCTGATGACGACATACTTGATGACTTCTGTAAATTTTCCCTGGTTAAGTTCCAAAGAAAAACAAACACTACTCCCAACCTCCAGCCAGAAGGCTAACAGGAGAAAGGCATGTGATACCAAGAATTCAGTTCTGAAAAGCTACCTTAAGGTCTCTGTTCGGCCGGGGGGAATGTAAATAGCATGGGATGATCTGCTGCAGCCTGTCATCTAAGGTACATGGCCAGAAGCATGGGGCTCCCAGCAGTGAGAAGGCTACCGTTACACGTAACAGTAGAGATGAATCTTGAACAGAGAACACACTGGGAAAGGCACCATCAGGGCAGATGAAAATAAATGTGAGGGCTGGTGAGATGGCTCAGTGGGTAAGAGCACCCGACTGCTCTTCCGAAGGTCCAGAGTTCAAATCCCAGCAACCACATGGTGGCTCACAACCATCCGTAACGAGATCTGGCGCCCTCTTCTGGAGTGTCTGAAGACAGTTACAGTGTACTTACATATAATAAATAAATAAATCTTAAAAAAAAAAAAAAAAGAAAAGAAATGTGAAGCCCAAAGCAAGCGTGACTTCTCTACAGTGTGAGAAATCAAGACCATCCTCACATGGAAAGGGACAATGACTGAGAACGTGGATGTTCTGTGTGTTTAGAAAGTAAAGTCTAAGTAAGCAACGCTGTGGGACCTGGTGAGGGAGGCACAGCCACCGCTGAGGAGACTGCTCTGCTCTTCTGCTGGCTCTGTGGTCATGGTTCTCACCTCCATACCCATTTAAGGGACACTGCCGTCCTTCAGCCCATCTGTACCCACACCATCCGCTCTGCAGAAGGCTCTAAAGTTAGGCTCAGCAGAGCCCAGTGTAGACAGTAAACAATGCCCATTCTTCTTACAGGAGTGGGCATGATGGCTGTTCCTGATCAAAGGATGCCAATTCCTGGCACTCAGCTACCTGTCTGATATGGAAATCTCACAAGGCCACACTGGCAGGGTGTGAACGCTCTCTATCACCTCCCCATCTCAAATGTGGCCATTACCTTATCATGGGCTCAGTGCCAGCTTTCTCCCAGAAACCTAATCAGGACAGACACTCCAACAATCCAGTCCACCATCCACCTGATAGCCTGCAAATGGAGGCACTGGAACAGCCCCAAGCAAGGCCACACTGCTGCTTTATTTACCCAATTCTCAGCTCCTGAGTCCTGGGAACAGAGTGCAGTGGAGGACTGTGACAACCCAGCAACTGTCCCTTTGAGTGAGCTTACAACAAATCTTACACATCCCCTGAGAGCAGCTCCCTTGACTGCAACCCAAAATTCTTGCAGGAGGGGCAGAGGCTGCCCATCGCTCACTGGTGCCTCTATTTGTTAGCCGCTGCTCTGTGCTGACAAGCAGGCAGGGGTGTGGGCGACAGACAATGAGACCTGCTGTTTGCTAGGAGAAAGGCCAAGCGGTGCTATCTCTGGCAGAAATGACACAAATGACGGGTTTCATCTGCTGGCTCAGGTTTCTGAACCCCTGACAGGGACCTTCATCACATCAAGGAAATAGCACAGACTCCGGCTTTTCATTTCTGGTCAGTATACAGTTTCCCCCCACCCCCTCTGCCATCCTCACCAGAATTCAAAGGCACAGGGCAGGGGATGAGCAGGCCTCCTTTCTGAAGACAGTTGAGGCCCTGCCCTTTCATGATGTTCAAGGATGAAGAAACTTCTCTTTACCTTGTTCCCATCCACAGATAGGCAACTCCTGCCCCTCCCCCTCAGAAACTCCAAACCATGGCCAGGCGCTAAGGTAATTAATTCATCTGTATTTTTCATGGTTCATCCAAATGCATGCTCCTACCTGAGGCTCATCTTTTTTTTTTCAAACTTTGTCAATGTCAGCAAAACTTTTTAAAATAAATTTTTAAAATTTGAAACTATCTATATATTTAAAGCAAATGTAATAACTTGCTATTTAACTAATTAGCGAGTTAAAGGGAACTACAGGGAGCTGGGTGTGGGAAAGGCCTTCGATCAGCACCAAGAAAGGGGAAGCAGGAAGATTGAGGTCAAGGACTGGGAGGCTACAAAGTGAGGCCCTGTCTCAAATGCCAATAGAATAGGAGGGAGGGAAGAAGGGAGGGAGGGACACCAGCAGCAGCACATCACAGAAAAAGGAAAAGGAAAGTCACCGGCCCAGTTTTAGTAACTGAAGTGTGCTGGGTAGGATGTCTGAGGCCACAGCTGCTTGCCAGGCTGCGGCAAGGAAGGACCCCTTAAGCTCAGCAATTGTGGCAAAACGGCAACATAGTGAGACCCCCATCTTAAAAATTAAAGGGAGTGAGGAAGGGACATGGGGGAAGGGCACAAAGAAGGGACAGAAAACACAAACAAAAACAACAAAAACTACTTCTCAGCAAGATCTGCAGCCCTGGAGAGCCCAGGAGCCACATCTGCTGCTGTTCAGACCCTCATGAAGTCCAAGGAACACACTACCCCAACAACACGGGCTGAGGCTGACAAATGAGCACACCGAGGCGAAGCAAGTCAGCACAGCGCATAGCACACAGCTCGGCTTCACCTGGACAAAGGGCAAAGCTCAGATGCAAGAGGTAAACCAACCAAGTCATGCCCACCAACAAACCATTCAGTCTTAGCTGTCATTCACCTAGCAGGAAGCAGATGGGAGAGCCATGGGTACTGGAACACGTGTGGGCCAAGGAGCACCCGTGAGCTCCACTTCACAGCTCATTCAGGTTCTCACTGTTCTAACCCTTATTTTACTTATGGCCTCTGTGTCTCTGTATGTACTTACACAGTGGAGGTGTCCTGAACCACAAGAGGGCCTTGGATGCCCCAGAACTGGAATGATAGGTGGATGTGGGTAAGTGTGGGGAACCAAATTCAGGTCCTCTACAAGAACAGAGATGTTCCTAACCACTGAGCTGCCTCTCCAACTGTTTTGTAGCTTTTAAAACTATAAACCAGAGCTGGGCAGTGGTGGTGCGCACGCTTTTAATCCCAGCACTTGGGAGGCAGAGGCAGGCGGATTTCTGAGTTCCAGGACAGCCTGAGCCAGGGATATACAGAGAAACCCTGTCTCAAAAAACAATCAAAAAAAAAAGGAAGCAGAAATAAAACTGTAAACCAATGTCTCTGACTTAAAGTGGGAGTCACCCAGGTGCTAGGTGTGGTGGCCTAGTACCCCTCAGAAGACCTAGAAATGAACTTTCTCATAGTGCGAATAGGAACACGGCAGGATGAGGCAGCATCACACAGCTTTCCTTAAAGCTTTAATCTTCCTCAAAGCCATCTGCTTCTCTCATGAACCAGGAAACCGAGGGAGCAGCACTACCTGCCAGGTCTGGGGCTGCAAAGACTCAGACCCCTCTGTCTCCCCAGCAACTGTAAACACCCCCTCCTCCCCTCCTCATAGTTCCCCTCATCTCAAACACAAGCACAGCAGAACTCAAAGGCATCACCTGCCCCCATCTCTGTACCCACAACCAACCCTTCTATGAACCCTAAGAACCAACTGCACCATAGACTTCTCCTGAATCTAGTCACCCACCCCTCCCCTCCAGCACCACCTCCTGCTCAGACCCCAGTGGGCCTCCCTCTGCCCTGCTCCAGGAAGGGAACTGCAGAGCTGGACTAAAGCCCATGGGCATCTTACACTTAACTGTCTTGGTTTAACTCAGGGTAAAGCCTTGACCCTGGCCTATGGCCTGACTATCTCCTTTACTACCGACCTCTAGTCGTCCAGTACATTTCCTTAATACTTCTTTTACACACACACACCATAAAATCTTAAAAAAAGAAAAAGAAAAGATTACATTTTGGGGGGAGGGGGGAGTTCTGTGCTAGCAGCAACCTGAATCCTACGAAGATAAAGATATGTAAAGATAAAAAGAGAAAACCAGCTCCATCAAGTTGTTCTAACCTCCATTCGCATGCCACAGCATGTATGCCTATACATACATCATGTGCCACCCCCAACCCCAGTAATAATATTAAATACAATTATATTTTAAAGAAAAAAGTACTTCTAGCCACACACCTTTAATCCCAGGACTCAAGAGTTCAAGCTCAGCCTGGTCTACAAAGTAAGTTGCAGGACAGCCAGGAGCTACACAGAGAAACCCTGTTTTGTGGGGGAGGTAGGGAGATGGCTCTGTGGGACAGAGAAACTACTGAGTCTGGACTCCAGCACCCATATAAAAAGCTGGGCTTGGTGGCACAAGCACCTCTAATCGAAGCACTGAGAGGGTGGGGCAAAGTAAAAAGATCCCTGAAGTCTGACGGCCAGCAGCCTAGTTATGGGCTCAGCGAACCTATCTGAAGAAAACAGAGCAGAGGACAAAGCAGGACACAGCATCCTCTGGCCTCTGTACACACACACTTATATATTCCTCACACAGAGTTTGGCAACCTGCTCTCAGCAGATGTGCTGAGGGACCTAGATGTTTTATAGGCACCTGAGCATGCTCTGACCAACCCGTTTTTGAACAGCAAACCTGAAAATCAACCTAAATGTCCACCTTACCTGCGTTTCCATCAGCTCTGCTACTTACTAGTCGAGACACTAGCCAAGCTAATTAGCTTTCTAAGACTGTTTCTCCAAATGCCAATGCAGACAGAGAAGCTTGGCTAGAAGAATGAACAGCCTGGCACTGTAATGGCAGTGCAGGCCCTAAGTGGCTGACATCACAAGTCTCAAAGCTTAGCAAGACCCTAGTGTCCTTGCTTTGACAGGCCACAACTCCTTTGACTACCACTAAGGACCAGATACTATGGCAGTTCAGCACATCATGAGTGGCTTGAGTCAAAACCTATTCAATGGGGTGTGGTAGTGGTACACGCCTTTAATCTCAGGAAGCAATGGCAGATGGATCTGAGTTCAGGCCAGTCTGCTCCACAGAGTTCCAAAACAGTAAGGGCTACACACACACACAGACACACACACACACATACACACACACACACACACACACACAAACTATTGAATGGACAGCCACTCTCAAAAGCTAGACACAGGCACTAAAAAAGCCTGATGCACATTTGTACATGCATTTAAAAAGATTTCTTTGGCCAGTGTGGTAGTACATTCCAGCCCTTAGGAGGTGGAGGCGGAGGCAGAGGCAAGTGACTCTCTGTGAGTTTAGGGCTAGCCTGGTCTAAATAGCAAGTTCCAGGCTAGCCAAAACTGGCTCAAAAATCACTGTATAGCCACAGGTTTCCCTGAGGAGGTTGGTGTTAGATCAAACCTGGAGCTCTGCCTATGAAGCCATACCCCACCTCTAAGCTACCCTCTGATCCTGAGTTACATCTACTCTTACCACGGGAAGAAGCCAAGGGCCATAACTGGGGACCACATATGCTCTACTGCTGAAGCACTTTGGTCAGAACACTGAGGTCTTGTCATTAACTTGCAAATATACTGACAATGTTAAAAGAGAAACAGCTACAAGCTGTCACACAGCATCTTGACAACCAAGAAGCTGCAAGGCACCTGGAGAAGAAAGCCACTTCCCCACACACCACCCACTAGTGGCTGTCCTCCCCACGCTCACCACCCACCTACCACTTACCGACGGCCACCCTCCCCACCCACCACCCACCGGTGGCTGCCCTCCCACACTCACCAATGGCCCTGCGGAAGTTCTCCATCAGCACCTCTGTCTTTTTGATCTCAGTTGAGTATACCTCACTACCCACCATTGGGCAGAAAGGGACTTTACTGCCCAGCTCCTGAGCAATAGCAAGGGCCAAGGCTGTCTGCGGGCGACAAGGAGAAGACATTTGCTTTAGAGATGTGGGTCATTACGAGAGCATCTGGCAGAAACAGTACTGTCCTATTCTCTACCTTCACAGGCACATTCCGTGTCTGAGGGTCTCTGTGCACTCTTTGTATAGCACACCCAGCCTGGGTCACCATCACACTTAGAACTATTCCCCAGTAAAGGCCTGACTGCAAGTGCTTCACAGGAACCTCACATCTAAGCCATTCCACTGCCTTCCCCACTCTACCAAGGAGGGAATAAGGGGGGTTAATACACAGCCCAAGAGCCACAACCTAGAAACAGGCACACTTGGACTGCAGTGGTGTCTCAGAACAGGTTCTTGGCAGAAACAGCACCGCCTTCCTGACTGTTCTCTCACAACCTCAGACAGCATCCAGCCCGTCTGCTCAGGCTACAGTGAGTCCCGGCACACTGCTTTCTATGGTCAAGCAGAACTACCACAGACAGCAACCTATAGGCCAGCAGAAATCAGCACTCAAGGAAGGCATCACTTCATGTCCACTTTATGTTAAGTGGCCCATAAAAGAACGAAACCTTAGGCAGACTTCTGTGACACATTAGCAAGCTCTGTGAGACACAAATGGTGCTGGTAACACAGCTACTGTGGGCAGAGGCTAAGCAAGGCCTTGCCCAGGCGAGAGCTGTGGAAGATACGCAGGATAAAAGGCAAATGCTGAGCGAGAGCAGCTGAGGGTACTCACAGACACCACAGCCTCTGACGCTGGTGGCCTGACCCGAGAGAACACGGAAGCAGCACCGTAAGTGACCTGCCAGTGGTGCTCTTCCTCCTTTCAGTCCCTTGGCGACGTTTCAGGACAGCAGACTCTGGCAGCAAGTGAACATACAGTGACGTGCATAAAGTAGCCCTTGAGACAGAGCTGGACAGTAGTGCTAACTCTGCTGCCGTTCAGAGGAACCTCAGCACGGGAGACCTGTCAGTCACATGAAAGACTAAAGTACTAGGCTAGATCTCACGGAGCAAACAAGCTGCCTACAGACTGGTTCTAGGTGCTTCTCATCTGCCGGCGGCAGCAGGTGCCTCCCTACCACAGCCTCCTCAGCCCTCTCAGCCCTAGAGCATCTGGGAACACATCTTGCACTGCCTCTGCCCACACCTCAGTCTGTGAGCCCAGAGCAGACAACATAACACTGATGCTCTAGGAGCAAGGAGATGCCTGGACCACGACAGGGTAGATAGAGCAGACTGCATTCTGACAGGAGACATGGGTGAGGACTAGGGCCAGCTTGTCCACCTCCTACCCTAATTCTGCCTGTTTCCCAGTCACTCTGTCAGAAGTAGTTCCACAGACCTCAATTCTCCATCCTTGGCCTCATGTACTTCACCAGCCCCTTTCCTTCCAGCCTAATTCACAAGCGGCCATCGCTATGCTTGGTGTGATTAGACAGGGAACACTCAAGGTGAGTGCGTCACATTCCAGTTTGCTCTTGATGAAGGGTCCTAGAAGGAAAGCCCCACCCTGAGCTCCTGCCTACCACTCTAACTACCCCACAGACCCCCAGCAGGCCATCAGCTTCACGTTCTACTTAGTATCGCTCTCCTTTGTATCCGCCTGCTCTGGTTTGACATTTTGTTTTGTTGGTGTTTGTTTTGATGGTTTCTTTTTGGTTTTGACAGGTAGGTATGGTAACAAATTACCATCTAGCCAGCCCCGCACACATTTCCTAGCCCAGACTAGCCTGGTACTCCTGCCTCAACTGCCTGAGTGCTGAGATTGCAGGCGTGCACCTTTGTGCCCAGGTCCTGGTTTGTATTTTATAGATTAAGAAACTGAAACACAGGTTACTTAAGGCCAGACAGCCTGGGTGCAAGCACTGCCCAGAGCCCTATTTTCCACTGTGTGAGCACACCACGTGACTGCCACGAAGCTGCTCCGGAAAGAAGGCTGAGCAGGTTTCCTTCAATCTCATCTGAAGGGCGATGTTCTAGGGTCCAAGCACCCGTCCCACTGTCAACAGCGTGAGGTCTTCAGGAATGGAGCTGCACTGGCACAGTAAATGTGCCCAGTCTCTGCAGGAAGGGAAGCAGCCTCATCTTCAGGCACACTAGCAATCTCTCCTCAGACGACACATGCCTCCATGCTTATCAAATCAGAAATGCTCACAAAGTGAGGCCAAGGACTGAGTGCTTCATACTTCCTTGGAGAAAACTGTCCCAGAATCACAAAGAATAAAGGGATAGAGGAATAAAAGATTTATACGAGAGCCACATGGCACCAACTCCACAAAAACCCCAGGGGTCCACAAAGCACCTAGACATACAAGAACCACCGACAACTTCCGCCATGAAAGTCTGCAGAGTGTAGCCACTGACAACACACAACGCTAAAACAGACACTCCTGAATAGAAACAGGGCCACAGAGGCAAAAAAAGATGAGCCACCAGGGAATCTACCTGAGGTACAAGACATGAACCCATTGGTTCTGTGCCAGTTCCAAGTGAGTTTAAGTCCCCTGGTGTGTGTGTGTGTGCATGTGCGTGCACACACACACATACAAACTGTGCTAGACCCCATAGTCCAGAAACCTACAGAGCAGGGCCACTCACTAACCTCTCAGGAAGCCCACAGTCTGAAGAAACTAAGAACTCTCTTAGATTTGCCATACCCAACTCCACAAGCAAATAAAAAGGCAGAGGGCCGCCGGGCGTGGTGGCGCATGCCTTTAATCCCAGCACTTGGGAGGCAGAGGCAGGTGGATTTCTGAGTTCGAGGCCAGCCTGGTCTACAAAGTGAGTTCCAGGACAGCCAGGGCTACACAGAGAAACCCTGTCTCGAAAAAAACAAAAACAAAAAACAAACAAAAAAAAAAAGGCAGAGGGCCTTTTTTCTAAATAAGGTACATAGTGTCTCCCACTCCAAGACCAATTTTGAAGGGGAAAAAACAAAACAAAGAATGACAAGTTTTGGGAGTAGAGGCAAGAGTCAGAGAGGTACCACAGGACAGCCATGAAGACTTCAACAAAGCCAACTGCTCTGGATGTTTCAAAAATATCAGTGGTGCTGGGAGGTGGTGGCACACACTTTTGATCCCAGCACGCAGGAGGCAAAGACAGATGAATATCTGAGTTGTGGGCCAGCCTGTCTACAGAGTGAGTTCTAGGTCAGCCAGGGCTACACGGAGAAACTGGGGGACATTGGAGGGAGTAGTGTTGGGCTGGAGAAAGCAAAATGGTGGAGGACAGCAACTCTTCTAAATGAAAGGAAGGTAAAGACACAGAGATGTTGCTTTTGTTGTTGTTTTGACTTTCTCTTTCCAGGGTCCCTAGACATATACACAGCGGGTAGTCTGAAGTTTATAATAAAAGGAAAAAGCTGAAAGAACTTGAAGAACCCACTTTTCTACATATCATACATATGGCATGTCTACAAGTCACTGTGTGTGTGTGTGTGTGTGTGTGTGTGTGTGTACCTGTGTGTAGAGGCCAGATAGAGGCCAGAGGCTGACCCTGGGCATCATCCTCAGTCACTCTCTACCTTTTGTTTTAATGTGTACACGTGTGTCTGTGAGTACACTACATGTATTCACATGTCCACAGAGGCCAAAGAGGGCATCCAACCCTGGAGTTGGGGTTTCCGACCCGTGTAAGGTGCCCACTGTGAGTGCTGAAACCAAACTCAGCTCTGCAAGGTCAGCAGGTGCCCTAAACTGATGAGTCATCTCCACTTCAACGTCAGAGACAGGATCTCAGATGCAAATTCTGATCCTAGCAGACTGGCTGCTCCTCTTGTCCTGGCCTCCTGAGCACCTGGGTCAGAGGTAAGTGCTACCAATAGACCCTCAAGCACAGTTTCCTACTGTGCCATCTCCAGGCTGGCTGGTTGTCGTTTTTTCAAAAGAAAACAAAACAAACATCAATTTTGTTATTTTCAAAGGCATACTCCTACTGAGTAGTAAGGTGCATGCCTGTAATCCCACCTACTTGAGAAGCTTAGACAAGAAAACACAAAAACCTAAGGCCAGCCTGGGCTACAGAAGGAGTTTCTTACCACCGTGGAGCAAGTCAGTGAGACCCTTTCTCCGATGGATAGCTCAGTGTCCTGGGGTCAACCCCCAGCACTGCAAAACACATCAGTTAAGCTTGAACACGAACCCCCCATGCAGCGGACAGGACTCCCCACACCTTCCTTGAAAGGTATGCTCCTGAGACATCCGCTTCCTAGCTTCCCTTCCTGCTTCTAATCCTTTCACTTAATTATTTTTAGTTTATAAAAACTGAAAGAAATGCTAACATAAACTTCTCGTTAGTAGGAGGAGTCAGGCCAGAGTAAGATGAAGATGCTGTGGTAAAGAGCAGGGAGCCCCATTTTCAAATGGTTCAGAAATAAAGAAATAGCAAATGTCAAAAAAAAAAAAAATAGAATCATCTCCCCTGTTATAAGGCACAGATGAGCCGACCACACTAGTCTGTCAGTCCTACTCCTCCCACTTCTCAACTTTAGTCCAACTGACAGTGTGGGAAAGGATGGCTCCTTATTTATTCCAGTTAAAGGCCCTGGAGGCCTTCAGCATCACGTCTAGCCATTAGCACCCAGGATGCCAAATGTAGGCTGAAATTCCACATTCCAACTTCTACTTCAACAAAGAAAATGGGTAAAGGGAAGAGCTGAGGATGTTCCAGAACAGATCAGAGACAGCATACTGATGTTTAAGAAAGCACAATTCACATCAAGACAGGGAGGAAAAAAAAAAAATATATATATATATATATACACCTTGTTAAGTGCATAATGAATTGCTAAAGGAAACACTCACACCAAACTTCTAAACAAATAACCAAGGAAGAAACACGGACAGAGTACTGTACCCAGCACAAGTGTTCTCAACAAAGGGACAAGGCTAGGCCTGGCAGTTCATGCCTATAATCCCAGCTCTGAGGATGAGGCAGGAGGATTTCCAACTGACAACAGTGGAGACATGCATTTTATCTTCACGTCTGAGGCAAACTTGGGCTACCTTGTCTCAAACCACCACCAAACAAGGAGAACAGGACCTTTGCCACAGACAAGCCTATAAAAGACTTCCAGCCAATGCACTTTAGGAAAACAACTGGGCAGAGAGGAAAGGCAGGGAGCAAGACATAAGCTATGACAAGCAGATGGGAATTAGTTATTCTCTCACCACTGACTTAAAAACTGTGGGGGGTGAGGTGTGGAAAGAAGGCAAGAGCCTATTTTTAGCACACACAAGCCCAGGTGCCCGGTCTCTGTGGGCCCTGTGAGGAACAACTGAGGCTCAGACTAGGTACTCTGGTGACTCTGATGAGTGTCCCACCGAGTCAGGCATGGTGACTGACACTTACAATCCTGGCACTTGAGGTAACAGCAGGATGAGCAGCAGTTCAACGGCAGCCTCACTACAGAACGAGTTTGAGGCCAGGCTGGGATATAAGAGAGAGACCCTGTCTCAAAAAAAAAAAAAAAAAAAAGTGGGGTGGGGTGGGGTAGGGTGGGGTGAGCAAGATGCCTCAGTAGGTAAAGGCACTTGCCACACAAGCATGGAGTCTGATTTCCAGACACCACAACGGAAGTTGAAAAGCAACTCCTAAAAGATGTCCTCTGACCTCTACACATGCACTGTGGTGCATATGTGCAAGTGTGTGCACAAGCATGCACAAACAAACACACACATACAAAGTGGGTGTCCACTCGAAATCTCCAACACGGTGTCTCCTGCCTAGAAAGCCCTTTCCTTCCCTGCAAGACCAATCTTCCTACATCTCTTAAAGGGCCCTCCAAGGACTTTACCTCTGCTCTGGAGGTAGGCCAGGGTGATTTTAATTTTAGACCATAGATTTTATATGCTAAATTGTATTAAAACTGCACATTGGTTTTTAAACCATTCATTTAACTAGTCTAGCTAGACAGAGACTAGTTAAGACATGAATTCAATGGAGCTTAAACATCAATATCATTCTCTTGGGTAGCTTAAAAAAGAGAAAGAGAAAATGAACGAACACCTTGCCAGTTCCAGGAGGCCCCGCCAACAAGACAGCTCTTCCAGCCATTTTCTTGCTTTTGATTAATTCTACAATGACGCCACATGCCTGCACAAAACAGAAAGAAACAGTCAGTCTTAAATGCTTCATGGTGGAACCAGCTCAGGGCTTGATCCACACAGCTCGCACGCTCTTTTGACACGAGACAGCTGTGATACCAGTGCTATGCTGTGGAGTGGAGCGGTAGAGGTGAGGCAGCAAAGCCACGTGCTCCAGCTCACACCGCATAGTTGCTGCCACAAAGAGAGAAGGGTAATGAGACAATGAGACGCTGAGTGGCTACCGAAGGCTGGGGGGCGGGGGAGGGGGGGGTGAGGTGGAGAGGGACTTTCTCATACATTGTATGTAACATTTGAAGCCCTGGGCAGAACTCTACATTTCAGCCGGGCAGTAGTGACACATGCCTTTAATCCCAGCACTTGGGAGGCAGCAGCAGGCGGATTTCTGAGTTCCAGGCCAGCCTGGTCTACAGAGTGAGTTCTAGGACAGCCAGGGTTATACTGAGAATCCTTGTCTTGAAAAAAAAAAGAAAAAGAAATCTACATTTCAGGCAAAAATTGCAAACTCAAAATAACCAAAGCATAAGTTTGGTATGTCTAAGCGACAACATGCTGCAGCAGCCAAAGTATAGTGAACAGAATGGAAAGGGGAGGTTGAGGCAGGCAGGGGCCAGCACAGACCTAGTACTTAACAAAGGCCGCAGGGCTGTGCATTCCAGGCCAGTTTGACTACAGCAGCATTATCTAAACAAAAAGGGTATTATGCTATGAATCCACCCAATAAAAGAACTGGCAAGGGCTGGTGAGATGGCTCAGTGGGTGAGAAGCACTCACACTGTAAACCTGAGGACCTGAGTTCAATCCCTGGATCCCATGGTGGAAGGAAAGAACCTCTGACCTCTACCAGAGCACCAAGGCAGTCACATGACTGCGCTGCATTTGCGCACATTTGGTCAAACAGGAAAAGAAACAAAGAAATATCAGCTAAGGAAGCCAGGTGTAATGGCCCACACCTTTAATCTTAGCACTCAGGAGGCAGAGGCAGGCGGATCCGTGTGAACTCAAGGCCAGTCTGGTCTACAGAGTCCCAGGACAGCCAGAGCTACATAGTGAGACTGTCGTGAAAACAAACAAAAATAAATACCGGATAACATTCAAAGAATAGGAAGGGTAAGATATGGAGTACCAGAGGCTGCTGGTGTGGGTGCAGAGGCAGGTCTAGAGCAGACTCTGAAGTCACATACACTCCAGTCTATATCCTGGCTGTTTTCACTTGAGGTGAGTGGCCTCAGACTACAACCCCTATGAGTCACTGTACTCATCTGAATCCAAGTGTTCACATCACTGTAAAATGTTAACCGTGGAATTTAGACAAACTGGGATTTACTGTGAAAATATGTCAATGCTTTTGTATGTCCAGATAGCATCAGACCAAAGTGAGGTTTATTGGACAGAAATGAAATAAGAAACAATAAACTCAAAGCTGCCTGGCCAATAGAAAGCATTAAACTGCTATTACCTGCTTGCAAGAAAAGATGCAAGCGTGCTAGGGTCAAACATTTCCCTTTTTGGATAGATGATGCTCTTTGCTGCTGGCACTTTCTGTGTGCAAGAGGCTGAGAAAGCAGTCTTCACCACATGTAAAAAGCAAGTTTTTGTAGACACTGAGCCTCTGCAGAGTTCAGAGTGGAGGAGGCTGAGGAAATGGGAAGAATACTGATTTGATGGCGGTTAGGGGGAGAGAGATACCAGCCTCATTACTGCTAAACTGGCAGGTGGTTAAGCGGCCTAACCCACCTTTAACTTCTTCATGTGCAAAAGAGAACCGATCGAAAGACCTGGCATGACTTTAGGAAGACTGAACTGGAAAAGCTGGAGTGCTTGGATGGGGAATAGATCAGACAGTCCTCACCGCTCCACTTAACAGATCATTTCCCAGGCCCAAAGAACACATATCAACTCTGAAAAGTTAGTCAATTCTATACTTAACCGCACAGCCTTCCACTGCGTTTCCGGTGAGGCCTAATTTGCGTGCCGTGACCCGCAAAGGATGCAGCCTTTGCTCGCTAGTGTGATCCTTACTTCTTAGATCTTGGTGGGTCTTGGTCCCGCCGCCCACACCTCGCGCACAAGCCCTACGCCCACCTCTCTCGCGTTCTCCTGGCCCACGAGCCCCGAAGCCGCCTGCTTGGCCAGGCCGCTCTCGTCCAGCCCCAGACCCTTCACGTGGCTGTGGGAGGCGATGCGCTGCGTCTTCGTGGTGCTCTTCACCTCCTCAATCTTCATTTTGCCGAGTATCTAGGAACACAACCAGCGTGGAGAGGTAGGAACTACCGCAAGCCAGGCGCCTGGGTTACCACGCGGCCGTTACTAGGCCGCTCTCCGGGACCCGCCCCTATCAATATGTCATTGGTGGAAGCGAGAAGGCTTCGCTTTCTATTGGCTAAAAGCTACGCTGGTCAAGGCTGCTGAGTTTCGCCCACTAACTTCCGTCTGTGTCACAGGGTAAGTTCCCCCAGGGCAAACATTTCCTGCCCTGGCCACATTTGACTGAGAACTGCTTAAGTACTTAAGCACTATTAATGTGAATGACAGGTTTTTAACTATAAACGCCTCTTTTAATGCCTATTTTTTTTCTTTAGAATAACATATTTGTGCCAGGGTGAGTTAACTTCTTCACTGACAGATGTTAAATCTTCCCCAGGTGCTTGGGTGTCCTGAGAGAATCATCAGCAAAGCAGCTGCCCAAACTTCTCCCAAGCTCACCGAATTATTTAGACAAGAATGCCCCGAGGAAGCTGCTTAGCCAACCACTGTTCCCATTTTTTTCCAGAATACACTAGATCCTGAAGGCACCATTCCAGCCAAAACTTTTCAAACACTTCATGCCATAATTCTGGTCACCATATGCCCAATAAGGACCTTAAAGAACTTTAAAGAAAAAAAAAGAAGGAAGGAAGGAAAAGAGAAGATGTGTTTGTGTAGCCTTGCCTGGCCTAGAACTCCAGGGCCGCCACCTGTCTCTGCCTCCTGAGTTGCTGGCATTAAAGGTGCTACCACCATACTCTGACCAGATATTTTCACCAATCTGGAGTGGGTGCAGGTCTCCATGTAGGTGAACAAAAGCTGCCTGTGAATGGTGAAACTATGGTCCTTCATTTGAATAAGCAACTACTCTGATATTGGTGCAAATATGGTAGTTTGTTTTCACAATCCACCTTGCCATAGTCCAAATTTAATGCTTCATTTTCAAGAAGGGTTGTGCTAAGGACGGCAAACACTCTTGCTTACTCTCTCAACATTCTGGCTCTCTAAGCAGGTGTCCCTCACTTTTTTTTTTTCTTGAGACAGTGTTTCTCTGTATAGCCCTGGGTGTCCTGGAACTCACTCTGTAGACCAGACTGGCCTCAAACTCAGAAATCCACCTGCCTCTGCCTCCTGTGTCCCTCACTTTCCTCACTTTTAAGTCAACCAGGAGACACCTTCCTGTGCTGTGCAATGTGTAGCTGTGGTGCAACTTTAGGCCCATTGTTTGATTTCTCGGTCTTTCCACCTGTATTAATAGTATTGTGGGCTGAGCTGGTAATATGAAGAAGACAAGCCTAGAGACTGTAGCAGTGAAGACTGTGATGAAAGGCAGCTAGAGAGTTCTAGAGTGACTGGAAACAGAAATGGCACGTGACTGGCAGCAGAGAAGCCAGAGGCAGGGAGTGCTAGACAAGTTCCAGGGAGTGACAAGTCCTTTTAAATTTGTTAAATTTATTTTTATTTTTATTTTTGGTTTTTCAAGGCAGGATTTCTCTGTGTAGCCCTGGCTGTCCTGGAACTCACTCTGTAGACCAGGCTGGCCTCGAACTCAGAAGTCCTCCTACCTCTGCCTTCCAAGTGCTGGGATTAAAGGTGTGTGCCACCACTGCCTGGCAAGTCTTTTTATTTTATTATTTTATTTATCTGTGTGGGTGTTTTTCCTGCAAGTGTAAATATACCAGTGCCTAAGGACATCAGAAGAGGATGTCAGATCCTCTAGAACTGAAGTTACTCATGGTTGTGAGCCACCATATGGGTGTTGGGATTTGAATTTGAGTTCTCTGTAAGAACACCAGTGCTTCTAACTGTAGAATCATCTCTCCAGTACAGGGAGCTTTAAGTTCTTTTTTAAGATCTATCTATCTATCTATCTATCTATCTATCTATCTATCTATCTAATGTATATGAGTACGTTGTAGCTTTACTGATGTTTGTGATAGTTGTGAGCCATCATGTGGTTGCTGGGAATTTGAATTCAGGACCTCTGCTCACACCAGTCAGCCCTGCTCCCTCTGTATATCTAAGTACACTGTAGCTGTCTTAGGACTAACCAGAAGGTGTCAGATCTCATTACGGATGGTTGTGAGCCACCATGTGGTTGCTGGGATTTGAACTCAGGACCTTCAGAAAAGCAGTCAGTGCTCTAAACCGCTGAGCCATCTCTCCAGCCTGGAGCTTTAAGGGTTTTTTGGTTTTTTTTTGTTTTTTTTTTTTGTTTTGTTTTGTTTTGTTTGAGACAGGGTTTCTCCGTGTAGCCCTGGCTGTCCTGGCACTCACTTTGTAGACCAGGCTGGCCTCGAACTCAGAAATCCGCCTGCCTCTGCCTCCCAAGTGCTGGGATTAAAGGCATGCGCCACCACGCCCAGCTTGGAGCTTTAAGTTTTAAGGGTCAACATTTATAACACCAGACACTGTAAGAGTTGAGGGTCCCAACACTTGACCTACTTAGAAACTGTAAAGCTAGCAGGCATCACTTCCTGCTAGAAGCTGTGTATAACAACAGTTGCTATGTACAGGGGCCACAGGTAATTTAAACCAAGAGTGATGAGCTGCCAACCTGAGTGCCCAGAGCTGGAAGCCTCTGGCTTCTACAGCCTGGAGCAACGGGCCCCTGGCTCTCAGAACTGAAGGTGTAAGCCTCTTGCTCTGCCAGTCTGGCCCACGGACTGTCGCTCTCAAGAGTTTGAGACTACCAGCACTGAAGAACTTTGCACCTATATAAGCAGAGTAGAAGGACTCGGCCATCTTACTGGTTGTGGTGGGGTCACCTCCTAACACCATAGAACAAAAATCTACAGGCTAAAGAAATCCAAGGACTGGCCCAAGCAAGAATACACAACAAATCATCAGAACTGGAACTTCAGGCTTGAAATCCTGTGTCATATTCATCTGATCCCACACCTCAGGGGAGACAATAAACCAGAAAATATGATCTGTTGGGTTCCATAGTGATATACTGGTTACCTGCACAACTGTACCTTCATCCATTCAATAAGCAGTTGTTAGCAACAGTGTGACCAGACACTATAGTGCACTTAGAAACAGGTAGGAAATAGCTTTGATGAGTGTGGTGGTTTGAATAGGAATGCCCCCCCCCATAGACTCTTACATTTGAATGCTTGATCTATAGGGAGTGGCACTACTAGGAGGTGTAGCCTTGTTGGAGTTGGTATGGCTTTGCTGGAGGAAGAACACCACTGTGGGGTGGGCTTTTGAAGTCTCAGAAGCTTGTCGGTGCTTTGCCTCCTGCCTGCCCATCAAGATGTAGCGCTCTCAGCTACCTTACCAGCACCATCTTGGCCTGCATACCACCATGTTGTCTGCCATGATAATAATAAACTAACTGTAAGCCAGCCTATGGTGGTTTGAATATGCTTGGACCAGAGAGGGGCACTATTAGGAAATGTGGCCTTGTTGGAGGAAGTGTGTAACTGTGGGTGTGAGCTTTGAGACCCTCTTCCTAGCTGCCTGGAAGCCAGTCTTCTATTTGCCTTTGGAACAAGATATAGAACTCTCAGCTTCTCCCATGCTATGCCTGCCTGGATTCTGCATGCTTCCTGCCTTAATAATAATGGACTGAATCTGTAAGCTAGCTACAATTAAAAGTCCTCCTTTATAAGAGTTGCCTTGGAGCTGGGCATGGTGGTGCACGCCTTTAATCCCAGCACTTGGGAGGCAGAGGCAGGCAGATTTCTGAGTTCGAGGCCAGCCTGATCTACAGAGTGAGTTCCAGTACAGCCAGGGGTACACAGAGAAACCCTGTCTCAAACAAACAAACAAACAAACAAACAAAAGCATTGCCTTGGTCGTGGTGTATCTTCACAGCAATGGAAACCCTAAGTAAAACACAGCCCCAATTAAACATTTTCCTTCATAAGAGTTGCTGTGGTCATGGTGTGTCTTCCCAGCAGTAAAACCCTAACTAAGACAATGAGCCTACAAGGAGTTGGAGAACATTCAACAAATGTGTAAGAACAAATCCCCTGGTGGTATGCAAGCCCAGAGTGGGCACCTGGAGCAGCCTCAGAGCCTGGGAAGAAAGGCATCAGGGAGGAGATGGTGCCTGTGTGCAAACCTGACTGATGGCTATGACTCTTTCAGAAGCAAACAATACAGCACCATCTTACAGCAAGTAAAGTGAGGTGGAGGAAGGTAGGCCTTGCCCAGAGTGTGGACAGGGAGACCCAGAGATGGCTCAACCGCTAAGAGATCTGGCTACTCTTGCAGAGAACTTAAGTTCAGATCCCAGCACCCACGTCAAGCAGCTTGTAGTTGCCTATAGCTCCAGCTCCAAGGATCCAATACTGTCCTGGCTAGTTTATTGGCAACTTGACACAAGTTAAGAGCTACTTGGGGCCGGGCATGGTGGCGCATGCCTTTAATCTCAGCATTCCGGAGGCAGAGACAGGCAGATTTCTGAGTTCGAGACCAGCCTGGTCTACAAAGTGAGTTCCAGGACAGCCAGAGCTATACAGAGAAACCCTGTCTCGAAAAAAACCAAATAATAATAATAATAATAATAATAATAATAATAATAATAAAAAGAGCTACTTGAGAAGAGAAAAGCCTCTGTAAGATTTATCTGTAGGCAAGTCTGTAGTGTATTTTCTTAGTGATTGGTATGGGAGAGCCCAGCCTACTGTGTTTGGGGGGGACAGGGTGCTGCCTCCTTGGCAGGTGGTCCTGGGATGTGTATGAAAGCAGGCCAGACAAGCCATGGAGAGCAAGACAGCAAGCAGCTTCCTCTATGGTCTGCGTCAGTTCCTGCCTCTAAGTTTCTGTACTACTTGAGTTTCTGCCCTGACTTCCTTCAGTGGTGGACCGTGATGTGCAATCTATAAACTGAAATAAATCCTTTCCTCTCCTAGTTGCTTTTATCATGGTGAGTTTTGTTTGTTTGTTCATTATGCTTCGGTGTAAAGGTGTCAGATCCCCTGGAACTAGAGTTACAGATGGTTGTAAGCTGCCATGTGGGTGCTGGGAATTGAACCCAGGTCCTTTGGAAGAGCAGCCAGTGCTTTTAACTGCTGAGCCATCTCTCTATCACAGCAATAGAAACCCTATCTAGGCCAATGTACTGGCTAGTTTTGTGTCAACTTGACACAGCTGGAGTTACCACAGAGAAAGGAGCTTCAATTGAGGAAATGCCTCCATGAGATACAACTGTAAGGCATTTTCTCAATTAGTGATCAAGGGGGAAAGGCCCCTTGTGGGTGGGACCATCTCTGGGCTGGTAGTCTTGGTTCTATAAGAGAGCAGGCTGAGCAAGCCAGGGGAAGCAAGCCAGTAAAGAACATCCCTCCATGGCCTCTGCATCAGCTCCTGCTTCCTGACCTGTTTGAGTTTCTGTCCTGACTTCCTTGGTGATAAACAGCAGTATGGAAGTGTAAGCCGAATAAACCCTTTCCTCCCCAACTTGCTTCTTGGTCATGATGTTTGTGCAGGAATAGAAACCCTGACTAAGACAGCCAAATACCCTCTACTGACCTCTGCACTTTTCAGGTACTGGGAGCAAATGTGATACACATACATACATGCAGGCAAACCACTCATACACATAAAATTAAATAAATATAAGAGGAAAATTAGTTGTGTGTGTATTTGTATTTGCCTGCTTATCCAAATGCCCACTACATGTGTGCATGTGCCATTGGAGGCCAGAGAGGGCTTTGGAACCCCTGGACTTGTAGTTAATAGGTATTTGTGATCCACTTGGTGTGGCCAGTGGGCACCAAACCTAGGTTCTCTGCACGAACAGCAAGTGCTCTTAGCCACAGAGCCATCTCTCTAGCCTAGATCTTAGTACATTTTCAAATAGTGAAGTCAAACATAAAATGTCCCTAATCACAATGGAATGAAACTTGAAACATAAAACTGGATAAAGTATAGGATTTACAAAGATGTAGAAATTTTGAAGCAATTTTTTTCTTTGCATTTTGACATGGAGGGAGGGGACTCCAGCTGGCCTTGACTTCTCTGTGCATCAGGGACTCTCCTTAAGCTCCTAGTCCTCCAGACTTGCTTCCCAAGTGCTGGGATCACAGGTATGTTCCACCACACCCAGCAACAACCTAGCCCTGGACCATTAACATGGCAAAGAGCAAATTTCAAGGGAGTGAGAAAGCAATCTAAGCACAGGGGTGTGCACCTAAGATCCCAGCACCTGGGAAATGGAAACAGGGAGACCCCAAACTCAAGGCAAGACTGTACTGCATAGAAGAGGAAGAGGAGAAGAATTCTGGCTTCTATTACAATACAAATGAACCTTGAAACATGCAAAGGAAAACAAGCTAAGGGCTGGGGGTTTGGCTCAGTGGTAGAGCACTTGCCTAGTATGCATGAGGCCATGAGTTTAATCCTCAGTACTACAAAACACACACACACACACACACACACACACACACACGGAGTGAATCACTGTTAAAATGTATAGACAATGGACTTTTTTTTTTTTTAAAGATTTTATTACCTCTCCTGGACATATATCCAGAAGATGTCCCAACCGGTAAAAAGGACACATGCTCCACTATGTTCATAGCAGCCCTATTTATAATAGCCAGAAGCTGGAAAGAACCCAGATGTCCCTCAACAGAGGAATGGATACAGAAATTATGGTACATTTACACAATGGAGTACTACTCAGCTATTAAAAAGAATGAATTTATGAAATTCCTAGCCAAATGGATGGACCTGGAGGGCATCATCTTGAGTGAAGTAACACAATCACAAAGGAACTCACACAATATGTATTCACTGATAAGTGGATATTAGCCCAAAACTTAGGATACCCAAGATATAAGATACAATCTGCTAAACGCATGAAACTCAAGAAGAATGAAGATCAAAGTGTGGACACTGTGCCCCTTCTTAGAATTGGGAACAAAACACCCAGGGAAGGAGTTACAGAGACAAAGTTCGTAGCTGTGATGAAAGGATGGACCATTTAGAGACTGCCGTATCCAGGGATCCATCCCATAAGCAGCTTCTAAACGCTGACACCATTGCATACACTAGCAAGATTTTGCTGAAAGGACCCAAATATAGCTGTCTCTTGTGAGACGATGCCGGGGCCTAGCAAACACAGGAGTGGATGTTCACAGTCAGCTATTGGATGTATCACAGGGCTCCCAATGGAGAAGCTAGAGAAAGTACCCAAGGAGCTAAAGGGATCTGCAACCCTATTGTTGGAACAACATGATGTACTAACCAGAACCCCGGAGCTCTTGTCTCTAGCTGCATATGTATCGAAAGATGACCTAGTCGGCCATCAATGGAAAGAGAGGCCCATTGGACTTGCAAACTTTATATGCCCCAATATAGGGGAATGCCAGGGCCAAAAGAATGGGAATGGGTGGGTAGGGAAGTGGGGGGCGCTATGGGGGACTTTTGGGATAGCATT
Source organism: Mus caroli (assembly GCF_978045245.1). Taxonomy (NCBI): domain Eukaryota; kingdom Metazoa; phylum Chordata; class Mammalia; order Rodentia; family Muridae; genus Mus; species Mus caroli. The sequence continues at coordinate 60,852,384 of NW_028227262.1, forward strand.
GGAAATGTAATTGAGGAAAATATGTAATAAAAATATTAAAAATTAAAAAAAAGATTTTATTATATATGTAAGTACACTGTAGTTGTCTTCAGACACTCCAGAAGAGGGAGTCAGATCTCATTACGGATGGTTGTGAGCCATCATGTGGTTGCTGGGAATTGAACTCAGGACTTTCAGAAGAGCAGTCAGTGCTCTTACATACTGAGCCATCTCTCCAGCCCCGGACCTTTTTTTGTTAGACTTTAGTTTTAGTTTTAATTTTAGTTGCATGTGTGTGCCATGTGAATGCAGGTGTTTGTGGAGGCCAGAAGAGGGTGTCGGACCCACCATGAGAGCTGGATGATGTAGTAGACTCAGGTCCACCAGAAAAGCAAGAAGCACTCTTACTAGCTGAACTGTCTCTCCCACCTGACAATGCATTCTTTTTGTTTTGTTTTGGTTTGGTTTTGGTTTTTTTTGTTTGTTTGTTTTTGTTTTGGGGTTTTTTTTATTATTATTATTTTTTTTTGGTTTTTCGAGACAGGGTTTCTCTGTGTAGCCTTGGCTGTCCTGGCACTCACTTTGTAGACCAGGCTGGCCTCGAACTCAGAAATCCGCCTGCCTCTGCCTCCCAAGTGCTGGGATTAAAGGCGTGCGCCACCACGCCCGGCTGACAATGCCTTCTTAAATATGGTCAGAACACAGTCAACAAAGGAGAGGATAAGGAAGTCAGACTTTGTCAAATTAAAGGCATCGAAGAACAATATGAGATCACTGAAGAGACAATGGGGGTTGGGAGGGTGGTGGAAGGTGGCTCGGCAGTTAAGATCAACTGCTGCTCTTGCAGAGGATCCAGGTTCAATTCCCAGTATCTATTTAGCACTTCACAATTGTTCCAGGGGAAACCCACACTCTTCTGGCTTCCTCAAGCACTGGACGCCCTTGTGGTGCACAGACACACATGTAGGCAAAGCACTCTTACACATAAAATAACAATTTTTAAAACATGTAAAGGACTTGGTATTTCTCCAAAAAGACATAAACAGCAGGAAGAGAGGCTCCACACATTCTGCCTGGCTCAGTGAAACTCAGACCCCCACTGAGACACTCCCCTCATTTATACTCAGAGGGCTGTACTTAACAAAAGGAAAATAACCATTGTTGGCAAGGACGTGGAGAGACTTAAACCCTCATTTATTTAACATGGGTAAGAGTGTATATATGCCAGTGCTGTGAAAATCAATTTTTCAAAAAGTTAAACATGGGCTAACCAAAAATCTTAGCAAGTCCACTCTACTTTTGATATCTTTTTATCTTTTTAGTTTTCAAACGTTTTCATTGCATTGGTTTGTGTGTGTGTGTGTGTGTTTGTGTGTGTGTGTGGTCTCTCCTACCATGTAGGCTGCAGGGTTTAAATCTAGGTTGTCAGACATGGTGGCTGGTACCTTTACCCACCTCACCATCTTGCCAGCCCAATGTGTGTGTGTGTGTTTTGTTTTGGTTCATGTTGTTTTCTTTGATCCAGAGTCTCACATTATGCAGCCCTGGCTGTCCTGGAACACACAGAGATCTGCCAGCCTCTGCCTCTACAGTTCTGGGATTAAAGATGTGGGCTCTTACACTCAGTTTATCATTGTTTCTTTGATGAGACTTCTTGTACTCCAGCATATCGTTACCTAGGATGGTAGGAACACGATAATGGGTTGTATCAGAGTCCAGGCTGGCCCATGGAAGCAGGGCTAACGACTTCCCAGGGACCCTGAGGAATGGAAGCAAGGAGGCTCCTAGGCCAGCCAAGGCCTAGATGCTGACTGCTGCAGACTCACTTAGCTCTGGAGACACAGTCTATTCTGCAGGAGGAAGTGACGGGAGCTGATGGCATGGTCCAAAGTGGTGTGGGACCAGCTTTTGACATGATATCTGATCTGTGACTCACAGTGGCACTGGCAGATTATGTCCAGAACTTGGAATATCAGCTAGCTAAACTGGAGGCTTGGGGGACAACCTCTTCCGGGGTTAGTATGGGACAAACCGAGGCAAGCACACAGTTAATAAAATCAAGGCAGTAGAGGCCCTTAGAGAAAAGGCACATTTCCATCTTGTTCCTGAAAGAATCTTTAAACACCCAAACTCAAATCAAAGAGCACAGTATAATAACTTCCTGTGGGCAAGTTTATAATTAATCCTGGATTAATTGGCCTTAATGAAGTTGAATTAATTACCAGCTGTTTGTAAAGAACTTTGAACTACCTGAGTACAAAAATGGCATTTAAAAAGGCAGAAAGAAGCCGGCATCACATTAACATGAAGAATGAATCCGAGTAATCGCAGCTCTGCAGGCTGGATCCCGCCAGGGATGGTCTCAGGACTGTACTCAGCCTGGGCCACCATCCCGGGTCCAAGGAGGGGGCTGCAGAGAGGAGGCTGCCTTCCCAGTGGGAGGGTCACAGCGCATCCACCCCAGCCACAGCTTCAGTCCAGGTGACCATGCCAGGCCCAGATGTGTTTTCAGGGGATCCTGGGCTGTGTCCCCTAAGTGAGTGGGAGACACATAATGGATGATGGATGCAGCAAAAGAATAAACCCCAAAGTGTGTTAAGTGGCTGGGTATATATATAGCTCACTGGTAGAGCAATAAGGCCCCAGGTTTAATCCTCAACACCTCAAAAAAAATCATGCTAATGCAGTAGACTAGAGAAAAGGAGAGAAGAGAGAAGGGACAGGCAGGTCTGTTTGAAGTGTGTTGTCCAGGGCACTGCTCACTGAGGGATTGGCAGTTGAACTTGAAGGAAGTGAGGAGGACCATGGGAGATTCTGGGAGGACAATCCAGGATGTTCTCCCAGGCTCTATAGGTCTAGGGAATAGTCCTGCTCATAGAAAAGGGTAGGGGGTAAGGCTGTGGGGAACAGGAGCAGATTCAGGGGGCCTAGAACAGTAACTATAGCAAATTAAGACCCTCACCAGGTGCCAATACACACCTATCGGAAGAGCTACAATTAAAACAAAGCTGAGACCTTCAAGTGTTTGGCTGAAGTCCTGCAGCATTGCTGGGGGATGGGGGTGGGGGAAGGGGGAGCAGAACAGCTGCTTGGGAGACAGTCCAGCAGGTTGTTAAAAGTGAAATAGCCAGCACTCGGGAGGCAGAGGCAGGCGGATTTCTGAGTTCGAGGCCAGCTTGGTCTACAAAGTGAGTTCCAGGACAGCCAGAGCTACACAGAGAAACCCTGTCTCGAAAAACCACAAAAAAAAAAAAAAAAAAAAAAAAAAAAAAGTGAAATAGACTCATCTTGTGTCTTAGGGTCATCTTTGCTGTGATGAAACACCAGGACCAAAAGCAACTTGTGGAGGAAAGGGTTTATCAGATTTGTCTACATCCTTATCATGGAAGGAGGTCAGGACAGGAACCTGGAAGCAGAGGCTGATACAGGGTGCATCGAGGGGTGCTGCCTCTCAGCTTGCTACTCTTGGATTGTTCAACTTTTCTTATGGAATCCAGGACCACCACCCACAATAAACTGGTCCCTCCCACGCCAATCACCAATTAAGAGTGTTGGTGTGAAGAGACATGGAAACACTGGAAAGATGGTTTTCTCACAAATCATGTGGGGATATGGAGGACGCTGGTGGAGTGAGGTGGAGGGTGTCCCAGTTATTTTTTTTATTTTTTATTTTTTCGAGACAGGGTTTCTCTGTATAGCCCTGGCTGTCCTGGAACTCACTTTGTAGACCAGGCTGGCCTTGAACTCAGAAATCCGCCTGCCTCTGCCTCCCAAGTGCTGGGATTAAAGGCATGCGCCACCATGCCCGGCTGGGTGTCCCAGTTTTGTTTGTTCTGAGACAAGTCACATCTTTGTAACCCTGGCTGTTCTAGTAATCACTATGTAAACCAGACTGACCTCAGACATGTGATCTTCCTGCCTCTGTTATTACAAACATGTAACAACAATGCCTGACAGGAATTGGAATTTTAGGTGTTGGATAGTCAGGAGGCAAGGGTTCAGGGAGCTCACCAGGCTTATCTTGAACTTGCTTTGTAGCTGAAGCTGGCCTTGAAAGCCTTAACTTCTTGTCTCTATCTGCCAAGTACTTGACTTATAGGAATGTGCCAAGATGCATGGCTAAGAGTCTCATTCTTGACACATCTATTTGGCTGGGATGACAACTAGGCTGCAGAGACATTTGGGTGCCACCATGCTTGGTTTAGGTGGTGCTGGGGATAGAACCCAGGGTCCCATGAATGCTAGGCAAACACTCTACCAAATGACCCAAGTCCTTGGCTGTAGAGGTTTGGTCTGATGCTATGTATTGTAATGCTAACCTAATGTCTAACACCCTAATGTCTAGGCTGACTAGTGACTTCTGTTTACAAGCTTTTGTTGTGCAAACCTTGTTCTTTGATTTAAAACTATTGGTTAAATAAAATTGGCTACAGCCAATTACTGGAGGGATTAGAGGTAGGTTAGGAGTGATCTGGTGGGTGGAGAAGAGGGGGAGAAGGAGGAAGGAGAAGGAGGAGAGAGGGGAAACTGCCACAGGGTGGGGGTGGGGGGTAATGTATGTGGACAATGAATACATGACCAAGAGAAACAGCAAGTGTCTAGGGTAGCCAGGCCAGCAGTTAGAAGAATAGATTAGGAGTTACCACCCAGTAATTATCAAAGCCAAGGCTGGGGGAGGGGAGGCTACGAACGGACTGTTTGAAGGTTCAGATTACCTTCCATTCTTCCCAATATCTAGTATGAAAAGTTCAAAAGCACGGTAAGTTGAAGAAGCTGACATCGCCTTTGTGCTTTCCCCGCGGCTGCCACAAGGCCCTTGACAAAAGCGACTTAAGGAAGGAAGAGTTCACTGTGGTTTATGGTGTGAGGATCCAGTCCATCCTGGCAGGGAGAGGTGAATGCTCTGTCACTCACTTTCCATGGTCTATTCAGTCCAAGGACTCTGCCCTTGGAACAGTACAGTTAAACCATCTCCAAACACGTGCAGGTATGTCTCTTAGGTGACTCTAAACCCCACCCACCCAGCAGGCAGGACTGAGCAAGCTTCACATGGATCCCACCAATCCCATTCAGGGAGCCCCTGTCTAGGCAAGCACTTTCCCATGAGCTCAGCCCCAATCTGCGTTGCTTACTTGTGTTTTGCTTTGTTTTGAGATGGAGTTTGACTACCTTGTCCAGGTTGGCTTTGAACTTCTGGATTCAAAGCCATCCTCTTCCTTAGCCTCCAAAGCCCTGGGGCCACCCAGTGTGACCTGGACTTCTCTGGTACATTTTAAAGTAAAGTGTCAGAAGCAGCATCCTTCCTCTTGAGTACCCTAGCATCCACACCACCCCTGAATTCAACATTGGTTTTTTAGGGGCTTTTTTGAGGAGGGTGTATAGAATTTCCATAAAATGCACAGACCCAAAGTGTATACTGACTGCGTGTTGGTTGTACATACACTGGTAAAATGTAAAGCTTTATCAATGCTCAGAATATTCCAATTACCTCAGAAAAGCCCTCAAGACTCCTAGTTAACTTCCAGTCTACCATCAGAGGCACCCTTAACGCTGTGTATGTTTTTTCCCACCAAAGATGGTTTTGCCTCTGAGACAATAAGTTGGAAATCTCTCCCTCTCCCCATTCCATCCTTAAATCTGTCTGCCAGCCCTTTCCACTCTCCTCTGTCTCAGGTTGTCACAGATTGTCACAACCATACCTCCGAGTACTATTCCAGTTTAGGGGAGGTGCCACCACCAACAGGAGCCCCCTCACACCCTTGGCTCATTCCCCCTCCATGTCTGTACCCAACCCTTATAAATACCAGGTTCTGCCCCTCTCCCTTGTTCCTGTCCTGCTGCAAGCACAAACTCATTACCCTGAGGCCCAGAGTTGTCCCAAAGATGGGTCATTTCTTCAAAAGTCAACCCAGGAGGGGCTGGAGAGATGGCGCAGTGACTAAGAGCCCTTGTTGCTCTTGTGGAGGACCTGGGTTTGGTTCCCACACCCGCGTGGTGGCTCGCAACCATCCATAACTTCTGCTCCAGGGAAACTGATACCTTGTGACTTCTGTGGACACCAAGAATGCACATGCTGCAGATATACATGCAGGTAAATTAGTCACAGATATATAATAAAGTGTATCTAAAAACATCTTAACAATCAAAAACACGAAGTTCATTATTGAGTCTGAGGTCAATATTACATTAAAGCTTTAAAACCAGCCGGGCGTGGTGGCGCACGCCTTTAATCCCAGCACTCGGGAGGCAGTGGCAGGCGGATTTCTGAGTTCGAGGCCAGCCTGGTCTACAAAGTGAGTGCCAGGACAGCCAGGGCTACACAGAGAAACCCTGTCTCGAAAAACCAAAAAAAAAAAAAAAAAAAAAAAAAAAAAAAAAAAAAAAGCTTTAAAACCTTAAGCTTGTTGTGCTCTCCGTGTGTAATAGGGGAGCACTCTGCCACTGATGGCATACAGTCCTAGTCTTGGTTTTTTGAGATAAGGTGGATAGGATAGGTAACTCAAGTTGACCTCAGACTGCCAACCTGCTTCTGCTTCTTGGGTGCTGGAGTTCCAGGCATGTGCTGCCACCTCTTGGGCGCTGGGACTGTCGCCTCTTTTGTGCTGGGGTTCTAGGCATGTGCTGTCACCTCTTGGGTGCTGGGGCTGTCACCTCTTGGGTGCTAGGGTTCTAGGCATGTGCTGTCACCTCTTGGGTGCTGGAGTTCCAGGCATGTGCTGTCATCTCTTGGATGCAGAGGCTGTCACCTCTTGGGTGCTGGGGCTGTCACCTCTTGGGTGCAGGGGATGTCACCTCTTGGGTGTTGGGAACCCTCTTGGGTTCTGGGGCTGTCACCTCTTGGGTGTGTGGTTGTCACCTCTTGGGTGCTGGGACTCTGAGGCTGCCACCTCTTCAGTGCTAGGGTTCCAGGCATGTGCTGTCACCTCTTGGGTGCTGGGGCCCCAGGCATGTGCTGTCACCTCTTGGGTGCTGGGGCTGTGAGGCTGTCACCTCTTGGGTGCTGGGGTTCCAGGCATGTGCTGTCACCTCTTGGGTGCTGGGCCCCAGGCATGTGCTCTCAGGCCCAGCTCCTTTCACTTCAAGTTTAATATACCTCACCTGAAATGCCTGGAACCGGCAGGCAGCATTAGAGATGTCAGGTTTTCCCCTCATGTTTTAGAATGTGTGCACACAGGTAATGTGATCACTCAGAGGTGGGACTGAAGTCTGAACACGGAGTGCATTGTTTCCCAAGCCCTTTGTGTGTGGAGCCTCAGGCTCATTTTCCATGCTAGCTTCATGTTCTCATGTTTTGACTCTTGCCTGTCACATGAAGTCAGGTGTGGAATTTTCTACTTGTGGTAACATGTCAGAGCTCAGAAAGCTTCAGATTTTGTTGTAATTTGGACTTTTAGGTTAAAGATGCTTGGTTTTTACTGCTTGCCAGGATTTTATGTCGGTCAGAGGTGAGCAGTGAAGTTTACTGAAGTCAGGTCCCATTCAGAACATTTTGTTACTGGAATGTCCTCTAAAACTCTTGTGATCTGTCTGCTAGGTTCCCTCCCAACGATGCCCGCTGCTTTATCAGTGGGTTTTAAACAAACAAACAAACAAACAAACAACAGACAGACAGACAAACAGAGGATAGTGTCTTCTTGTTTCCTGTTTGGGAGATGGGAAAATTGAGACACAAATTTTGGGAGCACTAATTCATATGAGGACCCTACTCTTGTGACCCATTTGGTTTTAAGGACCCATCTCCAAATGCTATCACATGCATGTGGGGTGGGTATCAAAGCCTCAGCACAGGAACCTTTGGAGAATGCAATTCAGTCCACAGCAGGGACTCAGAGTGTAGAGTCTTGATCTGTGGAGCCTTTGGGGCTACTTCCTGCCAGCATGCATTCCTGGCTCATCCCAGAGGCAAACTGCCCAGTAGGAGTCAGTGAGCTTTAAGCTTGGAAACTGCCGCCATCTTCAGGAGACCATCTGTGCCAAAGTTCCAGAGTTCATCATGGTCAGGCCTGTGGACCGATGATGACATTCCCTCCTAGGAGGAGGACCTTAGCTGGGTCACTGGATCCTCACCTGAGTGTCTAGCCCCTCCTCCTAGCCATGCGTATTCAATCCAGCCCTAATTGCACGTGGCCTCAGTACTTCAGGGAGGAGAGAATACATAGGTTAGTGTAGATTAGGAGGAAGAAAGAGGGAAAGCCATAGTTTATGCTATGAGAAAACTTTCCAGTGCAGCCGCTCTGTGGTCGTCAACACTCCTTACCTCTCACCCATGTTTATAAGTAAGCCGGATAAACTCAATCCTAAGAATTGTTGTCGTACTGCCTTTTTGGTTTGTCTTTGGAACCTTAGGAAGAGTGGGTAGATGTCATTCGCTACTCCCCTCAGGAGGGAATTTTATCAACAAAGGCTAAAATATTTGTCAGCACTCTGAAGTCAGGCTTTGTGTTAGGCTGCATCATTGTGATGAAACACCTATACAGACAAAGAAAGAAAGAGACTTTAGTTTGACTTCATGATTTTAGAGATTTCAGTGCATGGTCACTTGGGCTTGATCCCCCTAGCCTGTGGCAGCACAGCAGTATATTATCATCCTGGTGACAGCAGAAAGGAGCAATCTGATTGAACTACTCGCTTCATGGTGGACAGGAAGCGACTACTGCCTTCTGCTAAGCTTCATCTCATAAAACAGCCCACCAGCTGGGGCCCAAGCATTTAGCACACAAGCCCGGGCAAAACAATTCACTTGCAAACCACAACCCCTCCTGTCCTAGAAAGAGAAAGGCTGGGAATGCTGGGCCAGCATCCTCTCTGGGTCAGCGGCTAAAGCCAAGCTCCACCCCCTTCACGCTCTCCAGTGCCATTCCTTCCCTGTGAGGTTCCAGGTCTCTTCTTTTCCTAGGCTTTTACCCTTTGCCAGAGCAACCACTTAGGCTTGTGACCTCTTTCATGGTTCTAGACACCTTTCAATGCCTGAAGGGGGTTACAGAGGCTGGTTGGTATAACACTCACGGCACATTTCAAGTTCATATACAACAGTTAAGTTGCAGCTCGTCATGGTAGCCTAGACTTCAGAGTGAGGTTTTTGTCCTGTCCCCACCCCCACCTCCCCTCCCCTGAATCAACAGGGGCCTCTTCCTCTTTTCACAGTACTTCCTGGTTTCTGATGGGCAATTCTCAGTCTGCACTGGACTTCTAGTGACAGTCCTTGAGGGGATCTTCCCTGAGCCTCACTAGGCTCCCCGCCTTCCCATCTCTGTCCTTTCCAGATAGTCTGGCTTGGCCACTGGTCTTGGGTTTTACTTACTCCTGTTTTCACAGCAAATAATGTCAATTACCACATCCCAGTGAAGTGTATACAGTCTGCCCTTAATAAAGGCTGACAGAAATGAATGGATGGATGGATGAGTGTGTATGGAGGAATAGAGGAAGGGATGCGTGGATGGACTGGGTGAGTGGAATGATGGAAGGAGGGAGGGAAGGAAGAATGGATGGATGGATGGATGGATGGATGGTGAAATGGATGGATTGGATGCATGAATGGATGAATGAATGGATGGATGGATGGATGGATGGATGAATGGATGGAAGGAGAAATCCCTAATCTCAGACTGGCGAGACTTTGTGGCGTGGGGAGCCGGATGACAGCAAACCCAGGTAGCAGGTCGGCTCTTGTCCCGCTCTGTGTGCGCTCCGCCATAGGGCTGTGGGCGCCCGAGGGCGGAAGCTTCCGTGCCGGAACCGGCGCGCTCAGCGCGGGTTGCGGGGGGGTGCGGCTTAGCAGGCGGACCGCGGGGCCGGCGCTCAGGCGACGGCGTGAGAGGCAGCGGCGGGATGGCCGGCCGGCGGGTAAATGTGAATGTGGGCGTGCTGGGTCACATCGACAGCGGCAAAACAGCGCTAGCGCGCGCGCTGAGCACCACGGCCTCCACTGCTGCCTTCGACAAGCAGCCGCAGAGCCGCGAGCGCGGCATAACGCTCGACCTGGGCTTCTCCTGTTTTGTCGTGCCGCTGCCGGGGGCAGAACCCGGGACTAGCGACACGCTGCTGCAGGTCACACTGGTCGACTGCCCCGGGCACGCCTCCCTCATCCGGACCATCATTGGCGGTGAGCGCGGGCCGGGGCGGGAGCCGGGCTCCGGGTCCGAGCTCGCGGGATGGATGGCGGCCTGACAGCCTAGGCCTGGCCACCAGCCCGGAAGGCTTGTGGTCTCGAACTCACAGCCCGCAAACGCGGACACAGTTCCCACCTTCACTGCCGTGCACCGAGATGCTTTCCTAGAAAAATGATCCAAAGAAACAAACCCTGCAAAAAGGGTGTATGCAAGTTTCAAAAAAAAAAAAAAAATGTCACCACGTATCTGTCCTTTGGTCTCCTGGTTCTCTGTCCCAAACACTGCTCTCAGTTTCCTGTGTATATGGATGGTTTCAGGAAACATACACAGAAACGCAGACAAGGTGCAGAAATGAAAGATCCTGTTTTTTTTTTTCCTTCTGTTGTACTACTTGTGGTCGGTTGGGGTAGTGGGTAGAGCCTAGTGCCTTGATAAGAGGCAAGTGCTCTAGGCTCTCTCAGGATCTCTTCCTCCAGTCCCCTTTATACACAAACCATCACTGTCTGGAGACTATATCTACACATAAAGTTCCTTTGTACTTTTATACCAACATTTTCTTGACTGACCCTTGTGACTTTCCCAGAGTTGGCTGCTATTCATACTGCAGTGAATAATAACTCTAGCCCAGAAGGTTTTGGGATGTGCACTAGTGTAACAGGATAAGTTATGTGTGAACTGGCTAAGGCAAAGGGCCTGCGTGTTTTCAGTCATGATGGGCACTGCTAAAATCTGCTCCTAAATCTGTACCACTTAATTAGTCTTTAATTACAGGCCACTTAGGAATAGGCCATTATAAATAAAAGGTCTTGAAACCGCCCTTCCTTGCTCAGCGTAACCCCTCCCATTCGTCTACAGGAAACTGTTCTTATGTCTTTTTAAATTCCTTTTGCAAACCCATTTAACTACACTTAAGTCTAGGAACAGAACCCCATAACCTGTTTGTAAGCACCCAGCACAAAAGGAGGTGTGGCTGAGTCTACCTGCTGTAGCTCCAGTGACCCGTTTCCTGCTTTTCTGCTGGCCCTGGGTTTCTTTCCAGCAGTGCGCTGTAAGCCTGGAAGCATGCATATGGGGCAGGTGGGTCATTCCAGCTGTGTGGCCTCCCTTTCTCTGTGCTGCAGGCAGTCTAAGACTGTTTCCTTGTTTCACTGAAGTGGAAACCGAGGCTTACCTGCCAGAGTCACTCTCTTGCACAGTCTCTATCGAGTCCAGGATTCACTCATTAAAGACTATCAAGGGCCACACAGTAAACAAACTAAACTGAAAACTCTCAGTAAATTCTGACTGGTTGTGTTCAAATATATTTTAGGAAATGTACTCTAAGCTAGTGTAAATTGGAGATGGAACATACAGGGTAGAAACTAGAAAGTGGGGTTAGCATGTCCCTCAGTGGTGGAGTACCTGCTTAGTGTGCGGGATGCACTAGGTTCCAACCCCCAGGATTGCAAAGAAAAAGAAAGACGGAAAGAAGGAAAGAAGGAAAGAAAGAAAGATGAAGTTTTTTTCTGGAAAATACAGAGTCTGACTTGTAATAACTTATAATTTTCATCTTTATGATGGTGTGTAAGTGTTACAAGTTCAGTGGAGTTTTGACCTTTCCTGGTTCGTCACATGGTTGGTTCTCTTGACACTGAGCAGTGCAGTAATCTGCAGCTCCTAGTCGGCCCTGAGGTCCAGAGTGCAAATCTCTGTGTACCCAACTCTGGTTGCTGAGCTGGCAGGCCCAGAGCTTCTGTGTATTCAGCGCATTTCTTAGCTTACTATATTTTGAACATATAATAACGGTATTGGGTGTAGCTCAACTGTAAGAGGAGAATCTAAAATCTAGGCCAGGGCAGAAGGACAGACATTCTTTTAGAGATGTACAGAATTGGGTTCGCAGCTTTTTTCCTTACTAGCTCTGTGCCCTTTGAACCTTGCTCTCGATCTTATGTCACTAGTGAATAATGGTGACTGTGCAGTAACTTTCTGGCATGGCTCTTCTCAAACATTTCACTTCTTGGACAAACTTTGCTGGAAGCGTGTTTATTGTGTAGCCACTAAGGAAGGCAGCTAGTCAGCTGGATTGTCAAGGCCTGCCTGCCTCCCAAGCTGGGACCTTTCCATGTGCCCCAGTTTCCTGAATTCCTGCCCACTGCTTCTAATATGTACATTTCACAGAACCTTTATGAGGCAAAAGCTTTAGCCAGGTGTATATGATCAAATGGCTTCAGCCCAAGCAATGGTGTTTTGATTGAGACTCTACACCTGTACTAGGGGATCTGTGCTCTCATATCCTGTTGTTGCTCTTCTTGCTTCATAGCTTGAGAAAACTTTCCTTCCTGGTCTTACAATGTGGCCAGACCTCACTGGAGTGATAAGACCATCCTTCCTTAAGGCGATCGGCTCCCTACCTTCTTTCTTAAGGAAAAGGGAAGATGGAGCTTTTCCTTTTGAAGGAAAGCATGCAGCTGCTTGAGTGCCTGCTCTGGCCCAGGCCTGTGGCCAGGACCTTGTGACTGGGCAGTGTCCTGTGGAGAAGCATCACTCTGGTTTTCAGATGAGGAAACAAGCCTGGCCGGTTAAGTGCACAGGGCTGCTGCTAGAAGTCACCTCTCACTTGTGCACAGGGTCTATTTAATACCGTGCCTTGCCTTCCTGAACTGGCTACAGGCCAAGTCTTGCCAGTGCCTTTGGAATCCTGCCATTCACCCACTGCTGCCTGAACAGTGGGTGGGGTCATTTTCAGGGGCTCATTAGATCATGTTAGCCCTTGCTTCTAGATTCTCAGTATGTTTTTGTTTGATTTGGTTTTTGAGGCACGGTCTCTACCTCTAACTGTTCTGGGTCTCACCAAATAGACCAGGCAAGCCTAGAACTCGTAGAGATCCTCCTGTCTGCCTCCCAGGTGCTGGGATTAAAGGCATGCACTATTGCTCTTGACTCCCCTGTACATTCTTGTATTTGGATAAATCCAGCCTCTTTGTTCCAGGCTCAGTACCCAGGCTTTCCTTCCCTGGAGCCTCCTCAGCAACTACTTTCCCATGTCTCTGACCTTCAGTCATGCTGTCGACTTTTCCACTCTTTAAATATGTCAACAGTTACTTTGCCCCTGCTGTTGCTTCTTGGTCTGTCAGACTCCTTGCTGCTGGTCACAGTTCAGATGTCCCTTCATTAGTGAGGTCTCCCTGACTGATTCTTTCTGGTGTGTCTGTCCCCAGCCCTCACCCTCGAACTTTCCCATTTCTTCATGCTCCTTGGGTGTTGTGTCAGTTGTCCCTTGCTAGGACTGGGGCTGTATGAGAGCAGAGTAGGATCTGACTCGCCAGTGTTCTTTGGTGCCTGTGCTGACAGCAGGCATCTGGCAGGTTCTTAGTAGGTTCTAAGGAAGGAAGAGCTATGTTCTTCTAATGGCCTAGCTGGCTGCTCTTTCCTCATCCAGGAGATGACAAGAGAACACTGGCAAAGGCACACTGTCATAGTCCGAGGGGTCTCAAGCTGGAGTACCTCATGTAAGCTGGGCATGGATGCACCTGTCTAGCCATTCCTCAGTGGGCTGGAGGCAGAGGATTGCCTGAGTCCGGGAATTTGCACCCAGCCTGGGTATCATAGTGAGGCTCTGTTAAAAAAAAAAAAAAAAAAAAAAGCACTCCTCAACCTTTGTTGAGGCACAGGATGTGGGCATATTTAAAAAAAGAGCTTCCCTAGAGCAAGGAACCACCTGGTGAGGCTGCTTTGTCAGGTCTGAGTTAACTGCTAGTAGCATGAGGCCCAGCAGGATGTCTTCATGGGATGTCACAGGTATGTTCAGGACAGTGAAGGTCTAAACAGAGTTTGGACCTAGAGAGTGGTGGTAGGGATTTCTCTTAAGGGCCTGGTGTACTTTGGAAGGCTGTTGTTTTGTAGATGTATGTGGCCAGCTGAGCTGTGGGTAGGAAGCTGCAGGTAGGGACTCCATGAGCAGAGATGTGGTCTTCCTCTTATCCTGGGATCCTTTGATGACTGTGTCATCTGTTCTCAACCTCTTGGGGAGGTCAAGTGACCCTTTCACAGGGGTTGCCTAAGACCAGCAGAAAACAGTTTTATTACAATTCATAACAGCAAAATTGTAATTATGAAGAAGCAAAGAAAATAATTTTATAATTGGGGGAGGGGTCACCACACCATGAGAACTGTATTAAAGGGTTTCTTGATAGTTTCTTAAGTTAAAGCCAGCTGTCTGATTCTATTCTCCAAGGTGAACTCTCCAGAAACAAGAATCCCTCCTTCACGAAAACTGGGCTTCTGGGCTGGAGAGATGACTCAGTGATCAAGGGTATTCACTGGCTTCTCTTCTAGAAGACCCCAGTTCAATGCCAAGCAATCACATGGTAGCTACAACCATAGGTCGTAATTTCCAATTCTAGGAGATCTGGCCCCTTCCCGCAGACATACAAATAGGCAAAACACCAATCAGTGCTCTAAAAACAAATAAATTATTAAAAAAAGAAAAACAAAAAGCTAGATTTCATTGCCCCTGAGGCTCAGCTGCAGTGGCTGGCGGTGCTCGGGATCAGAGGTGGTGACACCTGTGTCAGTTATTGAGTGCTGTCCTTCTGGTTGGTACATTAGTTTGTTTTGTTATTGGTTTTTTCTTCTAACCCTCACAGCTGCCCTAGAGAGGAAAGGTGAAATTCATATTTTATAGATGGAAAGCTCCTGTACCTCAGAGAGAGCAGGGACACAGTTACTGCTAGCCAAGTTTGAACTGAGTGCACTTGCCTCCACAGCCTTTGTCTGGCTTTCTCAGTGGTAATGAAAAGTGTGCTGTCCACTGCACCCTCTTGGGTAGTGCTTCAGGGTGATATTTTTCTCAAATCCATTTTCCAGTATAAATCTTTCAGGGTTAGAACTTCAAAAAGATTAAACAATGTATGTTTTAAAGACTTGGGCTGGGTACGAGATGTAAGACTCATCTTTAATCTAAGTCTAGTAGGAGAGAAAAAATGCTGGTCTCTTGGCTTAGCAATTTATAGTCTTCTGGTGGCTGCAAGGATTAACAGTGTTTTGTCTCTGAGTCTTTTGTTCTGGTTGTTTATGATGGGTCTCCAAGCCCTCCCATCTCATACACACTGTGTGAGGCAGGTCCTGCATGGCCAGGGCTTTCTCTGGACCACTCCCGCATAGGAATGCACAGAAGTTTGTATGTCTGACCCAGTCACTGCACTTGGAGCCTAGGGGGCGTTGTCTCTTACCTTTGAGACATTTTTCTTTGTAAAGCTTAGCTATGTACGTATGTAAAGAAAAGCTTTACTTTTCTGACTTTCTGTGCTCTCGGTGCCCCAGGAGTACAAGTTTTTGGCCCTTTGATCTGCTTTTCCAGGCTCATCCCTTTAAGTCCCTCTGTATTCTGTCTGACAACCTTCCTTTCTGACTTCCTTCCTTTGGAATGGAACAGGGTTTGTGTGTGCAAAAGAATACATGCCATCAACCAAATTTCTCAGGTCACTCTATGTAGTACACAGTGGCCTTGAGACATGCACACCTAGGGCCAGAATGTTGCTTGGCATAAGCAGAGGGGAGTTGGACAGGGGCCTTGGCAGCCAGGGACATGGGGGGTTGTTATTCTAGTGGAAAAAAATGAAAAGACTTGTTGTTTTCCTTGCCTTTGACCTTTCTGTGAGCATCTATCTGTGTAGGAACATATGTATGGCACTTACATGCTTGCATAACATTGATGCTTATTAGGTGCTAGAAGGGGAAGTGCTTCCCTCAACACAGGCTTTGTCATCAGCTGGGCCTTGGCTCCTTGTACTCTGTTATTTTCAGCAGTAACACACACACACACACACACACACACACACACACACACACATGGTTGCATTCTTGCACACACGCATATGGGAGATTCTGCTGTCTGGAACAGCCTCTGTGATGTCTTCTACTACCAGGTGATGCTGAGCCAACATGAGTTGCTTGCTTTCCCTTGCTTCAAAGGCTGGTCAGTAGGAAGTCTGCCTCACTGCAGAGAGCTGCTGTAGAAATACAAGTGCTTCTGTTGTGCCTGGCGCTTATCATTTTCTGACCCCACTTGATCTCCTTCCAAGCTGCAGTGCCTTTAGCTGTCTCCAGGAGACTCAAGTTGATCTCCTCTACATCATTTTCCCTTGGAGCCGGACAGCGGGTGACTTTGCTTTGGTTGGGGTGACAGTGTGGGAGCGGCACAACATCAGACACAGTCTTGAGTTTAAATTAATGCAGAATATTTGAGCAGGAACCAACAGGAAAGAAAAATGGAAGCAGGTAGTCATATTTCATTCCGTTGGGGTACATTTTTCTTCTCATGGGGCTTGCCCTTGAGAATAAAACATATCAAATGTTAAATCAAAGAATATTTTTGTAGTCATGCTAGGAATAGAAAATAATGCAAAGACTTTGCCTTCTTGAGGCAAATATTTTGCTGGAAGGTTATAATCAAAGTCAGAAGGAAATTGTAGCCACAGCTTTGGTAAAGCTGTGATCACTTAAAATTAATTGCTTTTAAGCTTTTTGCTGAACGTCTCCTGTCTGCATCTGAGTGAGTGTCTCTGGGTTTTCCTTCGGAACCACTTCATTCAGGCTAGGGTAAGATTTGGGCATGCGTTTCGGAAGATAACCTATCAATGAAGCCCCAGGACCTAGTCCTTCTTGGTCATTCTTTTGTTCAGTGGAACCTCAGCCAGGCTGGGACTGAGCCTTTCCCAGTAAGGGCTTTGGTAGCATGTAGGAGGTGATGCTGTCTCTAGCTCTGGCCTTCAGCTACCTTATACTCCCAGTTCCAGGGATTTTGAAGGCAGCCTCACGGTAGGGCTGGGAACCAGTCTGAACCGAGCAACACATTGTCCTCTGCTGTTGGAAGGACCATACAGTACTGTATGGCTGGAAACACCATGGGGTAGGGATGATGCCCGAGTCTTCTGTAGCTCTACCTGGCCTGCCTTACAGAAAGTACATGATGGTTTTTAAAAGCAGTTTAGTTCAGATAACGTGCAGTTCAGCATGCTTAGTGTTTTCCCATGTGTTTATGGAGTTGCATGGCTGTCCTCTACAAAGAGGCGTTGTGCTTGCTCACAGTCAGCTCTGCAGACCTGGGCAGCTGCCAGCCTCCTTCACAGCTCTGTAGATTTTAGACTCTGACAGAAATGGAATTATTTTGTGCCTGGCTTGGGTTTGGGACATGCTTTGTAGTTATTGTTTTGAGAAAGGGTCTTACTGGGTAGCCCACGCTGGCCTTGAACTTGTAGTGCTCCTGCTTCTGCCTCCCAGGGGCTGGCATTATGGCATTCCCAGTTTCAAGCATGCTTTTTAAAGTTAACCCATAGTGTGGCATGTAACTATACTTCATCTCTTCAAAAATAAAATCTGTTTCTAATTGTGATAAAAAGATACAATACTTACTACCTTACTAAACCATCTAAGTTGCTTCTTTCTGTGCCATACCTAACCTGTGGGGACCCCTCTCCTAGGGATTTGTAGTAATAGAGGTTCAGATGGTGATGTCTTGGTGGGCTTTGGTCTTGTTGCTTTTAAAAAAAAATTTTTTAAAGATTTATTTATTGTTATATGTAAGTACACTGTAGCTGTCTTCAGACACACCAGAAGAGGGCATCAGATTTCATTATGGATGGTTGTGAGCCACCATGTGGTTGCTGGGATTTGAACTCAGGACCTTCGGAAGAGAAGTCAGTGCTCTTAACCGCTGAGCCATCTCACCAGCCCCTTAAATTTTTTTTAAAGGTTTATTTATGTAATATATGTGAATACACTGTTGCTGTATTCAGACACACCAGAAGAGGACATCGGATCTTATTACAGATGGTCGTGATTGCTGGGAATTGTACTCAGGACCTCTGGAAGAGCAATCAGTGCTCTTAACCACTGAGCTATCTCTCCAGTCCTTTTTGTTTATTTTTAAGACAGATTCTCACTACATAGCTCTGACTGACCTGGAACTTACTATGTAGACCAGACTAGCCTTGAACTCACAGAGATCTGCCTTTCTCTGCCTCCCAAGTGCTAGGATTAAAGATGTATACCACTATGCCCAGTTGTCTTAGTGTTTTTAGCCATTCACTTTGGTTCTATGTGCATAGCTGTGCAGTGTTGTTTTGGATATGAAGCCAGATACAAACCTTGTGTATGTCTTCAAGGGTTTTGTGGTCAGGGGAGGCAGGAGGAGTGGAATGGGCACTTAAGATACAAGATACAGTTAAGTTGTAAGAGTCTTGATCAGGAGAACCTGTATCATGTGATGTGATGTGTGAGTGTGTTGTGGCACAAGCAGGAAGGAGCCCCCTCCCAACCTCCCATGGGGACACAGAGCCAAGCCTAAACAGATGACCTGGAGATTTGCAGGCAGAATAGCCACAGGGAATAGCCTCAGCAAAGTGCTGGGGTGTGATAGCAGGTGGATCTGGTGAGGAAGTGTGATGAGGTGCTAGGCCAGTCCAGGAAGGCTTCTGGGAGGAGGGGATATCTTGTTGTAACTCTGTAGGGTGATTGAGAGCTTACTGACAAGATAGTTCAGCTAGAGAACCCAGCTTGCAGACAATCAAGGCAGGACTAGAACATGGAGTCATGAAAGAGGGAGAGAGTAACAGGTCCAGTAGCTAGAGGTTGGCTGGGATAGAGTTTGGGAGCTGGGTGTACCTTGTGGGAGAGAGTGTGTTTTAACCAAGGGTCCTTGTAGTGGTTTCTACAGGCTCCCTTTGAGTTTGAAAAAGAGTTCAGGTCAAGTGGCTTTAAGGCCAAGTGTCCTGAATGTGCTCTTCCAACAGTAAGCAAGCATACAGGCAGGAGGAATACAGAGTTCTGGAGTGCTGGTATGGAATGCCAAGTAAGGCCACAGAGCTTCTGCCTCTCAGAAGAGGGTGATTATATGTTTGGAGGACACATACTACCTTTTAGACACCATTCAAGACCCCAGACACTTACTGTATTCTCAAAGCCTGTGTCAGGGAGCCTCTGATGGACCTAAGCAGCTTGCTGTAGGTCTCAGCTGGTGAGAGCTGCCTCAAGCTTCCCCTAGCCTAGTTTCTGGCTGTGCTTTGTCCAGGATTGCAGTCACGTCATTGTCTATGTCCATCCATGTCCATATAAGGAGAAAGCCATAGCTCCTGAAGAGCAGTTTCTAGACATGGCCCATGAGATGGCTGGTCCCAAGCACAGGTTCTCTCAGCATCCTTCCCTGCACTGTTCACCATTCTCTCTCTCTCTTTCTTCCTTCCTTCCTTTCTTTTCTTTTTTTCTTTTTTTGGTTTTTCAAGACAGGGTTTCTCTGTATAGCTCTGGCCGTCCTGGAGCTCACTTTGTAGACCAGGCTGGCCTCAAACTCAGTAATCCGTCTGCCTCTGCCTCCCGAATGCTGGGATTAAGGCTTGCGCCACCATTCACTGTTCACCATTCTTTCCTGGACTGGTTGAGCTTTGCTTCTTGTTAGTTGGGTCTTTCATTTCTTGTGCGGTGCAGTTAGGCTCCTGCTGCTTTGAAGTGGCCTCACTGGGTAGGAGGGAGGACTTAGCTAATGTGATGCTCCTCTTGGCAGCAGAAAAAACAACTTTGCTGTTGAGATACGTTGACTTTCCTTCTTTTGCTGTCACCATATTGTGATGATGCTCTCTTTTCTTGAGGCCTTCAGGAAGACTAAAATGATTTCCTTTGTCTCTAACCTACTTCCTGAGGATATTTATTTGGCAGCACACACAGGTGCTACCTAAAGATAAACTTGACTTTTTTCTTTTAAAATCAGTGCGGGGAAATGCACTAATGTTGCTCTGCTTAGTCGCAGAACCTGCCTGGCCTAGCCTTTGCTGTAGGTTTAAAGCCCAGGAGAGGTCAATGGCTGCTGCCCTTGGCCATCTGACCTTGATATTAGAGCTAAAACTGCTCGTCCGCATTGCATTGTGACACTTGAAGACAGTCACTCTACTGTGGTCATTTTCAGGTGAGTCCTATTCCTTACCCTTTTGACACAGGCACCAGAGGCCTAGTATATGTGTACTTTAATATTTCCTATTTTGGAGTGATGGCTTAGGGCAGGCTCGGGGATGGTCTGCAGAGCTTAGCTCTAGAGGAGAAAGACTGGCCTAAGAAAGAAGGCTCTGTTTCTTTAACACTTCTGCCTGACATCTAGAGACTAGAAAAGCAGAGGCTGGCAGGGATTGGTGTCCAGCGGTGCTCCCTGTTGCCGATGCCCCTTTACTGCAGAGCTTGACAACCTGTTGTGAAGGACAGCCACATTTCCAACAGAACTTCCTGTTGAATATTGTTGAAAGCTTAACAGTGTCGAAGAAAGGAGACATTTCAGCTAGAGACAAGTCAGACAAGGCAGGACTAGAGCATGGAGTTCACAAAAGAGGAAGTGAGTAACAGACTCAGTAAAGTTCTGATTGTGTAGCCCAGTAGTGTGGCTGTGAGCCTTGGAGCGTTTGTGTTAAGGTAGTGCTGCTGAGGCGTGGGGATACAAATTTTGCCTCAGTGCAGCCCTGGATGAACTGAGAAATGGCTGGTTCTACATTCCTACAGCGGACTAGGGTTGGTGTTCTCTATGTGTGGTTTGGTGCTGGGGGCTGTTATCTTCCTGGGAAAGAGCTTGGGGCTCTCTGCCTTCCTTGGTATTCCAGACTTGCTCATTAGTTGGTCTGCACACCTGCCAAGCCCCCTTCACCCTGTTTGCCTTCCTAGTGGTGCTTCAAAGAATGGGCTGTGAAATGACTCTCAGTCTTCCTTCTCCTTTTCCTCACAGGACTCACTTGCTGACCTTGTACCTCTAGAAGTTCCATCAGTACAACTGCTGCTTAGGATAGGCTTCACCTAGCTCTAGACGGGATGAACTCAATTTCCCTTTACCTGGCTTTGAGTCTGCAGCCAGGAACTCTTCCTAGGTACCTTCCATAGGTCCTTGCTTAAATTTTCAGTTACTGTCCGAAAGCCCAAGCCCCACATCATGACATAATGTGGTCCTTTCTGATAGATTTGCGTTTTCTCCCACTGGGACTTCATGACACCCTTTGGAAACTTCTGTGCAGACAGAATACGCTCTCTCAGGCTCTGCCTTCTGATAACAAGTGCTTTTTTGTTTTGGTTTTTTTTTTTTTTTTTTTTTTTTTTTTTTTTTTTTGGTTTTTCGAGACAGGGTTTCTCTGTGTAGCCCTGGCTGTCCTGGAACTCACTTTGTAGACCAGGCTGGCCTTGAACTCGGAAATCCGCCTGCCTCTGCCTCCCGAGTGCTGGGATTAAAGGCGTGCGCCACCACGCCTGGCTTTTGTTTTGTTTTTTGAGACAGGGTTTCTCTATGTAGCCCTGGCTGTCCTGGAACTCACTCTGTAGACCAGGCTGACCTCGAACTCAGAAATCCTCCTGCCTCTGCCTCCCAAGTGCTGGGATTAAAGGCGTGTGCCACCAAGCCCGGCTAACAAGCGCTTTTTGGGGAACCTCCTTGTCTCCCTCCCAGGCTGGACTAGGTAACTTCATTTATGATTTCCTGCACCCTGTGAATACTCTTAGGGATTTAATTTTTCCATCTCACTCATTTTGTATTTAGTGGGTAAACCTGAGGGCTGGGTCTATTATCTTTTAACTTGGTCTCTAAGGAGATAGGCTAGGACTTGGCCCAGTTTGAATAACTAATGCATACGTGTAGACACTCAGGAGCTATTGAATGAATGAATGAATGAATGAATGATGGATGGATGGATGGATGGATGGATGGATGGATGAAGAAGAGGTCATTTCCTACTGCTTGCACCAAGCAGTCCTACTCTTGTGATGCTTTAAGGGACTGCCCAAAGTTCAACAGTGGAGGAAGCCTGCCTCGAGGTTAGACAAGTTAATCTTTCAATGGAAATTCAATCCTCACTTTTCATTTTCAGGCCACTTTGCGTAGCAAAGTAGTTTAACTCATAGCAGATTTCTGCCATGCTGATGGTTAATTTCACAGCCCACAGAGGGTCAGCACACTAATGCCGAGAACACGGCGACCTCAGTGTGGCTCGCCGCACACAGCGAGGGCCCAGCACCCCTGTCATTTTTTTTTTTTAAGAGAACCAGTATTCAAACATCCTTCAGCAGGCTGATTTTGAGTTAACAGGGGTGACTCTTTCAAGAACAGTTTTAAAAGCTATAGTGTAGATCCCTCCCAGGCTGTGTATTTTCCTTTCTCTATGCAGTTCAAAAGGGCTGCGTCATCTCAGGGTTTTGCCAGCAATCTTCAGCTTGACCCTAGTTGTTTAAATCTGCAGGAGGAAATTTGAACAAACTTGTACTTTGGTAATTCTTATGCCTTTGTGAACCTTTAACCTTAAGGTTTCTTTCAGAGCCACTGGCTGCATTGTCACCCTCTGTCCCTGCTGAGGCTTTCAAAGGGCATTGTCTAGTATGTCTGTTTTCACTTTGCTTCTGGCCTTCTTTTGAGGAAGGGTATTAATTCAGACCTGATTCTGAGGCAGGAGGGGAACTTTTAAACTTGCCCCAGAGCTCATGGATGGGGAAATGAGCATAATGCAAGCCCATGGCTGATGCTGGTGAAGGAGAGAGAGGCCTCCAGCTGTCTGGTGGGCAACCTCAGCTCTGTCACGTCCTGTCTGACACCATGGCCAAAAAACTGATTTGCTCTGATAAGCAAGCCTGCTGAATGTAAGATCCCAGAGTGCTAAGTTCTTAGGAACCTGGGAAGTCAGCAGTGAATATGAGATTCAACTGATCACTGTGAAAGACCACATACTAATGAATTTCCCGGGGTCAGCAAGACTCCTCAAGTCTGGGGAAGAGCTCTGGTGCTGCTCTGCCCTGTCAATGTTCAAGACTTGCTGATGCTTGTTCCATCCTGCCTCTCTCTCCTCTACCAGTTAGCCAGTTCACCCTCCACTACTTGTTTGTTTTCTCTTGATGTGACTGTGATGGTACTAGCACAAAGTCCTTGTGGGCTTTGCTGCTGGTTTCATGAATGTATGGTGATTGAGACCAGACCTTACTTGTCATTGTCATTTGAAGCAGGCTTGCATGCTGCAAAAACTCCTTGCCTGACTTCTTGGCTTTATTTCTTTCCTGGGGCTTCTTAATATCCTAAAGGTAGGGCTAGGTGACCTTATTCTGTAAGTTTGATGACACAGAAGGAGTTTCATCATCATGTTATCAAGTTCATTTAGCAGTCCCTAAGAGATCTGCATGCAAGGAAGGCAGAAGTTACCCTAGCCTCCCAGACAGGTGGGAGGCAGGTATTAGGAAGTAACAAAACCATAAAGATTGTGTGTTATGGTCAGTACTAAGGACAGTACAGGACTGTTGGCTTTGGGGTATCTCCCTTACACCTTCCTGAGGCAGTAGGATTGAAAGTAAATTCTGGAAAAGTTTGGGGCCTGTGACTGGTGAGTTGGGGATGGATACTACATGCCAGAGGAGCAGCGCCTGCAGTGGCTCTGAGGAGGGCAGCTTGGGCTGGTCTGTAATGGGGAGAGGGGGTGGCAGGCAGTCATGGCTATCTTTGGACAGATATGCACACTTGGACTCTGTTAGCCCTGGTTTTACTGGAGTACAAGCAATGGTATATTGTGATCCATGGACACAGAGAGACATTCACACTAGCCCTCTACAGGTGGTTGGCCATACCAGGTTTTCTTTTTTCTTTTTTTTGGCTTTTCGAGATAGGGTTTCTCTGTGTAGTCGTGGCTGTCCTGGAACTCACTCTGTAGCCCAGCTGGCCTCGAACTCAGAAATCTGCCTGCCTCTGCCTCCCGAGTGCTGGGATTAAAGGCGTGCACCACCACGCCCGGCCCATACCAGGTTTTCTTTACTGGCTTTTATGTGTCCTTAGTCCTGCCTGTTTCTGTTACCAGGCCTCAGATTCATGTGGGTGTTTCCTACCCTTTTCTTAAATTCTTAATGTTTTTATTGTAGTATTGGAGAATCGAATCTCAGGCCTCCTGTGTACTAGGTGAACGCTCTGTACTACTTTCCTGTAGTAGAGCAATGGGCTGAGGTGGAAATAGGGTTGGCAGGCAATTCTGGCATGGCAGTAGTTAGCCAGTTTCACTGTTCTGTAGTGTGACCAGTGGCACACTGGCATCTCAGGCTCCAGTCACAGGGTGGGAAGATAGCAGTCCTGAGTGGACAGTAGAGATGTCAAGTAAGGCATCCATCCAGTCACGGAGCTGGCCATACTTTGCTAGTCAGTCTCCTTGAGCATACTGCCCTTGATGTTCCCCACCACCCCTCCTGCAGGATGTCCTGGGTGACAGATAACACACAGGGTCAGGGAGGGACAGATTTTGCCTTTTCAGGAGAACTGAGGTTACTATGGTTTGGTCTCCCAGCTGTGCCCGTGAGCTGGGAGAGTGGGTGCTGCCGTTCTGATGATTGGTGGTTTGGAACAGAGCTGCAAACTGACTTCAGAGAAGCCCGTTCCCCTGAGCTTGCTGCTCAGCAGGAGTTACTACTGGCTTTAAATTCCTGCAGGTGTCTTCTGCCCTTTGCTTAAGTTCTTTGTGTTATATTTTGTTGCCGTATTGGGAATTGAACCTAGGAACTGACAAACACCCCGCCGCTGAGCCACATCCCTAGTTCCCTTTCCTTAAAACAGGGGAATAGCAACTGACTTCAGAGCTTTCTTGAGATTCCAGCTTGGTCTCCAGGAAGTGATTGTGTCTGCTTTGGGGGAGTCACTAGAGCAACTGTAACCTGAGGGATTCTTGTTCTCCTCTGGAACCTGATGGGTTTCCTTCCCTAAATGGAAGTGCTACTTACTTATTATTGCAAGCTCATCAATCATTTCTCGAAGTTTTTTAAAGTGCATAATAAAAGTTGCCATGATGACCAGCAGCTTTTTGAAGAATGAGTGTTTTCTAGGAACCATGAGAATCTATTGCATTAGGTCTGATTTCTCCAGTTGGAGCTTCCTTCTTCTTATCACAAAATCTGCCTCAGAAGGCAATCTGGGGATGTGCAGCAAACACTCTGGTAACAGATGTGTGTCGTCCTTTTCCTGACAAGTCCCTAGGCTGGGAGACCCAGCTCTACTCAGTACTCAGTCCACTAGGTGTGGGTAGACACACCCTGTGCTGATTAGAGCTGTTGGTGCACAAGAGGGCAGTGTTTGCTCGCAGTCTCAGACGGGCGATCATGTGCTGGTTCACAGGTCAGCAGAGTTAGAATGACCTCAGATGTAGTCAAGACAAAATAAACTGTAAGTCAAGGTTGTGATGAGTTCTCATATATGCCTTTAAATACACAACCCCTTCAAAACTTTGCTGCTTGTTAGCCTTCTTTTTCCTAAAAAGAAAAATATTGTTTCTTTCAATGTTTATTTTTAATTTTTTTTAAATCAATGAAAATATGGTTGCAAGTCTTGTACAACACTAGTAGAGGTTACACAGTGTCACAGAAGCAAAACAACGGCTTCCTAATTAAAAACCAGATGGGCAGATTTTTGTTAGGAGCAAGAGGTCAAATGTATTTTCTCCCCTTTTCACATCAATGTAAAGATTATCTGCCTTAACTTTAGAAGCGTTTGAAGGTGTGTACGTCAGCAGTCCACCCTATTTCTTTTATTCTGCCTTTCCCCCCGTAAGGTGGCTTCCTTGCATCCTGGTGTTCCCCGTGATTGATTGACTATGCCTTTTTTTTTAAAATAAGGACTGTCCCGTTTTCAGTTCTTCCATGGTACTCTTCTGCTGAAACTTTCGGACCAGCAGGACACATGCTGGAATGCAGTTCTTGCCCCCACCAGATCTCAGCTGCTACAGAACTGGGAGCCCCTTCCTGTCCTCAGTCACCTCCTGATCTCAGGTGTTTTTAGGATATTGGTGTCACTCACTGATGAAATGCTACAGATGGCAGCTTGAGGAAACAAAAGGAGGAAAGGCATAGGATGGCCATAGCTTGTCTTGGCATCCCCATGGGAACCACCTGGGCTTTTGAGCTGCCCGTGCACCCCAGGTGGAGGCAGTTGTCTTGCATAGGACGGACTGTATCAGGAGCATGCTCTTAAAGCTCATGCACAGAGCCGAGGCTTGACCAGCATGAGTGTCAGGAGTAGTGGGTGCCATAAGACAGAAGGATAGAGACAAGGATAGCATTTTTGACTGGAGACAAGCCAGGTCTTCCCATATTGCTCATTTACTTGATGCCTTGATCATCTCACAACAAAGCATAGTGAGACCCAGATGCAAAGGGCTGTCCACCACTTCAGTCCCCTGATAGCAATCAAGGAGATAGGCAGTTCCAGGCTGAGCCCTGTATAGAATCAGACGTCTTTTTCTAGTCTTATGTAATCCAAAGGGAGTGTGTCTGTAAGAGTGGTGCCACATAAGTAGTTGGGGAGGGATATGACATCCCCTGTGGTCTTTAATTGATCTATGACTTCTAGTTTAAATGTGAATGTGACAGCACTGAGTGCAGTGTTAGTGGGTGGCCACTCACAGGTTTTCCTGTGACCCACATGACTTCTAGTTGGGTCTGAGTCTGAAAGAAAGGTTTTGCTGCATCAGGTTTGTAAAAGAGGCTCACCAAACATTTTTTTCTAGGAACAGAATTTTTGAAAAATGCTAGAGCCTTTTGTTTACAAAAGAAGCTCATTTGTAAGGGGTGAGAAGTTGTTTTTGTGTGGCTCTGGGTGGCTTTGTCCTTTCACTTCCGTAGTAGGGCTAGCAATTAGGAATGAGACCCATGTTCTAGGTGGTCACTTTCAGCTAGGCTGTGTGTTTGTTCAGTCTCTGTCTGCTCAGAATGGAGCAAAATGAGTGAGACCCCTGCAACAAGCAATATGTGGGTGCACCAGAGACACATGCTGACAGAGGTAGAGTGTATCTGTGAGAGAATGGTCTGGGTGCTGTTCTGTCTGGGATGTAGATAGAGTCATTGTTCTGATGACTCTTATACTAGAGTTCCCTCTGTAAGCATTGCTTGTGGTTCCCTCTTGTGTTTTGATCAACAAATAGATTGTGAAATTTTGAAACAGTTTTCTGTTTGGGTCTTGAGGTCAGTCGACTTTCTTGTGTTTGTCCCACTCCATAAGCTTTGCATGTTGTGCCTTAAGCATTGCAACCTGTTAGGAGGGTAGGGAAGACAGGTCTACTTCTAGATCTTCATAAGGAGCTAAGAGGTGTATAGACAGTGAATTATATCAAATTATGCACATGAAGCCCAAAGACCTTAAGTGGGAATGTTGGGCAAGCCATCCTGTGATCACATAAATGAGCCTTCCCTAATCTTGCTTTCTTTACCAGATGAGGGGACATACCCTGGGTGTATGTGAGAGTTGCAGTAGCAACTGGGATACCAGTAAATGGATGCCGACCTCTCGGGCCCTGTCCCTGGGGGTTGGAGGCCTGCAGGGTTTAGCATCAGGATATAGCTGCCTTTTAGGGTCCTTGGGACAGTCAGACATTCTTTCCCTCAGCACTGCTGGCATCAGGAAAGAACATTTAATTTATGCAAGAATGATGTTTCAGAGAAGGAAATAAAATTCTTATTTTTTTAAGGTGAGGAAGAGGAAGGGGGAATACTTCCCGGCTTTCCCTGGTGATGGAACAGGATAGAGAACACATCTGCTTTTTCCCATCTGAGGTTGGCATCCACTCTTTTTCTCCTCCTCTCCTTTTCCTCTCTCTCTAGTCTCCTGCATCTCTCCTGCTTACCCTTTCCTCCCTCTTTTCCTGCTGCTTTTGTCTAAGCTAGTCCCAGGGAACTCAGTGTCATAGTCTGGAGATTCCCTGATGCTGGGGTGTTTTGTGTGGTCTTGTATCTCCTTTCCAGCATATATCGTGGCTTTCAAGGGCCATGCCAGGTGCTCGCCCTGTTCTGCCTTGGCTTGTACAAAGTGCTGCGTGTTGCTTTTGGAGTGTGGTTTTGCAGTTCCTTGTGGAGTAGCCAGGACAGTGCATGGTTACAGGGTGATGTCAGGGTTGGTGAGCTTTGGGGGAGGCTGGATGTGGATGGGCTTTACCTCTGGGTAAAGTAGGCCTGGGCTTCTGGGCCAGGTGGAGGCTCTCTGGAAGAATTGATCAAATTCAAAGTTGCTTGCCATTTAATGAGTCCCAGGTATATGAGCTCTGCCAGCCCAGCATATGCAGGCTCTGGAAAGCCCGAAGGAAAAGACATGGTCCCGTTTGGAGAAACGCCTTCTGCAGAGGGAAGCTTGCCAGGTCTTTCAGGAGGGAGGGAAACTGTATCAGTTGGGAGCTCCTGGTGGGACACACAGTTTAGCCTTGGCACTGACCCAGGTCTGTGCCCTTCCTTGCTCTGCTCTTACTGTGCTTACTTAACAGAGCTAAGCTCTCAACCTCAAGTTTTCTTCAAAATGGGAGAATAATTACGTGTGTGTGTGTGTGTGTGTGTGTGTGTAGAATCCCACAAGTGAAGCTGTACATAGAGCTTATCTAAATCAGTAAATTTATGATAGGTATAATTTGGTTTTAAAATCCTATCAGAGTATACATATAAAAATAAATCTTGTCAGAAACTCTTCTTGTCCTTTGGTGGGAGGCGTGCTAGATAAGCAGTGTTTGATGCCATGTATAATATACACAGGCTTGTCTCTGCTTGAGACTAAATTAACATTACTTCAATTCACCAGTGTGGTTGGAGTTTAGAGGAAGGCCGTGGTAGCGAAGGTGATGTAACAGAAGGACGAAGAGACACATGGACTGTTGGTGTGTGAAAAGCAGTGCTTGGTCTCTGGAGAGGCCAATCTGCAGGGATCCATGACCTGTGTTGTTTGGAAGCCTATAGGCTCTGGTCATGGAAATGTGTGATGCAAGGAACAGAGTCTTTCTTAAAAAACGTACATCTGACACCAAGGAAGAGATTCCACAGAACAGCACAGAGAAACATAAAGGCAGCTGGTGGAGTTGACAGGCTTGAGGCCAAGAGCCAGGGAAATGGAATTTGAGTCCTGATTTCAGTGTTTGTTGTATGGTCTGAAGTCGACTACTAACTTCTTTGGGCTTCAACTTCCGTCTTCAAAATCAAGAAAGAACCATTTTGAGGATGAGAAGACATATATCTAGTATACAGTATTCGGGGAGTAAACATAATTGCAGCCCCTGCTGCTCTTTTCATTACTATGATAAGGCTTTCCAGCCTCCTGGGACTGCCCATCGCCAGCTATAAGCATGGAAGTGTTTCTCCAAAACCCTGTAAGTTTTTTCCTGTAGTATAAATGAGTGCACTGAACCATGGGTCATTCTTATAGACAGACTTATAAATGAATTTATATGAACAAATTTTGGAAATCTATTTTTCTCTTGATTTGCTATTTTAAAACCAGGTTTTTAGAAGCCCTTAATAGCTTAATATAGAAGAGCCTAAAGTAGGCCAGTGTTTGTAAGTCTGGTGAGGGTGAGGGTTTCATAAAGCTTTGGGATATTTTTCTAAAAGGCTGCTTCAATTAGGGAATGTCCCCTCCTCCAGGTTGCTGTTGATTTGGGGGGCGTACTCATGTCCAGATGCACCAAATATAAAAGATGAATTTTAAAGCTTTTAACTATCACAAAGCATCAAATCTTTATGGGGGTTTTAAAGGTCTTGATGACTTTCAGTTGCCCACATTTGCATGTCTGTGAAGGTTTTTGACAATGAGATGGTAAGGAATGTTTTAGGGATGGCAGGAGCTCCTATCAGTTCATCAGCTTCTGGAGAACCTCCCACGCGCTTCACTCTTGCAATCTGCCACTTGCTTAAACAGGGCAGAAAGTCAGTGGGTTTAAAGTGTCTTTACAATTAGAAAGGCATATTTTTTTGTCAATTTGTCTTACAAGACAGGTATATATATACATTTAGGTTTCAGGGAGAGCTAAGGTATGAAAGGGCAGCACAGACTGCGAGCTAGTGTGTACACAATCATACAGGAGAAACTGAGCAAAATGCAGTGCAGCCACTGAAGCTGCTCCAACGCAGTCCTGGAGTCCAGACTCGTGGGCAGGTCTTCCCCACGAAGGTTTTATCATTTTGGAGGCATGGCTTTTTAAATCATCTCAAAGCATTTGTCTTTTTGGAGGAGATTTAAAATATACAAGTCATTTTATTTCCCCACAATGAATGACACTTTCCTGAAAAGACTCCCATCGCACAAAGTGAAACTGGAAGTTGTTGGGATGAGTAGCCTGGACCC
Source organism: Mus caroli (assembly GCF_978045245.1). NCBI lineage: Eukaryota > Metazoa > Chordata > Mammalia > Rodentia > Muridae > Mus > Mus caroli. The sequence continues at coordinate 60,882,573 of NW_028227262.1, forward strand.
TGGTGCTGAGAACTGCAGTTTCGCCTCCCTAGCAATCCACACCAGCCTGGAATTCCTAGACGACAGCCAAATTTCCTGCTATGTGTTTAGCTCCAAACTTGGTATATGGTGAAGTTTCTAAATGAAATTTCTTTGTGGAAACAAAGAATGGGTAGAAGTTGAAATCTAAGGACAAAATGGCATGTGTAGATCATTGGTTCAGAAATTCATGTCGAATCTCTATAGTTCTAACAGAATTCAGATGGACTTTTTTCCTTGGGCTGTCAAAACCTTGCTGTTGTATGGCAGACCCACGACTCCTCTCTGCTTGTAACAGCATTATCATTCACCAGTCCCTCTTGGTACTGTACGTGTTATTGTATCCTGGTAGTTCTGTCGTACACGCTTTGGATATTTGGTTGTGTGATTATTGTGGTGTGCAGCTGAGCAGGGAAGCTAGGATTTTACATATATTTCTAGGCATTTTTGCTGGAACACAGGCAAGTAAGATGCTTGTTTTTACATGCTAGATAGGGTGGGAGTCACAGCTTTAATTTTTAAGTGTCCTTTTGAAATAAAAGTCTAATACTGTTTTAGTTTCTGGAATGATGCAGATTGTACTGAAGCTGTGTCTCCTCCCAAGGTGGACAAAATATGTTCTGTGTGCAGAAATGTGAGCTGCTGCCTGCATCAGGAGGAAGGGAGAGAGGAAACTGTTTGTAAAACTACTTAAAATAAATTTGAGGGGTCAAACATGGAGCACGGTCACTAAAGGGAAAGGAAAAAATGCCTTGGGTCAGTTGCACTGGAATAGCACAGGCATTCACACTGGCTACAGGGCTGTGTGCTTCTTGCTAATAAGATACAATTGGAGTAGATAATATTTGAATATCTATGGCTAGATCTCACTGTCTCTGTATCAGGGAAATTAACCTAAAGGGCCATGTTTTAAAAGTTTGGGTTCAGGGGAACAGATGTCATGTGGAAGAGAGATGGCAGGCTGTTTCCCTCCTTGTGGGAGCTTGCTTAGTCCCAGCCTAGTGTCAGATATAACAAGCTATGGCTCAGGCAGAAGGCAGGCTTGCGTTAGCATTTTATTTAAAAGCGATCGGTACTTTTAAATTAAACATGCAAAGTTATCTTGGTGAGGCATTGAGGCTGCTGGGTTATCGAATTTGCTCTGAGTTTAGCCAGTTCAGCAGGGGTGGGCGTAGGATCTAAGGCAATTAATATGTAAGCACACTTGAGTCAGCAAGGTGGTAGGTTACTGTCTTATCAGGGCCAAGAGGATCTTTCTAAACATTTATACCTTTTTTTTTTTTTGCAGTTAGATAAAAAACTTATTGTTTGAGATTCATATTTGAAGTTAGGTGCCAGATTTTAGCCAACAAAGCAGGTGGGAGGGGAAACACCTTCTATCTGATGCTTGTGTAATACTGAGCATGGAGAAGACCTGATACTCAGGTTATTTATGTTTTTTCCCTCTTTACTCACATTGTTTGGGTGGACATTTTATTGTTGTTGAAAAGTACTCACTGAGCTAGCTGATCAGAATTGTTGTGGTGAGACCAAGCCTTAAAAAGACAAACTGAGGCAGCAAAGAGATGGCTTAGCAGGTAAAGGTGCCTGCCACGGAGCCTGGGTGAGAGCCCTAGGATGCACATGGTGTCTGGAGACACCTGACTCCCTCATTGTGCTCTAACCTCCAGATGTGTGCTATGGATGGCTTGTGTGCAAACACACATATACATACACAGTAAATAAGTATGTGCAATATATGTATAAAGTGGCAAGTTTAAAAGGACTTGAATACTGGGCTGAGCCTGTGTGCCCTATAAGGTTCCCCTTATCCCCTCCACACACAGACAGCCAGAGCTCACCCACCTGCTTTACCCACATGATAATACTTGAGGCATGCCATGCGTTTTTTTCGTTGTACACGGTGACTGTGATGCAGTGTGGGGAGAAGCCCCCTTCATCCCGTATCTTGCTTTTAGATAGGATAAATAAAATCTTATGTATTTAGAACATCGTGGAGACGCTTCTTCTGCTGCCTTTAGTAGAGTGCAAAACCCCAGATCCAGAACTACTGCAGCCTGCGAAATGTTGCTTGACTCTAGCAAACAACACTGGCCTCTAAAAATCAGATGTGACTTAAAAAGGAACAAGTCAGAGTATAGCTCTTTGTTCTGCGTGTTTGGGGGTAACCACAACAGAGGGCCAGGTTTTACCAGTGAAGCACACAAGAGGAAATACGTGGACACCCTTCTCTCTTGGAGGCTTATCCTGGATCATTGGCTTAAATTCAGGAATTTGGAGGTTTGGGGTGACAGTATCCTTTGGTAAGAAGCATAGAGCTCTCGTTGCTTCAGGGCTGCTTCAGGACATGGCACTGGGATGCATGGCCGAATGACCTTGTCTTTTGGAAGGTGACACAGGGACTTAGCCTGGGCGTGAGTGGGTGTGTGGCTGGCTTCCTCGAAAAGGGTCTCCAGGGTTTCCTGTGGAGCTGTGCGTTGTCCATCCAGTGCCACAGCCCTTGTACTTCAGATGAAGGATAAAATACTTGGGAGAATAGCTTTCATTGTTCCCATTCCCAAACCCCTTTCTGTATGTGGAGAGCTTTCTGAGTTTGTCTGTTTGTTTTCTGTCCTCCCATCTCGACCCACAGCCTGTGCCGACATTCTTTGGAGCAGATCACATGCTCCTGGCAAGCAGTGGGCATTCTGAACTCTTTTTGTGTTTCCAGCCATGGTCCTCCATTCTCCAGGGAGACTTCGAGCCTCCATTTCAACTTAGGAGAGAACCAAACCAAAACAAGAAGCCTTGACATAAACTGGAAGTAAAACTTGGCAGCAACCAGCACAAGGGGTTTGGAAGTGTCTCCTTTGAAGGGTCTTTCTTATTGGAGAACCACTCACTGCTGCTTCACAGCTGGGGTGGGAGCAGGAAAGAGGCCTCAGGACTCTTAGTCAAATTCAGAGATGCATAAGGAATAAGGAAGAGAATGCAGGCAGGCAGCACAGGGGACTCAACACCTAAGGACTTTCTTTCCTGGGCAATGGTGCCCAAATTGTACTGTGGATAGCAGCAGGCCACTGAAGCCATTGCTCACTGTCTGTTAATGTCACCACAGACTCTAGGAGGATAAATATGTTTCTCTCTTGATCAAAAGAAGAAAAAAGTAGTAGAAAAAGTAGTAATAGAAAAGAGACCCGTCCAAAGTGGGTTTGTTTGTAACTGTTAGGTTGTTAGGTAATATGTGGAGATGTTTGGCAATTCAGGTATACTGACAGTGGATATAAAGAGAAAGTTCTGCCCTGCTGTCTTGGAGCCCTAGGCTCCTAATTTTCCCTTGCCAGGTATGCACATTAAGTGCATGGTTCTGGTAAGTTTGAAGTGGTGCACTTCAGTGGGCATCTCTGTAATGACACTGTTCTCACTGTAGATGACCTGTGAAGTATCATTTGCTGCGCATAATAGAGCCTCTTTCTCCTTGTGCACTGCTTGAGCAAACTCCATGGTTCTCTTCTGCAGGCAGATCCTCTGTGCGGACACCATTGACCTTTTTCTCAGAGAAGCCAAAGGGCTCCTACCATATACTACTTCTAGCAGAGACCCTGGCAACTTCTACAACTTCTAGACAGCTGCTGAGGGAGGCTGGTCACTGATACATATATATGTGTGTGTGTGTATGTGTGTGAGTGTGTGTGTGTGTGAGTGTGTGTGTGTGTGAGTGTGTGTGTGAGTGTGTGTGTGTATGTGTGTATGTGTGTGAGTGTGTGTGTGTATGTGTGTATGTGTGTGAGTGTGTGTGTGTGTATGTATGTGTGTGTGTATATGTGTATGTGTATATATATATATATATATATATATATATATATATGTATGTATGTACGTATGTATATGTATAGCCATCTTGGGCACATGATGCAAGCTTCCTGAGTTTTTTTTTTTTTTTTTTTTTCGAGACAGGGTTTCTCTGTATAGCCCTGGCTGTCCTGGCACTCACTTTGTAGACCAGGCTGGCCTCGAACTCAGAAATCCGCCTGCCTCTGCCTCCCGAGTGCTGGGATTAAAGACGTGCGCCACCACGCCCGGCTCGCTTCCTGAGTTTTAGGGTGAGCTGAGTAAACAAGGTGCTCAGGGTCTGCCTGTGGGGACAGGAAGAAGCAGGGTGACCATACCTGCCAGTTTTCACTGCTGACCTGTTCTTCTCATCTGGCCCTTAGAGCCTCTGATCAGTCAAAGTTCCTACCTTCTAACTGGTATGTCACTTGAAATATGAAAAATGGGACTACTTCCCTTTCTCCCACCCCAGCTCAGAGTCCCACCTGTGAGCTCCAGGTTATCAGCTCCAGAGGAAACTGCTTCTGTCTGTTGAGAGCTGGCAGTGCATGCCAGTGGGACTCTCTACCCAATAGGTCTGAATACCTACCCAGAAAGACTAGTGAGTAAAGTGCTTGTGTCGAATAGAAACCTGACGTGTGACTGGGCTGGGCTCCATTATAGGGCAAAGCTTTGCCTAGTGTGAGCAAAGCTGGCTTCCATTCCCAGTACCATAACGGGGAATGACAGGAGAAAATGAAACCTTACTGAGAGGAAGGTCCCTCATCTCTTCTGCTCTGGGCAGCAGTGTTGTCTGTTTCACTCTAGCCCTCACATGGCACCTGACAAACCCTCAGTGTGATGTTTTTGGCTTTATTATTATTACTACTACTATTTTTTTTTTTTTAATTTGGCTCATCCATAGACTACTAGGGAGAGATTTGAGTTTTTCACATGTTCATAAGACAGCCTGGAGTAAAGTCACTTTCTAATCCTTTGTGAGAAGTAGTCATGTGGAACATTAGGGGAAGTGGGATTGGTGGAGGTGCCTTCTGGGGTTAAGATGCTTCTGCATTGCTGGAGGGCACACAGCCTGCTGTGGGAGCAGTGGTCTTACCCAGCTGCCTGGAGCTCTCAACACTTCCTTTTTTTCTTAAGAGGTATGCTTTTGCAGGGCGTGGTGGTACACGCTTTTAATCCCAGCACTCGGGAGGCAGAGGCAGGCTGATTTCTGAGTTCGAGGCCAGCCTGGTCTACAAAGTGAGTTCCAGGACAGCCAGGGCTACACAGAGAAACCCTGTCTCAAAAACACCAAAAAAAAAAAAAAAAAAAAAGTATGCTTTTTGTTGTTTTAAGATTTATTTTATTTTATGTGTATAAGTGTTTAGTCCTCATGTATGTATGTACACCACGTGTGTGCCTTGTGTCTGTAGAGGCCAGAAGAGGGCATTGGATTCCTTGAACTGGAGTTAAGGGTGGGTATCAGTCATCATGTGGGTGCAGGGAAAGAAACCTGGATCCTTTACAAGAGAAGCCAGTGCTGTTAATCTTTGAGCCATCTCTCCAGCCCCTCTGGGCCTCTCTTAGTGTTCCCAGAAAGGAGCCAAGTACCAGTTGGGAGACATCACAGCAGAGCACTAGTGTTCACACCTTCTGCTTCTAGTGTGTCCTTCAAAGTTAAGAAATGTGCTATAATATGCACACATGTGTTTGGCACACATTTGTATATACATTGTATATGGGCATGTGTGTGTGTGTATATATATATATGTATATATGTGTGTGTGTGTATGTATGTATGTATATATTATGTTTGTTTGTTTTGTGGAACACTTGTAAGCTCAGAGAACAATTTTGAGAGGTTAGTTCTCTTCTACCACCCTTACCTGAATTCTGGGGCTAGAACTCAGGTCTGTAGGTTTGTAAGCAAGTGCTTTTGCCCACTGAGCTGTCTTGCTGTCTTCTTTTTAGTCATTTTTATATACTCATTGGTATTACATGTATTCCTAGTAGCATGTGGCCATCACTGCCACCCATTGCTCTGACTTTTTTCTACTTTCCCAAGCTGCACTTAGCACTAACTTTCTGTTTCCCCACTCTTTGCCTTTGGCACCCACCATTCTACTTTGTATGGACCTGACTACACAGGAGCCTCACATGAATGAAATCAGCACTATATTTCTTTTGTAAGGACTTATTTTACTTAGCATAATATCTTCAAATATATCCATATTGTAGCATGTATCAGAACTTTTCCTTATTAAGGAAATTTATAATAAATATTTAAGGGTATTTATCTATAACCAGCTCTGTAGTTTGTTTTTTGTCTTTTTTTTTTTCACAATTTTTTTTATTATGTATTTTCCTCAATTACATTTCCAATATTATCCCAAAAGTCCCCCATACTCCCCCCCCCCACTTCCCTACCCACCCATTCCCATTCTTTTGGCCCTGGCATTCCCCTGTATTGGAGCATATAAAGTTTGCAAGTCCAATGGGCCTCTCTTTCCAGTGATGGCTGACTAGGCCATCTTTCGATACATATGCAGATAGAGACAAGAGCTCCGGGGTACTGGTTAGTTCATCATGTTGTTCCCCCTATAGGGTTGCAGATCCCTTTAACTCCTTGGGTACTTTCTCTAGCTTCTCCATTGGGAGCCCTGTGATCCATCCAATAGCTGACTGAGCATCCACTTCTGTGTTTGCTAGGACCCGGCATAGTCTCACAAGAGAGAGCTATATCTGGGTCCTTTCAGCAAAATCTTGCTAGTGTATGCAATGGTTTTTTGTCTTAATACATAGGTTTTCTATGTTATTACTTGATCTTTGGAATGTTACTTCTTCTGATCCTGTTTAAAATGAAGGACAATATTATTTATAATAGTCAAGTAAAAATAATCCAACTATATATCAACTAATGAATATAGTTCTTAAAATGTGGTAAATCAGTGAAAAGGAATGTTACTCAGCTTTAAAAAAGAATAGAGCTATAAACAGTGAAATACAATTTTTTTGTGTTTGAGAATGTTTTAAGTTATGCTGGATGGAGCAGGTGGGTTTTATGGTAACTGCTTATGAGGAACAACAAACCATTTTCCACGGTTGCTGTACCATTTAACGTTCCTCTCAGCAGTATACATCACCAGTTACCTTCATCTTGTCTATCTGTTATGCTGTACCCATCCCATCTCTATTTTATCATGGTTTTGATTTGCATTTTCCCTGATGGTTGAGGACAGAGAACATTTTTTGTGTGGCCATTAATACTATCTTATTTGCGTATCCAAGCTCTTTGCCTGTTTTTTTAAATTGAATTTTCCTTTTTTATTGTGAAATTGTAAGAGTCTCTAAAATATCCCAGATAGTTCTTTATGAGATGTGGGAATATTGTCTTTTTTTTTTCTTTTTTGGTGTTTTTCGAGACAGGGTTTCTCTGTGTAGCCCTGGCTGTCCTGGAACTCACTCTGTAGACCAGGCTGGCCTCTAACTAAGAAATTCACCTGCCTCTGCCTCCCAAGTGCTGGGATTAAAGACGTGCGCCACCACGCCCAGCACATTTCATTTTTTTATTAGATATTTTCTTCATTTACATTTCACATGTTATCCCGAAAGTCCCCTATACCCTCCCCCGCCCTGCTCCCCAACCCACCCACTCCTGCTTCCTGGCCCTGGCATTCCCCTGTACTGGGGCATATGATCTATGAGTTGTCTTTTTACACTGAAAACCAAAAACAAAACAAATGGATACTTTTAAAAAACAAACATTACTCATCATACATCTTACGGGGTAACCTGTGCTAATGGTATCCACATGATTGGCATGTCCATTGCCTTAAACATCTCCCTGTCATTTGCACTGGAAACATTCGAGGACCCCTCTGCTGTTGTTTTAAAGTGTTCTGAAGTTGCCAGCCACAGTTGCTGTAGGAAGTTGAAACCTGCATTTTGAATATTTTAGCCACTGCCTCTCCACCCCAGCCCTCTCTCTAGCTTCTCAGACCCCATTCTCTCTCCTCCTCCTCAGATGACTGTTGGAACTGCTGTTGGCCTCAACTTTCTGTGTTGGACACACTTCCCTTAGCAGAATATCTTGTAGACACAATAGGCCACCATAAGTACAGGATCTCATTTTTAATGGTTGGACAATATTTCTTTTTCTTTTAAAAATAATTAATTAAAAAAATTAAATTATGTGTATATGTGTGGAGTGGGTATACTCACATGAGGGCAGGTACCCACAGAAGCCAGAAGAGGGTATTGGAGTCCCTGGCACTAGGTTACAGTTAGTTGTGAGCCACTTAATGTGGGTGCCAGGTAACCTGGAAAAGCAGCAAGTGCTATTAGCTGTTAAGCTATTTTTCAGCCATCATATTCTTGATTCTGAAGCAGAAGTTTTAAAGTTTTGCACAAGTCCAATTCATTGTTGTTTCTTTTGCTTTTACTGTCATATTTTAGAAACTATTGCATGGTTCAAGGTCACAAAATTTTACTAGAAGTTTTATGAAAATTTATTTGGAGTTTTATAGTTTTAACACTCCCCGCCCCCCCTCCCGCCCCCCACCCCAAAGTCTCATTATGTAGCCTGTGTAGACCAGGCTGGCTAGCCTTAGCTTCACAGAAGTCTACCTGTCTCCTAAGTGCTGGGATTAAGATGTGAACCCCTATGTCTAGCTTAGTTTGAGCTCTTCCATGTAAGTCTTTGTTCCATTTGTGTGCTGTGAGACAGAGGCCCCTGTTGTATTTCACATGAATTCTTGTTCTAGGCCATTTGTTGATAACTTTGCTGAAGACCTCTTCTCCCTCAATATGAGTCTTTCTCTTTATTTCCTAGTTTTTGTTTTCTTTTGAGACAGGGTTTCTCTGTATAGCCCTGGCTGTCCTGGGGCTCACTCTGTAGACCAGGCTGGCCTCAGACTAAGAGAACAGCTTGCCTCGGCCTCCTAAGTGCTAGGATTAAAGGTGTGTGTACCAGCATTCTCTGACTTGGGAATTTAGGAAGGAAGAGGAAACAAGGAAATTTGGTGTTCTGGAAATTTGCATGGTCGTAGCAGTATGAAAGAGAAGGCAACTATGCATTCAAGTTTGTGCTGGTGGCTGAAGGCCCTGGGACCCTTTCTTAAGCCCTTCTTGTTGATGTAGTTTGTGAGAAGGAAAACCAAACCCTTCATCAGTGGATGGGCCTATGAGGTGAGCATAGATGCCACCTGTTATTTATCATAAATGTGGGGTGCTGAGCCACCTCACCCTCCAGAACTTACGTCCTTGGAGTTAGTGGGTACGAGACAGCATGGGAAGCAGATGTGCTTAGAGGAAAAGTGTGTGGAGGGCATGAAGTGTGAAACCACTGGGTGCAGTAGGAGCTGGGAAGGCCTAGTGGGGAGGAACCATTCATATGGGGTCCTGACAGGTAAATTGGAATCTCCTTGGAGACAGATGACATGCATGAATTCAGTGGGTTCAGAGGGTGCAGCAAAGGTATGGGATTGGCACACAGCTGGTGAAGCTAGGACCAGGGCATGTAGGGCATTTCCTGGAGGAGTGGTTGTCTTTGAAGGTTTGTGGCAGGGAAGGGAAGATCTGTGGTTTTCTGAGTGGGGTGAAAGGGAGAGAATGGGCGTGCTGGTTTAGTTTTCAAGGAGTCACCTGGGAAGAGAACTGCAGTTGAGGAATTGTCTAGAGCAGGTTAGCATTGCCTGAGAGGCCTGTCTGAGGGCTATTATCTTGATTGTTGATGTGGGAAGATCCAACCTACTCTGGGCAGCACCATTCCCTGGGCAGAAGGTCCTGGATGTGTAAGTGAGGTAAGGTAACTGAATCTGAATAACAATCTAGCAAGCAGGCACACTTCATTTGTCTCTCTCTGCTCCTCACTATGGATATGGTGTGTGTGACTGGCTGCTTCAACTTCTGCCTTGATTGCCCCTCAGCAACAGATTGTAACCTGGGGTTGTGTCAAGTAAGCCCTTCTCTCCTCTAAGTTGATTTTGATCAGGCTATGTGATCATAGCAACAGAATTGAAGTTAGAATCCCAGGAAACTGCTTTAGAGGCTAGCACTTGTGCCTTGTGGGATGGGATGAGGGGCGGGAAGGAGGAAGTACAAGTTAGGAAACAGGCTGGTGGTGTTGGGTGAGGGTGCTTAAAGCAGAAGGGTATGAGGTATGGGTGTAGGGAGAGGGCTGAGAGCTCTGTTGCTGCCTCCAGGAGGCCTGGTGGGTGCACAGGCGGGTGGCAGGCAGGGCGGCCTCAGGGCCTCTTCCTTGGGGAAGATGAAAGGGACTCCATTTGACTTCGTTTTATGCCAATCAGGTGCAGCTTTTAGATTCCTGGCAAACTGCCACATTGCCCCCAGGCGAAAGTTGGCGGCCATGGTACTGTTGACCCTTTGTAGTAGATGGGAAAGTCTCTGCCTCTCGGATGGCCTGGAATCAGGAATTTGGAATGCATAGCTAATGCGCCCCACTCCAGACCTTTGGTGTTAGTGTTCCACAGGATCACATCTAATTGACTATTTCCAAACTCTTGTGCATTTTGACTGTACAAGCAAGGTATGTTGCCAGCAGCCCCCCTTGCTGGGGCTTCCTCATTTGTAGTGCTCTGGCCCCATCCTTTCCAAGAGCTCCCAGTTCTTCTGACACGAGGGGCTCTGTGCTTAAGGGTACATAGTGCTTCTCTAGCCACTCACCTGATGTCCCTCTGGGATCTCTCCTGGAGTTCTGTAATGTTCCACTGTGTGTGAGGAGGTGGCTCTGCCTTTTCTACCTTTCCTACACAGTGGATCTGTGTGACCTGCACAGGCGATGAAGCTGGCAGGCCCAAGCAGGGCCCCGACCTGGCGGTGTGGGGGCATGTCAAGGTGGGGGCATGGAGTCACCGCTCAGATGGAGTGGCCTTGGATCCTCTCTCCTGAGTTCTTTCTCAGTCTCTTGAGCATGGTCTCTATGAACCTAACTTTGTTTCTTTGGCATGGGGTAAGACCTAGTGGTCCACAGTGCTCAATGTTTCTTTCTGACCTGTACATTAGTCTTTCTAATTGCAGCCATAGAATGTTTCTCTCTGGTGCAACTTTTTAAAAATGTGTGCGGTATTATTGCAGTAAAATGTAAAGGATGAGCATTGTCGTCAGCACCACTTTTTTTTTTAATAGTTTTTTTTTTTTTTTTTGGTTTTTCGAGACAGGGTTTCTCTGTATAGCCCTGGCTGTCCTGGAACTCACTCTGTAGACCAGGCTGGCCTTGAACTCAGAAATCCGCCTGCCTCTGCCTCCCGAGTGCTGGGATTAAAGGCGTGCACCACCACGCCCGGCTAATAGTATTTTTTTTAAGATTTATTTATTTATTATATGTAAGTACACTGTAGCTGTCTTCAGACACTCCAGAAGAGGACATCAGTTTTTTGATACGGATGGTTGTGAGCCACCATGTGGTTGCTGGGATTTGAACTCGGGACCTTCGGAAGAGCAGTCGGTGCTCTTAACCGCTGAGCCATCTCACCAGCCCCGTCAGCACCACTTTTAAGCATTGAGAAGTGTTTGTGTTCAGCAGTGTTAAATGTTCGTGTTGTTATGCAGTCCTCACAGTTCTGTTTCCAAACCCTTCCAGCCACACCACCTTGAACCCTCTTGCATGACACAGCTCCCATTAATTCTAGTCCCTGGCTGCTATTGTTGCGCTTTCTACCTGGGAGCCTGACTATTTCTAGGGACTGTGAATAAACAGAGTATTGAGCTGTTTGTTCTTCTGTGACTGACTGACTTATTTCACTTAGTGTGATGTACTCAGAAGCCCTGTGTTGTAACACATGTTAGCATCCCCTCCTTCTTTAGGCTTGTATATCCAGCAATGGTGATTCTCTGTGCATCTATTGGTTTGGTTGATAGTGAAGAAAATACGTTGCTGGGAACTATGGGTCTACAAGGATCAGGTCCTTCCAGCCCCTTTGGGTATTTACCTAAGAGTAGAATTGCTGTATACAATTCAAGTTGTCCTTTAAGGAGAAAGGGCGAGTTTTAATAATTAAGGCAGAGCTAGCTTTCTTTTTTTCTTTTACTGGTGTGTATATATGTATGATGTGGGGTTGGAGTACACAAGCTCTGGCATGCCAGTGGAGGTCAGAGGACAACTTTATAGAGTTGGTTCTGTCCTTCTACCTTTACATTGGTTCTGGAGATAGAACTTGGTCACAAAGCCTGAGCAGCAATCACCTCTACCCATTAAGCCATCTCACTAGCTCCAAGCATATTTCTTTAAACTAAAATACTGGGTGTAGTGGTATGGGTAGCTTTCTGACACAGAGGAAACAGCAAAAGCCAGCAGAGGCTGGCTCTGGAATGACAGCCTCTGGTTAGTCTGACTGAAGACTGCTGTTCTGGGCATAGTGCTCCATGTGATTTGGGCCATTACTTCACTCTGAAAGGTAGTCTACCATGTCACTCCTGGGCTAATGTCTATGTGTGAGCCTGTCAGTCCTTCTATAGGTACTCCTGCATCTGAGCTCCTACAGTGCCCGGGGAATTCTGGGCCACCTCCCCAATATCAGTGGCTGTCTCTTCAGCCCCACTCCTACCCTTTCTCCAATGATGCCCCCTGCCCTGACATTGGAGCACAGCCCCATGTGGTATGCTCAGGGTTCCCTCTGGCCTTTCCAGGTGCTGTGTTCTTTGACCATTATACCTGGGATAGATATTCTGTTCCTTCCTGGCTACCTCCCTAGTCTAACAACTTATTTTTTGGATTGATTGTTGTATTCTTTCCCCAACATTTACTAAGTGATGTTGCAAGAAGAGTGTGGAGTCTTTGGGAGAGTGCACATAAGATGCAAGAGATCTGCTTCCCTAAGAATGTTAGTCTCCTTGGGAAAATGTAAATGAGGCTCTGCAGATTTGCAGATGGTAATGACAGGCACATTGGTCCCTGGCATGCTCTTCTCTAAGAAGCCACCCAACCCAGCCTTTGCTTTCTTTGGGACTGTTCAACATCATAGAAAAGAACACAGGTCTTAGATTTTAGGTTCAAATTTGGTACTTCCTCTACTGACCTTAGGACAAATGTCAGTATCGGGGGCTGAAGGGGCTGACTTAGGGAGGTCATGTAGACTGTCAGCCATTGAGTCCTGCCTCCCTGAATCTGAAACTGTTAGCCCCAAGCTGCTCCTCTGTCATACTCACACACATGGGAGCACTCCTATCAGAGCTTGGGGGAATTAGCAGACACCCTTTTCTAGTTGTAATACTCTTGCCTGGTGCACCCTTGGGAAGATAGAGCTATGTAGGTCAGCTTCCAAGAGGCTGTGGGTTGAGACCTGTAGCTCCCTGTGTGAAGCTCCTGCCTGGGCCTCTCATGCAGCTTTGGTTAGTAAGTGCTCAGGTTGAGTGAGCCAGTACTGACCAAATGCCTTGCCAAAGGAGGCCTGTGATATAGCTTGGAATCTGCAGGATTCTCCCATGCATTTGCTCATTTGCATAGATGTGGTTTTTCGGTCTTTGGGTGATTGTTTACCTGGTTACTTATGTGGAAATATTTTAAAAATATTGTCAAAATATATTAACTTCTTTGCTTAGTACCAGCCACCATATTGACATCACTTACAAGTGCCATCTTACAGGAGCCTCACTATGGTCCTATAAGGGCGGTTAGGGTATCATAGGCTCATCGATGTGCAGGCCAGGTTTAGATGTGGCTCATTCACTTCCTTGGTCTTCCCTGCTCCAAGCAAAGTTCCTCCACAGGATGCCAGCACAGGCACATGGCGTTTCATTTCCTTTGTACACCTTAAAGGAGAGTGATCCACACCACGCGGAATCTGTTTGAGCCAGGGGACTAGCAGGAAGAAGGAAAGATTCACTGCAACCACATGGGAAGTAGGGCCACCACAGAGCTGCCCCAGCCTGTGTTCCTGGGGAGGAGGCTGTGCTGTGCTCCTCCTGCTGTGCTCCTCCTGCTGTCCTCCTCCCGCTGTGCTCCTCATCCCCTCTGCTGCTCCTTAGGAATCGTTCCAGGTCACAAAATGCAGGGCCTTGCAAGGTTTGTGTCGTAGTGACAAGGCCAGAGCCTCTGAGCTTCAACTGGGCTTCCTGGTCCTCCTAGTAGGAAGTGGCAGAGCTCCATCCTGGTTGAGGACCTTGTGTACTGTGACAGTCATCATTCCTTTTCCTGGCAGAAACCAGCAGTGTCTGGGGAGGAGAGTGGCTATTTCAGTGTCAGGTTGTTAGAAATCCTTCCACGTGGCCAAACCATTCAGGGGATTTAGGGGGACTCTCTACCCACACCTGCAATCTGTGGTGTGATTTTTGTCCCACATGTTCTAGAAAACCACTGAAATGGGCTGGGCTTCTTTTTAGCATTTGTCAACTGAGGCCTCAGAGGCAGATAGTATGTGTGTGTGCTTACAGGGCTGCTTGTGACAGACTCTGAAACATGAAGCACCACACTAGCACAAGGCCAAGTGAGAAAGGCTCTAGTGTCTTGTAGTAACATTCAAAGTACAGGCACCAGGGAGCCACCAGTAGACAGGTCTCAGCAGGCCACACCCAGTGCTGGCGCTGCAGGTGGCTGCCATCTACTTTCCTTTTTACCAAGTTTTTTCTCCAGAGTTATTCCATTTTTAGTGATGTTTCCCCCAGTGTCTGCAGTGGACATTGTTTGCTTGCCTCCTTCTCCCCTGAGGCACAGGTCTGCCCACAGCTCTGAGGAGACCTCTGGGTTGATGCAGCCAGGCACGAGGCTGTAGCCAGTCTGTGCTCCTTGCCATACTTCTTCCCCAGTGTGTGGTTCTACATAGTGGCAATTATGTAATAAACACAAAACCATCTTTGTGCTTTCTGGCACCTTGAGATTCTTTTAAAGATTTATTTATTTTATGTATATGAATGTTTTGCCTTCATGTATGTATGTAGGTGCATCATGTATGTGTATGTATGTTAGACCCTGTGATTAGAGTTACAGCTGATTGTGAGCCACTATGTGGGTGCTAGGAATCAAACCTGGTTTCTCTGCAAGAGCAGCAAGTGCTCTTAACTGCTGCGCTATCTCTCCAGATTCTTTTTTTTTTTTTTTTTTTTTTTTTTGGTTTTTCGAGGCAGGGTTTCTCTGTGTAGTCGTGGCTGTCCTGGAACTCACTCTGTAGCCCAGGCTGGCCTCGAACTCAGAAATTCGCCTGCCTCTGCCTCCCGAGTGCTGGGATTAAAGGCGTGCGCCACCACGCCCGGCTCTCTCCAGATTCTTTTTTTTTTTTTTAAAGATTTATTTATTTATTATATGTAAGTACACTGTAGCTGTCTTCAGACACTCCAGAAGAGGGCGCCAGATCTCGTTACGGATGGTTGTGAGCCACCATGTGGTTGCTGGGATTTGAACTCTGGACCTTCGGAAGAGCAGTCGGGTGCTCTTACCCACTGAGCCATCTCACCAGCCCCTCTCTCCAGATTCTTAATCTAGACTCATTTCCATGCATAGGGAGCAGGCTTTTGGAGTTGAGGAAATATGAAAGAAACCTATCTTCTTCTATTAGTTTAGATGTTAAAGCAATGAAATTTTTTTCTGCTACCCCTACCACAGCTCACCTTCCACTGCTACACAGTGCTGGAACCAAGTTCCTGGTGTGGATGATTAACAGGGCAAATATTTAAAAGAGTCATTAAGTGTATCTGTGATAATTGTTTTGTCTCCTAATGGAAACTGGAGTCTCTGTGCTAGGACTTAGTACTGTACCTGGTAACATCAGAGAGAAACATTCTAGAGTCTGCTTGGAGCTGATTTTCTCCCCCAGACACCTGTCAGACCCAGACAGACCCTAGCTGTGCTGCCTCCTGTCTCTGGGGTATGAAAATGTCTCTTGTTTCTTACTTCCTACGAAATGCCCCACCATCATTAGTCAGTTTTCAATGGCTAAGCCTCCTAGCATCCTGAAAGTTATGTTGAACCTGGGCATGGAGTCAGGATGGTAAAGCCAATGTCAAGGATAGTGGATAGAGGACCCTTGAGAGAACTCAACCTTCTTCCAGCAAAGTGCACACCACTATTTCACGAGGTATCTGGGTCCCAAGCAAGAAGCATTGTTCAAAGCAGCAGTGGGTTGCCCTTGTTGACTTTCTGTGGGGCCCTGTCCTTATGGGTAGATTTGTATTGCAGCTAGAAGCACAACTGCTGTTGTGTGAGTCAGTATCTAAAGAGGAAAGGAAGGAAGAAAAAAGGTGATTTATAACACTTCTAACGCAGCTCATCTCAAATAACTAAAAAGACAAAGTACCCTGCTGGGAATGGTAGTGTCTGCCTTCATCTCAGCACTTGGGAGGCAGAGACAGGCAGATCTCTGTGAGTTCAAGACCTGCCTGGTCTACAGAGCAAATTTCAGGACAGCCAAGGTTATATAGTAGCACTGTTTCAAAAGCCAAAACCAAAAACTCCCATAGTGCCTAGCCAAGTGAAATTGTTCATTTGTTATGGTGAGCAGATGATGGATGTGAGCACAGGGTTCCTGCTGCACAGATTTCACATGCACATCGCTCTATGGGTAGAGTTTTTACTTAAGAGTGATTGGTGTGTGTATGCGTACAATGTGTGCTGTGATACAAGACCATGGTAGCTATGTGTATCTTGGAAATGTAAGGTTATTGTTTCTAATTATTTTTTGATATAGGGAGAACTATAAGAAAATAATAATGAGCTGGTTTTCATGGTTGGAATTGTATATTTGTGTAATTTTCTTGTGTTACTTTTTAACTTTAACACTGTGCCCTAAGCATTTTCCCACACCATCATTTTTTCATGCCTGTAGGCAGTCTACCATGATGAATAGACAGTTGTTTAAGGATGTGATGGTAATGGAAAGAATTGACTTAGAGAAATTTTGTTCAAAAATTATGTTTGTCATTCCCAGCCCTGGGTGGCCTCTGTGCTCGTTGGCACAAAATGACAAGTACCTTGTTGGCTTACAGAGAGCCCTGTTCAGTAGGGGCAGGTTCACAGGAAGGGGACACTGCTGTGAGTAGTGGTGGTAGGGGCAGGAACAGGTTTCCCATGAAGTCCTCATGAGGACATCCTGTACATGGGTTAGAAACTTGCAGCCCAATGTCGCCTGCCTCTCTTACTGAAGGCATGCTGTCCCTTCTGTCACGACAGTTTCCTTCCTTGCTTTCCCCGTTCTGTGTATTTTTGTAAGCTGCTTTACATCCTTTTGCAGCAAGACAGATTAAGAGTAAATAAACATAACTGTTCTCTCTAATGCTGTGCATTTAGCTTGTTCCAACTTCTTGCTGCTGTAAATAGTGTAGTGTGGAATATCTGTGCATTGAGGGCTCGCCTGAACTGGATTATTTCCTAGGACTGCATTCCTACAAGTGAAGCTCAGGGCCAAAGGGTCTGTACACCTTTACATGTTGACTCGAGGATGCTGAGTTGCTTCTCAGAAGGTCATACCAGTCTATAGTCCCCATGGTAGTATGGGAGAGAAGATGGGCACACTGAGGCCATCCTGAGTGTGCTGTCCTTTCCAAGCCTGGCTCCTGGCTCAAGTTAGCAGCATGGCTTTTCACCTGGCTGTTGTGTCCTACATCATTGTCACCAGAGTTGAGGTCTGTCCTGCCTCCCCATGTAAAGCTTGTTTCTGGGGGGAGGTGGTCCTGTCGCCAGCCAGTCCTGCCTGCGAGGACTGCCCCTCTGCTAGACAATGGGCACATTCAGACCCAACTCTGTTTTCAGTTATTAAAAAGCGGAGCCGGCTGTCTGCCTGAGACTTTAATCTTTGAGCTTTTATTCCCTCTCTTTTCTCCTCCCCCAGCCTTTTGTTTGTGCAGTTACGAACTGAGCTGTGGGATGTGTGGGTCCTGGAGTCTGAGTATGTTGGGCCTTCTCTTGGCAGTGACAGAGAGTTGGAGCCTGAGCAGTGTTATTTCAGAGTAGGCAAGGGTGGCCATGGATGGGAGGGCACACAGAGAGGAGAGGCTGGCTCCAGCAGCCTTAGGTCTTTGCAAAAGCTATGTGGTTTACATGGCTGTAGGGCAGAGGACCACCACTTCATTCTGTCCCAATGCTTAGTCAGGACACTTCTGCCCTTGAATTACTTAGTCTTTATAAAGCCTACTAACTTGTGGCCTGTTAACATTTCCTCTTGGGAAATAGTTGCTGTGGTTGAATTAAGTATGTGTATATTTGAATAAATGCAAAATCCCAAGAAAATTCTTCCATCACACCCTCAAGACTCCCAAAACACACCCAGAATGTTCCAAACCCCCAAAATCTTCCAGTTTAGATAGGGCACTCTGGTGGTCTGTAGGGTACATTGTGTCCAGGATCACTAAACAGCTGAAGATCAGTTGGCAGAGCCATAATTCAGTCCTATGGGGTACAGAGACACTGACCTCACTCTTGGAGGGACACTAGGGCACTCCTGCTCGTGGAAGTTCGTGGAAGCACTTTTGTTAGCCTGAACTCTTTCTTCTCTAAGATGTGGGCATGTTTCTGCCAGGGACTTCACTTTTCAGGCCAAGCAAGCCTTTGACATGAACATGGGACACATTTTCCTCACCTTTCCCCCCTCTGATGTATACATTAAAACAAAACAAAACAGTTCATGCACATGTGTGAGTCTGCAGATGCCAGAGAAGGGTGTTAGATCTCCTGGAACTGGAGTTACAGGCTTATTGCATACTGCCTGACTTGGGTGCAGGCAGTTGAACTCCTGTCCTCTTGAAGAGCAATAAGCACTCATAACTGAGTACAGCCATCTTTCCAGCCTCCAATGTATCATTTTTATAATTTATTATATAAATATTTATTATATATATAATAATATATATATTTTGGTTTTATCGAGACAGGGTTTCTCTGTATAGCTCTGGCTATCCTGGAACTTATTTTGTAGACCAGGCTGGCCCCGAACTCAGAAATCCGCATGCCTCTGCCTCCCGAGTGCTGGGATTAAAGGCGTGTGCCACCACGCCTGGCTGAATATATCTTGGTTTTAAGCTTTTTTTTCCAGACCACCAAGTTCCCCATACTTAAGCATTCTATAAATGGTTCAGAGAAAGTGAGTGTTGCCTTGCCTTCTATTAGTAGGTAACAGAAGCGAGAGTGGCCCCTCACTCGGTTGTCTTGTTCCCGTGTGCATGTGTGAGGTTGTATGCTTTACAGTGCTCTGGGCTTCACCGATTTTGCACTGTTTGCCTCCTCTTAGTGGTCAGCTTCTTTTAGACCTTCAGAGTTAGCTCTCCTTAGTGCCATGGCTGTAGGACATGGCCTGTGTCTGTGCACCATTTAACCCACTGTCAGCCACAGGTGTTTGGGAGGCTTTTCTAGATGAACACATCTTTCCGCATCTTTGTATTTCTTTTTTTTTTTTTTTTTTTTAAAGATTTATTTATTTATTATATGTAAGTACACTGTAGCTGACTTCAGACACTCCAGAAGAGGGCGCCAGATCTCGTTACGGATGGTTGTGAGCCACCATGTGGTTGCTGGGATTTGAACTCTGGACCTTCGGAAGAGCAGTCGGGTGCTCTTACCCACTGAGCCATCTCACCAGCCCGTATTTCTTTCTTAGAAGTAGAAATAGCTGGGCAGCTGTGTTGTAATAGAGTTGCCAAACTACTTCCCCAAAATGTATTGATTTATAAAAATTTTATTTTATAAAAATTTTTTAAAATTTTATTTTATTTTATAAAAATAATATTTTAAGTGAGTTGTCATCTGGAAAAATAAAAGCCTTGTCTCTCTTTATTTATTTGTTTATTTGACTTTTTGCGCCTTGGCAAACTATCATAGGCACTTAGGTTTGTAAACTTGGATTTGGAAAGCCCGGCCTCAAGGTTACTCAGCTTTTATCCATTTTAGACTTGCAATGTGCTGCTTGCCAGACCTCCACATCTGTGGCCTTAACCTGCAGAGGCATCCAGGAGACTTCCCACCTGACTTATAGAAGAATCCCCCCCTGTGGTCTGTTTTCAGCCAAGCTTTGGTAGTTAGGAAAAGAATATGTGTTGAAGCTGTGGGAAAGTGCTATTGTGGGTTCATGGAGGAATGAACTTGATGCAGGTTTCCTAAACAGCCACAACTGCTAGAAGACACACCTATGTTCCCTGCAGTTTCTCTTTGTCTTTATGCCACCTTGACTGTGCCAGCAGTGTGTCTTCTTTTCAGAACCTCTGTGGTCACTTGATAATTGTGTCTGTGGGGTTGGCTAGAGAAGCTGAGGACCATACAGTTCCTTTCATTCCTGGGTTGAGGCAGTTTACTGTTGCTTTCCCATTGGCTGCTAAAGATCAAAGGTGTGTGTTGTTCACAGCCTACATTGTACCCCTTTTACTTTTTTAATTTGCATTTCTTTTGGGGGGAGTTTATTAATGACTCTTGCTCCTATAACAAGAACACTGCAGAAACCCCTCTCCTTTGTTTTCTTGTTTGTTTGTTTGTTTGTTTGTTTTATATGAGTGCACTGTAGCTGTCTGTCTTCAGACACACCAGAAGAGGGCATCAGATCCCATTATAGATGGTTGTGAGCCATCATGTGTTGCTGGGAATTGAACTCAGGATCACTGGAAGAACAGTCAGTGCTCTTAACCGCTGCACCATCTCTCCGGCCCTAATTTGCATTTCTTTTACTTAACTGTCGTCTCCTCGAAGTCATAGATTGAACATGCTAGTATCATTTCCTTTCGCACAAGTTAGAATAAATAACCACTACAGTAAAATTTGTATGTCACCTAAAATATAGTGCATATAAATACACATAGGCAAAACATTAATGCATATAAAATCTCTAAAATATGGTGGATATGTCCCATACTTTGGGCAACTTCATACTCTTTCCTAATGGTCCTTTACTCTCCTTCCTGCCCAAGGATTTGGAGCCAAACTCTGAAAGCTATGGGGCATAGATAGGAGTTAAGGGGTGGTGTCTGACCTAGTGTTCTGGGTATTCTCTGCAAAGCAGAATCGGTATGCTGGGGAGAGTCTGAAGGAGCTATAGAACTGCAACATTGGTACCTCTGGGAAATCCCAAGAGAGAGGGATGACAGCCCTAGACTAGGAGCTAGCCTAGGAGCCCCGGACTTCTGCTTTTATGGCCTCTACTGGCATATGTAAGAATAACTGCCTGGCTCAGCAAAGGACCAAACTCAGTCTGGAGTGGGAAGTGCAGATGCACTGCCTGGCATGGGTAAGAAGGAGCCTGGTGGGCAGTGCTATTTTGTTTCATTTAGGATGAATAAAGCAGTCAGCTCTTGGTATCTCTGCTTGTTTGATTCTGTAGTGTTCCCCCACAACTGGTTTACTCTTAAAAATGTCATAATGGACATAAGTTGAAAGAACTCACAGTATATTTCCCCTTAGATGTAACGATTCTAGCACTTCCCTAGATCTGATGCTTCAAGTTTTAACATTAGAAGTTCTCATGGACAGAGGCAGGGCTTCACCGCATGTAGTGGGGCCAGTTTGGTTACATGATGGTCTCTATGCCAGCCTGGGGTACATAGCAAGACTCTGCCTCAAAAACCAAACAAAACCTAAAAACAATCCAAAGCACAATCAGAATCTATGTTCTTTCTCTTGCCTAATGTGGCAAGCAGAGGATCATCTTTTTTGGTATCATTATAGGGCTGAAGCTTTTACTATTTCTGCTAACTATGTTGTTTGCTGTGGGGTTTTGAGGGCTTGTTTGGAGGGTCTAACAGGGGAAGGATGCTTCTCATAGATCCTTGACCAAAGAACACTCAGTTCTCTTCTATCAGGGAAAGACATCCTCTTCTACTAAGCAAAAATCTTTGGGAGGGACACACTGAGTGGTGAGAGAGGAAAGGGATGCTCACCTAGCCAGCCAGGTCAGTCAGGTCAGCTCTCACAATCAGTGGGGGCACAGATGTGGCAACTAGGTTATCTTCCTGTCCTGCCATGGATTTTATGTATGTTCTTTATTGTATTGAACATTCACACCATGTGTAGTTGTGGAAATTGGTAGGTTTTTTTTTTTTTTTTTTTTTGCTGTTGTTGTTGTTCTTGTTTTTGTTTGTTTTAAATAAAACTGCATCTACTGCAATGACCATAGAGATTTTCTTGTTCTGCTAAATTACAAATGGAATATTTTGAATGTTAAACATAACACTTGGCTATAATTTTTCTGTTTAAGCATTACTTCAGCTTTATAGCTTGCTGCTGTTGGTGGTGGTGTTTTGTTTTGTTTGAGACAGGGTATTAGCCTTGGCTGGCCTCCAGCTCAGTATGTAGCTGAGGATGACCTAGAACTCTTGGTCCTTTTGCCTTCACATCTCAAGTGCTGGGATTACAGGGCTCTGTGCATACTAGACAGGAACTCTACAAACAGCTACATTTCCAACCACCCATGTTGTGTTTTAGTTTTATCCCAGTTCTAACAAGCTCATGCAGATTTTTATTTTCTAGTATGAGTACCATGGTACAAAAGGGTGGTTATGCCCAAAGGTAGAAATTTGAGGCAGGGAAGGTCTTTGTGCCATTCTAATGGCCTTTGTTGAGGCCATGTTACTTGGTTTGATTTGTAGCCCTCTACTAATGCTTATATAAAACCTATGCTATCCCCACTTCCCACCAGGTATGTACAGGTCTTAGAGTGGAATCATGATAGGCTGTTTGCTTACAATGGTGTTGTTTCTACTTGGACAGAAGAGGAGGGTTGGCAACTACATAGGAAAGGCACTAGTTCTAGGGTCGGGGCAGGGAAGGTTAGCCAGTAGTGTCAGTTAAGTTGGACATTCCCAGTCAGGCAAGCTTAGCTGGGTGAGGGTCTGATTGTGCTCAGGCAGGTCTTACTCAAGCCCTCCCTCTTAGTTGCACTCACAATGCACAGGGAAGGCACCTGAGCAAGTGATCGCACATAATAGTTCATATAACCCTGACATGAAGTATGGCTGAGGGAATGGAGGCCTGTGAGAAGTCACTACCTGTCAAGGATGGCCTGTGGGTTTGTACTGAAGAGAGAGAACTTAAGTCTCCCAAGTCCAATTGGAAATTCATCGAGCCATGTTTGCCTGATTGGGAAGGTCAAACTTAATTAGAGGAGATTTATTTATCTAGGCATTAGTGAGAAGAAAGGGACATGCTTGTGACACATCCCTGTCAGATGAAGCTGACTCTTGTCAGCTTAAGTTGGTAGACTTACTAATAATACAAATTCTATACTATTAGAACTAAAATGAATGCTTAAGATGTGTGAGGTAAAATTATTCAAGATGATAGCAACTCTCTTCTCACTGAGTCGTCTTCTCTTAGCTATTCATTTGTTTTCTCACTCATCTGTTTACCTAAAAATTGATAGGCCTCTCTTCTAGGCCAGACAGATTCTCTGCTGAGCTCAAGGCAAGGGACTAGCTTCTGAAAGCTTCAGTACAGGGAATGCAGACATGGGGACCTCCTTTTCAGTGCCGTCAAGCAGGCTAGTGGAAGGGAGCCATAGGGCAGTAGTTGGCTGCACTGCTGGGGCAAGGAGGGACCTAAAGAGGGGCTCTCAAACCACTAGAGTAGAGGGTCTTCCTAAAGTGCAGTTAATTCTATTGCAGTGAACTCTGCCTAAGGAGAGGCCTCGAGCCTCAGCAGATGGACTGCTGGTCTAGGCAGTACTTGTCTGCAAGGATCTTTTGCCCTGTAAACATTTTATTAGACCATTAAGTTGTCTTCAGCTTCTCCCACACCCACTAATGCCTGAGAAGACTAAGCATATGCTTCCATTTTTATGAAAACTTGCCTTTCTAGAGCTTATTCTTTGTATTTTTTTGCCCTAACTTATCTGGCCAGCATCCTTATCCTATAGATCTGGCCTGGAAGAGAGGGTGGCCCAGACCTAACTCCAGGGTCCTTGTTTTGCTAAAGGAGTCCATTGGTGCTTTATGGCTGGATGCCTTTGTAGGCTGTTCTTTTTACAGTCAGTCACTGACACTGCAGTGTAGGCAGTGGGATGTCTCAGTGTACTTACGTTTTTAGAACCTTCCTCTGTCTTCCTTTTTCAAGTTGAAATAATATCCTGTGAGGATTTTACAGTACAGTGTAATAGGGGGTTCAGGATCGCTACTAAAGATATAGGGGGTGAATGCCATGTGTAAAGAATTGCAAGCTGAGATGGTTTGGGAACACACCATGTAGGATACTTTGGTTCTTGCAGGGAGGGGACTGAGTGTCAAGCTTAGATCCTGGGCCCTAAGCAGAATCTTTGAGCTCCCTGATGGTGTCTGTAAAGAGCTGGTGTTGGATTCTTATGTTCTGTAGGAGGCAGAAGGCACTTGTCATGGTGGGCTACCTTGGAGGCGTTTGGCCAGCCCTGAAGACTTAAAGTGTAATGAAAGCTTTGGAGCAAAGGATGATGGTCTATGAAATGAAACTGGCTTAGGGCCAACCTGTCACCCAGGATTATATGAGCACATAACACATTTATTAGGAAAATGGGACTATCGTGGCCAGCATGGGCTCTTTTAGTGGCTACGGGTCTCTGCAAATGGGAAGATACTATTTGTTTTGAGAGTTAGGCTAGACATTGTAATCACGTTATCCATCCACCAAAGTTGCTCAACACATATTATTTCCCTTACTCATCCTGACTGGTGAGGTTGGTGGGCTAGTGTGCCTCTCAGATTAGGAAGACCCAGCACTACTTGTGCTGTTCACTGCTTCCCACAAGGAGGGGGAATCTAGGAACCTGAGGACAGTGGTCAGTAGGTGCTGGAGCCCTTTGCAGACAGGCTTGGCTCACTGGACTAGATTGCCAAGACCTATCTGCCCCACACCTGAAGGAGCTCTTTAAGCTCTAGTTTTTAAAACCTCACCATATTTAAACATAAAAACAATAAAAGAACACATTTTCTGAAGGGGGGGGTGTCAAGGTTCATTGCTCCATTTTAATACATTAAGTGTGGTTCTGCCCTCCCTCCTCCATCCCTCTTCTCCACCTTTATCTTTTAACCCTTTTCCATTGGATGGAAGCCAGGTGCCTGAGTGTGCTGCCTCCTCCAGCTTCCCCTGGGAGGTGGACTGTGGAGGAATGGCATCGTGTCTGTAGCATCAAGTGATGGTGCATGCTCAGTGGGGTTGGGACTACTTATTGACTTGCTAGGGTAGGATCAGCTTATCATGGCTTTCCTCACAGATGCACCTTAATCATCCCTGCTCCCAGGACTTCTCAGTGCTACTAGGGAGATTTCCATGGCCATTTAGCTGCCAGTCTCTTCTGGCTGTCTCCTTGAATGTCAGTGCCAAGCTGGGGGGGGGGGAATATTGCCTGCCTGTATGTATGCCTTCCTGTCTG
The DNA here is from genome assembly GCF_978045245.1 of Mus caroli. Taxonomy (NCBI): domain Eukaryota; kingdom Metazoa; phylum Chordata; class Mammalia; order Rodentia; family Muridae; genus Mus; species Mus caroli. The sequence continues at coordinate 60,907,637 of NW_028227262.1, forward strand.
TCTCTTTTGTTTTGTTTTTTTAGAGAGATAACAGGTTTCTTGTCCCCAGTCAAGACTTTTTACCTCAGGAACCTGAACTGCTATGACAAGGGGAACTACAGGTAGTTGAACTGGGGCTGCATCTCAGTGAGGGGTTACTTGCAGCACAGAGGCTCACAGAGCAGATGGCTCAGAGTTTCTCCCAGAGCTTCTGCTGAGGCCTCGGGTGTAGCTGGACCTATAACCAACCCCTCTGTTTCCCTCAGCACCTTGGGCTACTGGTGTGAATTTCACTATATGTAAGGTGATCCTGAACCCCACTCCCTTCCATCTGTTCATTATCTAGATACAGGACACCAGGAGCCCACAGTATGGGAGGAGGTGGGCTTCTGAAAATGAACTGCATTGTGAATCATCTGGGGGAGTCACCCATTCATTCCATGAAAGGCTGGTGCCAAGTCAGGGTGCTGTCTGAATCACGCCTGAGAACCCCTGGGAAGGACTTCCCTGAAGTGATTATCTCCATGTGAATCAGCCTTTCCTCTGGCACACTGTGGCCCTGGGATTGGGAAGGCAGGCAGGTAAGTGGGGTTTGGGAAGCATACTGGGTGGAAAGTGCTGTTACAGCCTCCCCTCCCAAAGTTACCTTAGAGACCTAGTTTAGGTAGGACATTGGCAGAGACATGGAGGCTGACTCAGGAACTGGGATGTGCATGTCTGGACAGACAGTTCAGGCAGAAAGACCATGCAGAAACTTGGGAGACTTGGTATGACAAGCATCAGCGAGCTGCACTGGATGATCAAGACAATGTTTCTTGATTGTAGTCATTTTAGAACCACCTGTATTATCCCTGTTCTTGACTTAGTATGTTTTTATAATCCAATTTAAAACTTTTAGGTCACTGTAAGGAAATGTCTCTCCTAGCAAGTAGAAAACCAATGTCTTTTGCATGTAGGAGCCCCATGTCTGTGTGTAGAGTTCCCTGAAAGCAAATAGTTATCAGATTCCAGCCAGCCATGGGCTGTGAGTTTGCTCCATGTTTTAGGTTTGTTGCAAAGAAAACTTAGAGCAGTTTGTAGAATTAACCAGATTATGCTCCCAGTTGGGACTTGCTCATTGTTTGATCAGAAAAGTTGAAAGAGACCAAAAAGTTAATAATTTTCTTACACTATAATGCCAGATCATTACATGACCATAAATGTCCCCTACCTGGAACATTTTGCTTTAGTCACTGATGAGCCACTGATGGTTGTGACTAGGAGCCTTCTATGCTCTAGAAAACCAGCATGTACAGGTCTGTGGAGGGTGGGGTGTCAGGACTGGAGAAGCCTGTGTCACAAGGCAGTAACCATAGTGATGGAAGGATCATCAGTGGAGGGGGTGATATCTGACAGTTCCTGGTAGTGCATAGTGGCCCCAGTGACGAAGGGAGAGGGTTCATAGAAACTAGCCTGGGGCAGTGGGGGTACATTCTGGTAATGAGATTTCTGTGTCACCCCCCCCCCCCACACACACACACCCATACCCACACCCAGGCAGCACATGTATGCCTGCAACTCAGGGTTGCTATGATAGAAAGGACAACTGAGTTCCATGTTAGATCAACCCAGGCCCACCCTTTGCCTGTAAGGACTTTAGTTCCTGTTTGGACAATGAACTTCCTGAACTATGGAGAGGGTTCTTAGTTGGTACCTAGTATAACTGTGATACAGAGCAGACACCAGAAACTAGCAGCATGGGGTTTAAGCTTCCTTCTGGTTTCCTAGTAACATTTTTTTGGAGAACATTATCATTAAAGTGAGCAGATTACTGCATGCTTTCCTTGGAGTGAAAGAAGCATTGGCTGCTGCCTGTCAGATATTTGGTGCATGTGGAATGATGGAGCGCTTGCTGCTGCTGGGGTCTCACATTCAGGCATCAGTCCAGCTGGCTTGACTGGCATTCTTTAATTTTATTATTGTCTGCTTCCTGAACAGCAAAAGCAAAAGGATCCTGCCTATCTGCTAGACCAACTTTAAAAGTATCAAGCAGCTGAGAGGAATAGTGGTGGTCTCACTATGCTGATGCGAGCCTGGGCAGTGACATGACCTTAGTTGTTTGCAAAGTAGGATAAATATTACAGTGCTATTAGTATCCAGTTTGTAGGGTGCCTGATGCAGAGATGTTATATACTGAGATCTGACTAGTCTTGTGTGTGTAGTATGCTTAAACTGTGGATATTATTGGCTGTCCTTTTTGTACTTCACAGAGATACAGGAGGCTATCAATGAGATGTTAATGGATAACACTATTACTCACTTATCCTTCATTCTTCCTTCCCTTCCTCGCTCCCTTCTTCCCTCCCTCCTCCCATTCCTCCCTCCCTTCCTTCCTTCCTTTCTTCCTGCTTGCTACAGTATCTTAAAATATTTAGGAGCCAGGCATGGTGGCACATTCCTTTTATTTCAACATTCAGGAGGCAGAGGCAAAGGCAGATAGAATCCTTGGGTTTGAGGCCCAGCCTGGTCTACATAGTGTTCCAGGACAGGCAGAGCTATGCAGAGAGACCTCGACTCAATGTATATTTATATATGAAATCACAGTCAGTTTACCTTTGTTTATGTGTTTCTAAAAATGTTGCCTTTTTTTAAAGTTACATTCTTTTTTTTTTTTTTCTTTTCTTTTTTTTTAATTTTTGAGCATATTGGCTATGGAAGATGGTTCTGCAATTCCTTGAGCCTGGGGGACTGTGAGCTCCTATGCAGAGACTGACTCTCATCATAAGTATTCCTGACATAGCCCTGTACCCTGAGTCCCCTTTGTTTATTGCTCCATCTGCTTCTCACATGCTGGGCAGAGACCACTTCCATGCATGCCATCAGCCTTATGAACCTTCTTGTTAAAGTGAGATGCCTGGAAAGACTTGGCTGTTGTACCTGCAGCCCTGTGCTGCCCTGCCTCCTCTCCCAGATAACAGTGTGCATGGAGTGAGAGTACAAATGTGATGGGAAATTTGGAGTGGGCAGAACAGTCGGTCATACTCAGAGGCGTTCTGATGGTACTGGGGAAGCTGGGTGTTTGTGGAACTGGCCTTTTGTCTCTGCTATTAGGGATGGCTTGCAGTAAGACTAATGGTAAGATTGGAGGTGTAGCTTTTGTTCTAAGATGATGGAGTTATACTTCAGACTTTTCTGTGGACTTGGATACTGAGCCCCAGCCACCACAGAGAAAACAGGAGTGACATGTGCAGTACTGTGCTCAAGTTAATGCAATGCTGGCTGGGCTACGCATCCACCAGAGCACCTGCCCTACCCTTGCTCTCCTCAGTGAAGAGGAACTCTTGACAGACTGTCACTGACCTGCAGCAAGTTGGTTGCTTGTGCCTACTGCTTGGCTTGGCCATTGGGAAGACAAAGATGCTGGAGTCCAGGCCTAAAGTGTGGCAACTACTGCATGCAAAATGGGCCATCTTGTCCAGGGATATCTCTTCCTGTCTGAGTTCTTGGTTCTTCACCTAATTTGGGGCTGGCAATGTGCTGCCTGTGGGTATAGAGATCTTTTTCTGAGTATGTGGCATGAATGTGGTGAGGTTACAGTGCTTTTGCAGCCCTCTGATCTGAAGGCTTTGGCAGGTGGCATGACTGCTGTGAGGCCCAGCTGTTTTGTCTGTGAACAGAGTGGTGACACTTCCCTCAGGTGGCGCCTGGCTCAGGACTTTCAGGATTTGGAAGATGTCATAGGCAAGAGCTCCTGGGAGGCAGCCCTTGAGTTGTAAGTACCTGTGGTGGAGGGTCAAGCCAAGCAGGAGGCTCAGCATGCGCTGAGGTCTCTTACCAAAAGCTGTATGAGGGGGTACAGTGTCAGACCTATTTTATTTATTTACTATATGTAAGTACACTGTAGCTGTCTTCAGACACACCAGAAGAGGGCATCAGATCTCATTTTGGGTGGTTGTGAGCCACCATGTGGTTGCTGGGATTTGAACTCTGGACCTTCGGAAGAGCAGTCAGGTGCTCTTACCCACTGAGCCATCTCACCAGCCCCCAGACCTATTTTAATGCATAGTAGAAAAACTAAAATAGTACACAGTCATGTAATTTTTATGAATATTTTTGTTTGGGGGTTACTAAGAGAGGCTCTTACTGTATATATAGCCTTGGCTGTCCGCTGGGATTAAAATTATAGTCATTGTGACTAGCTGCTTTCTTCAATTCTTTCAGTATAAAAAGTTTGCCGACTTAAGGATATAAACACCATCAATAATAAAGAAGGTAAGACCCACCAAAAGTACTAGAATCAGGAACGAGGCCCCCTTTTCCCTCAGAAGGGCAGGCAGCAGTATAGATTAAAGGAATCTAGAGAGATCTACCGTGAAAAAAAAAAATCAAGAACTGTTCTGAGAGACATAAGTGATAATGAGGAATTTGAATGTAAGAACAAACTAGGTAATGTCATAGTATCTTCCATGATTCTGAGGTGTTTGAAGACATGAGTGTCACTTTCTGCAAGCTACTTGAAAATGGCTTTGAGACCTCATATACGCAGAAATAAACATTGTTTTTAGATTTTATTTTTGTGTACTACATGTGCACAGTACCTGCAGAGGCCAGAAGAGGGCGTTAGATTCCGTGGAACTGAAGTTACAACTTCTTGTGAGCCACTATGTTGGTCCTTGGAACTGAAACCAGGTCCTCTGCAAAAGCAAGTACTGTTAATTGCTGAACCATGTCTCTAGCCAGCTCTACACAGACACTTTTGATGTTTTGTTGCATTTAGTAGACTGTACATCTGATGGTAGTTCCTTAAGTATATATCAGAGACAGGCACCCTCTTAGTGCAAGAACACTATATGGTGTTTTTACAGTAACAACAGTACATTTTCCAGTACATGTTCCTATCATTAAGCTCTCTCTCTTTCTCTTTCTCTTTCTCTTTCTCTTTCTCTTTCTCTTTCTCTTTCTCTTTCTCTTTCTCTTTCTCTTTCTCTTTCTCTTTCTCTTTCTCTTTCTCTTTCTTTCTCTCTCTCTCTCTCTCCCTCTCCCTCTCCCTCTCCCTCTCCCTCTCCCTCTCCCTCTCCCTCTCTCTCTCTCTCTCTCTCTCTCTCTCTCTGTGTGTGTGTGTGTGTGTGTAGCACACAGGAGTGCACATAACAGCTCAGAGTGGGTGAGAGCAAAGTATCGTCCTGTTCTTTCAGATAACTTTTGTGATTTGGCGCAGGATGACTGATGTTTGAAAGTGTCATGCTGTGGAGCTTCTCTTCAAGTCCTTGCTGAGGTTTCATTTCTGGAATATGTCTTTAATAATATATTATAATTAGATAAGAAGAAGTTTTGACCTAAGGAAAATCATTTAGTGACACATCACTAATACAATGTAACTTGGTTGAAAAATATGAGATCAAGACTCTGTCTCTCAGCTGTATAAAATGAGATGACTAAATTAAAATTTTTCTCAAATCAGCAAGGCAGAAATTCATTCAGTAGCAATATTTTCAGCCACCAGTTAAGATCCTTATTAAATAAAAAAGGATCTGGTCCAGGCCCAGAGGCCATGAGTTAGCCCTGGAATATCCATGATTTGATGTGGGATTACAGAGTTACCTGGATATCTTTATTTCCAAAGGGAAAGAGGAAACTATCTCTCTGTGTGTCACCTAACAGTCATAATTAAGATTTTTTTTTTTGACAAAGGTGGTGCATAGCAGTTGATGGTTGTGATCTGTGTATTTCCTAGTGTGCAGAAGTGAGGAAATGCCTGCACAGTTGGAAAGGAGACTGTAATAGCAAAGCCACCAAACATAGTAAGCCATGGTTGAAGGTGGATGCAAGAGAGTAGAGGAGCCGCAATGATCAGCTGAAGTAGATGAACTGTCTCATCATTACGACCATGACAGTGTTAGTTTATTACACACCACATCTAGCCCAGAAATGCACTCCTTTCACCTTGATGCCTCCTGCCATGTGGCTGGCATATGAATGCCATAGTTTTCAGTTGTATTTTGGCCTTTCCTAAGGGGTTCATAGATGTATATCTTGTTTTGAGGTTGTGGCCGTGGATGTTACTGAGATGTCAGGGGCAAGGTGTTCACTCCTTTTTGCTCTGCCTGCATTTGGGATGAGACTGAGCTCATGGAAGTGGGAGGCATGGCTATTCTGGGGGTTCAGATTCCTAGTCCCTGGGTTTGGATCCAGCTCCACTTTCTAGTGTCTATGTTACTTGATATATGATGATGGTGGTGGTGGTGGTGGTGGTGGTGGTGGTGATAATGACAGTGACGACAGTGATAACAGCTTTGGCAGGTCCCTGGGTCTTGATCAGAGTGTGAGCAGAATATACTTGGTGTAGTGTTGGGGTCAGTAGCATAGAGATACAGTCTAAGGATGGAAGTAATGGTGCTTCTGTTGCCTGGTCAAAGCATGGGTTGAGGCATCCTTTTATTCATAATCTTAGCTTATAAAGAACTAAAAGTCCACCACAAACCACATCTTAAAACTGGGATGTTTGAGGCGGTAGCATACACTTTAATTCTAGCCCTGGAGAGGAAGGTGATAGATAATTGAATCAGTCTGGACCACAAAGCACTTGTTTCTAAAATATCCCCTACTCTCAAACCTAGGAGAACTAACTTTAAGCACAGCGAAATCTGGAACCTTTAGTGATAATGGTCACTGCCCACCTCTAAGGTTACACTTTATGTTGGTACTACAGAGTTCCTGCAGTTCTATTCTCTGGCCATTTTTGACTCCTATACAGAGAAATTTCCAGGGAGGTCCCAGAGAAGTATCAGAGAAGGTGACTGGCACCTGCTTGAGGGGCCTGTGTGCCTCTGGAGTCAGGCCACCTCAATGTTAGGAGAGAATGAAGTCTTTAGAACAAGAGTGGCCATGTTCTGGCTGGAGTTACAAACCTCTCAGAAATAGGAGCTTTTTTCCCACGTCACATGGCCTAGCATACCTGCCAGTCTTCATGACAAACCAAGTCTTTTGCTGTTTCCTTTCCATGGAGATCGTTGATAAGACTGTCATGTTTAGTTGGAACCTCACAGAAGTTAGACAGAAAAAAATAAACAAGCCTGAGGTTCTGGCCAAGTTGTAGAATGGTGGAACATCAAAGCTTGGCCAGACATCAGGCTCAGCTCCTACAGGGTGCCTTCATGGTCACCAACAACCAGCAGGCTTCAGTCTAGTGTAGGTTCTCTGTGGAGAAATGAGTTGAGGGCAGTTCTGGGAATAGGATTTGTTTGGGAGATGCAGATCTGGCTTTAGCCCATGTTAGAGCTGATAGCTGTTCATACCATTGTTGTCCGCACAGTTCTACCACCTGCCTCAGCCCAGGTCTCTAACAACCAACCTACACCTGCACCAGCTCTCTGAGTCTGTCTCCTGGTGAGTGCTCACAAGACTCCAAGGCCTCGAGGGGATCTTGTTAGCCTGCTTACAGACCACAGGTCTAGATTACTCCTGTGATACCCACAGTGGGTCTTTTGTTAGAGAGAGCTGGATGTGAATTGACACCAAACCTGCAGGCGTGTTGCTGGGTCGTGCTAATTGAAGTTCACCCAGGTTGATCACCTGTAGTATGGGCCTCATCCCAAGGAGGGGAGGGTTGGAATAGAAGCAGGATCCTAGCTCTTACCCTAGTATGCAGCATAGATGGTATCTTGCCTACCTTCTCTTTCGGCAGAAAGGAGCTATAGTTTGCCAGGTGACTGCATCAGGCTTTCACACAGATTCCCTGATCATCTATACTAGCTCTCAGTCCCCTATGCCTGGACCTTCTTCTTCCAACCTGTCCTACAGACTGCCGGAAAGGTCTAGGAACCAGTGTCATATCAGCACCATGTCCTCCCTCTTTCCACCTCCCAGGTACATACTGTGTTGCCTTGGCATAGTCTTCTGTATTTTAACATGATTGTGACCTTGGGGGGAGGCGGAACAGCATCTTGGGGATAGGTTGATGTGGGTGCCAAGACTTGGTCAAGTGGCTGTCATCTGAGCACCCTTGGTGTTTCAAGCCCTATGCCTGATAGAGTGGAAATAGTGACCCACTGTGACCACTCTCTGAGACCTTTCTTCATTCTTGTTCTGCATAAAAGGCTCAAGAGCTTCCTTGGGTCGCTTTGTCCACTCTGCAGACCAGTAGAAAGAGCTAAAGCCCACATCCAGGGAACAGGCAGAGGCCAATCCAAATGCAACCTAAGGTTACTTTCTGATGTCTTAGCAGCTTTGGGGGAGAGTGCTCGGGAAGCTCTTCAAGGGGCTACCCTTTGTGATTCATGTAAGTAAAGTGCCTGGAGAATGAGAATGGGCAGCAGAGAAAGGGAAAAAAAGCAAACCGCAGAGGCTTAAGTCCTCAGACTACTCTGCTGGGTCTGGCCCTGAAGCAGACATAGATTGTAAGGACTGCTCCAAACAGCTGGTAACAGGACACCATGCTTTCAGTCTTTCTTCCTTGTTGCCAGAAAAATAATCAGCTCTGTATCTTAAGTGCTTGATGGAGTTGCCCAGACACAGCTGTAACTTAAAACATTTTTTGTTTCAGTTGTTTAAAATAAACAGATGCGCTGGAATTCAGTCCCAGTCCGGTGTCTGTACCTTTGAGTGGGTGGCCTCTGGATGCTGCTTCTTGCACCTTCATGCCATGCTGGCATGGGCTGTGTTCTTTGGGACTTCCCGTGTGTGCTTTCAGAGGCTAGGGTGTGAACTGAAGTGGCCTTTGGGCTTCATTGTCACCGATCCCCTTCCTCCTTTCATCGTGCTGGGTGCTGTGCTGTACTAGTTCATAGCATGAGCAGGAAAAGGTCCAATCACCTGGAGCAGATGCTTACAGAGCCTCTGTATGAGGGCCGCTGCCTGTTTTCAGGAAGTATATAGCTGTGGGAAGAGATACCAAGGAAGATGTAGAACAAGTTTCTCCCTGTCACCAGTGCCAGCCTACATGGTAGATGGGTTCATTTGTGGCACATGCTCTAGAGCACTGCATTGCCATCTTCCCTGTGATTCCTGGTCCAGTCAACTTCCTTTCCCTGGCACAGTGGTAGCCACCTCCCAAATAGTCTCCCTGCAATAGTCTTTTATTCAGTAACCCCACTACTCATGTGACAGACTACACATCAGCAAACTACACATTATGCCATTCCTCCACCGAACGGCCTCATTAGGAGTAACACAACCCAACCAGGCTCCACGTGGCTGAACCCTGCCTCCCTGTTGCTATTTGAACACTGCCTTCTCATGGTGGCACTCTCTTATGTGACTGCTGCCCTCTCTGAGCCGTCTGGCCTGTCGTGGCCTTAGCTTGGACTCCTCCTCCTTTCCACCTTCCATGGAGCCTCCTGCCGTATGCTTTAGAGCATCATCCCACAACACCTACCTGTTCTGTCCCATAATGCTGGTTTGCTGTCTGAATGGTTTTATATAGAAAAAACGACTAGGCATAAATATTTGTTGTTTGTGTGTAAACTTCATGAGGACAATTATATTTCCTTACAATAGTATCTGACACATAGAAGATACTTGAAAAACTTACTGTTTAATGAGTTAACATATCCTCGGAACCTAGCATTGTTCTGCTGTCTGAAGTCCTTTGTGAAAACACCCACTTTTACCTACCCTTGTGCCTGAGGAATGCAGTACTGCTGGCAAATAGCATGGGCAGCAGAAAGAATAAGTGGTGGTAAGAACAGTGGCAAGCAAGCTTGTTTTTATGATTGCAGAGGGGACAGAACCCAGGTCCTGGCATATGCTAGCTACATGCTCCAGCAGTAGCTGCACTGCAGGGCTCCTATGTACTTACTGTGGGGATGTTGCAATAAACATATCAATGTGGGGATGTTCTGATATGGCTCCTTGGGGGTATGTACCATGTTTCCTTTTCTGCAGCTAAGGCACCTAAAGGACAGAGACATAACTAACTCTTAACAGAGTTAGAAAGCTTTACAAGTACTAGACCTGGTGTTTGACCTCAGACATCCATGCTCCAGAAGGCTTTCATAAGGGATGATACCTCTGTTCCTTTCAGGGGATGTCAGGAGCTGAATGAATTGACATGGTCCATCTCTACAGGAAGATGTGGGGGAATAGCAGTTCCCAATACAGAATCTTCTGTTAGAGTATTTACTGGCTATGAGGTCAGAGTTGTTACCAAGGCTAATGTCTCAACAGCTGTAGGGAACATGAAATGCCAGGCGACAGGGCTCTGAGTGATGCAGGAGGTTTAGTGTAGCATGCATTCTTTCAGCTCACAAGCTTCTGCACCTCCTCTGAATGGCCACAGGCTCACTCTTTCTTTCCTTGCACAGCTCTTTGTGCTGTCCCTGCAGGGGCACCTCCCATTCAGACAGCAGCCTGCAGAGCGGTTTTTACTGCACGTTATTCTTTTTTGTTGTTGTTCATGTGCTTTATTTTGTTTTTCCAGACAGAGTTTCTCTGTAGATCCCAGGAGCTTGCTGATCACCTGGCCAGCCTAACCAAAAGGGCAAGCTCTAAACTGAGGAGGATTCTCTGACATCAACCTTTGCTGTCCACAAAAGGGCACCCGATGAGCAATCATTCACCAGGACACCACACACACACACACACACACACACACACACACACATGCACGCACGCATGCATGCACACACACATACACTCACAAACTAGGGTGAACACAGTAACTTAAAACCATAAAACAGCAAGGAATGTTTAATTGTGATATGGAGCAAGGCCCCAGCACTGGGGTTACAGGTGTGTACTATGGGTGTGGCTTTTTCTTAGCTACTGAACCTGAACACAAGTCCTTGTGTCATGCAGCAAGCATTTTACACACCAGGTTGTCTCTCCAGCCTTGCTGCAGGGGTTTTTAATGCTCTCCTAGGATCTGCTCTGAGGTTCTAACCACCTGCTTGATGTTACCAGCCAAAGCAATATAGTGTTACTCCACTATGCATTGAGAAACTGGAAGATGGTGACATCTTGGGACATTTGTTTTAGCCAGCTGGTGGTGGCTTTCAGTTAGGACTTGTAGTTCCTTCCAAAGGATTGAGTTTCCATCAGTGTGTGGATGAGAGTGGCATGATGGTGTGCCCCTCTTAGATGTATTGCATCTGCCTGATGTTTAACCAAACCTTTTTCAGATTCCTGTTAAGCATGGTGGGCCATGGTAGCCCCGAGAAGCCTCATGCTCCAGGTACATTGACTTGCTATATAAAGTGAAGCAGTACTAAGGAAGGTGACACATGCAGCCAGACACTAATGAGGAAAGAATACCAGATCTACAGCTGTGCCCACAATGTCACACTGGAGTCACAAGAATCACTTCAACTGAAAGAGAACTCACTGGAGACAGAACTCCTGGGGATTCCCTTAGCTGGTCACCACAGCCTAGTCACCCTAGGGGTTCTGTGTCCATAGCCTGTGGAAGTCACCTGTGTTCAGGGTGGATTTGTAGACAAGAGTTACCAGGTACAGAGGAAAGCCTCTCCATGAGATGAGACATACTGACACAGACAAGAGAAGTCAGACCCTACACTGGACCTTGAAAACACATCAGAACATTGTAAAAAAAAAGATGAGCAGATGAAAAAGATCTGAAGAGCCATTGCCATACCACTCAGCTAATTACCTCACCAGGCTCCCTGGCAGCAGGCTGGCCTTTATTCTTCTTGTTACCTTTTTGATGGTTTTTTTTGCCTCTGACCTTGACAGTCATTCGTATGCATATGTTTCTGGGATAGAGAGGCCAGTAGAAGGAAAAAATCATAATCTATGAATCTAGTACACAGCATTCTGACCAAGTTTTATCTAGTTGTTGTAATTATTCTGAATATAAAACTTTAGACCCTGATTTACAACAATTTTTGAACCAATTTCTTGCTCCATATCATAATTAAATAGTCCTTGCTGGCTTAATTCTGTTTTATGCTTTTGAGTTACTGTGTTCACTCTAGTGTATATGTTGTGTGAGTGTGTGTATGTGTGTGTGTGTGCATGCTCACACACTTATATATGTGTGTATGTGTTGCACCTTCCATCCTCATAGCAGCCTGCAGAGTGTTTTCATTTTAGATTATTCTTTTTTGTTGTTGTTTTGTTTTGTTTTTGAGATGGGGTTTCTTTGTGTATTCCTGGCTGTCCTGGAACTCACTCTATACTCACTCTGTAAACCAGATTAGTCTCATGCTCAGAGATCAATCTGTTCTGCCTCCCAAGTTCTGGGACTGAAAATATGCACCACCACATCTGGCTTATTGCAGATTATTCTTTAGAGAAAATTACTGGAACTAAGACTTTTTTTGGTGGGTGGAATGGGGATATGGTATCTGAACATGTTTGGCCTTGGCTTTTTTATTATATACTAAAGAATATGTCTGGCCTGAGTCCTGGGTTCCTGAAGTCCTTGGGTGCTGAATGTGTCTGTTCTTGTTGGACAAGGGCCCCACAGTTTGTTTTATTCCACTGAGATGTTTCAAATGGTTATGCTGGGAAGACCAATCATATGAATGCAGTTTTAGGTTTGGGCCAATGATAGATAGCATTCTGATCTTATGATCACTGAGTAGGGGAACCTGGAAAGCGACTTCAGTCTCATGGGTAGTAATCCAGTTAGCTGTATTTCAGTAATGAGACACCCCCACCTCTGCAAAATGTTCTGAAAACTGAGGCTTAGATGACTTCCAGGTTGGTGGATACTATCTGAAGTGCTGATATGCTTAGAAAGTAGTTTTCAGGCCCCATGGGGATGTGGCAGGGTAGCATACAGAAAGCTTAGACCCACACAGGCCTCCTTCCATGAGTGTCCTTCTTTGCCTAGTAATAAAACTTTATCATAATTACAATGCTGTTGATGAGTAGTTTTCTAACCTAAGGAGGTCAAAGAAGCCACCAGAGTTTCGAGTACCTGGTCAGAAGTGTGAGAGTCCCAGGGACTCTCAGACTTGTAATTGACATCTGAAGTGAAAGGGTACTTGCTGGAGACTGCGCCTTTAACTTGTGACCTTTGACGGTGGCAGCTTCAGGTGGTGAATGCCCCAATGGAATTACAGTGCACAGTTGTAATATACATATCCAGCTGTGGGTTTTTTTTTTTTTTTGTTGTTGTTGTTTTTTTGAGACAGGGTTTCTCTGTGTAGCCCTGGCTGTCCTGGAACTCACTTTGTAGACCAGGCTGGCCTCGAACTCAGAAATCCGCCTGCCTCTGCCTCCCAAGTACTGGGATTAAAGGTGTGCGCCACCACGCCCGGCCTCCAGCTGTGCTCTTAAGTTTGCACAAAGGTCTGCTTTTATCAACTGTGTAAAGTTAAGTGACCTTTAACCTCTCTGAGTATTGATGTCCTATGAAACAGAATTTCATAGCTAGTGACTTGGTGCCATCTCAAGTCATCCTGTGACACCTGGGAAAATACTACTCTTAAATTATTATTTACTTATTGAAATTTTTCATTTTTTAAAAGAGAATTTTACACGAGTGCTGTATTTATGTAATTTTTATACTTCCCTGTCTCCCTTCCAACACCTTTCAAATTCATAACCTTTTTCTTTATTATTGTTACGTATCCATACAACCTGCTGAGTGCATTCAGTGTCGCTGTATCCTGTGGGGTTGGATAACCTACTGGGGCTTTGTTCCTGGCGAGGGCTGATTCTCCCTCACCGAGCAGCTTTTGGCTCGGCATCTGGAGCTTTTCCTCCATCTTTGCTGGTCTAGTGTTGTGATTTCATGGGTTCAGCTTTGTTGTCAGACATAGAAGACATTATCTCTTAGTAGCTGTCCTAGTCCTCTGGCTCTAAGTCCTTGTGCCCCTCTTCCTTGTGGTTCCCGATCTTAGGTGTAGGATGCAGGGTGTCAGTCAGCTGGGTTAGGCGCCCTGCAGTCAGTTGTTCTTTGCCCTTTGACCACTTGTGGATTTCTGTAATGAGCTCTGCCTCCTGCAAAAAGGATTCTTGTGAAAGCTGTACTTGTCTGTGGATAGAAGGATAAGAATTGAGGATACAGTTAGGAATTAGGCTGTTTTAGGAAAGTGACAGTAGGAGATCTTCCTCTAGGGTCCTTACCAGCCATGGGTGGTTAGCTAGGTTATAGTAGTAGGCATGAATCCCCTCCTACTGAGCAGGCCTTCAATTAGGTGGCTGTTGATGATCCCCAATATCCAAATGCCACTGTTGCACTCTTGGGGCTCTCCTCCTGGGCTGTACGCTGTTGTGCCTTGTAGGTTTTACAGCTGGGCAGGACTATTGTTTTCTTATTTATTCCCTTGGCAGCTTGAATAGCACCTTCAGATACTCTTGAGAGCTAGTCTGTGGGAGAGGCTTCCGGGTAAGTTCTAGCTCTATTCTTGTAAATCCCATGTCCTAAGTATAGTTTCCTCAGCAATAGGTTCTTCATTTTTTTGGTCAGCAGCCAAGGGCAATGGCCATAACCTATATTGTTATGTTTGGAAGTCTCTTGGACTTTCATGACCAGCAAGGAGGTTTCCCTTGCTAAAATGTTTTCCTAGGACTTTCCTAGAACACCAAACATCCTGTGTTCCTCTGCCCTCTGTATAAATGTTGGTGAAAGTGTCAGGGAAGGAAGGGGTCCTCATTCACTGTTGGTGGGGTTGCAGACCAGGGATAACCACCATGGGAATCAGTATGGAGAGGTCTCTAAAAGCTAAAAGTAGATCTGCCTTATGAGCCGACTGTACCACTCCTTGGCATATGCCCACAGGATTTGCCATCCCACTCTGCAGACCCTCGCTCAGCCATGTTCACTGCAAGTCTGTTCACAGTAGCTAGGAAGAGGAGGCAACCGAAATCTCCTTCAGCAGATGCATGGGTGGTGAAGATATGGTAAATATACACAGTGGCATTCTGTTTGGCTACACAGAAAAATAAATTAATGAAATTTGCAAGTAAATGGAGGCAAATAGAAAACATGAGTGAGGTAACCCAGACCCAGAAAGTTAAACACTACCTGTTCCTTACTTGTGGGTCTGAGCTCTGACTCTTTAGATGTGGCTACATAGCCTATAGTAACCACAGAAACCAGAAAATAAAAAGGGACCTTGGCAAGGGGGTGGGGTGGAGCACTGGAGAGAGGGGTATGGTAGGACACAGGTGCTGTGAAAGCAGAAATGGGAAAAGAGGGCCATAGCCTGGGAGGAAAGACAGGCTGCATGGTACCCTGCTCAGGGAGAGTTTCTGGGCTCAAGTGAGCCTCCTTCCTCAGCCTCTTGAGTATGTATCCCTCCTTCCCTCCCTCCCTAATTTTTTCCTGCAGTATCTTAAAACATTATGAGCCAGGAGTGGTGGCACACGCCTTTTATCTGAACATCCAGGAGGCAGAGGCAGACAGGTACTATGGGTATTTCTAGTTTCAGAGTGAGACATGGGACTCCTACAAGAAACTAATGCAAGAAACTGGTAGGGTGCTCAGCTCTTGGGCTCTGCTCAGCCTGAGAGTGGAGCTCGTGGCTGTGAGAATCTTGCTGCCAGGGGTGTACTGAGACATTCCTTCATCTTAGAGGAAATGAAGGTTTTAGGAAGAGGTCAGGGGCCCAGAACCTTGACAAAACCAGAGTCCATACAGTGAGTGAGTCACATAAGAAGGACATCAGAACCAGTTGGCTAGAAGGGTCTAATAAATTGTGTCCCTCACAAGAACCGGCATTTTCTATTCCTTGGGTGGGCCACATGTGCTTTGCTCTCAGGAAGATTGGGAACAGCTGTCCTGAATCGTTGCTGTTGAGTCATATCTGGTCCATAGGCCAGCGGTTGGCGCCTCTGGTCATTCAGTCCCTTTTTAGCAAGACTCTTGGGGAAGTGCATGCTCAGCATCCTGTGTGGTGCTGGCAGCCTGGCTTCCGTGGCCTCCTGCTGTGGCCTTAGCCCAGAGCAGCCTCTCCTGGGCTTTCTAGCTCCTCTAGAAACTTTGGCACTTGCTTAGCATATCTTCAACTTTATTTTTCTCTGTTACTCCTCTGAGTTGCAGCGTGTGTATGCATGTGCATGTGTCCCTACAGATTGTGCTCCTTGGGGACAGGAACAGTGTTGGACTCCTGAGTCCTGGAGCTCTATCCATGAATATCTGAACAGGTGTTCAGATGGGAGAGGACCAGACTCATTTCAGTGCCTGGTACCAGGTGGAACTTGGGTAGCTAGTTTGCAGGTATTAGGGTGGGACATCTTGGAGATGAACAGTGGGGAGGAGAGCCTCGATGGAGATGTTTCCCTGACACTCTAGCCTGGCCTGCCTACCACTTCTTCCAGGGCCTCTGTGTCCTGGCAGGCCTCTCATTGATTTCATCCCTAAGTTTCTAACTGTTGGGCCCACAGGACATTGTGGACTCTGCAGCCTTTCACAGTGAGATGTGTTCCTGCTGCCCCTTCTGAAATGAGGCCTGCGGTGCCTCTTCAGTCCCCAGTCTCCATCCAAAAAAATGTCTAATTGTATCTTGAACTCATTTACATTGCTTGCTTCAATGGCCTCACTTGGCAGCTGAGGCCGTATGCTAATTCCATCCTTTTCATGAAGGAATTCTGCTGATTTTACTTGCTTTTTATGGTTGATCCTGTCCTTTCTTCTTCCCCGCCCCCCCCCTTTTTTTTTTTTGTCTGTGCTCTCCAGGCAGTTTTTCAAGCTGCTCTTTCACTGGCCCTGTCAGCCTGTTACCTCTGGATGTGTTTCTCTATGGTAGAGCTCAGTCCTCAGTCCTGGCCTTTCTGCACTTCCAGCTTAAGGCTAGTGAAGACTGCCTTGCTGTGGCTTCTCTACAAAAAAGGAGGGTTTCCTGTGGCCTGTGGCACACATCTTCCAGGACATGTGTGTGTCCGAAGCCGTTAGGAGGGTGCCACAGCAGCAAGAGCCTTGGGAAGGAGGGCCTGGCTTCTACACCAGGTGGGGCCTATAGTGAGGCCTAGAGCAGTTTCTGCTGCCCTGAGTTGAGCCTTTATCTGCTCATGGATAGATGAGGACCCATTCTCTTCATTCAGTTTGTTGAGTGTTTTCCAAGTAGAGAAGCCCTGGAATGGGATCTTCACTGGGCTGATCCTTACTTGACCTTGCACTTCAGGGGCACAGCTGTTCTCCTTTTGGTTTCTATACTCATACACCTTGTTTTGTTTGCAGTGCACCGGATTGAAGCCAGGCCTTATATATGTTATGGCACAACCACTGAGGAGTAAAGAAGGGTTTGACCATTGCGATGAGAGGAGGGGGTGCTCTTTGTGTGGTCTCAGGCTATATAACAGTCTGTCAGGTGATATACAGCTAAATATGGAGACCACATTAGCAGGGCTGTGAAAAGTTGTGATGTTCTTGTGTTGAAATCCTCCCACCACACCTCTCTTAGAAGTTGTCCCTGCGTTGAGTAACATGTGACTAACTTCGAAGTGCTAGACCACTCTGGCCTTGCAATACTTTTCATTCACTTCATGTGTAAGTGTTGAATACCTACTGTGTGCTGGTGGCACAAGGGGAAAGAGCCCGAGTCCCAGAAGCTGCAGAGGAGTGAGCAGTACAGCAGAACTGCCCAGGGGCATGATGGAGCTGAGGGAGGCTGATGTGAGAGGCACAGGTCAAGGTGCATGTTGGTATTTCAGGAGTGAGCCTGGGGCCTAACACCTCCTAATTAGCTCTGGAGGCACCAGAACTGGGGAGGGAAAGTAGTCAACTCTGGTAGCCCATTTGGAGATCAAGGTGATACTCAAGTTTGTGGCCACTTTGAAATCAGAGCCCACTACCATGTTACCTTTAGTTGACCCTTCTTGGCAGCTTCCATCCTTGCCCTCTTCAAGCACTGAAGGGCTCCCAGGAGCAAGGGGGTTCTTGTGAGCCTGTATGCTGGTACCCAAGCTCCTTCTGACACAGTAGGTAAAGGCCGAAGAAATGTGTTTGTTCTATTTCTTCCAATATGCCTTTCTAGAGAACATTCTCTTCAGAGAGCTCACACTGGGAGCTGCTGGCCAGACTTGGCCCATAGGCATGTTTGGTTTGGGCCATATAGTTTAAACATTTTTTGAATTGGTTGTCAGAGTTTAAAATTTGGCAAATTTTATGTAATAGTCCAGAATTTTGGCTTCTCTTGAAAAGTGGGAAGATCTGGCAGCTCCAGTCCTGCATTCCTGCCTGTCTATGGTGGGCGGGAGCTGGAGAGACTGTCCCCTCCAGCAGGGCTCAGGAGTTTCCACTCCCTGTGGTCTTGCTCTTTGCTTCATCACCTATATGATGTTCCCACAGCCCCAGAGGTGTTGATGTTTTGGATGACTGTACCTTATGCACTCCATTCCAGAAATGTAGGGCATTAATCTGTGAGAATGGTCTCCTGTCCCAGGAAGTGGTTCTGGGCTTCAGACCCCAGGTGAGGGCTGTAAATTCATCTGGGAGCTTTACAGTGCCCAGCAGGTGGGAGAAGCTAAGGCACAGACATGGAAAGGTTCTTTGACAGTGTCACTTAGTGCAGTTGGGGAACTGAAGTCCAGTGTGTCCCTGCGAAGCCTGTTCCACCATCCACTCTTACCTAACACAATGTCCCACAGGGCTGAGGTGTGCCTGGAACTGTAAAGGTGGAAAGGCTCCCTGTGGGATGGATCACAGTTCTGTGTTGAGAGGAAGAGGCCCCATTGAATAGACCTCAGGCAGAGCTAAGTTAAGCCTAGTGCCCCACATTCAAGCTGTGGTTCGCGCTGCTTCCTGCCTCCCTCTTCCACACTGACTGAGTACTTTCTGTATGCTAAGCAAGTCCTGACTTTTCTAAGCCCACATTGCTGAGGCATGTCTGACACCATGTCCTGCCAAATTAAGGCCTCCATAGCTAGTAGCTGGTTAGGAACGATGGGCTCTAATTGCTTATTTTCACAATGGAATTAACATGGGCAGAACCTCACAGTTACCAACATTTTGAGAAAAATAATGACTTAGAAAATGAATCAGGTGTAATGGTATATATCTCAAGTCCCAACAACTCAGGAGGCTGAGGCAAGAGGATTGCTGGAAGCCAAGAATTCCCAACAAGTCTGGGTAACATAGTGAGATCTTGTCTCGAAAACAAACAGAATGGTACTTCCCAGGTGTCTTGGTAGCTCTTACCCTCTCCTGTTTTGAGGGATAAGGTGCTCTCCTAAACCACATGCTGTTGCTGGGTGTATGACACACTGATTTGCAGTGGCTTGAGCTGTGCTGGTTAGATGGATGCTGGCCAGAGAGCAAGGTGTCTTGTGAAGGATCACCAATTGGGGACCATTGCAGGATTTAGACAGGAGTCTAAACTTTGTACTGTGGGGCATTTCCCCAGGTCCTGTTCATGACCCCAGGTAGAATGGCCTGTGGTGATGGATCAAAAAGTTCAGAAATTCCCCATCCCTGTAATGTGCACTGGGCCCGGGTTGGCCAGTAAGCCTGTCTATTCATTAGTGTCAGGAAGGTGCCCAGGCTTCATGTTGGTACTGTCTGGTCCTCTGTGCCCACTTTATCCCAGAGCCATAGCACAAGGTCTATGTTTGGACCTCAGACATCACCATGTGAAGTTTGCTCCAGCTGCTGGCTCCAGCACCGTTCATAGTTGCATTTCCACATCCCCTTTCACTGATTGTCCAGAAGTTCTGCATCCATATTTGGAGATTCATCTGTGTTCCCCTTCCTCCCCCAGCCCCTCAAGGTGTCTGCCAAAAGTCTGTATAACTCATATCATCTCCCAAGCTGTTATAGTATATGAAGGCAGAGGATAACTTAGTTATTTTTGAATACAGATTCTTAGCAGAAGTAAGATGTGTGGTGGGGGAGTTTTTATACTCACTGCATGAAATAGACAATATTTCCTGAAACAGGAGATATGAACCTCAAAGAATTTAAAATAAAACATTCATTTTATTATTTTTTTAAAAGAAGGAAAACTGGGGGGGGGGGAAGTAGAATAGTCAGTCTTTTTATCCTAAGTACAGATGAAATTGATTAAACCTTAAAGACTGGCCTCCGCACACCCGGTTTATTAATTGAAGAATTTCCTCTTACCCAGAATGGGAAGTTCACATTAACATTGAGCTTGCCCTGAGTGCTGGTGACACTTGAGAACTGAACATTTTCCACAATCCTATTTTCTCTTCGGTGCTAGAGGAAATCCTAAAATGGCTAAAATGGGGGAGGGGCAGGGGGAGCAGAACCCATACTTTTAAGGAAGCCTTCTTTCATTTCCTTGTAAAGCATGAAATCAAATTATAGCTCGTGGTCCAGAATTATTTTATTTCTACATTTCAAATTCCATTTTCTGCTCCTTCTCGCTGCTCTTGAACAGGGGCTGCACTGTTGTACAAAGTCAGCTGAAGAGATTACCCCAGATAGACTGTGACACAGTAGCTTAAGGAAGCAAGCAGCCAGGCTCCCCTGCTGGGTCAGGAGCCAGGCCCCATGAACCCTCCTGCATCCGGAAGGTCCATGGCGTCACCGCTCCTGTCCAGGGAGCCTCTGGTCTGTGTGCAGACCCTGGCTGTACCCCTAACTCTTCAGAAAGAGCAGCACGTGCAGTTTTCAGAGCCTCCCAAGTGCTAATGGTAGGAGGTGGCACAGGTGAGGCTGGTACTGATGTTCAGCTGGCTTCTGGGGGCTAAAGAAATGTCTGTTGTAGACTGCAGACAAGCTGTGTCTGCATTTATCTATCAGGGTTTATTGACTCATGAAAGAAGAAATGGGAGGCATAATGGATCCTCACCTAAGATTCCAGCTGTTCCTCCCAGCTGTTATATGCAGCTCTCTTCCTAGTGTGTTGAGGCATTCGAGTCACTTGCTAGTCAGAGGCTGGAAGAGGTTAACTGAAGGTGCTCCACCTATGTCTTATAGGGAAGCAGTCATCAACACTGGGTGGGTGACAACTTCTTAGTGCAGCTACTTTGGGGTCACCAGCACTTCATCCAGTAATCTCTCATTCATGCTTTCTAAGTAAAGTCAATAAACTCATTGGTTTCCCAGGGGACTTTGGAATCATACTTTGAGTTGTTATTGAGTCTGGGTAGACGTGGATTATGTCTCTGCCTGGAACTCTCCCTGCCTTTCAGCTCTTGGTCAGTACCTCATCTGTAAATCTGCAGTTTCCTCATCTGTAAATAGGGTGAGTCGGTGCCAGGCACTGTTAATTCTGTTTTGGGTCCTTTTACTGTGGTCTGTATTACATTGTTAATCCAATAGGTAAAACATGGGTTTTGTTTGTTTGTTTTTGTTTTGTTTTTCAAGATAGGGTTTCTCTGTGTAGCCCTGGCTGTCCTGGAACTCACTCTGTAGACCAGGCTGGCCTTGAACTCAGAAATCCGCCTGTCTGCCTCCCAAGTGCTGGGATTAAAGGCATGCACCATCACTGCCCGGTAAAACATGGGATTTGAGTATGGTTTTACTGATTTTTTTTCCCCTGGTAGTTCTAGAATATCTTCTTTTATGTGTGGGCTGTCTGTGTTTATTTTCTTTCCTCCTCAATCTCACTTCACCTCCTTCCTCCTCGAACCTATGAGCTTCCTCTCTTCTGTCTTTGCTCAAATGGGTACTGGACAAGTCCCTTCCATTGACCTGCTGTGTATTCAAGCCACCTGTCCCAGCATAGTTCTGAGCTTGCCCGTCCTGTGTTCTTGCCCAGCTAGAAATCCATTTGCTGAGTTAGGTGTTTGCTTTCTACTTTGCATCGCTGGATCGTGATGGGATGGAATCCTGTTGTTTTGGCCATGCAGGTGTGCCAAGCTCTTACCATAGACTAGAACTGTGGGAGTGCTCAGTCAGCAGTGTGCTGCTAGCTGTTGACCTCTCTGGCACAGTCCATTAAGTTGTTGGTGTTCTTATGATTAGTTTAAACTTCAATCCATTTGAAGCATTAAGGTTAGTATCTAGTGTGATTGTTAGAACTTTCTTCAGCCTTTAGATTTGTCTTTAATTTTTTCATGCAGAAATGTTTGAGTTTATGTTGATGAGTTTATCGACTTCCTGTTTTCACCTCTGAGCTATGTACCCTATTGGGGTATGTTTTACCTTAAAGTTATATTGCTTCCCTATGCCTTGTCTTCCAGTACTTTTGTGTCTTTATGTTTGAAACATTTGTGTGTGTGTGTGTGTGTGTGTGTGTTTTGAGACAGAGTCTTTCTATGTATCCCTGGCTGGCCTCAAACTCATAGCAATCTATCTGCCTCTGACTCCCACGTGCTGTTACTGAAAGTATGTGCCACCATCCCTGGCTGAAATATTTTATTAAATCACATTTATTTATTCTGTGTTTCTGTGTATATGCTTGTGTATATCATGACAGGTAGGCATGTGCTCAGAGAACAGCTTGCAGAAGTTTGTTCTTTTCTTCCCGCTGTGTGGGTTCTGGGAAGTGTCTTAGTGGCAAGTGCCTTTATCCATTGAACCATCTTGCCTGCTCTTATGTTTGAAACTTTGATTAATCTGGAATCATGGTGTAAAGTATAAACTGGAGATCACATTTTATTTTTACCAAGATGCTGTCTGTTGCCCCTAGGTCATAGTCGAGAGGCTGTCCTGATTTATAGATAAAGAGCTTGGCGAACAGCGACTACTCACTTGTGGCATCTCAGCCTATAAAACTGGGCATCGTGTGCATGCCCTCAGCTCTGGACCTTTCAGCCAATCTCCAGCCTGTATTCTCTTTTGGCATTTTTTGCTCTTGGTTGGAGTCCAACTCCTGCTTTTCTTGTCCATCCTGTTGAAATTTTCCCTTGATCTCTTACACGGCCTCCCTTTGTTGTTCCCTCTGTACCTCCGCTGCAGACATGGCTGGCATTGTTCTTCTGCGTATGTCCTTAGGTGGTGATGAATGCAATGGTCTCAGGTGGCACGTGTGTCCCGGGAACATTGGCAGATTGTCTTCACTTGAGTCTGCTCTCCTTCCTTTGCCACCTGCAGGGGCCTTGCTTACCTGCTCTTTGGGATGTCTCCAGGTTCCCAGAGGTCTCAGGAATGTGGGATTCTGGCCAACAGGTAGCTGGCGATAGGAAAAGGGAAAAAAAAAAAACTTGAAGTCAGACAACAGTTGGCTCTAGTGTCTCTTTGGCTGTTGATGACTGTGCAGGTTGGTCATCAGGTTTGTCCCTAGGAAGTAGAAGAGCCTCTACCACATGGAGCTGAGGTGAGGATTAGGGCTAACTGGGAAGTCACAAGTTCAAACTTGATAGAAGCCAACACTTGTGTAAATCCAGGGCAGGGGGTCATTGGAATGGTCTGCATAGGGTGTAGCTCAGAATGCATCTTTGTTCTCAGGGATCTTCTCCTTAGCTGTGTTAGATATAAGTCCAATCTTACCACATGTGCTAATTTGTAAAGGTTTTATGTGGACTTGTTGAATGGTTGGTGTTGGCCACGCATCCATACCTTATAACACGGTGCAGGCTAAATGAGTTCTGTTCCAAGCCCAGGCTCAGCTCTATCTGGTTCATCCTAATAGTGGCTGCTGTTTTGGGACTTTTGGCTGACTGGGCAGCCCACAGATCCCACTGGACCTCGGTTGGCTCTACTTCTACCCTGATATTCTGGGTATGGACATCTGGACCTTGTCCTTCTGAACCACTTGGTTCACTTACTTGGTCTTCAACCTCAAGAACAGGAGGCCTTACTGCTGCTTTTGTCTCAAGTTCTGAGTGATGGGGAGATGTCACTATCACCTACTCAGCCTTTTCCACAGAGTTCTCCATCCAGGATTTGGCTCAGATGTTTGGAAGACCCCCACCTCTGTAGGTCAGTTGACACAATAAGGATTCCCATCCAAGTGCCAGATACAGTGCTTCATGGGATATTCTAATGGAGCAATGTCAGTGGACTGAGCTTTATTCCCTTAAAATCTTTGCTTCTTGACCTTGACAAGATTGTCAACCTTTCTGAGCCTTATTTTTCATCTGAGGTCAACCTGTTTATCTCAGGATGGGCAGCAGCTAAACCTAAAGGAACTCCACAGCACATGTAACAATAGCAGCTGTGAAAATAGAAACAGTGATGGGTGCAGACATCCTGGAGGGCTGTTATGGCCAGGTTCCATCCTAACCTAGGTGCTGTCATCATTTCCCTCCTCCAGAGCAGAGAGCTGTGGTGCTGGTTCCCAGAGCCCAAGTCAGGCAGCCCAGAACTATGTATAACTCCAGCTTCAGAGGATCAGATGCCTGTGGCTCTGCAAGACACACACACACACACACACACACACACACACAGACACACACACATACACACACAGGGTGGGGGAGAGATAAAAAAAATCATTTAAAAAATAGGATAAGTTATCACTGCAGCTTCACATAGATGACACCAGTATATTTACAGTATGACTGGGTACCTAAAAAGTCAACAGCTGAAAACAAATTTTTTATTATTTTAAATTTAATATTATTTCCTCTTCTTAGAATGCTGATCCTTTTGATTTTTTAAAAAATACAATTTTACAGATTCTAAAATGTTTAGTTTTTTATGTAATTTTCTTCAGCCAAAACAATTTTTTCTGAACAGTTTTTTTCCTTCAATCCCTGAAAGAAAATTACATCTCACAGATAATTCAGACTTTGTTAAATGCTGACCTTTGTAAGTTTTTCATTATTTTTATTTTTGAAATGATTAAGATATGTAATCTACAGAATTGAAGATTGTAATTTTTTAAAGTAGGGAGAAACTTTAACCCTGTCATAATTGCTCTGCAAACCTTTCAAGGGTTCTGTGGTCGGGGTGGCTGATGAAAAGCCCTGATAGATGCCTAAGTATAGAGGGTCCCTTGTAAGACTTGGGTTTTTGTCTTATTTCCCACCCACTCACTCACTCTGTCCCTCTAGTTTCAGGGTGATTTTTTTACCCTGGGTTCGTGGGAATTGGGAAGGACACTGTCTGATTCATTCCATGAACATACTAGGGAGTTTGAAAAGGCAAGACAGGCAGGCTAGTTGTATCACTTCCTGTTGGCTGATCAAATGTCTGATGAAGAAATGGGAGGAACTAGGAGCTGCTGCTGGATACTGGGTATTTGCCTGGAGCTGACCCCAGTTTCCAGCAGTGCCCTTGTTCTCAGTGCGACAGTCAAGTGGCCCTGACCTCTGCTTTCCTTAGAAGTTCCCGGTGCTGGCCATGCTGCAGAGAATCTCCTGGAACAGAGCTGTGTGCTTGCTGCAACAAAGGCCACTTGTGGATGCCAGATAAGACTGCAGATGAAGCCTTGCTGGCTCCTGGTGCTTGGGTACTGGCTACACCAAACACCTGGGTGTGGTGGTCAGTTTCTTTTTTCCATCCTCAAGATGAATGAGGGAGGGACTGCTGTGTGGAGCTCATGAGCTAGCTAGAGCTCATGAGCTAGCCTCTCCAGCAACCAGGCAAGTGAGGCTCTGTGGATAGTTTTATGTACTGATAGAAAATTGGATTTTGAGAAAAAGAGCAGAGGAAGCGGGAAAGCTAACATTGCTTAGTTCACCCCAACAAGGGCTTCATAGCAGGGTCTTGTGCTTTACACAAAGACTGAAAGACCAAGCTTCAGGTGAGAACTCAGCCTGGGGTGAGACTGAGTGACCAGGACCATGGGCAGTAAGGCACAGATGAACATCAAAATAGGGTGCCTTGGTTCAAATGGAGCCTGAGTGGGAACTAAGGACAGGGACTTGTTGGGCTTCTCAGGTTCCCACGGGGACAGGCAGGCTGTACAGCACAGCAGATGAGAGTTCAGGTACAGGCATTCAAATCTCTGCTCTGATGCATTTACTGTATAACACAGACACTCATTCTGTGCCTATACAGTTCTGTTTTCTCATCTGTGAAGTCCTTGTGGGACTGACGTTCTGAGAACCTGGACAGTTGGAATTAGCCTGGCATCAGTGCTCTGCTCTGAGTCTGTGCAGACAGGTGCCCAGGCCATGACCCACATCCTCTTTATGGTTTGCCCACACACTTTAGTTCCTCTAGTGGCTGAAGAGCCAACCACATGATCTTGGAACCAAGCCCAAGGCTTACTATATGTGGGAACCCTTGTAGGTGGCTAGATGCATCTTATTGGTGAGATGGACACAGGCTTATCTCATGGGAGACAAGGAACACATACAACTAGGGGCAAGGTTTGTGTAGCCCGTGGTGGCAGGCCATGGTAAAACTACCACTGGTTAAAGAGAAGGAAGAACACGTTGATGAGTTTGTGTGTTAGGGGCAATGGGATCTTTAACAGGAAAGCCACTCTGCCAGGTCTGTGCTTCATTCTTTAACTTAAGTTCTTAGAACATTGCTAGATCTTAATGAGTCCTTACACTCCTATTTGAAATGGAAAGGAGTAGAGTGTGTGTGTGTGTTTCATTCCTGCCACTCTTTCTCACTCTTTTTTTTTTTTTTTACATCCCTTTGGATATTTCATGTGTGAAAGCAAATGCTCATTCATCTGCAGGCACACACGGGCACAGTTAGAACACATCTTATTCTGCCCTGTGCTCTTCTCCCCCTGCAGACTATTTTATAGTAGTACAAAGATCTTTTATTCTTGTCAGTGCTTGTGCACTATTCTATTGCATGGTATACCTACCTATTTTAAGCTTGTTCCCTACATTCACATGGCCTCCAACTTCAGTAACAATAGATGTGTTGCAAGTGTGTCCTATGTGTTTATGAACTTGGCTGGATCAAAGATTATATGCATTTTCTTTTCTTTTCAATATATATATATATATATATATATATATATATATATATATTAGTGTTTTGCCTGCATGTCTGTACACTATGAATAAAATACCCTTGAAGTCCAGAAGGGGATATCAGATCCCATGGAACTTGAGTTATAAGACAGTTGTGAGCCACCATTTGGTTGCTGGGACTCAAACCTTGGTCTGCAGCAAGACAGATAGTATTATTAACTACTGGGTGATCTCTCCAGCTCCAATTACATATATTTTGGTACTTGTCTCCAGGATGTTTTCATATCAGTCTAAAGGTCTCCAGCACTGTGAATCAGTTATGTATGTTTAGTAAGTTCTTTTGGATGTTCTAAAGTTCTTAAGGATGGATTGTGGAAAGCAAGTCTGAGGCAGTGTCCCTAGATAACAACTGACTAGAAATGGGATGGAGATGGTTACCAGAGGCAAGTTGGTATCCATTGCATAGTGGGGCCTTTTGCTTCCATTCTGTGAAAAGGGTTGTGGTAATACGTTCTGTTCATAGAAATGGGAGAGGCAGTGTCTCTCACACAGCAGTAGAGGGATCTGGAACACTGCCTACCCACCAGCGAATTAATCAAGGACATGTCTCATTTGATGCTGCTGTGCACACCTGTACTTCCAGCTGTATTGTATTCTTACCTGACCATGCAAGATAGAAGAAGAGGCTGGCAAAAGAGGACATCTTGTCCATGTCAGGCCTGCCTACAGTCAAACACACTGCTGTTCCTTGGGGCCAGGGCTTTAGCTAGTACTAAGTAGGAGTCCTCTGAGAGCAGCAGGCCAATTACTTTAGCTGTTCTCTTTAGTGCCAGGCAGCCATGTGACCTTGAGCATGTACTGCTGTGTTTTGCACCTGAAACAATATAATGAAGATTAAGCATTGCTGGTGTGGTAACCAGGGACAGAAGACCTTTTCTTTTCCTGGCGCCCTTCTGCCCCAGCAGTAGGTGAGGCTGATCATCAGACTCACTTTCAGAGCAAGCTTCTTCAGACTTGCTAGAGATCATAGTGTGGTCCTGAAAAGTCCCTATGAGGAGGTCTTGTAAACTGAGGATATAATTACCATTCATTTCAGAGAGGGATGTGTCTCTTTTCTTGCTTTCTCTAACTTACACCTTTTCTCTTTCTTCTAAATTATTGAAAATGCCTCCAACTTCCCTTATAGCGTGCATGGTCACTCTGCTTCAAAACATAGTAGCTGGCACTCTCCTATCACTGACACCTCTGTCATATGAGCACCTCCTATTGTCCAGCTCAGACATGCTGTAAGTATATACACAGCCAGCTGTGCATATAGCAGTTCTGGGTGATCCAACCTTCTAGAAAGAACAGAAGTCCCATAAACGGGGTGTAGGACCAAAGGTAATGACGGTGAGCATCAGGCTGTGAAGCAATTGTAGGCAACCCAATACTGTGGGGAAAAGCACTCCTAATGGCCCTCTTATCCCTCTATACATTGATGGGGACCCTGTACTTTTAAGCCTTGCTGTCTTTCTTAGTAAGGGCAGGTAGCTAGGTATTGGAGTCTTTCCTGCTCAACATCTCCTCTTGTTGAGTGAAATGAAAATGAGAGCAGTGGTCCAACAGGGAGGTGGAGAGCTCTGGAGCCAAGCATTCCTTATCCAAACTCAACCCTGCTGTGTACAGCCATGGGGTCCTGAGAAGGCCTTCAGCTTCCTTGCCACTCCTGATGCTCATTTGGTTGGATGAGGTGATGCCAGGTATAACTTGGACTGGCCAGGAAGTATCAGCCATCCCTCCCCATCTACCCACGATTGCAGTGTTTTTCTGGCATTAGGATGGTGACTTCCTATGAGACGCACTAGCCCAGCTCTTCTCCTAACCTTACCTTTTATTACCCCAGGTGCCCAGATCATTGATTTGATGATGCTCGTGATTGATGTGACCAAGGGAATGCAGACACAGTCCGCAGAGTGCCTTGTGATTGGCCAGATCGCCTGCCAGAAGCTGGTTGTGGTGCTGAACAAAATAGACCTGTTAGCAGAAGGGAAGAGACAGGCAGCGATTGACAAAATGACCAAGAAAATGCAGAAGACTCTTGAGAACACCAAGTAGGTTTGCTAATGAGAGTTCATGTGTAAGGTGGCTTCTCGTTTAACACTCTGGGTAGGCAGGTCAGCCTCCCTTCCTGGTAAGTGGAGAATGCCTGTTCACACAGCTGCTGCTGCACTAAGCAAGACTAGCATGCTTTTAAGATCCCAGAAAGCACTGGAGCATAAGGAAATGGGGTGCCCTCACTTGTGGGAGAAGCACAGGTGGAGGCTTGTCTCCTCTGGTGAGCAGTCTTAAACCTGTCATTTCTGAGTTCTGGGAAATGTTCCTATGTATGTACTAAGAGCCAGTTACAAGGCTACACCTTAGACCTCAGATGTGTGCCCAGCTTTCAAGCTCTTGGAACCAAGGGCATGGGTCCCATGCTGTGTTGCTCCAAGAGAACTCAGGCCTCAGTGCTGGAGCCTGGGGATTGTGTTCTCCAACTACCTGCTTTGTGATGCATCCATTGTCAACTCAGGACAAAAATTGAAGAGTCTTGTCAGCTCTGCTGGCAGCCAATCAGGGGTGGGGGGTGGGGGAGATATCATGTGATCATGTTCGGGCCATCACTGGCTACAGGGGGAAAGCTAGCCTGGTTGGTAGAATCAGGCCCACGAGAAAAAGAGGAGGTGGGCCAATGGGTTGTGGGGTTTTCCCAGGGAGTAAAAGGCTGTGCGTGGTTGAGGTCGAGTAAGAGGGAGGAGATCAGAATGTAAAAAGGTATAGGAAACCTCAGCTGCCTCTTTGCAGCTGGGGCAGCAAGGTACCAGAGCTACGGGCAGCATTAGGGAGTAAGAGTTAGAGGCCACAGGGCTCAAGGGGCCACAGAATTCTGATGTGCCCAAGAAAATGACTTAGTCACTTTGCTGAGCACACAGAGCTGGCGTGCCTTGTTGTTTGATGGCTCTCTCTCTCTCTCTTTCTCTCTTTCTCTCTCTCTCTCTCTCTCTCTCTCTCTCTCTCTCTCTCTCTCTCTCTCTCTCTCTCTCTCGACATTCCTTTCAGTCAGTTCTGAAGATTCGTCACTGGGAGACAGGGCTTCCTCCTCTGTGCTATGCTGCCTGAGACAATATCTTCTTCCTGTGCCTCTCCTTCTCCAGCCTGTGGAGGGCAAGCTAGTAGAGAATGTTTTTGTTTCCCTGTCATAAAGATTGATATGCCTTCCCATTTATGATTTTTTTTCCTATCCAACACCTGCAGCTCTTTCTCAGAATGCTCAAGTTGGTTAAATTAAAGCTTCAGCCCTGTGAATGGGCCATATATGTCATAAAAGATTTCCTTGCTCTGCCTTTTGTTAGCAAAATTCATCAATCTGATAAAATCGACACATTTAGATAAGTGTTGCATAAGAATTCAGACTTCGTTATTCCTAACGGAAGTGGATATGAGACTGTAAAAAGGAAGATAAAAATTATATCTTCTTTTTAGAGAGTTATTGATCTCCCTACCATTTGATTTACTTGTCAGAAACGGGCGAGCACATTTTTGGAGACTTGCATAAACCCCAACAGCGCCAGCTCACTTGCTTCATGGACAGGGACTTGAGGAGTCCAAGGGCACTTCTAAAACACTTGCAGCTCTGACCAATCACAGGGAGGGGAGAGTGCTCCTTGTTTTTAAGTCATCTTTCCTATTTTAATGTATTGGCTGGAGGCCAAATTATGAACTTTACCATACTGAAAGAGGAAATTGTCCTCAGAGAGGTATCTGAGCCCTTTCTCTCCTCCCATACCCAGAGGCCTGGCAGCAGAGGCCAGGGCTGTTGCTTGTGGACGGAGTCCTGAGGCCCTGTGCCCAGACTGAGTATTAAGAGCTCTGCTGCATCATTTTCAGTGTCGATTCCTTCCGTTTGCTGTCCTTGTTAACTAAATTCGAGGAACAAAAATGTGGAATGGTGGACCCCAACATAGTCAAAACCTGAAAAATGTTTAAGACAAAACTTATTTTTCTCTACTTGAAGTTTCAATTTTAATAGAAGATATTGAAAATAGAGAAAAGTAGTAAAAAGGCAAGAGTACCTAATGATTTAAAAAAAAAATAGCAGCTGCTGACATTCGAGCTTGTGATCTCCTATCTTTTTAGATGTATAGCACTTCTCTCATACTCATTGATCCCAGCACTTTGGAGGCCGAGGCAGGGGATTTAGAGTTTGAGTTCAGCTGGGATTACAGGTATGTGATACCTGTACTCTTCCAAGTTCTTTTGTTTTGTTGTTGGTTTTTTTTTTCTAAATTGTGGTAGAATACACTTGACTACTATTTTACCATCTATAGGTGAATAATCCGATGAGTCGATGCATTCAGCATGTGTACATCCACCCAGACCTTTCTATAATCCTTGTCAACTTCTCCCGGGTGGTAACTCTTCTGTCCCCTGCACAGTCTCTTCTGTTCTCTGTCTTCATGATTTGCCTGACCCGTAGTCATGTATGGATTTCATAGAGCATTTGAGTTTTGTCTGTGTTACAGCTTTATTAGAATACTGTTGCCAAGGCTTAGCCTGCTTTGTTATATTTGTGCCATGTGTTTATCTCCGTCTCCCCCCTTTTCCCCGCCATTGATGGGCTGTGGGCTACTCTCAGCTGTTGGAATGATGAACTGCTTATGAACTCTGATTTCAGTCCTTCTGGAGCTATGTACCCTAGTACTAGGAGTTGGGGCAGGCTTGTTCGGGAGTCCATATCTATCCTTTCTGAGGCATTTCTGAGATGCCCCCATAGTAGCTATACCATTCACACTCCCAGCAGCCATATG
Organism: Mus caroli; assembly: GCF_978045245.1. Taxonomy (NCBI): domain Eukaryota; kingdom Metazoa; phylum Chordata; class Mammalia; order Rodentia; family Muridae; genus Mus; species Mus caroli. Next base: position 60,939,010 of record NW_028227262.1, read on the forward strand.
TGAGGCTCTGGGGTGTCCATAGTCTCTCAACACTTGCTGTTTTCCTTGAGGTAGGGTCTCACTGTACTCTAAGCCTACCTGTAACCTACAGAAAAGCTCTTGCCCCAGCCTCTCACTCAAGCGCTGAGATTATAGGTGCAGACCACCACATCTGGCAGTTTGCATTTTCCCCTAGCCATCTTTGCTGTGTAAGGGACCGACCACCTTACTGCAGTTAGAGTTTGATTTCTATTGTGTCTGGTGCCGAGATTGTTATTGGTCACCACTATATTTTGTAGAGAAATAACTGATTATATCCTTTGTCAAGCTTTAAAATGACTTGTTTTTTCATTGTTGAATTTTAGGTCTGCACATTAATCTCTTACCTGAGATATGATTTGAAAGTATTTTCTCCCATCTTGTAGGCTTTTTAAACTTTCTTTAATATACACAAGTTCTGAATCCTGGTGAAGTCTCATTTCCCTTTTGTTGCTGTTGTCTGTGATTTTGGAGTTATAGCTGTGAGACTGTTGTCAGACCCTGCTATGAATGTGTTCCCTGGTATCTTCTTCTAGCTGTAGTGTTAGCTCTTATGTCTGGGTTGTTGGTCCATTTGAGTATCTTTTGCAGTGGTGTGAAGTAAGAGTTGAGCTGCCTTCTTTTGCATGTGGCTTTCTGCTCTTGTATTACTACTTTTCTTCTGTGATTGTGATAAAATGCCAGGACAAAGGCACCTTATGGAAGGAAGAGTTTATTTTGGCTTACTGTTCCAGAAGGATAAGAGGAATCCATCTTGGCAGGGAGGCATGGCAGCAGAGGCGGGAAGTTGAGAGCTCATGTCCTCAAATGCAGGAGCTGGAAGCAGAAAGTGTGAACAGAAGGGGCACAAGGCATTGATTCTCAAAGCCAAGCCCAGTGATGTGCTTCCTTCAGCATGGTTGTACTATCTAAGCCTTGCCAGACTGTGCCATCAACCAGGGACCAACAAAGCAAAATATCTAAGCCTATGGGGGAAATTCTCATTCAATCCACTGCAACTCTAGTCCATTCATGTAGATTCCTTGTATGGGAGTTCCTCACCTCTTTAACAGCTAGCTTTGAGGTGTGTTTCAGAGTCAGGAAACAGAATCCTCATAGCTCTGACCCTTTTTGAAACTGTTCTGGCTGGCTGGAACTTGTACACTTCTGTATGAATTTAAGGATCTGCTTTTCCCTGCCTCTGAATAGGCTGCTAAAGTTTTGATAGGGATCTGAAGGTAACTATGGCACATTTGATTCCTGTGACAGTTTGTATATTCTTGGGCCAGGGAGTGACACCATTTGGAGGTGTGGCCTTGTTGGAATAGGTATGACCTGGTTGGAGTAGGTGTGTATGTGTGTCACTGTGGGTGTGGGCTTAAGACCCTCACCCTAGTTGCCTGGAAGTCAGTCTTCCACTAGCAGCCTTTGGATAAAGATGTAGAACTCTCAGCTCTGCCTGTACCATGCCTGCCTGGATACTGCCATGCTCCCACCTTGATGATAATGGACTGAACCTCTGAACCTGTAAGCCAGCCCCAATTAAATGTTGTTTTTTATAAGACTTGCCTTGATCATGGTGTCTGTTCACAGCAGTAAGACCCTGACTAAGACAATTCCTAAACAGTATTCTCTCCCAATCCACAAACACTGAATGTCTCCCCATCTGTCTAGATCAGTGGTTCTCAATCTGTGGGTTGTGACCCCTTAGGAGGGGCCGAATGACCCTTTCATAGGGGTCATATAAGGTGTCTGCTGATCAGCTATATTTACATTATGATTCATAACAGTAGCAAAATTATAGTCTGAAATAGCAACAAAATAATTTTATGGTGAGGAATCAGCACGAAATGAGGAACTCCATTGAAGAGCCACAGCACTAGGATGCTTGGGAACTACTGGTCTAGAGCTTTGATTTCTTTCCTCAGTGTTTCATAGCTTTTATTGTTCAGGTCCCTCTCGTAGCTGGATTTATCACTGTTTAATTTTGCAGAGGTTTTTGCAAATGTAGACACTTTTAGTTTCACTTGGGTTGTTATCTCTAAAATATGAAAACAACTCATTTTTATGTGTCAGTGTTATATGAATTCAATTCCTTTAAAATAACAATTGTAATCATGCCTCTTTTTTGTTCTTTTTCTTTTTCTTTTTCTTTTTCTTTTTCTTTTTCTTTTTCTTTTTCTTCAGTTTTTTTGAGACAGGGTTTCTCTGTCTAGCCCTGGCTGTCCTGGAACTCACTTAGTAGACCAGGCTGGCCTTGAACTCAGAAATCCGCCTGCCTCTGCCTCCCAAGTGCTGGGATTAAAGGCGTGTGCCACCACTGCCCAGCATGTTTGTTAGTTGGTTGGTTGGTTGGTTTTTCAAGACAGGATTTCTCTGTGTAACCCCAGCTGTCCTGGAACTCACTCTGTAGATAGAGCAGGCCAACCTGGGACTCACAGAGCTCTGCCTGCCTCTCCCTCCTGCATACCAGGATTAAAGGTGTGTGCCACCACACCTGGCTCTCATGACATATTTTTAATGTTGGTTTCTGTGTTTATTACTGTTTTACCTAGCGGGTTCTTACGTAACTAGCATTCTGTTCTCACCCTGTAGACGGGGCTCAGTCTTTCTTTTTATACCCAGGTGAACCTGAACTGAGCACCTCTGTACATCATTGACTTTATCTCTGCAGTTATTCCCTTGTGGTAGACTCTCATCTGTGAGAGCATGGACGCAAAAGCCACAGACGCTTAAGCCCATTGTGAACATTTGAACATTTTCCATATTACACGGGTCTCTGCAGCCCCGTTTGTCTATGTGTATAAGATGGATCTGAGACTTAGGATGAAGGAAGTGTTTCACTCTGGTTTTAGTCTGCAGGTGACTACTGAGGGAATTAACAGTAAGCAGTTGGACATCTGTGATTTTCACATGTGTGCCTTGTCTCTTCACCTCTTGGCATTTTAACCTTTCCTTTTGCTTTTCAGGAGTGTTGATGTCAGTGAAGACCTTGCTAACCCTTTGCCCATCACACTTGCCGCAAACGAGGCTGCAGCACTTGTTCTAACCATTTCAGTTGCTTTTGTTTCAGCATCTCAAGTTTCTAATTTTCGTGTAGTCAAACTCTTTGATTGTTTTTCTTTGTGATTTCTTTATCTTTGAAAGCATTTAAAATTACTCTTGCATAAACATTTATCAATGTTAACAGAAATCAGAATAGAAGATAAAAATGTACTCACAATCTCCCCAGTGCAGCAAATTAAAATGCTTCCTCGGAGGATCCCTGTCAGTCTCTTCCACATGGACATAATTGGAGGTGGTTGTTATCACCACATTGACACTGTTCAGTGTTCTGGGCTTTTCTGTTTATTTTTCCACTAAGTGTTATCATCTGACAGCACCCTTGATGCATCTTTTTTCCAGATTCCTGGTTCTTTCTTCTCTTAAAATACTTTTCTCTTTCTTTTACAGCCAGCTTAGAGCCCTGCTTTTCCCAGGCTCCCCTGATCTTGACAACCTCCCTGGAACTGGCCTTACTCTCCGTCTCTAGGGATTCATTTATGACTCTGTGTACTCTGCAGGCCTGCATCACACTGGTGCTGTGGCCAAATGCCACATGCTCTTGGGAAATACTTCCTCCCTGAGGTACTGTTTCTTTGTGAATCGGGAGCTGGTGAGTTTAGCCTCATAGCGTTTCGAGGAGAAACTCTTGGCAGCCTGCGTGTAGCAAGTTCTAAGAGGGAAAACTGTAATGAGGAGGCTTGGCACTATGCCAGGGATTCCCACACACAGATCATTAAGTTAGCTGGATCATACAGTTACCCCAGAGGTCAGTTTTGCAACTTGCTTGACTGCTGAGAAAACAAGACTTGATAAATGATGGCCATTTTGGAAGTCTACTATTCCAAACTTAAAATTTTCGCTCTGTTTGCTTAGATTTCTTTTACATGACTTATAAATTCATATATATATATATATATATATATATATATATATAAAATATGTGTATATGTGTTGTTGTTATCTAGGACCGCATGCTGGTGGAAGTCAGCCTGGGCGCACAGTTGGTGTGTCTGGGCCACTGAGTACTATGATATAGCTGTGTGGATAGACTGGAGGAGATGGCAGTGAGTGCTTGAATGCTCCTGGTGTCAGCCATGATTTCATTACAGGGCTGAGGGCTGCTATCAGGTTAGAGCCCTTCTTTTGGAACCTCACAGCAGCCTAGGGATTCCTGGACAGCTTTCCTCTGTGCCAAGATCCAGGGTGGCTCATGTGCTGCAGGCCTAGAAAGTAGTACAACTGTCTCAGTGTGGTGAAAATGGTCAGGCACCCAGCAGTGGATTGCCCAGAAGGATTTGGATAAAAACCACTGAATTTCCAGATATTTTATGGTAAATCCTTGGAGCCCTCTGCATGATATATACATGTACACACACACATACACACACACATACACACACACACACAGAACGAGACAGAGAGAGACAGACCAAGACTGAGAGAGAGAGACAGAGAGAGAGACAGACAGACAGAGACAGACAGAGACTGAGAGAGAGACTGAGAGAGAGAGAGAGAGAGAGAGAGAGAGAGAGAGAGAGAGAGAGTGAGCACTCAGCCCTAGACCTGAGGCTGGAAGCAGAATCAGAGTAGGTATGCTGCTGGGTTCTAGTTCCAGAGCTTTGTCACCTATAACAGAACTTCCTTACCCTGTTCCCTGTGTAGAAGGTGCTGGACTCTGGCTCCTGAAGGGCTGATGGTACCCTAGGCCTCTGGCAGCCCTGGCCGGTTCCTAGTTTTTTATTGTAGGGACCCAAGCCCTGCTCCTAGGCATTGGGATTCTTTGCTGAGCATGTGTCTAGTTCTGTGTATAGAGCAGGGCTGGGGTATTTACTTTTATTTTGCTTTTTGATTTTATGTATTAGCTAGAGAGAGGCCTGCAGGTGCAAGAGCCCAAGAAGTCAGGGACTCTCTTGAGGACATGAAGGACATATGTAGGAATAGGCTTTGGTGATGTGTCAAGAAGCAGGGATCAGAAGAAAGCATCTATTTCTATTAGTGTCACATAGAGGTAGAAACTCTGGCAAGGGCTCTAGCCCCTTGCTTGTCCATGGCTCCAGGAATCCTTGGGTTCAGTTGTGTGCCATTTGTACAGCCTGGCACAAGTGAGATTTCATCAGAACCTCACTTAAGAAAACTTATTATAAGAAAACCAGGGTGAAAGGAGGGGAAGAATAAAGCCGCGGGTGGGGGTGGGGCAGAATCAGGTGTGGGAGGAGACAGGGGAGAAGTACAGAGGATTGGGAAATTGAATGGTGGTGTATAGCAGTGGGGCATGGGGAACTGCCGGGGTGGGGGTGGGGGAGGGTAAGCCACTAGAAAGTCCCAGATGCCAGGGAAGCAAGAGGTTCCTAGGTTCCAACAGGGATGACATTAGCTGAAACACCCAACACAGGAAAGACAGAACCTATAGAGACCATACCCAGGGGATAGGTACAGCCACCATTTGAGGGATGGGGCCACCCACCCATCTCAAAAATTTTAACTCAGAATTGTTCCTGTCTAAAGAAAATACAGGGACTAAGAGTGGAGCAGAGACTGAAGGAAAATGTATCCAGAGACTGTCCCACCTATGGATCCATCCCATCTTCAGACACCAAACCCAGACACTATTGCTGATGCCAAGAAGTGCTTGCTAACAGGAGCCTTGTATAGTGGTTCCCTAAGAGGGTCTGCCAGAGCCTGACCAATACAGATGCAGATGTTCGCAGACAGCCATTGGACTGAGCATGGGGACCCCAAGGGAAGAGTTAAGGGAAGAACTGAAGGAACTGAAGGGGATTGCAGCCCCATAGGAAGAACAACAATATCAACTAACTGGACCCCACCCCCACCCCCAGAGCTCCCAGGGACTAAACCACTAACCAAAGATTACACATGTGGGGACCCCATGGCTCCAGCTGCAGCTGTAGCAGAAGAATGCCTTATCTAGCATCAATGGGAGGGGAGGCCCTTGGTCCTTTGGAGACTTGATGCCCCAGCGTAGGGGGATGCTAAGGTGGTGAGATGGGAGTAGGTGTGTGGGTGGAGGAGCACTCTCATAGAGGCAGGGCAGATGGGAGATGGCATAGGGGGCTTACAGAGGGAAACCAGGAAAGGAGAACAACATTTGAAATGTAAACAAATAAAATAACCATTAAAAAAAAAAGAAAAAGAAAACTAGGCATAAGCTATGTGAATAGCAGACACTGGGTTCTTTGGAAATCGCTGGGTAGGAGGGTACTTTAGTGAGAGGACTTTTCCTTACAGAGAAGCAAAATCTAGGCTGTAAGAAGGCCTGCAGGGGTCTTGAGAAGAGTTCAGCAGATGAAGGTTTGGTGAGGGACAGACTTGGTCAAAGGGACTTGAAAAGGCTCGACATGGGCAGTGGGGTCTAGTGGTACTGAGTTCTTCCCAGGGCTCTTCCCTTCAGTGACCTCTTCCTGGGCACCTACCAGGATAGTGGGGGTAATGGCAATGGCCAAGGGTGTTGTGGAAAGAAAAGACACGTGACTTGGAGTGTGTGACTCACACTGTAGTGCAGACAGGTTGATGTGGCGCAGCTGCCACGGTGTTGGAGAACATTAAACTGGGTTGTCTCTACACCTTTCTTACCTGTTTCAAGGAAACACCTCAGCTCAGTCTTGCCATGTCTTTATAGCATCCCTAAGTTTAGCCAGGCTCTGTGCCTTCAGTGGGAAACAGTATCTAACTAGACACTATTAGCTTTGTTTTGTTTTTCTTGTGTTTATTTTTGTAGCTTCAATAGTAGACTTTTTTTTGTCCTCAGAGACTGGGCTTTCATTAGTTAATTTTAAAAAGTCTGTTAGAGCAGAAAACAATTTTTAAAATGACACATTCATACCTTAAGCATAATATTTTCACTGAAAACACTTGCATTCATGTTCACTTAATAGAATTAGTGTCTAAGTGACAGAAGACTAAGCTCATTCATACACCCCAGCGCCTCTTCCTCTTCTGTGGTGCTTTGCTGGCATCTGTCCCGCCTGTCTCGGGTGTCTTTGCTGTGTGAGCACATCTGTATTTGGAATTTGGGGCATCTCCTCTTTATGGTTTGATTTTGAAATATGTATGCTTCCTGCTTTGTGTGTAATTTCAGTTTTCCCCAAATGGTCACTCCTATTGTCTTGGATTCCTTGGATGAAGTGATGTGTAGGTAGGGTATGGAGGAGATGACAGGTCTTTGTGGTGTACCAAGACCACAAAGGTTCTTTAGGTACCAAGAACTATTCTGGTAGGGGCTTTCCATTCCCTCTGTCATGACCCCACAAGGTGGATGTCACTTCTCCAGACCACTTTGATGGAAGGAAATTTTTTTTTTTTTTTTTTTTGGTTTTTCGAGACAGGGTTTCTCTGTGTAGCCCTGGCTGTCCTGGCACTCACTTTGTAGACCAGGCTGGCCTCGAACTCAGAAATCCGCCTGCCTCTGCCTGATGGAAGGAAATCTTAAAGCTGGACTGGCTTCAGTAGCTTGTTCTAGGTCACACAGCTAGTGAATGATGGAAAGTGTTTCAAAGCCAGCTCTGTTTTAGAGTGGTCAACCTAAGTTGTATGGCCAGATTAAGAAGAGTAACTAAGCCTGAGCTAGTATGTGCAGTTCTCAAACTGATATAATTATTGTATGATAATTGTTGGGAGCCTGATTAATGTTTTTATTTTGGAAGGGCTAATGTAATTTTCTGATTGTATCATGAGAAAAGTCTCATTTTGTGTTATCAAATTTCAACATATAAATAATTTTAAAGACACAGACTATATGTTGTTAAATATAACAAGTAAAAGTCTTCTAGGAATCATTAATAAAGTTTTGAGTTATAATTTTAAAAGCCAGTTACATGATAGGTGTAATTGTAACATCCAATATTCTGGCCATTTTCTATCATTTTAAATTACAACAGAAACACCTACATATCAGTGTTCATGGAACAATATTTACAGTTACCTGAGTTATGGGATCAGCCTAGGTATCTGTCAACAGAGGAGTAGATAAAATAGGTGTGGCCTCTATATGCCCAATGGAGTTCTGTGCAGACATAATGAAACTGTGTCATTTGCAGGGGAATGAATGCAACCAGAAATCATCACAATTTAATCAGAGTCAAACATACATGGCATGCATTTTCCTCCCATTTGTCTATCCTAGATATCATATAGACACATAAAGCCACATATGGATATGTGAGACATGGAAGTAGAAATGAAAAGAATAGCAATAACAAAAAGGGGAGTGGCTGGTAAGTATGTCCACTTTCATGGCACACATGAAGAAAATGTCTGTGCATCCTATTGCTGTGTACCTTAGATAGCCTTACCTTTCAACTTGATACAACCTGGAGTCATCTGAGAGGAGAAGCCGCTAAGTTGAGGGACTGTCTAGATTTGGTTGCTTGGTGAGCATGTCTGTGAGTAATTGTCTTGATTCATTTGTGTTTTAAATTATGTAGGATTGTGCTCATGAATAGAAGACGTTAGACTCCCCTGGAGTTGAAGCTTTGAGTTGCCTGATATAGGTGTTAGGGATTGAGCTCTGGTCCTCTGTAAGGGCAATGTTTTTACTCTTTATGGCTGGGCCATTCCCTCAGCCTTCATGCTGATTATTGTAGGAAGGTCCAACCCACTGTGGGTGACACTATCCCTAGGCAGATGGTTCTTAAGTGTATCAGAAAGCTAACTAGGCATGCGCTTAGGAGCTAAAGTGAGCCAGCAAGTAGCATTTCTTCATAGTGTCTGCTTCTACTTACTGCGTTGAGTTTCTGCCCTGAAGGACTATGGTCTGGAAGTGAAAGGCAGATATAACTTTTATCCTTTTAAGTTGCTTTTTGTTAGATTATTTTAACATAGCAACAGAAAGGAAACTGGAACACTATGTAAAATAAATACATACTGTTACAATTTTATTAGAAAACAAGAACAAGTTATAGACATTAATTGCTGAATCCTTAATGACTGTCAGACACAGAGGCAAAACAATGATTGTTCTAGAACCTTTCATTCATTTCTTAGATAATATAGAACTCACATGACGTGCTCAGTACCTGATGAGATGTTTTCATTGCAGTACTTCATTCAGGGCTTGAAGTAATTGTATCAGAGATTCTACTATCATTTTAATGAGGAAACTGAGGCACAACGGTAAACGGACACTCAGAGTGTCATGGGGAGGAAATTGAGGAGCCAGGAAGTACTTAGAGCTCAGTGCTCTGGTCTTAGAAGCCTCACTGCAGAGCCTTGTCCTGACGCTGATTGTCCTTACAAGGACACTAATTCCTCTGCTACTTGCCGCCACTTGTTCTTCAAAACCAGACTAGACAGTGGAACCCAGTGACACTCTGGTAGCCTTTGCCACATACAGAACCGTGAGTCCTTTGTCTGTTCCTTCTCCTTCCTCAGGGAGATTTGTGAGCTCTCAGCTGCTGGTGCTGCGGTCATGGATTCTATTGTCTGAAACCATAAGCCTAATTAAACATTTTCCTTTATAAGCTGGCATGATCATGGTATTCTCTCCCAGTGCTGAAAGTAACTAAGGCACACGTGGACATGTATTCATTTCCTCTTTCCATTCCCGTGGGCATGTGTAGTAGAATTCCTCAGCTACATGGCACTTCTGTATTCTTTTTAATTTTCTGAATCATATTTGTTGATTAGGTATATGATCTGTGTTGACAGGCTTCCTATACTTTAAATATGACATCCTCCTGGTCTCCATGGCTGGGACCAGCTCCATGCACTACTGCTCTCACATATGAGATGGTTTCTTCCCAAGCTGGGGAAATGCCCTCATCAACGGCCGAGGCTGTTTTCTGCCTAGTTGTAGATTTTGAGTTAACAGTTGGAGTTTGTTCAGCTTCTTAAATGTGCAGGTTAATATTTTCATCAAATTTGGGAAGGGACAGACCATGATTTTGTCATCCATGATGCTTCCATTCATTCTTTTTGCTTCATAAATCACCATTGTACTTAAGCTGCTTTGCCTGAGACACAGTTTTGCCACTGCAACTGGGTTCTCTCCTTCCTTTTCCCTAGATGGATCGATCTCGATTGTCAGCTCTCTATTCTGCATGCTCAGATCCACTCCTGACCTTCACTCCTGACTGAAGTTTTCATTTCAGTTCTTGCATTTCCAAACTATGGATTTTTTTTTTTAATTTCTAACTGTTGTGTTAACTTACCTAGGGTGATAAAAACAAGCATCTACTTACCCCAGATAGGGAACTAAGGACAGACCAACGTCCACCTTAGCACGTTGCTGAGTTTATTAGGGCTACATAACTCCAAGAGCATGGGCAATGTTAAGGAGGCTGTACCACTAAACTCTCACACCCAGTGAGTGTCCTGCTGCTGACAGCTGGGAGCCTGGGGCTCTCTGGGACTTGTAGGCAGCCCCATAGCTTTGGCTCTCTCTCCTTAGCAAGCATAAGGCTTACTTAACCTAAGGAAGGAAAAGCCCTGTGAATCTGATTTCAGAGACTTCCTGACACTTGCCATTGTTTCCTTCCTAACTCCTAAGGAATCTGTCTACTTTAGAACTTCCTGAGTCTTAATGAGCTTCACAGAATAAGTGTTTCAATTTGGAGGAAATTGTCATAGTATATCTGTGTGTGTGTGTGTGTGTGTGTGTGTGTGTGTGTGTGTGTGTAGCCTAGGCTGGCCTCAAACCTATAGAGATCTACACCAACTGTTACACTCTCTCTTGTGGTGGAGGATTGTCAAGTTGTTTAGACTTGGTACATTTATTTGAACACACTGGGGGGGGGGGGAGGAACCTGCTATCAAGTCTGGGAGAGCTTCCTGGGGACAGTTTCTATTAATTCTTTCTTATATGCGGACTCTTCTCTTGCTTCTTTGCAGTTGTGATGGGTAATGTTGGTTGTCAGCTTGATGGATGGGTTGATTGATAAGTGCTTAGAAGGTTAACATAACACATTTCTGGGTATGACTGTGATGGTGTTTTCAGAGAGGATGAACTAAGGGGTAAGACCCCTCTGAATATTGGCAGCCATACCGTAGGTGAGGGGCCAAATGGAATAAAAGAAAAAAGCATGGGCATTCTCTCCCCCTCCCTTCCCCTGCCCTCCCCTGCCCTCCTCTGCCCTCCCCTCCTCTCTCTGTGGTGCTCCTGGCTATCACGAGGTGAGTGGTTCTGCTCCACCATGCCCCTCCCCTTTGTAATAGACTCTCAAACACCAAACCAGAATAAGCCTTTTCTCTATTAAGTTGTTTGGCCAGGTATAATATCATAACAACACACACGCGCATGCACACACACACACACACACCCACACACCCACACACACATGCAGAGACACACAAAAATCAAACAAACTCTGAACTATGCCTGTATAATAAATTTGTTTTGGTTTGGTTTTTTGAAACAGGGTTTCTCTGTGCAGCACTGAGTGTCCCGGAAATCACCCTGTACCAAGTCAGCTTGTCCTGGAACTCAAAGAGATCTGCCTGCCTCTGCCTCCTGAGTGTTGGGATTAAAGGCTTGTACCATGGTCTCTGTGCCTGGCTGTATAATAAAATTTTGGTGAATCCTAGGCATTTATAATGACATAATGAAGTAGTATTAGAAGTTACATAAACCCTCACTATATTTTGTTAATAGTTTGATGACTTTTCTGGGCAGATTGTGGAAAGTCGTTATTCTTTGTCATGGAGACCCTGAGGTCTCCACTCAGTGATCACTAAGGACAGGACACTTTTCCCTAGATGCCTGGATGTAGGATGCTCCTTGATGAGGGTTTCTGTATACATGTGGAGCCAAGCTGTCAGAGTTCCAGCAGCAGTTAACTGTGCCTTAGCTTTTACTCTCTGTTTGCATAGAACCTTGAAGTCAGAGGTGAGGGCCCATGCTCTTCTAGGTCTCTCCTGAGCATGCAAGTCCTGTGCCTGTGGTGACCCCAGTTCTCAGGATATGTGAGAGCTTTTCTAAGCCAGCTCTGACCATCTGACTCCTGACCTTTTCCTGCTAAGCTTTTTAATCTTCTTCTTGTTTGCTTAAACAGTTACCTTTCACCTCATCATGCCGTTGACTACTTCCCTTTATTTTCAACAGAGACCCTCAGGGAAAAGGCTTTTGCAGTGAGAAAATGATTTGCTCATTGCCCTATCCTGGGTTTCCGTCTACCATCATTATAAGAACTTAGTGGGAAGACAGCAAGGGAAGTTAGGAGAAACTTCATTTCCCATGCAGGAGTAACACCTTAAACAGGAAAGGAAAAAAAATTCGAATAAGAAGCAGAAACTCAGGGTCCCTAAGCATCTGCAGGATGCCAAACAAAATGCTGTCACTATCATAACTCCATTTACTCAGCAGGCTTTGGGGTGCAGCCCAGAGAAATTGGTAGTGGTACTGCACCTGAACTCTCTGAGGGGTTCAGATGTCAATTGAGAGATGTTCCTTAAGAGCAGGTCTGCAGAAAGCAGATCAACAACAGGAGGGCTATGTCTCCTGTCTCTGTGGAAGGCCGGAGTCACAGGTTTCTGGAGCAGCAGGTTCTTTTTTTTTTTTTTTTTCTTTTTTTAATTTTTAATATTTTTATTACATATTTTCCTCAGTTACATATCCCAAAAGTCCCCCATAGCGCCCATCACTTCCCTACCCACCCATTCCCATTCTTTTGGCCCTGGCATTCCCCTATATTGGGGCATATAAAGTTTGCAAGTCCAATGGGCCTCTCTTTCCAATGATGGCCGACTAGGCCATCTTTCGATACATATGCAGCTAGAGACAAGAGCTCCGGGGTTCTGGTTAGTACATCATGTTGTTCCGACAATAGGGTTGCAGATCCCTTTAGCTCCTTGGGTACTTTCTCTAGCTTCTCCATTGGGAGCCCTGTGATACATCCAATAGCTAACTGTGAACATCCACTCCTGTGTTTGCTAGGCCCCGGCATCGTCTCACAAGAGACAGCTATATTTGGGTCCTTTCAGCAAAATCTTGCTAGTGTATGCAATGGTGTCAGCGTTTAGAAGCTGCTTATGGGAAGGATCCCTGGATACAGCAGTCTCTAAATGGTCCATCCTTTCATCACAGCTACGAACTTTGTCTCTGTAACTCCTTCCCTGGGTGTTTTGTTCCCAATTCTAAGAAGGGGCACAGTGTCCACACTTTGGTCTTCATTCTTCTTGAGTTTCATGCGTTTAGTAAATTGTATCTTATATCTTGGGTATCCTAAGTTTTGGGCTAATATCCACTTATCAGTGAATACATATTGTGTGAGTTCTTTTGTGATTGTGTTACTTCACTCAAGATGATGCCCTCCAGGTCCATCCATTTGGCTAGGAATTTCATAAATTCATTCTTTTTAATAGCTGAGTAGTACTCCATTGTGTAAATGTACCATAATTTCTGTATCCATTCCTCTGTTGAGGGACATCTGGGTTCTTTCCAGCTTCTGGCTATTATAAATAGGGCTGCTATGAACATAGTGGAGCATGTGTCCTTTTTACCGGTTGGGACATCTTCTGGATATATGCCCAGGAGAGGTATTGCTGGATCCTCCGGTAGTACTATGTCCAATTTTCTGAGGAACCGCCAGACTGATTTCCAGAGTGGTTGTATAAGCTTGCAATCCCACCAACAATGAAGGAGTGTTCCTCTTTCTCCAAATCCTCGCCAGCATCTGCTGTCACCTGAATTTTTGATCTTAGCCATTCTGACTGGTGTGAGGTGGAATCTCAGGGTTGTTTTGATTTGCATTTCCCTGATGATTAAGGATGTTGAACATTTTTTTCAGGTGCTTCTCTGCCATTCGGTATTCCTCAGGTGAGAATTCTTTGTTCAGTTCTGAGCCCCATTTTTTAATGGGGTTATTTGACTTTCTGGAGTCCACCTTCTTGAGTTCTTTATATATATTGGATATTAGTCCCTTATCTGATTTAGGATAGGTGAAGATCCTTTCCCAATCTGTTGGTGGTTTTTTTGTCTTATTGATGGTGTCTTTAGCCTTGCAGAAGCTTTGCAGTTTCATGAGGTCCCACTTGTCAATTCTCGATCTTACAGCACAACCATTACTGTTCTATTCAAGAATTTTTCCCCTGTGCCCATATCTTCAAGGCTTTTCCCCACTTTCTCCTCTATAAGTTTCAGTGTCTCTGGTTTTATGTGAAGTTCCTTGATCCACTTAGACTTGACCTTAGTACAAGGAGATAGGAATGGATCGATTCGCATTCTTCTACATGTTAACAACCAGTTGTGCCAGCACCATTTGTTGAAAATGTTGTCTTTCTTCCACTGGATGTTTTTAGCTCCCTTGTCGAAGATCAAGTGACCGTAGGTGTGTGGGTTCATTTCTGGGTCTTCAATTCTATTCCATTGGTCTATTTGTCTGTCACTATACCAGTACCATGCAGTTTTTATCACAATTGCTCTGTAGTAAAGCTTTAGGTCCGGCATGGTGATTCCACCAGAGGTTCTTTTATCCTTGAGAAGAGTTTTTGCTATCCTAGGTTTTTTGTTATTCCAGATGAATTTGCAGATTGCACTTTCTAATTCGTTGAAGAATTGATTTGGAATTTTGATGGGGATTGCATTGAATCTGTAGATTGCTTTTGGCAAGATAGCCATTTTTACAATGTTGATCCTGCCAATCCATGAGCATGGGAGATCTTTCCATCTTTTTTTTTTTTTTTAATATTTTTATTACATATTTTCCTCAATTACATTTCCAGTACTATCCCAAAAGTCCCCCATAGCGCCCCCCACTTCCCTACCCACCCATTCCCATTCTTTTGGCCCTGGCATTCCCCTATATTGGGGCATATAAAGTTTGCAAGTCCAATGGGCCTCTCTTTCCATTGATGGCCGACTAGGCCATCTTTCGATACATATGCAGCTAGAGACAAGAGCTCCAGGGTTCTGGTTAGTACATCATGTTGTTCCAACAATAGGGTTGCAGATCCCTTTAGCTCCTTGGGTACTTTCTCTAGCTTCTCCATTGGGAGCCCTGTGATACATCCAATAGCTGACTGTGAACATCCACTCCTGTGTTTGCTAGGCCCCGGCCTCGTCTCACAAGAGACAGCTATATTTGGGTCCTTTCAGCAAGATCTTACTAGTGTATGCAATGGTGTCAGCGTTTAGAAGCTGATTATGGGACGGATCCCTGGGTACAGCAGTCTCTAAATGGTCCATCCTTTCATCACAGCTACGAACTTTGTCTCTGTAACTCCTTCCCTGGGTGTTTTGTTCCCAATTCTAAGAAGGTGCACAATGTCCACACTTTGGTCTTCATTCTTCTTGAGTTTCATGCGTTTATCAAATTGTATCTTATATCTTGGGTATCCTAAGTTTTGGGCTAATATCCACTTATCAATGAATACATATTGTGTGAGTTCTTTTGTGATTGTGTTACTTCACTCAAGATGATGCCCTCCAGGTCCATCCATTTGGCTAGGAATTTCATAAATTCATTCTTTTTAATAGCTGAGTAGTACTCCATTGTGTAAATGTACCATAATTTCTGTATCCATTCCTCTGTTGAGGGACATCTGGGTTCTTTCCAGCTTCTGGCTATTATAAATAGGGCTGCTATGAACATAGTGGAGCATGTGTCCTTTTTACCGGTTGGGACATCTTCTGGATATATGCCCAGGAGAGGTATTGCTGGATCCTCCGGTAGTACTATGTCCAATTTTCTGAGGAACCGCCAGACTGATTTCCAGAGTGGTTGTACAAGCTTGCAATCCCACCAACAATGGAGGAGTGTTCCACTTTCTCCACATCCTCGCCAGCATCTGCTGTCACCTGAATTTTTGATCTTAGCCATTCTGACTGGTGTGAGGTGGAATCTCAGGGTTGTTTTGATTTGCATTTCCCTGATGATTAAGGATGTTGAACATTTTTTCAGGTGCTTCTCTGCCATTCGGTATTCCTCAGGTGAGAATTCTTTGTTCAGTTCTGAGCCCCATTTTTTAATGGGGTTATTTGACTTTCTGGAGTCCACCTTCTTGAGTTCTTTATATATATTGGATATTAGTCCCTTATCTGATTTAGGATAGGTGAAGATCCTTTCCCAATCTGTTGGTGGTTTTTTTGTCTTATTGATGGTGTCTTTAGCCTTGCAGAAGCTTTGTAGTTTCATGAGGTCCCACTTGTCAATTCTCGATCTTACAGCACAAGCCATTACTGTTCGATTCAGGAATTTTTCCCCTGTGCCCATATCTTCAAGGCTTTTCCCCACTTTCTCCTCTATAAGTTTCAGTGTCTCTGGTTTTATGTGAAGTTCCTTGATCCACTTAGACTTGACCTTAGTACAAGGAGATAGGAATGGATCGATTCGCATTCTTCTACATGTTAACAACCAGTTGTGCCAGCACCATTTGTTGAAAATGCTGTCTTTCTTCCACTGGATGTTTTTAGCTCCCTTGTCGAAGATCAAGTGACCATAGGTGTGCGGATTCATTTCTGGGTCTTCAATTCTATTCCATTGGTCTATTTGTCTGTCACTATACCAGTACCATGCAGTTTTTATCACAATTGCTCTGTAGTAGAGCTTTAGGTCCGGCATGGTGATTCCACCAGAGGTTCTTTTATCCTTGAGGAGAGTTTTTGCTATCCTAGGTTTTTTGTTATTCCAGATGAATTTGCAGATTGCACTTTCTAATTCGTTGAAGAATTGATTTGGAATTTTGATGGGGATTGCATTGAATCTGTAGATTGCTTTTGGCAAGATAGCCATTTTTACAATGTTGATCCTGCCAATCCATGAGCATGGGAGATCTTTCCATCTTCTGAGATCTTCTATAATTTCTTTCTTCAGAGACTTGAAGTTTTTATTATACAGATCTTTCACTTCCTTAGTTAGAGTCACGCCAAGATATTTTATATTATTTGTGACTATTGAGAAGGGTGTTGTTTCCCTAATTTCTTTCTCAGCCTGTTTATTCTTTGTGTAGAGAAAGGCCATTGATTTGTTTGAGTTAATTTTATATCCAGCTACTTCACCGAAGCTGTATATCAGGCTTAGGAGTTCTCTGGTGGAATTTTTAGGGTCACTTATATATACTATCATATCATCTGCAAAAAGTGATATTTTGACTTCATCTTTTCCAATTTGTATCCCTTTGATCTCCTTTTGTTGTCGAATTGCTCTGGCTAGGACTTCAAGTACAATGTTGAATAGGAATGGAGAAAGTGGACAGCCTTGTCTAGTCCCTGATTTTAGAGGGATTGCTTCAAGCTTCTCACCATTTACTTTGATGTTGGCTACTGGTTTGCTGTAGATTGCTTTTATCATGTTTAGGTATGGGCCTTGAATTCCTGATCTTTCCAAGACTTTTATCATGAATGGGTGTTGGATCTTGTCAAATGCTTTTTCCGCATCTAACGAGATGACCATGTGGTTTTTGTCTTTGAGTTTGTTTATATACTGGATTACGTTGATGGATTTCCGTATATTGAACCATCCCTGCATCCCTGGGATGAAACCTACTTGGTCAGGATGGATGATTGTTTTGATGTGTTCTTGGATTCGGTTAGCAAGAACTTTATTGAGGATTTTTACATCAATATTCATAAGGGATATTGGTCTGAAGTTTTCTATCTTTGTTGGGTCTTTTTGTGGTTTAGGTATCAGAGTAATTGTGGCTTCATAGAATGAGTTGGGTAGAGTACCTTCTGTTTCTATTTTGTGGAATAGTTTGTGAAGAACTGGGATTAGATCTTCTTTGAACGTCTGATAGAACTCTGCACTAAACCCATCTGGTCCTGGGCTTTTTTTAGTTGGGAGACTATTAATGACTGCTTCTATTTCTTTGGGGGATATAGGGCTGTTTAGATCATTAACCTGATCTTGATTCAACCTTGGTACCTGGTATCTGTCTAGGAACTTCTCCATTTCATCCAGGTTCTCCAGTTTTGTTGAGTATAGCCTTTGGTAGAAGGATCTGATGGTGTTTTGGATGTCTTCAGGATCTGTTGTTATGTCTCCTTTTTCATTTCTGATTTTGTTAATTAGGATGCTTTCCCTGTGCCCTCTAGTGAGTCTGGCTAAGGGTTTATCTATCTTGTTGATTTTCTCAAAGAACCAGCTCCTTGATTGGTTGATTCTTTGAATAGTTCTTCTTGTTTCCACTTGGTTGATTTCGCCCCTGAGTTTGATTATTTCCTGCCGTCTACTCCTCTTGGGTGAATTTGCTTCCTTTTGTTCTAGTGCTTTTAGGTATGTTGTCAAGCTGCTAATGTGTGCTCTCTCTAGTTTCCTTTTGGAGGCACTCAGAGCTATGAGTTTTCCTCTTAGAAATGCTTTCATTGCTTCCCATAAGTTTGGGTATGTTCTGGCTTCATTTTCATTGAACTCTAAAAAGTCCTTAATTTCTTTCTTTATTCCTTCCTTGACCAAGGTATCATTGAGAAGAGTGTTGTTCAGTTTCCACGTGAAGGTTGGCTTTCTATTATTTATTTTGTTATTGAAGATCAGCCTTAGTCCATGGTGATCTGATAGGATGCATGGGACAATTTCAATATTTTTGTATCTGTTGAGGCCTGTTTTGTGACCTATTATGTGGTCAATTTTGGAGAAGGTGCTGAAAAGAAGGTATATCCTTTTGTTTTAGGATAGAATGTTCTGTAGATATCTGCCAGATCCATTTGATTCATAATTTCTGTTAGTTTCACTGTGTCCCTGTTTAGTTTCTGTTTCCATGATCTGTCCATTGGTGAAAGTGGTGTGTTGAAGTCTCCCACTATTATTGTATGAGGTGCAATGTGTGCTTTGAGATTTACTAAAGTTTCTTTAATGAATGTGGCTGCCTTTGTATTTGGAGCATAGATATTCAGGATTGATAGTTCCTTTTGGAGGATTTTACCTTTGATGAGTATGAAGTGTCCCTCCCTGTCTTTTTTAATGACTTTGGGTTGGAAGTCAATCTTATCAGATATTAGAATGGCTACTCCAGCTTGTTTCTTCATACCATTTGCTTGGAAAATTGTTTTCCAGCCTTTCATTCTGAGGTAGTGTCTATCTTTTTCTCTGAGATGAGTTTCCTGTAAGCAGCAAAATGTTGGGTCTTGTTTGTGTAGCCAGTTTGTTAGTCTATGTCTTTTTAATCGGGGAGTTGAGTCCATTGATATTAAGAGATATTAAGGAAAAGTAATTGTTGTTTCCTGTTATTTTTGTTGTTAAAGTTGGCATTCTGTTCTTGTGGCTGTCTTCTTTTAGGTTTGTTGAGGGATTACCTTCTTGTTGTTTCTAGAGCGTGGTTCCTGTCCTTGTATTGGTTTTTTTCTGTTATTATCCTTTGAAGGGCTGGATTCGTGGAGAGATAATGTGTGAATTTGGTTTTGTCGTGGAATACTTTGGTTTCTCCATCTATGTTAATTGAGAGTTGGCTGGGTATAGTAGCCTGGGCTGGAGTTTGTGTTCTTTTAGTGTCTGTATAACATCCGTCCAGGATCTTCTGGCTTTCATAGTCTCTGGTGAAAAGTCTGGTGTAATTCTGATAGGCTTGCCTTTATATGTTACTTGGCCTTTTTCTCTTACTGCTTTTAGTAGTCTATCTTTATTTAGTGCATTTGTTGTTCTGATTATTATGTGTTGGGAGGTATTTCTTTTCTGGTCCAGTCTATTTGGAGTTCTGTAGGCTTCTTGTATGTTCATGGGCATCTCTTTCTTTAGATTTGGGAAGTTTTCTTCTATAATTTTGTTGAAGATGTTTGCTGGTCCTTTGAGTTGAAAATCTTCATTCTCATCCACTCCTATTATCCGTAGGTTTGGTCTTCTCATTGTGTCCTGTATTTCTTGGATGTTTTGAGTTAGGATCTTTTTGCATTTTACATTTTCCTTGATTGTTGTGCCAATGTTCTCTATGGAATCTTCTGCACCTGAGATTCTCTCTTCCATCTCTTGTATTCTGTTGCTGATGCTGGTATCTATGGTTCCAGATTTCTTTCCTAGGGTTTCTATCTCCAGTGTTGCCTCATTTTGGGTTTTCTTTATTGTGTCTACTTCCCTTTTTAGGTCTAGTATGGTTTTGTTCAATTCCATCATCTGTTTGGATGTGTTTTCCTGTTTTTCTGTAAGGACTTCTACCCGTTTGATTATGTTATCCTGTTTTTCTTTAAGGATTTGTAACTCTTTAGCAGTGTTCTCCTGCAATTCTTTAAGGGATTTTTGTGCTTCCTCTTTACTGTCTTCTACCTGTTTACCAGTGTTCCTTTGTATTTCTTTAAGTGTGTTATTAAAGTCCTTCTTGAAGTCCTCTACCATCATCATGAGATATGCTTTTAGATCCGTGTCTAGCTTTTCCGGTGTGTTGGGGTGCCCTGGACTGGGCGAGGTGGGAGTGCTGGGTTCTGATGATGGTGAGTGGTCTTGGTTTCTGTTAGTAAGATTATTACGTTTACCTTTCGCCATCTGGTAATCTCTGGGGTTAGTTGTTGTTGTTGTCACTGTTTAAAGATTGGAGCAGAAGCTGTGTTCCACTCACCAGCAGTCTCAAAATCCTGTGGCGGGGGTCGTGGGTAGCTGGCGGGTGTCAGCAGACCCTGCACTCTAGCTATCCCCGTGCTGGTCTGGCCGGAAGAGGCCTGTGGTCCTACTCAGGCCGGTTTTCTGCTTCCCTAACTAATGCAGTCTCAGGTCCCGCGCGCAATTGGATTGGAGCAGAAGCTGTGTTCCACTCACCAGAAGTCTTAAGATCCTGTGGCGGGTGTTGTGGGTAGCTGGCGAGTGTCAGCCGACCCTGCGCCCTAGCTACCCTGGCGCTTTTCTGACCGGAGAGGCTTGTGGCCCTACTGAGGCCGGATTTTTGCCTCCCCAACCAAAGCAGTCTCAGGTCCCGCGTGATTGGACTGGAGCAGAAGCTGTGTTCCACTCACCAGCAGTCTCAAAATCCTGTGGCGGGGGTCCTGGGTAGCTGGCGGGTGTCAGCCGATCCTGCGCTCTAGCTACCCCAGTGCTGGTCTGGCCGGAAGAGGAGCAGCAGGTTCTTAGAGGCTGGAGACAGCTACAAGAACAAATGTCTACAGCTGGAGCATGGAGGCTTGCAGGCTGAGTCAGGAATGAGTCTCCTTGCCTGAGACAGAAGCCCTCATGTAGTGAGTTTCAACAGTGTCTGTCTCTGGCAAGCCTTCAAGGCCATCTTCCTTCTCCAAAGAGCACAGCATCTGGGAGTTGGCCTACTGACCAGAGCTAGTATGAATGAAGCCATCATTCTCTTCCTCCTCTAATAATCTGACAAGTTTCGCTCTCTAGAACTTATTGGCTCAGATATATATGTATATATAAAATGCCAGCTGGGGCCTGATTGATTGAGTTGAATATGTGTACATGCAAAGATGGTGAAAACTGGGATCAGTCAGGAGGGAGCTGTCAGACCTGGGAGGGTAAGAGAAAGCCTCTCAAACTTTGAGCATGTTTTCAATTAGGTCGCTTTCTCTATCTCTTCTTCTTTCTCCATGTTGTAAGGAGAGTGAGAATAGAGGGTGGGGAACCCTCCTTTGGCCTTCCACATTTGTACCCGATGCCTTGAGCTTGCTTTCAGCTGCATGCAGAGCCTTCTTTTAGACTGCCATGAAGCTCCAAGCTCAAGCCATCCATTCTACCACTGCTATCTGTCAGATATACCCCACTATGTTAGGGATCTATTCTTGCATGGATTCCACTTAGTTCTGAACCTTTGTTGCCATGAAATCTCTGGGAAGTGGGTACTTGGTTGTCAGAAAGGTGGCAGCCCATGACATTGATGCTGAGGTCAGGGTCCCTTCAATCTATTGTTGGGATATCAAACAGCCCATCTCTACCTCCTTGCCTTCAGAGGTTTCTGCTCTTTCTACTCCTACTGAAAAGTCTCCAAATAGGCCAGATACACATAGCCTTTCTGATGGGGTCCTCTAGGGAACTACCATATAGGAGAATTGTATTTCTTGGGGTCAAGTGCTTTGAGAGAACTCAAACCCATTCTGCCCCTTCTAGGGTTCAGCAGACACTAGCTTGGTTGTGGTTGTCAAGGCTACTACAGAGTTGGTGGGTAGATGGAACAAAGCAGGTTTGAAATATCTATTTCTAACTTGCTCTCAGATTCCCAGCCATTTTCACTTTTTTTGTTCACATTTTCTTTGGTTAACTCTAGAGTTCTGAAAAATTTGGGCCATTTCTTTTCATGCTCTTATTGCTTCCATGAAGAGGCTTTTACATGTGTTTGTTTACCATGGCCATTGATCTTTCTAGGTGTGTTCAGTCTGAGGTTCATAGCTGATGGATTCTCCTAAAGCTGACAAGTCCATTTTTTGCTAGTATGCTGTTGCAGTGAATGCTCATAAATGAGGAACTTCCAAGGCATGAGTGTAAATTGTGGATTTTATACTACTGTGCCACCAAAAGTGATAAAGAGGAGACCAGGAGGGCATCCGTGAGGAAGGGAAGAAAGCCAAGTTCCACACTTAGAAGGTCTATGTTTAAAGTTGGTTCTGAAGGTTACAACTAGTGTCTTTAATCTGCCTCTCCAGTCTTCATTTCCTCATCTACAACACGACAGAGCCATGGTGATGAGTTGGCTTAAGATATCATTGTTCTTGATATTGCTGTTATATAATCTATATAAAATTCTTTTTTTTCCCCCGAGACAGGGTTTCTCTGTGTAACCATGGCTGTCCTGGAACTCACTTTGTAGACCAGGCTGGCCTCGAACTCAGAAATCCACCTGCCTCTGCCTCCCGAGTGCTGGGATTAAAGGCGTGAGCCACTACACCCAGCTAAAATTCTTCATGATATGATGATGAATAAGATAGGAGGGTATGAGATAGCACCCACACAGTAGCATAAGAAATATTTTATGTAAGATATTGAAAACATGGAAATGGGATATGTGGCAATTTGAATGAGAATGGATCTTTTGTTTAAATACTTGTTCCCCAGTGGGTGGACCTGTTTTGGAAGGATTAGAAAGTGTGGCCTTGCTGGAGAAGGTGTGTCACTGGGGACAGGCTTTGAGCTTTCAAAAGACTCATACCCTTCCCAGTCTCTTTCTCTCTCTGCCTCTTACTTGTAGATCGAGATGTGAGTTCTCAGATGTTTCAGCTCCCATGCCCGTGCTCTGTGATCATGGACTCTAACCCTCTGACACTGTAAGCCCCTAGTTAAACTCTTCCTTCCATAAAATGCCATGGTGTCTATTACAATAGAATGTAATTAAGCCAGGGGAAATTCATTGGTACAAAGCATGAAAAAGCTATGTTCAGAAGAAAAGACAGCATGGGGGCTGAGAGGGATATGAACTGCTTTTACCTCCTTCCCTGACAGTGTTACTGTTAGTTTTGTTTTAATGAAGATGGTTTAAGTAAGGGATTCTCCTCAGCAAGAAGGGATTTCTAGATGCAGCTTTAGGAACTTTGGGATCACCAGTAGTCCTAAATTTCAGAGAACCAGATTGTATGGATCTTTTAAAGAGCTTGTAGTCTACAACCTGCCTAGATCCCTGCTGCTTCCTGAGGGGGCTCAGGAGGAGTTGAATTTCTAGGTGAACCTTTTAGATTCTGATGTCCTTTCTTTGTAGGACTTCTGTTTCACCTGGCAGTTCAGAGCAGTGGTGCTACCTTCCCATGTTCACCTGAAGGCTGAAGAAGAGGCACGTGGCATGCTCAGTGATGTGCCAGCAGCTCTGCAAGTCTGTGCTGGGTTGTGCTCACAGCCTCTGTGACTGTCATGATGATTGTTCTATTTCAGATTCCGGGGTGCACCGATTATTCCCGTGGCAGCCAAACCTGGGGGACCAGAAGCCCCTGAAACTGAAGCTCCACAGGGCATCTCAGAACTCATTGAGGTACTGTCAGCTTGAACCTAGGCTGCTCTCTGCCCCAACCCTGCTCAAGTAGTTCTCCATGTTCCCCTCTGCCTAAGAGGGAGGGAGAGGCAATCCTAGAAAGAGGTCTCCAAGGGCCTCTCTCTCACTCTGATGTCAGACTCTTCACCTCCCTTAGAAACTGCAAAACAAAGGTCCACAGAAGCCTTGGACATTGGACTCTGCAAAGTTCTTCCCACCCACTGTGTTTCCTATTCTGCCCCTCCTCTTTCACACTTCTTTCAGACAAAGCAGTGCCTTTCTCTGTTACCTGTCCCTCAAGCCTCCCATTGCCCTCACCCCTTCCTCTCACTCTCATCGAAGACTCAGTCTTGTACAGCATATCTGATCACAAGCTCCATTCCTGTCCTTCAGATTGTGCAGTCTGCCTCTACCTAAAGCTGGAGCAGCACAGCCTCCACTGGAGGAGTAGACCTTTTTTTTTGTTTTGTTTTGTTTTTTTGTTTGTAGAACTATGGGCTCAGGCTGTTCTTCCAGGCTCAGCAGTGGCAATGGGCAGAAACAGGGAACTGAGTCATCCAGGTAATCCAGTGCTGTTCCCCTCTCACTGAGCGGAGAGCACTGAGAACACAGCAGAAGCACAGACAGAGCACAGTGACGATGCTCACCAGCTTGCCAGTGAATGGAGCTTCCATCAGGCATCACCCTAGTGCTCCTGCTGAATACTGGTTTCACCACTGTCCTTGTTCTTCCCCTTGCCTGGCAGGTGGCAGCAACATCCCAGAGTAGCCAGCAGACAGGGATGTGTTCAAGGTAGTATAGATAGTGATGCAAAGGGAGAAGGCAGTGAGGAGGAAGTACAGTTACTTCACTGGGTGCAGGAGCTAGAATGTGTGCTCGCTTTGGCCTGCCTACTGTTCTCTGACTGGACTCAAGAGATTCATGGGTGTGGCTACATACATCCTTAGAGGCTAAGGCCGAGAGATGGGACGGTTGAGGTCAGCCCGCTTAGTGAGACCCTAAGTCAAACAACAGAAGAATTACTTGTCTTAGGTAACTCATTTCATGCAGTGAACAAAGTTGCAGTGCAGGGAAGGCAGCACCACAGAGATACTGTGAGGCTAAGTGTGTTACTTGGAGTGCTGTGTTTACCACAACAGTGACATGATTTGGCTCACCAGGTCCCATACTTGAGTTCTTTACATACTGGATCTGTAACACTTTCAAAGTTGGAAGGCTGAGGAAGAGTGAGATTCAGAGAAGTGTAATGACCTGCCCCAGTCCCTTTGTGGCAGTATGTGGGCACATCCCTCCTAAGACACTTCATCTATGGTCTTGATTGCATGAATTGTCCTTGCCTGGGGATACAGGCTCCCAGATGTCACACAAGCCTCATCAGCCATGTATTTCCTCCCCCCCCCCCCGCCCCCATCAAACACTCATGATGAGCAAGTATGGAATGCCAACTTCTCTTGGAGAAGTTACCTCCTCTTGAGAGTCCTCTTCTGCAGGGCTGAGTCTCCCCATCTATCACCTACCTCACCCCCTCTGTATGAAATGAATTGGTATGGGCAGTTCTGTTACTGCTGTGCCTTTCTGTTGGGGTAGGATCTCATTAAGTAGCTCAAGCTGCCTGGAACTTTTTTGTCATCCAGCCTGAACCTTCGAGGGTGTGTAACACAATGCCTGGGCTTTCTACTGTATGTCAGGGAACAGAAGAAAGGACACAGATCATTTATTACCTGCATATCTCAGTGGTAACTCAGACCCAGACCAAGGTTCACATGTGACTCCCATGTACCAACCATGCTGTGTTTCACACTTGACAGATGTTTTCTTGTTATTTTGTCAGTTCTAGAGAACACAAATCTGGGACAATTTAAGCAAAATCTAGAAAAATGTGACTATGAAACATGTCTACAAAGTGTAACATCTCAGATCAAGTCTGTTTTGAATCTCTCCATTATTTTCCTAAAGGAATTGTTAGCACAAGACAGTACTTTGAGAACACTTACTGCTGACCTGAATACCTAGACATTATTACTACTCTCTCTTGAAATCAGAAAGCAGAAAGCTCAACGAGCGGTGCAGCCTCTGTGCTCTTTAAAAAAAAATATATCAATTAGTTCTGACAGTGTCTCAAGCACATAAATAGTCTGAGGAACACTAGCCAGTTGTACTAGTGCATGTGGAAAGTCAGCCATGAAGGAAAGGCCAGACCCCAGGAGCCTCTGGCCCAGGGAACTTAGGTCTCCATTTGTTAGGGCCTTCCTGGCAGAGGGCACAAAAGCTTCCTGTGTGCAGCCCTTTGCCTTGGACCTCAGGCATCAGCTGCTGCCCCTGGAAGCCAGCTTTCCACCCTCTCACCAGGAGTTTCCCCTCGTCCATTTGTCCTTTCCATTTGTCCTTCTCTCACATGCCTTTCCCTCAAGCATGGTGCCAGCTACTGGCGATCTCTTAAGTGCATGACCTTGTGGAGTGGGTGGGGATAGACAGGCAGATGTTAACAGTAGAGAGTGGACTGTAGTGATAGGTGGGGAGACTCAGCCATACAGAAGAGAGCTCTGTAGAGGTCTGCCTGCTATGGGTGCCTGGCACTAGAGTGTGGCATGGCAGGCAAGGCCTGGATGACATCTGGAAACCAGATGAAGACTCTTGGAGCTTGCAGCTCGGGGAAGAACTGTACATGAGGACCGTAGAGCAGATGTCCTACAGCAGCTGCCTCAGCTGCAGCATGGAGGCCTCAGCAGGTCCCTCTTCTCACTGAGTTAAATTGTAGCAATGGTACTCTGACCTGTGCCAGCTTGCAAGGTGGCCCTGGAGGATGCCAGTGGTGTAGCCCCTGCACCCATAGGTGTTTATAGCAGCATTTCTTTTCCAGCTCCTGAAGTCCCAGATTTCCATCCCAACGAGAGACCCCTCTGGACCATTCCTTATGTCTGTGGACCACTGCTTCTCCATCAAGGGTCAAGGCACCGTGATGACTGGGACTATCCTCTCAGGCACTATCAGCCTTGGGGACAGTGTGGAGATCCCTGCCCTCAAGGTCAGTCCTGCCTTGACTTTCCTTTGTCTCCCCCCTTCCCCCATAACAGTAGGAGAGAGGCCAGGCCCTTGGTCTTCAGGGCAGCAGAGTCTAATGAACCTTTCTCAAGTGTTCTCTTCTACCTAAGGGATGAAGTAGCCTGCCCCTCTGTGACACCATCTGTTATTCAACCCTCTGGCTTCCTGGATTCTAGAACTACTGTTTTCCCTAGTCTCATAGTAGTGACTATATAGTGTGAGCTAGTGGTGGCCCACATAAGAGATTCCTAAAATAAACCAAGTCTCAGGGGTAGGGTGAGCTTGAGAGCACATGGCCAAGAACCTAGGGTGCTGGGTGAAATTCCAAGCTTTCTGAATGTTGGCAAAAATATGTGTGGAACTATCTCTATGCATCGTACCCTAGCCTCAAATTTGTAGCCTTAAATTTATGATTCTCTTGCCTTGGCCTCTCCAGCACTGAGATTCATATGAGGGGTATATGTGTATGTATGCACACAAGTCACCAAATCTGGCTTTAGATCTCTGGGTACCTTTTTCTTAACTAAGAGAATCTTAAATCAGACATAGATTTGGGGTATAGTTGTTCACTTTGTTAGAAATACAGATCACTCTGCATTCTCGGTGACTGCAGAAGGTACCCTGCAAGCCTTTTGAGAGTGGAGGCTTAAGGTCCGTCTCCTCCTCCATATACTGTGGCCTGGATGGTCTTGATAGTGACTTATTCAGAAGGTTACTTAATTGGGCCTAGTGGCACCCACCTGTAATCTAGCTACTAAAGAAGCCAAGACCAAAGAACTTAATATGATCCTATCTCTGAAAGAAAAAGTGGGGAGGGAACCTGACTATAGCTCATCGGTCCTAGCTTGCCTAGCATAAGACCTTGCAGATAATCTGCCCATGTCCAAGCACAGTGGTTCAGCCATGCAGGCACATGAAGTGAGCATGTTACTGCACAAGCAGGCCAAAAATGCAGCCCTTGTCCTGAGCCTGAAAGTGCCATCCTATTCCTGTGCCTTGTGCCTGCTCTTGTTTAGAACAGTGTGTTGTACACAGGTAACGTGCATGTTCTAGGGTCAGGGATGTATAATGCTGTATCCTACGTGAAGGGTTGGTGGCACAGGTAAGAATTCCCTAAGCAGGGAGATGCAGCTGGGGGTGGGGGTTGGGGCGGCCTTAGTTCTTACAAATCCAAAGACTCCTGGACAGTGCAGTCAGAATGGGGCAGCAAGGCTGTATCCTTTCCTGAGGAGAATTGTGGATAAAAATCTCCGCTATTCCCCCAGTATAGATCTTCCTCTGAAAAACACATAAGCCAAAGCCATTTTAAGCCAGGGGTTAAAAGCACACAGATTGAGCAAAATAAAGCATAAAATTATGAAAATAAACTAAAGTATATTTAACAAAAACAAGACTAGAGTTGTGACTTTGTGCAAACCCTTAGTTGGAACAGAAAGTAAATTGATGCTGAGTTTCTGAACAGTTCCTATGATCAGCAAGGCAGACCTATGGGACCAGCTTGACCATGTTCAACCCTGGGAAGACATGTTGACAGCTTGAGAGAGGAGCTAGAGCTAGGAAAGAGGTGTGACAGGAGGGAGGGCTCTCTGGTGAGCTTTGATCTGGGGCTCCATGTGCATTCAAGGGAGTAGAGAAGGCTCTGGTAACAGGGTCAGGAGCTGAAGTGCTGAGACCAAGGGCTTGGAGTGAAGGTGAGACCAATGTCTTCCTCTTGGGTAGGCAGACAGACATGTGAGTGAGGACATGCTCTGAGACCCCGGCCACCCTTTTTACCCATCCACATCCTAACCTGCAGCCTCTGGCATGTGGCAGGTGTTTGGCACCTGCATATCTAACTCTTGTCTTGGTGTGGTACACCTGCACCCCCTGATGATGTGTCAGTGATCTTACTGGTCAGGAAAAACAGAACTTATAAGCAATGTATTTGAATATTCAGCTAAGATTGCCAAGCATGGTGTGGAGGATGAAGCCTTCTCTCTTCTGCTTCAAGTAAGGTGAGGAACAAATCAGGGAGAACTGTTAGGGTGTGGTGATTCCACAGCTTCCTGGATTTTGTGACTGCCAAGGCTGCTGAAATTGGGAGATGACTGTCGAGAAAGCACGACTGCAGTGGGGGGGCATCCTTTTGCTGGAAAAATTAGGGTGTCAAGTGGACCCAGTCAGGTATCTCAGAAAAAGCTGGGATGAGATAGACTTGTTGAAAAAGTATGTGTGAGGCTCCTCTTATTTAATGATACAGATCCCTGTGGTGCACATGACATACCCCTACAATTCAGAGACTGTTGTACTAGCAAAACCCCCAGACAGGAAGAGGGAGAGGGAAAGAAAGAGAGAAACAGAGAAAGAAAAGAGAGAGACACACACACAGAGACACATACAGAGAGAAACAGAGGGAGAGACAGAGAAACAGACACTGACAGACTATGACAACTCCAAGCACAGGGGTGGACTTGGGCTGGGGCTGCTAGTGTCCTGTTCCCAGGCAAGGCCTGTCACATGCCCAGAATCTTTGTGGACATGCTGGCATTCTCTGCAGAGGGCTCGTAGGCTGTAAGTGCACAGAAGCTCAACTCAGAGCCCAAATCTCAGTTTCTTGACCTATCGCCCCTGCACAAGCTGTGATTGGCCAGTGCCTGTCAACTCTGTCAAGCGTGAAGGCATCATAAACTGTGGCCTTCTTCCAATGCACAGTGCCATCCTTGTCAGATCCCACTAATAGCTGCAGACACGTTTGACCGCATGAACTCCCTTGGAGGAAGGACATGGCCATTCCAAATAAACAGTGCATTCCCCTGGCCATACCTTGGCCTGTTTCTGCTGCCATGTCCATTCCCAGCTGGGGTTGATTAGCTAAGTGAGGAAATGCTGGGGAACAAGGAGTAAATGACAGAGGTGGGGGTGGAAATCTCAGTTAGATCCCAGAGAGGTTTAAACAGCAAACATCCCGAAAGTCATAGCTTTCTGCCTATCTTGGTCTACAGGTTGGGGGATCCCTCTGGTGAGATTTTATCTGGAGATGTAGGTGAGTCATATTCCTGGTAGTGATTGATTACTGGGTTGTAATTCCAGAGACTGTGAAAGCCACAGATGTAGGAAAGAACATGCTAGGCCTTCGGAAAACCCATAGCTAGCATTTTCCAGCTCTTTGGGCCCGGGTAAGTTGCACAGAGCTGCTGGACAGGGGATGTAGAAGATTGGAGAAGTGCTTGGCCAGGCTTCTGCACCAGAAGTGGCAGTGTCTGAGTGGACGTCTTTGTTCTTTGTTGTCTTTTGGTGTCATATGTGGAGCTCTTGTAGGTTCAGGAAGGTAAATGTGGTATGGCCTGGCTGTAAAGATACCAGTCTCTAAGGACTACTAATAGACTTACTGGAAAGAGATGTGCTTTGCAGACAGCTGTGGCCAGCCAAGACCAGACACTGCTTGGATAATGGTGAGGTCTATTAATGGCATATTTAGATACCTGTTTAATTCATGAAACATGTAGAGAGTTGGAATTTTATAGCACATTCCTTCAGGTTGTCATGTTCAGACCTACTCAGCCCCAGAGAAGAACAGGAAGACCTTCAACACCACAGTGCATGGTTGCTTCTGCCTTTGCCTTGGCTCTTAGAAAGTGGTAACAAGGAGGTAGAGATTATAACATCTGGGAAGAATCGTTTTCCTCACTTGTACAGACCTCTACTTTCTTTTACTACTAGTAGTACTATTTTAAATTAAAAAAAAAAATTGAGACAGGGTCTCTGTGTAGCCCTATGGTCTGGAACTCATCATACTATTTTGAACTCAGAGATCTGCCCACCTCTGCCTCCCAAGCACTGACATTAAAGGCTTGTGACATCAAGCCCGACTCCATCCCCATTTCTTAGCTTAGCCTTGATGTACTCTGCTAACTGTCCCTGAGGTTCTTGGCACTCTCAAGACTCTGCAAGTCTTTTTTCCTTTAGAGAGCTACTCCCCTGTCCTGGGCCTGTGAGTGTTCAGCCTGGTACTCACCATGTTATGGCAGCATTTGTCTCTGAGCTTTTGTGTGTATAATGCTGACCTCCTAGTTGTCCATCTGTACTCAGGACTAGACCCAGGATGGGCTCTACAAAATATGTTGTTAATAGGCGTAAAAACCTTAGAGCAAATAATTGAATTGACTTTTTGTCAGCATTTGGTTGGAATTGGACAGTGAGTATCCTTGGAGGCTATATGTAGCTTCTCCTGGGGCTGTGTCTCCTCCTTGAGGCAGTGTCCTGATGCTTCATCAGTAAGCCAAGGTAGAGATGTGCCCTGGGTCACCATGTGGTCTTGTTTGGGAGGAGCAACTGTCATCAAGTGTGTAGGGCTAAACAGCTGCCTTCCTCGGGCCCTGGTCTAGGAAGCAGCTTTCTTTCTCTGACTTTCATCTAGATGTTATATCCTGGCTTCATTGCTAACTGCTTTCTGCTTTGGAAGAGGCATGCTGGAAGGCAAGCCTCCCTATGAATTTGATATTTTCATGAGTTGGCTTTGTGGAGTCTGTTCTTCAGGTCTGCATGTGCCTGGGGGTGCCAGATGCATGGGCTTGGAGATCATTACTGGCTATGGTAGAACAGCAGGGCAGGAGGGAGGCAGAGGTAGACATTGGAACAGTCATGGGAGAACTGTGTGGCTGCCCTTTGAGCAGATCAGCCCTTGCATAGTGACCACACAGCCCTGGCTATGCTCAGGCTTATCAGACCCACTGAGGCCACTACCGTCACTCCATCTAGTATTTTTTTTAAAGATTTATTTATTATTATATGTAAGTACACTGTATCTATCATCTGTCTTCATATACACCAGAAGAGGGCATCTGATCTCATTATGGATGGTTGTGAGCCACCATGGTTTTGAGGATTTGAACTCAGGACCTTTGGAAGAGCAGTCAATGCTCTTAACCGCTGAGCCATCTTTCCAGCCCCTCCATCTAGTGTTGACAGAAAGACCTTACACAGTCAACTGCCTGTGTCCAGGTGTCCGACCTGCTATGTAACCCATGGTTCTCAGTGTTCTGCATGGCACAGCAGACTGTAAGCTTCTGAGACAGCCACTTCAGCCTCAAAGTCATATTCACAGCCTCTCAAGATCACCTGCTGCTCTCAATGTCTGCCTCAAGTAAAGTAGGAACTGGGTCAGTCCTGTCATGAAATCTGGGAGACCTTCTGCAGATCTAGCTCAGTTCTGAGGTATAAAGCCTACTCTCTGTGTCATATACATCTATCTTCCTACTTTCCCCCTTCAAACCTGAGATGGCATACTCCTGTGCTTAATCCCTAATGCTACTCTATCCCAGAGACTCAATCTGATGGGTCAAGGTTTCCCTGTCAGTGAGAGACAAAGCTAAAATGAGAATTCTGAGGCTTGGAAAACCAGCATATCTCCTTCCTCAGACACTGGAGAGAGAAAGGAAGTAATGCCTGGACATGGAACGTGATAAATGCCATCAACTGCCAGCCCTGGAGAGGCACAAGAAAGAGAACAGAGGCAGGAAGAGGGGCCTAGAAGTAGAAGACTTGTAGGCTTCTGGGAAGCACCTACCTCAGGTCTGGGCTTTGTGAGAGCCACATCTTCAGTCTTCCAAGTAAGGATGTCTACGCAGCTGGAAGCATGCCAAGAGACAGGAGCAGAACCTTGTCTTCAGCTGTCAGGAGTGTAAGCTCAAGATGCATACATGAGCACCTGAGAGCTGCAAGGTTTCTGGGGAGTTCTCTGGGAGAGCTGGGATCTGTCAACAGAAAGTAGAAGAGTAGAGGTTGGGCAGGAAACACAGGTAGCAGTCACCTACTTTGCAGATCAGGCTTTGGACACATGGCCTGTATTTGAAGCTTTGCTCTCTACTCTGTGGGATAGTTACATTACATCCCAAGGCCACTGTTCCTTCCTTGGTTAGTCCATGATGACTTGACAAGATCTACACAGTATGCCTGTGGGTAGGGCTGGCTGTCTCTGTCTCTGCCATCAGCTTGCCATCAACTTCACATAAAATCCTGAATCCTGAAGACCTTTCTCCACCCCATAATCCTTTTTACTTGGTCCTTAGAGAGTTCTAGCTCAAGTGCTGGTCTGAGCTTTACACACAAACAACCCAGTACACACTGGTTCACGAGACTTGCCCCATGGCTTGCTTTCTGTCTTAAGAATGTGAATCATGTTTTTCGTGAAGCTGTAATATCCTGTAGATAGACTAAGGATGGACAGTGACAGGCAAGCGCAGGAGATTAATCTCAGGAGGCAGGTAGCGGGGAGGAAGGTTCTCTGCTGTCATCTGAAGTCACATTCAGCATTTTGCACAAGTTTTGTTCCTGTGGACATCCTGAAGGCTTTCTAACCCCTCTATCCCAATAACATATTACACCATATCAGCCTGAGTGTCAGCTGCAACTTGACACTGGTCCCAACATGTACCTCCACGGTGCCCTCATCCTTCCAGTGCTATAGTGGGTAGTCTCCCTGTCTTCTGGGCACAGTTCTATGGTCTGACAGTCTACTCTCAGGAATAGTGCTGAGACCCACAGTACTCCCAGGGAGGCTCTGATGGGCCTGGTCCTACAACTGGGGGTCTACCGTGTTCTCTTGAGGGTTGAGTACATATGGTTCTATTCAGGGAGAGCCGAGTCTAGGTCACAGTGTCAGTATGGGAGATGTACAACCTGGGTATCTTGGAAGGGGGGAAGCCGAGAGGAGCAGTGCTGTCCTCTGCCTAGCTTGCCCATTCACTAGCCCTCCAAAATATCTTTGGACTTCTAGGTCTGAGACCACAGATAAAATCAAACTGCTGAAGAGTCTTGTCTGACCCTAAGCCTTGCCCCAATGCAGACTGAGCCCCACCCACTGGAGTCTAAGCCTTACCTGATGGCTGCCTGCCAGTGAGAGCCCTGCCTAGGTAGACTGGTAGACATGTACAGGTCCATCCATCCCCTGCTCACCTACAGTCTGAGTTCATACTTTCCACCACTCTTTCTGCTGCAAGGCGGTGTGTACGAGGGGTCAGAGCTTATAGAGTCATGCTGCCCAGCTTGTACTTCCTACACTGGCAGGTCACCTGTCTGCTGTATAGCTGGGAGAAGATGTCACCGTCCTCAGATAAGAGTGTGAGGATCGCATAGCTGTTCTAGTTTACTTTTCTCTTGCTGAGAAAACACTGATCAAAAGCAACTTGGGGGACAAAGGGTTTATTTGTCTTACAAGTTATGGTCTATCATCAGAGGAAGACATGGCAGGAGCTTGAAGCAGATACCTTGAGAAACACTGCTTACTGGCTTGCTTCCCCTGGCTTGTGTAGCTGACTTTTTAAATACAATATAGGTCCACCTGTACAGAGGTGACACTACCTACAGTGGGATAGGCTCTCCCACATCAATCAGCAATCAAGAAAATGTCCCTCAAACATGCCCTCAGACCAATCTGATAGAGATTGCCATTCTCTCTTCTCAAGCATAGGTTTGTATCAACTTGACAAAACCCATGATAATGGCTTAGCAGGTTCCATACTCGACACCTCAATGCCTAGGTGAGGCCACAGCTCTTGTGGTCAGCACTACAGGATTCACCAGTTTCTGCCCTCCCCTGCTGGTGATAGGGCTTAACCCAGTGGATGCCTATTTAGCAGATAAGGTGGCAGGAGAGTCTGATCACTTCAAGTGGATATCTCTTATGGGAGCTGCCTGTTAGTAGAGTACCAGCCCGGGGAGCCTCACAGACTTGCAAGTGGCCATTGCTTCTGTATGTCCTACCACAAGGCAAGGTCCCCTGTCCTGTACAGGCTTTGAGTTGGACTAAGTCAGTTTTTGTTTCTAGTTCAGGAAAGTGATTTGGTCAGAAATAACATTTATGGAGGGCTGTGCTGTATCCCTGGGCATCATGCCCTGCTAGAGCCCAGAGTCTAGGTCCCGAGTCTGCATCCCATTGTTGGAGCACAGGTGAGTCATTCCTCTGCAGTCTAGGCTACCTTCCTGATGAGGACAGCATCCAGATGGGCCTGAAGGCACTTGTCCTTTTTACTATTGCTTCCCTCCCATGTTGGAGAAGGCGGCCAGGAAAGCTCTGACTCGGGCTAGGTCATGATGGATTCTGAAGTGTAGTGGATAAGGGCTAACCACAAACTTTTCACCATAGCTTTGGGGCTGCTGTGCCCTCCTTCAGCCATGGCATATGGCATTTGTCACCAAGTAAAATGTGAGCTGACAGTAACCTGAGATCTGGCAGCACTACAATTTGGCACATGAAATGGGTTCTCTATTGGGAAGTGAGTGGCAGCCAGGGTTTGGGGACCAAGTAGAAGTAGCCTTTGGTGCAGCAATGCTGAGCTGGTCAACATCTATCTAGTGCTGGACTGTGCCCAGTACAGGCATGGGTGCTGTGTGGCACCTAGCAGCATCTGTTCTGTGCAATATCTGGCCTTCTTTCTGTATTGAAAACATGCTTTGGCTTCAGTGGGAAATGTGGTAGGGCGTGGTCCAAGTAATTACTCTGGTTGCCTCTGTGAAGCAAGTGCTGCCCTCCCCAGATTGTCACTGCCATCTTATGGTAAAGGTAGACCACTGAATATAATCAACTCTGGGGAGCCTGCAGTGGATGAAGTGTCCCTTATCCTCTCATTTGGAAGTACCTAGTCTTGATCCTCAGATATGTGCACTGTTGCTGAACTAGGGGGAAAGGCACAGTGCTCTGCCTAGCATCAGGAATGCTTGAGTCCGCAGGTGAGAGGTGCCTAAAGTAGTTGGTGGACATGTGAGGCTCCCTTAGCAGCAGGCTGGGAGCTAGACTGCTTGGTAGATTATGACTGTAAAGAGCAGAGACAGGAAGGGACTATCTGGAAGGACAGTGGAGGAGGCTTCAGGGACCTAAGCTCTAGAGCACTGTTCTGGGGGCTTCATATGGTCTCTGGGCCTTTGAGTACTTTTGCTTTTCCTAGGCTCCCTTTGTCACAGATGGCCTGTGACCACAGCATGAGCTTGTTCCAGCTCCCTAGTACCCACCTGCCTCTCAGGAAGGCCTACTACACTATGTAGAATAAATCCCACAAACAGGAATGTCAGTCTTGTTCTTTCCTGGTATTGAATTTGAGGCCCAGTAGGCCCTAAGCCAACACTTTTTACATGTAAAACAGCAGGAGTCTGTGCTTGTAAAAATTCAAGGTCACGTCACAGTTGTCTGAATTCCAGTCAGCTGGAATCAAGGAATGGATGTCTTGAATAGAGAGAGCATCTAAGGCAGAGGTTTTCGACCCCCAGGGGTGTGCGTGTGCGTGTGTGTGCGCGCGCGTGCGCTAAGACCATTGGAAAACACAGATACTTACATTACTACTCATAGCAATAGAAAATTACAGTTATGAAGTAGCAATGGAATGATTTTATGTTTGGGGGCCACCACAGTATGAGGAACTGTATTAAAGGGATGCACCATTAGGAAGGTTGAAAACCACTGATCTAAGGAGATTCTTATCAACTGATTTAGGAGATCTGACTTGGTCTGACCTGGTACCAGTGCCTGCCTTGTGCCTGTGCAGCCAAATGGCTTAAGTCTGCAGAGAGGAAGAGTCTGGAACTGAGTTTGCTTTGCAGGGCTGTAGTAGACAATAGAAGGAGAGAATTCACCCATTCCCATGGTGTTCATTCAGCACATTGTGAGCACCTGCTGTGTGCAGGAGCCAGGCCAAGTCTCAGCTGTTGTCAGAGGTTACTTCTTCAGTGCAGGACACTCAGTGCTTTATTGAAGTGATAATGGGCAAGAGAGCTAGCTGCCTTTGAGAATAGGCTAGAAGTCTTCCACAATTCATGGGACCCAACTACTCAGTGATCCCTGGGAAAAGACTGGGGCCCAGCCACTACTTCCATGACCCAGGAAGTACTATGCCAGCACCTCCTTACTTCACCTTGAGTAACCAGCCTGCTGGCTAGGGACAGGGCGCTGGAGAAAGCTACTGACCCTCTCCAGTGCAGCTCACCAACTACACCTATAGCCCAGGCTCAGCCCTACCCTGCCTGGTTTCACTCTGGGCCTCAGCTGGGACCTTTGTTTTGTTTTTCTCCTGAAAGGAAAGTTGAGTATTTCCTGAGTATCTGTAAAGCCAATGCACCACTTAAACTGAATACTTACATTCTTTCTTTAAAAATAAAATAAAACAACAGTAAAAGCACTGTAAACATGGCTGTAATTGTTCACAGGCTTTAACTTGTAATTATTACAGGGAGCAGGCAAGTGAGACACCTTATTAAAATAGAGACACTTGCCTGCTTTTGTTTGAAATTTTGGTAAAATACTCCATTATAACATATTCTTTTAACAACTAAATCCTATCCATTCGGAGTTTGGGTATTTTTGTTTTTGTTTTTGTCTTGTTTTTGTCTTGAGAATATTTAAATGAGCTGACTCTGGGCAAGGGCCACTCAGGAGTCTGGGTCTGTCTTGTGGGTCACTGAACTGTTAGCACACAGCTATGATATAGCCTCTTCCTGGGTTGGCTGTTCAGGGTAGCTTTTGTGAAGAGCTCAAATATGGAGATAGTGCTGAGGACCAACCTGGCCTGTGCTGCTGCTGATCTTGCCATCTACTGCTTCACCCCCTGGGACATATACACAGATGCCTACAAGGTGAAGCAGGCATCTCAAGTCTGAGGGAGCAAAGACTTCTGAGGGGAGGCTGAGCTGCTGAGGCCAGGTTTACAGGCTTCCAGGCTAATGCCAGGGTCTCGTGGTGAGAGGAGCTCAAGGTATTGTGGACCATGGCAGAGCAGTACAGTGATCCTTAAAAGTATTGAGGAGGTAGTCTTACCAGGACTTGGTGAAGGTTAGAACTTAGAAATGGTGTGGGAAAGACATGTGATGGATGGCCCCAGACCTCTAGTCTGAGTTACTGCTGAGTAACAGTACACTTGCTAAGAATGAGATCCCTGAAGGTCTGGAAATAAGCAGGGCTTGTAGCCAGGGCTGTGGCTTAGGTTTCAACAAAGTAGAGATGTGAGGGGACACACACACACACACACATGCTTGATAGGATGCAAGCTAACAGACAAGTTTGCAGCTCAACGTTTGGGATAGTTTTCTATCTGTCAGTACATCCAAGCCTTGCACTTAGGCTTCTAGCATGAGATGATTGGGAAAGTTTTTTTAAAACATAGCCATAGAGGACCCGCTAGGGCTGCTTCTGATATCTCAGCCTCTTGCCTCAGGAGCTATCCCTATTCTGAAAGATGAGGGGGTGCCTCTAGGGACCCCTGAGAGAGGCAACCCTTGCCTGCTAGGGCCAGGTAACGGAGAGGGCAGCCCCCTACTTCCCAGCCTCCTGCCTCCTCCTCTACTGCTGCTGCTGTGAAACAAACTGGGGTGCCTGGGCGGAAGGTCAGGAGTTTAAAAGCTTGTTTGATTCAAGACTGGGGTAAGAGACAGGAGGGGAGTGCACTGGTTTTATATGTGGATCCTGGTATTTTCTTTTGAGCTGGGGCGGAGAGTGGAGGGGCAGGGAGGGAAGGCAGGTTGCCAGAGGGAACATTGCCAAGCAGAGCACTGCTAATGCAAACCATACGGCTGGCGGGCAGGCAACATGGCCCATCTCCTGGCCTGCTTAATGCAGTCCTTGCAGGCAGGCAGGCAGGCAGCCTGGGCAGCAAGGCTGCTTAACCCTTCAGGTGCTGAGCCAAAAGCAGGCCCTTTTACTTCAGCATGTGGCCATTTCTGTCCTAAGCCATAAGAAGTAGAAGATTTAGCAGTGACATTGGCTTCTACCCACTGGGTGTCAGCAGCACTACTCCTCCCACTTGTGATGACCCAAAATCCCTTCAACATTCTGGGAGTCTGCTTGTCTGGGGTTGGGAAAACCATTGTGAACAGCCATAGGTCTACAGCAGGTAATTTCAGCCAACAACCCTCCTGGGAAAGGATGGCCATCCATTACTGGGCTGTTCTTAGAGTGTTGTTAAGGATGAATAGTGGACAGGCAGCTGCACTTACAGAAGGGAAGCCAGATTTGCCCAGGGCTGCATATACAGTGTTCACCATTGTCTGCCCACACTCCCCTGCTCCTCCCAGTCCCCCACTCCTCCACCTGCTAGTTCCCAGCACAGCAAGTGTAGCCCATATCAGTCTCTGGTCATAAGTGTGGAGGCAAAGCCTGTACAGATCAGGTAGCAATGACGTGAGAGTAATGGTCAACTTGTGTGCAAAGCCCACTGCTGGCGTCAAGTGATAGATGGAGACAGAGACTTGTTTGAATAGCTGGAGTAGATGCAAAGCCAGGTGCAGAAGCAGGTTTCAGAACGCCATGGAACTTGGCTCCATTTACACATGCACTCAAGTTTGTACAAATGCGTCAGAAAAGGTCTGGAAGGAGACAGCACAGTGCGAGCAGTGGCTATCTTGGGGGAGTGACAGGCAGTGGAATTTAGGGAGCTCAAAGAGCTTTCATGTCTTAGTCTGTGTAATTGGTGTTTAACTCTTTACAACGAGCCAAGATTCATCTGTTTCTCGTGGGGCTTTTATGAAAGAAAAAAACATAAAGAGTCAGAGAAAGAAGAACTTTTGTTTCATTCTCCTATGTCTCCATTACCTCCATTGTCTCCATTACCTCCCTTTTGTGCCCTCACCCAGCCCAGGCCCTGTAAAGCCATTCTCTGCTGGGGAAGCTTCTGGTGGGGCCTCCCTGTTCTGGTGGGCCTGTGGCCACCCAGTGCTTTTGTGTGCTATCTACAGGCGAGTCTGACCCACTTGGAGCTTAGCACAGCTGAGGCTTACTGCAAGGTAGCCCAGTATCTGGGCCCCCCTGTGCTGGACCTGCTCTCCAAGTAGCAGCCTTGCTCTGGTCATGAGCATCACTCCTCACTTCCTCTCCAGCTGTTTTCCCTTTCAGCTCCCAGCCTTTGGTTCTGTGTCTGTGTGCCCTTCTCAAGAAACACACATGGTCTGTTGTTTAGTGCACCAGATCTGTGGTCTGTGACCTGTGCATATATAGATGGTTCTGTCCTTTTCTCAGGGGTTCCTGTCTTCTCTGTGTAGATGCAGCACTTTAGTACTCTTGGCTTCTGCTATGACATTGATACACTCTTGTTTACCAAAGCCTACTTGCTCTTCCTCAGACACCAAAACCAGGTACTTCCTTTTCTTTAATAGGCAAGGAGAGAGAAATCATGGCTATAAGAAGTCAAATCCCATATTTTATGTGTAGATCTTGCTCCAGTGTGTATGTACCTTCCACCCAGCCTCTGTAGCTCCTGTAAGTGTTACATGGTTTGAAGCACTCTTGGTCTTTCCAGCTGCTTTGTGGATCCTAAGAGAACCCTGCCCTATAGCAATTCTTGGCAGTTCTTAGCTTTGGGCTCTGCAGGCCTTCATGGTCATCCTCAGTTTTAGCTTAGACTGTGGTATAAAGAGACCACTTTCATCCACCAATTCAAGCAGTTTATTTCCAGAAACTGTCTGTAGAGGAGGGGCAGAGGTGTCATAGCAGATGAAAATGTGGGCATACTGCAATCTGCTTCTTGGAGATTCTAACACCCCAGTTAGAAAGGGATTTGGGCCTGGCCCAAGTTCCTGGAGAACTTTGCTGTGGAACCCTATGTTGAAGAACAGTGATTGAGGTGGTTCAGGTGCCTTCCTGAAGGACTTAGCAGTGAGAACCCATCCTTCTGGTCAATGCTATGGAACCTTGTTCTGGATTCTCAGGATCCTGATTTGTTAAAGCTATGTTCCAAGGACGGGCAATCAGGTATCTTGTGGCCTACCCTGGGCTTTGTGCTCCAGGGTGGGTCATGGGGCTAGGGCTGGTAGCTTGAACCTTCTGCTCCTCTGGTCTTTATAGCTCAGGGGTGTGTAATAAGTTGCTGAATTCCACTGAATTGTGGCTCCCAGCCAGACCTCTTTCTATCAGGAGACACCAGGCCATTGAACATGCCCTGAGAACTCAAGACCTTACTGGAAGTATCTAACAGAGGGGAATTTTGGAAGAGCCTCTGCCGGCCCTTGCTGTGAGCAGAGCTCTAGCCTTCAGGCTCCCAACTCAATACCTGACCTTGTGGCCCACATGAAGTGTTAGGAAGCAGGTGGCCAGCTTGTGAAGGCCAGGAGTAGGTTGTTCAAGCCTCCTTCCCTTTCCATGGCCAAGGTCCATAGGGAGCCCTGTGAAGCTTTTGATGTGCCGCCGGTGCTTGGCTCCACCATGCTTGTTTGCCTAAGCACTGCTCCTGCCAGTTCATTCGGACCTTCTCCTTCTTTTAAAAACATGGTTCTTGCCAAAGGTTATTTTGGATCTGTTTTTGTTTATCAGGTAGGATTGTTCCAGCACAATTGAAAGCAGACCCACATGTTGACACGCACTGGAGCTGCTTGCCAGGGCACGCGCACATACACACATGCAGGATATGTGGGAGTCAGCCAGAGCCCCTGAGTGTAAGTGACTTTAGAATGGGCTCCAGGAGACTTCTCCATAGAAGACGTGTATCTTATAGATGGCCTTTATATGCAAGTGTAGGCTGAATGTAAGCAGAAGCTAGGACAAGAACCTCTTAGGATAGGTTGATAGGGTTTAGGGGCTACCTGTCTCTGCTGTGCCTTCACTACTCTAGACCGTGGGTTCCTTCATCATGACTGGGTTCCCTCATTCTCAGGCTGCTGAGTGAACTCTGTGTTGGACCAGAGCTGACCAGATATAGGTCAGTGGCAAAAGAATGGGACTGCCAGGCCCTGCAGCTAGACCTTTCTTTGGAACACAGCTGGGTGCTTTCTGCTGCAAGACTTGTAATGGGTTTCTTCTGAACATCACTCCCCATACACACACCATGGACCTGGCTGCATACAGACTGCTCAGAGGAGCCAGTTCTGGAACACACTCACTTGTATCCTGCTGTCCCTTGAGAGCCTGTGGCATCTGGAGGCATGCACATTGCAGAGAAACTAGGCCTGCCCTCTTTTCAATTCCAGGCCAGCTTTGCAGGGAGGCAAGTGCACCAGTTCAGCTGTGGGTCTCACTGAAAAGGAAACACAGTCCAGAGCAGAGGTCTGTCGGCTCATATTGGGTTACCTGTGATAGCAACCTAAGTCAGAGAGTTCATTTACTTCTCCAACTGAAAAATCAGAGGGCTCTTTCTGAGCCCAACTGCCTAGCAGAGATGTCTCTCTCCTTTGTGTCCTGCTTTTACTGTACTTGGCTCCAGTACAGTGTAATTTGGTGCAGCTCCAGGCTAACCTGCTCAGGATGCCCTCCAGCCCTTCCTACCTGGCAGTACTCTGCCACTCCAGGGTTCACCTTCCTGCTGTCTAACACTAACTGCTGAAGTCCAGGGCTGGGACCTGAGCCTCTGGTGCACATAAGTGGTCAGCAGCTTGGCAGAGCAGGACCCTCATGCTTGGTGACATGTGTGATACTACTGTCACCCATTCCCTTCCATATCATCCATTTGGAGTCTTAGACCAACAAAGGCACACAGTGGGAAACACAGGGATACTGCAGCTTTCCCCTTAAATAGGAAGAGGCATTTTAGGATTTTCTTCAACGTTTTCAAAATAAGATGTGCTTACCACTAAGCCTTTAGCCCTACTGAAGAATATCTACAGCTGGCCCTCCCCTGCTAAAGCAGGTACCACAGGCTGGTTTTTCCCCAATAGCTCCATAGCAGCCATACCACACACAGCCTGCTGCACAGTTCTGTGACAGTGCTTTGGGGGGCCCCCCAACCCAAATATCAGGGACATCTTTCTTCTTCAGTAAACAGATCACACAGTCACAAAGCTAACTGTGAAACACAAAATGAATGAGACTCCATCTGAGCCTGGACTTTTTCTAAAATGTACTCTACTCGTTCTTTCTTTGAATGTCACATTCTTCCTAGAGCTCTGCATGTAAGTCCCTCTTGACTTGATCACTCAGCTCATTTTGATGAGCCCGGTGTTGTTATACTGATGCAGATTATGGACATTTACTAAGTGACTCCATGCCAGCTGACTTGGTGGGCTGTCCTGGGTAAAAAGGTTCTGGTCCTGTGCAGGCCACCAGGTACAGTGTGAACAGAGAGTCTCTGTGGTCACTGGGCCTAAGAAGCATAAACAAGGGGAAGCAGTGAGGGGCTGTCATAGGAAGGAAGTAGAGTCAGGGTCCCTAGCCCTGTGGCTAGCATATTGGAGACCCATTGTGGCTGTGTGGTGATGTACAGTCCAGGTGAGGGCTGCTGGTAGTTCAGTTGAAGATGAGAGTGCGAACTAGCTAAAGGCTAGGCCTTTGTGACGCTTAATGAACTCTTGATCCTACCCTGACTTCCTCTTAAATGCTGGGATTACATGCATATCCTATAATATTTACTCTCCTGCACCTTTTGTGTATGTGGCACTAAAGACTGAACCTAAAGCTCTTAATGTGCTAGACACAATGTTCTGCTACCAAGTCATCTACTGGGACACAGGACTCCTGACAATGAGAGGGTTTGGAAAGAGAAGACCTTCCTTCTTGAATATCTGTGGCATGTGATGGGTGGGTGGAGAGTGGGGAGGAGGAGGAGTTGTAAAGAAGACCAAAGGGTAAAGGAAAGCCAGTGATCGAATAACCCTTTCCTTCCTGCTCTGTAGCCTCTCCTGAGCCTTAGTCTATTTTCCTCCATTTTGCTGCCACTGTGAACAGTGACCCAGCTTCCCCAGTGTGCTCCTTCAGGTTACTGCTTGCCAGCTCTGGAGCCTGCACTCATCGGCCTCAGGGCACTTGGCACTCTCCCCTTTTTGAACAGTCTCCCAAGTCTGTAGTCCATAGAGGCTTTAAATCAACACACTTAAAGGGTTTTAATTGTACCTGGGAAAATACCTTGATAGTACCTGTAAACTCCTGAGTTTGCTCTGTGAGATACTTTTCTGTCTGAAACCTGAAAGAAATATTTCTTCCACAGGTTTGTAGTCATAAATATATGGCATTATTTTGTGTGTTTTAAAGCTACATGTTAGTGGTAATGTTTCTGCCTTATTCTGAACCTGTTCTCTCCAGTTGGCAATGTGATTTGCAGGCTTATCTGTGCTGCTCTGCAGCCTTAGTTCATGAAGTCTTCCTGCTGTCTGGGGCTCTGTATGCCGGTTAATTACCATTCATTTATTTCTTCTTCCAGATGTCGTGGTACCTGGCACCATTTCTGTTGTTACTTGGTTTCAGGCATCTCTCTTGCAGCTTTAATGGTCTTTTTGTTGTCATGGTATTGTACCTGTGGTGTGATAGGAGGTTTCTTTTCTGGCCATGGCTAGTTGGGTTTTTGAATTTCCTTTCTTTTCTTTCCCTAGAAGTGGGGACTTTCTGTTATAATTTCATTGAAATCACTTTCTATGTCCTCAGTCTGCATGTCGGCTCCCTGGGTTAGTCTTTTCATTGTGTCCCAGTGATTTTGTATGCTGTGGTTAAGACTGCTTTTTTTTCTCTTTATTGCCATCAGAGTGGTAACCCTTCAACCTTACCTTCACTTGCTGATATTTTCTCTCCCACCTTGTTCAGTCTATCAAGCTTTTTGTATTTTTGATTTCTAGTTTTGTTTTATCTCTGATTCTCTCTAACTTTCTCATCCAAGTTGTTGAATTTATTTTTTAAGGTTTGTTAGTTTTTACGTGTGCATGCCCGCATGTACATGCTTCAGCAGCACATGCATGCAAGAGCTCAAGGAGGCCAGAAAATGGTGTTGAATCCACTGGCATTGGAGTTGCAGATGTGTGCAAGCTGCCATGTGGGTGCTGGGAGCCCAGCAGGGCCTCTGCAAGAGCCAGGAAGCACTCTTA
Source organism: Mus caroli (assembly GCF_978045245.1). Lineage (NCBI taxonomy): Eukaryota > Metazoa > Chordata > Mammalia > Rodentia > Muridae > Mus > Mus caroli. The sequence goes on from NW_028227262.1 coordinate 60,983,590, forward strand.
AACGCTGAGACTTTTCTCTAGCCCTTTCTTATTCAAGTTGGATTTTTTTGTCCAGGTCTTGAATTGACTTGAATTTACTTCATTTGTCTATTTGAATATTCTTTGAGGTAACTGGTTATTTTAAAAACCAAAATTTTTAGTTCTTTGTCTGGCATCTCAGGCATTTTGCTGTCTTGGTTTCTAGGGAGTTTAGTTTCTAGAGAGTTGTAGATTGTGGAGTTATTGTCTTTCATTGTTGCTTTGTCATGTGCTGTCTGAATTGTGGTACATATCTGTTGGAATGGGCATCATTTCTGGTTTCATCTGGGGATCTTCTTAGTCATCAGTCTTCTCTTGAGGGCTCAATCCTAATAACAGGGAGGAGAAAATAAACTTCAACTCACCAAGACAAACCAAATATAGAAATACAGTTAAAGTCAGTTAAGTCAGCTGGCACAGCCATAGAAAAGAGGATAGCAACAACATTGTGAACTGAAGTTAAAATCCGTCATAATAAACACGATAATAAATGAATGAATTAGAATGGGCAGTGAAAGGGAAAAAGGAAAGAAAAGGCAAGGAAAATAGAAAAACGGGAGGAACGAGGGATTAGAAAAGAGTGAGAGATGAATCTAATTACTCATTAAGGAAAAGTACCTTAATGAAATTAGAAAAGTAGAAAGAGTGATTTAAAAACTAAACACAGAAAAGATCCTTAAAATAGAAAAGTGATGACAATCAATAATATAATAAACAGAATGAAAATGATTTTTAAAATGATAATGAGTTGAAAGGCTTTTTTCTGGTCCTTTCAAATTAGAATCTGCTGGTGTCGGGTGGTAGTTGTGGCTGTTGTCTCCTGCCCTTCTTCCACAGCCCTTCCTGTATTACTTTTGAGCTTCTAGGAGCCACTGTTGGCCTAACAAGCTTTGCAGCCTGTGATCTAGGCAAGATCCACATTATCCTGAGACTCCCCAGTTAGTACAGTCATGACGATCAAATATTCAAGCCTAGGAGAGTTTCGAAGTGCACTGGAGAGTGGGAGAACCAAACAGCTCAGAGACACTGGAGAGGAGAACTAGAGAAAGCTAGTGCTCTGTCTACTGACCCAGCACTTTCAGACCTGCCCAGCAGTGAACCAACCTGCAAGGAGGGAGGCAGCTGCAGCAGTCAGATCTCTCTGCTCATTCTGGGCCCAGAGATCTCAATTCAAGCAGTCAGTAGACCACATGTTCAGGGAATGGGCTCCTGGGCTAGCATTTTACTGACCATGGGCTCAGGGCCTCATCAGGAATCTTTAGAGATGTTCCTTCCATAGAGGGAGGGCAGGACCACAGACCACAGCATGAGCCCTTCTACTGAAGCTTCTCTGAACCCAGCTCTCTACTCCCCAGCCCTCATCTTTTTGCCAAGGCTGTCTCCTAGGCAGATACCATAGCATGTGTCCACAGTCTCCCTAAGTTGCATTTGTTCCATGTCTGCAGGTCCAAGAGTAGCTGGCCCTCCTTTTAAGGTGGCACCTGGCTACAACACCCCCAAGATACGGAAAATGATGAAATGGATTTTTTCTCCGTCAGTGTCCTGCAGCACAGGAGGAGTGAGGTTCATCCTCTGGCTAGAATGCCTGTTGGCAGTTCAGGGCTGCCTTTCTTTTCTTGAAGTGTGATTTTTGGCTCCAATCTCCAACAGGTCCTGTGAAGACTGAGGTTTGTCCAGCTTCTTCTGCTACCTTGCCCCTTTCCATAAATGCCAATGTTCTTGGTTCTCTCTGGAACGTAGTCTATTCTTGGTTACCTGGGATCTTGGCCTTTCATTATTAGATGAATATGCTCCAGGCTTTTTCATCCTTCCCTTTGTGACTGTTATGAATATTTGAATCCATTGTTCAGTGTGCACCTCCATGATTCCCCCCCTCCTCATGGGCAGAGCTTGGTCCAGTAGGAAGAGGAAGCCTCACCTCCTTAAGGAAAGAGCATCTTATCCAGGCGTGGTGGTGCACGCCTTTAATCCCAGCACTTGGGAGGCAGAGGCAGGCGGATTTCTGAGTTCGAGGCCAGCCTGGTCTACAAAGTGAGTTCGAGGCCAGCCTGGTCTACAAAGTGAGTTCCAGGACAGCCAGGGCTGCACAGAGAAACTCTGTGTCGAAGAAAAAAAAAAAGGAAAAAGTATCTTGTTATGCATTATTGCATTATTTGGAACCTTTCCCACGGGAAGTGTGCTTTTCTCCCCATCTGGTAATTTAGTCAGGCATCTTGATCAGTGTGGACTGTGGATTTGGACTTTATATGTAATGTTATAATCCAATACTATATTATTTTGCTACTCAAAACGCTTAATCCTTGACCACTGGGTGCTCTCTCAGTCTGGCTCCTGTATTCCCTTGACATTTTGAGTACTTCCTGACTTTCAGGTACTCTCTGCTCATCCTATAATTTCACTCCCTAGCCTGGAATCTGCTGTTTTTCCCAGAAGCCTCTGGTTCTTTTAACTGGTAAATGATCGTATAAACCAAGGTCTGGGCATGGTGCTGTCATTGACACTGGGTCATCATTACTTCTGAGCCTTGTTAGAAATCAAAAATACACTCTGGTGTAGTAACCCTTACATACATGTATGTAATTACAGGTTAAGATATGTCCACCCACATGACCTATATTGCAACTTGGAAGAGTCACTGACTACAATCAAAGCCCCTGGGGGCTCCCTCTGGTCTTCCCTCCTCCTTGTCAATAATGTCTCCTAATAAAGGAGCCTGGTTTACTTTTACCCTTGCCTGTAGCTGGCTTAGACCTCCCCATTCTCTCTATTAAGTTGATAGAGGTAGTTTGATGATGTCACCTACAATACCATAAGCCAATGTGATGCTATCCAGACAGTCACTTAGAAAAGTAGACCCCCCAGAGTCAAGTTGGTATGTAAAAGATGACCTTAAAACATGTAGGCCAGGGAGTTGCACACAGGAAAGACCTTGGTGAAGCAACTCAGAAGTGGAGGCTTGTATACCCTCTGTCTCCAAGAAAGGCTATGCAGAGCCATGCCTACCATGGTAAGGGAAGAGGAGATGGGCACTACCTGCAGATCTGTGCACGTGCATGTGTGTGAGTGCATGCAGACACACACTGGAGGTTCTAATGGGGAAAGCAAGGCTGGCTGAGACCAGAGGAAAGAATGTTGTAAGAGGACTGCTCTTCTGGGGTTAGTCTAAGAGAATTAGTCTATGGGACTGCTTCTCAGTGCTGAAAATAAAGCTTGGGGCCTCCCAAGCACCAGGCACTCTACTAGTGATCTGTATCCCTGCTTTAAAGAAAATAAACAATACATTCTTATGATAGGAAAAAGTCCAAATGTATCGCAAAGTGTTTCCTACCCTAGCACTATTCCATATATATACCTGTGCACACTCAGGCAGGCATATCTTTGTTTCCCACTCCTGCACTTTTAATGGCACAGTATTTTGTCCCTTGTTCTCCCACAAAGAAGGGGAAGTATTTTGTCTTGGAAGGTGTTCCTGAGTAAGGACAGACCTGCCTGTATCCTGCTTAGTGTTTATTTTCAGCTTAATACAAACTAAGTCATCTGGGAAGGGGGAACCTCAGTTGAGGATTTCCTCCATCAAATTATCCCGTGGACATGTCTGTGGGATGTTTTCTTGATTGCTGATTAATGTACGAGGGCCCAGTCCACTGTGGGTGGTGCCCTTCCTGGGCAGATGGACCTGGGCTGTGTAAGGAAGATAGCTGAGCATGAGTCAAAGAGAACATGCCAGTAAGCAGCGTGACTCGGTGGTTTCTACTGCAAGCTCCTTACTTGTATTTCTGTCCTGACCATCCTCAGTGCTGAACTGTGACCTGAGAGTTAAAAATGAAATAAACTTTTTCCTCCCCAAGTTGGTTTTGGTTAGTGTTTTATCACAGCAGCAAAAATGAATATAGCCCATTTCCCTCTGCCACTGCAGTCACAATAGCACAAACACACCTTCCTTCATGTCATAACCAGTGTGCCTGTTTCCAGTTGTGGTTGGATGTCTATTTTGTGTCTTAGAGCATACATTTATGACACAGGTCGTTTTTGTTTATTTTTGTTGTTTGAGTGATTTTAGTTTTTAAACAAATTTCCCAGAAAAGAATTTCTAAGGATGTAAGTGGTTTTGGCAGATGTTACAAAGACAAAAGTCAAGCTGTGACAGCTGGTATGTTTCACTCAGAGTAGAGGTGCCAAACAGGAATTTGACTGAGTCTCTTGAATCCTTATCTTTCTCACTACTGGAAGGAAGGAAAGTGTACATTCACAGTGAACCAGTTATGCCTGAACAAGACTGAGCTCTGTCTTTCTCTGACAATGATCAACAGGTCAGGGGACTTGGGTTCACTCATCTCTGGGACCCAGCATAGGGCCAGGTGAGGGAAAGAATCAAGAGTCAGGTGTGAAGAAGCGTGCACTTGCACCCTAGGAATGGGGCCCCATATTGACTCTCTAGGACATGGTACTCAGCTGGTATGTTGGGCTAGAGAAGACCTGTAGCTTACACTTCTCAGGTGAGAGAGCTAGAAATCTATACTTGCAAGAGGCATCTGGTGTAAGCAAAATAAAACCCGTGTCTATGGATCCTGCCTTTTGACCACCTTTGGGATGTTTGTTCACCTGCCTCTCTGCAGTAAACCTGGCATCTTCTCTCTTTGGAGACTTCTATCCTGTCTGAGGGGGCTGTGGAGAATGGCCAGTTTCTGTATCATATGAACCAAGTACTCAGTTGCAGCCAGGTATCAGTATGGATATAGTTAGTATACATGGAGGGCACATTTGTATCTTTATCCTGTCTAGGGGGCTATGTCCAGTGGGGAGGACCAGCTCCCATGTCCAGCACGGGTATGGGCTCATACTGCTGGTATTTAGAGTATTGTGAATTAGCTGGTAAGTGATCTTTTATGAATAACTATATCATTCTTTTGTACATTTTTATATCATATTCTTTAATGTTGATGTGAAGAATTTCTTTTGTGTTTGGGACACATGTCCTCTGTCAGATAATAGTTACAGAGATTATTACTTCCAGTCTGTAGCTTGCCTTTTTCTTGATATCTGAGATCTTTTATTTTGATAAGCTTCAGTTTGTCTTTATTATTATTATTATTATTAATAGCATGTGCTTTTTGTGTTATAGGTTATGTGCCATCCCAAATTAATTTTTTGGTGTGAAGAAAGGCTTGAAGGATGGGTTCTTTATTGTTTTTTCATGTTTATATAATTGTTTTAAAAAGAATTGCCTTTCTCCCATTAATGCCTTGACATTTGTGTTTTAAAAAGTGAATTACTTGGGCATGCATGTTGGCTAAGTGTGTGAGGATGCTTGTTACCAAGGCTGAGGACCTAAGGTTAGTCCCCATGCTCCATGCTGTAGAAGGAGAGAACTGACTTCAGCAAGTTGTTCTCTGACCTTCACATGCATATTTACATACATAGGTAGATTCCGTGGGAAATGTAAGTAAATGTGTGAATGTCGTTCTGGACTCGTTCAGTGCTGTTGATCTGCCCATGTTAATTACAAGCTCATGCCATCTTGATCATTGTTATTTTAGAGTAATTTTTAAATGAAGTAGAGTCAGTCTTTCAGCTCTGTTTATTTCACACATTGTTTTGGCTCTTCCAGGCCCCCTGCAACCATAGGAATTTCCATGTTACCTTAGTTTTTTAAGTGTATTGGGATTGTGGCTGGCACTGGCTGAGATCCATGGAACACCAGAGGCAGCTGACCTCACGCCTGAGTACCCCAGTCCATGAACATGGTATATCTTCTATAGCTTTGGGGAGATAGTTTTCCCCAGTAAAGATCTACAGTTTTTAATATCACTTATAAAGTTTATTTCTAAGTATTATTTGATATTACTGAAAATATTTCTAGCTATTTGCTCTTTGAATATAGAAATACAACTGATTTACATATTTTTAATTTATTATTATTATAAGTAAGTACACTGTAGCTGTCTTCAGATGCACCAAAAGAGAGCTTCAGACTCCATTATGGGTGGTTGTGAGCCACCATGTGGTTGCTGGGATTTGAACTCAGGACCTTTGGAAGAGCAGTCAGTGAGTGCTCTTACCTGCTGAGCCATTTCACCTGCCCCCTGATTTACATATTTTGATCATATACTGCTTGCTGCACTCACATATTGAATATCCACTCCAAAGCTCAGATTGTATTCTGTAGCTTGCCTTTTTCTTGATATCTAAGATCTTTAATTCTGAAAATGTCAGTTGTCTTTTTTATTAACAGGCTGTGCTTTTTGTCTTTGAGGTTGTGTATTATTCCAAATCAATTGTTGTTGGCTGTGAATAAAGGTTTGGGGGCCTTTGCTGGGGTTTTGTTTGTTTATGTGTTTATTTTTTTATATGTCATATAGAATTTAGCCACCATTCTAACAGTTGCCAGAGCCAGAGCCTTTAAATAAGGTTTAGGCCTACATTTCTAACTTAAGTATGGATATATATTAGCTTTCCCCCTTGTTCTATTATTGTATTTTTATGAACCTATTTTATCTATTTATTCATATAAAAATAAGAAACATTTCTTTTTGTATTCTTTTATGTTTTCCAGACTCTGTTATGATCTCCCATTTTGCTAATGTTGATGTTTGTTGAACAATCAACTTTTGGCTGCTGATATTTTTCCTCCTTATTTTCTTCCTATGCCATTGTCTTCTCCTTGTTTTCTTTCTTCTGATTTCTTTGGGTTATTCAGCTGTGCTCATCTAAACTCTTGAAGTGAGAGCTATATCATTAATCACCAGCCTTTCTTCTTTTCTGGTAGATACATTTAGAACTGTAAATTTTCATCTAACTGGTTTAACTTCCTCTAGTAATGTGTCCTACTTTTAATCACCTGACTAAAGCTTTCAGGTTTTTGGTTATGGTTATTTCTTGGGCCTATAGGTGATTTATAAAAGTGTGGCTGAATTTTCTAATATGAGTTTGCTAATATCTAAAGTTTGTTTTGTTTTGTTTTTAAATTAACTTTCTGTTGTTGGTCAGAGAACCAACATCACTTCTGTCTTGATGAGGAATCACCTTTTGACATGTACCCCCAAACCTCTGCTGTGCCCACTGGATAGGACTGTGCAGTGGTACCAGGGATGAAGATTGCTTATGACCACTGACCATGTTGGGACAGTTGTCCAGTTGCATGCAATATGTATGAGTGGTGTTCAGCCAGTTCTGGTACAGCACACTCATAGTCACAGGATGTGTTTGTCTGGTCATCCAGGCTTCAGAGAAACAGAAGGGGCTGATGCAAGAAGCTGCAGCAGGTTCCAGGCTCTCCAAGATCCCTCCTTGCTCAGCATTGACAGGCATGTCATGTCCCCTCAGTGCTGCCTCTGGTGACGGCCCACCACAAGAGCAGGGGTGGCCCCTGGCTGCTGCCCGAGGTCTGGGCAGGAAAGGAAACAAGTTCAAGTATGTCACCTGTTTATAGTTTTCATGATTTTTCATTTGGCATTTCGATCTGTCTGGTTTTGGTCAAGGAAATGCACCCGTATCTCATAACAGGAAGCCCCTTTTGTGATCTTTACTTCAAGGCATTTTTCTCTCTCTACTTCCCTTTACCTTTTTTTTTTTTTCTTGGCAAAAATACAGACCTAATATGATGTGCATCTTATTAAAGTTCAGCATAATTTATTGCCATTGGTTTGTTTACAAAATAAACATTCCAAGCTGCATGACATGGCCTTCCAACCATCACTGCTCCTTTTTTTTGTGTGGGTTTTTTTTTTTTTTCCATCTTCCTTGGGGCTAAGTTTGGGCTGGGAAGATGGACAAGAACTCAGGCCTGAGAGAAATCACATGGTTCTATGCCTGCTTCCTGTGGGAGTCACTTGTTAACTACCTAGTTCCAGGCAGCTAGCTGACCTAGCAGCTAGTATTAGTGGTGTGGTCAGGCACCCCACCATGTGAAGCTGGAGCACATCCCAGACCTATCTTTGCCTTCTAGGTGAGGGCCTCAGTTGGGAAGTGAGAGCCAGGGAATTCTTGACCCTGCTCCAGCCAGCCATCCTCTGCCATGGGAAGTGTATGGTGGGAAGAGGAAGACAAAAAGAGTTTCCTCACGATTCCTCAGCCCCATCAGAGCCTTCCACTTAATGGAGTCTATGCCATTGCCATGGTCCAAGTATTACTCCATCAGTCCAGAGGAGCTAGAAGGAGGGTAGGAGAGATAATATTTACTAGCCTGGCTGTTTCTGTGGAGAAAGAGATTAGGAAGCAAGATTTCATCCTCTGCTTGAAGACTAGTTGTCCTCACTAGATGGACCAACTTTGGAAGTGCCCAAAAGCTAAGAAACACAGTCCATGTAGGATCTCAGAATACACTCATCAGGATCAGATAGCCTGCCTCTGATGGGGGAAAGGTGAAGTGCAGGCTAGGTAAAGAAGGCAACCTGAGCTGACCTGACCCTCTGAGCCAGCATAGACCAACTTTGCCTGGCATCTTTGACCTCTCCTGTTGTTCTACCCAGAGTCTTGTGCTGCAGACTTCCTGATGAGCCTATTTTCCTCTGTAGTCTGGATTTCTCCACTCTTTCCCTAGCAGAGCAAACTGCAAGTGTTTTCTGGGTGAGGCAAGCCTTGAAACTATCCACAGGCCTTCGAGGCTACACCGTGTGTGCCTTAGAGAGGCAGCCCAGGGGTTACCTCATTGATCTTTCTATCCCTCCACTCTAAACACACACACTCATTCCTGTCCATCTCCCAAGAATCTAATCTAATGCCTGACTTCAGGGTACCCACTGATTGTTGTGTTATACCACATTTGTAGTGGCTTCAGGCAATATGTACACAAGCTGTGCATGCAACACAAGCTCCTAATGTGATATAAACCAGAAAAGCTTTTTAGGACCTTGCCCAAAATTGCTGATATTTTGCAGATTTACTCTTCCAGATCTTTCCTATGCAATGTAAAAACAGATAACCACCATTTCTTACATAAGACTTCTTACAGTTCTGTGCTCAAGTATTTTTCTGTGTGTTTTACATATACCATGAATTATTTTTCCTTTTTGGATATTTAAAGTGACGTTTTTGTATTTTATTATGATTCCAATTGAATAGGGATAAAGGTAAAATTGTGTGCTTAGTTCCTTTGCTCAGCTCATGAACATAGAAATGTGACTTCCTGACAGGGCAAGGAGCTGTCCCATTGTCTTCCTGGAGCACATAATGTATGTGTAGTCTCCTTGGCTGAGTTGGAACAACAGGACAACACTGCATTTCTGTAGGATGGTTAAGAGGCTATGCAGCCTCATACCCTCTAGATTTGATGTCTATGTAGAGCTGGCTTCCTCTCACCTGTACCTGAGCAGTTCTTAGTCAGCATACTTAGCCCATTCCTGCAGAGCCCCATAGTACCTAGGGTTGTGGGTGATTTTTGGGCCTGAACTATACTGAAAGAGACAGCTTTGGGGGTGTCAAAACCTTTTCTATTGGAAATGAGAAGCCTGGGTCTGCTTTGGAAGCATCCTGGAAAGCCAGTCAGGTGTCCAGGTAGGCTCTGATTCCTGGCTGAGTGAATTCACCTTCTCCCATTGTCTTAGTTAGCTAGGGTTTCTATTGCTGTGAAGAGACACCACGACCAGAGCAACTCTTATAAAGGAAAGCATTTAATTGGGGTTTGCTTACAGTTCAGAGATTCAGTCCATTCTCATCATAACGGGAAGCATGGTAGCATTTAGCAGACATGGTACAGGAGAGGTCACCAATAGTTCTATATCTGGATTGGCAGGCAGCAGGAAGAGAGAGTAAGCCACTGGGAAAGAGTGGGGGAAATCTAGACTACAGAGGAAAATGGGCCCATCGGGAAGTCTGCAGTGCTGGACTCTGGGTAAAGCAACAGGAAAGTTCAAAGATACCAGGCTCATGTTTGACTAGTTGGTCCCCATTTGGTGGAACTGTTTGGGAAGGATTACGAAGTGTGGCCTTACTGAAGGTGGTGTGACACTGGGACAGGCTTGAAGTTTCAAGACTTCTGCCATTCCCAGTGTGCTCTTTATCTCCTGCTCATGGGTCAGGATGTAAACTCTTAGCTATTCCCACCATAATGCCTTTGTTCTGCCATTATGGAGTCTAACCCTCTGATACTGTCAGCTCAATTAAATATTTCCTTTTGTAAGTTGCCATGGTCATGGTATTTTGTCACAGCAATAGAACAGTAACTAAGACACCCAGCGCTCACTTGCTCGCTCACTCTTGCTCGCGCTCTCTCTCTCATTTTTTTTTTTTTTTTTAGGTTCCTCACTTTAATTTATCTGCCTCGAAATAGCTTTATGTCTATTTCCACTCTGGACTCCTTCCTGACCTGAAGGAGAGAATTTGTGGGAAAATGGGCCGGTGATGCGCTGGTACCAGAGGGACTTAACTATGTGTGATCATTGAGTGAGGATGGGCAGTGAGGATGGAGGGGTCTTTGAAAGAGGGTCATGTGGCAGCTGTGGGGCCCAGAAGAAGGCCCCATTTGGAAGGTGGCTGCAGAAATGTATGGTCGGCTGCCCCTGGCCTGAGTGGCTGCACTTTATGAATGATGACGTTTTTCTCACTACAGTAGAAAAACTACCAGATTTTTATCAGGGCAAGTCATTGAGAGCGTTAGTTAAGACATTTGTCAAAATTCATTTAGTTGTCAAAATTAAATCATTTTCCTCTACATCTTGGAGGATAGGTAATAATGATAACAAATTTCATGGCATGACATTTAATCGGCCTGATCAAGAGACAGAGAGGAGCTGGGCAGAGAGCAGAGGGCAGTAGTGTTAAGGGCCTTGTGCCCTTGATGGATGGGGTGAGGTCAGTGTCTTAGTCAGTGTTACTATTGCTGTGATGAAATACCACGCTCACACTCACATTACAGTTCAAAGGATAGCAGGAACCTGGAAGCAGGAGAGGTGGAGAGGCCATGGAGGCCTTACTGCCTTGCTCCCCCCCCCCCACCCGCCTTCTTATATAACATAGAACCGCCTTCCCAGGGTGTTCCCACCCACAGTGGGCTGGACATCAATCACTAAGAAGATGCCCTATGGGCTTACCTACAGCCCAATCTTATGGAGACATTTTTCTCAACTGAGGCTCCTCTTTCTCAGTGACTCTAGCTTGTGGCAGCAGGACATGAAAGTCTGTGTTGATAATGGAGGCCAAATTCCTGAGATTCTGATAATAGGCAAGGATGACTGGATAGGCCAACAGATGCATTGTTCTGGTCTCAAGTAAATTAAAAAATAAATACCCTGGGTTGGAGAGATAGCTTAAGTAAAGTGCTTGCCGTATAAGCATGAGGACCTGAGTTCTAGCCCCATAGCCCACATAAAAAGGCCAGGCACAGCAGCACATACTTGTAACCCCAGCACCGGGATGCTGACAGGTAAATCCTTACTCCTGCTGCCCAGTCAGGCTAGTCTACTCTGTGAGGCTCATGCCAATGAATCATCCTGACTCAAAAAAACAAGGTGGATAGCTCCTAAGGGATGACACACAGCATCTTCTGGTACACACACACACACACACACACACACACACACACACACTGCCTAGAGAAATCATAAAAGTAAAAGATAATCTTGCTTAACTTACAAGCAAACATTTATTAGTTTTATATAGAAAATAATGGAGAAATTATTGAAAATCTCATTTTGTCAGATAATTGTGGCTTTCTTTTTATAGAGATGAATTATGGTTATGGTTAGAATTCAAACAGCAGAAAAATTAAGTCGAGGCGGTCTTTCTTCCTGCACCCCAGACCCATTATTGCAGGCAGATATAGCAGTTGGGGTTTTTGTTTGGTTGGTTGTTTGGTTTGGTTTTGGTTTTGGTTTTTATCAGTTTTTTCAGAAGCAGTTTTATATCAGGACTCATTTAAGAGCATATGTGTGTGTGTGTGTATGTGTGTGTGTATGTGTATGTGTGTGTGTGTGTGTGTGTGTGTGTATGTGTATGTGTGTGTATGTGTGTGTGTATATGTGTGTGTGTGTGTGTGGTTTAGGTGCACGTGTACCCTATTATTTTTTGTTTTGCTTTTTTTTTTACTTGAAAATAAAATGGTACAATTTTTAATTGTAGGGTTTTTTTTAATTGTAGGTTTAATTTTAGGTTATTAGAGATATTTGAAAATTTCCAGAATTTATCCTAAAAAAATAGATACTGGCAGATTTGCATTTTTCTTTAATTAAAAAATAGGAATTTTATACATTCCTGCTCTTCTTTCTGTGTAAAACTTAAGACAATTAATTTATTATCTTGATATTAATAGAATTTTTAAAACTAAAGCTAACTTAAAATAATGATAAATCTGTATGTACTATTTACTAAGCACAAGTACACACAAAATAATCAATTTATTCAAGTCCTGAACACATGTGTGGGGATTAAGGCTTAGCAAAACAGGCCGCAGAGTTGGTACTGATTTCCAGGATAGCCAAGGTAAACTAAATTTTACTTTAGATGCAATAATATATTTAATAAGTAGTAGTTTACTACTGCTGTTTGACTACCCTTGTCTTTCCTACCACACCATCTGTGTGCTTTTTTATTATTTGACAATTCTGTATATTTATATGATGAATATCAGTCCTTGTTATTGGAGTTCTAGTGAAAGAAATATTTCAGTGTTTCCTTTTTTGAAATGGAATCTTTATGTTCATTCATTCGTTCATTTGTTTGTTTGTAATACATTCCAACTGCAGTTTGCCCTCCCTCCACTCTTCCCACTCTATTGAGAGAGCTCCCCTCTTCCCCAGATCTACTCCTCCTCCATTTCCCTTCTGAAAAGAGCAGGTCTCCCAGGGATATCCACTGAACACAAGCAGTAACAAGATACAATACGATTGGGCATAAACCCTCACGTCAAAGCTGCGCAAGGCAACTTAGTAGAAGGAAAAGGACCCCATGAGCAAACAAAAGAGTCACAGACACCCCCTCTCCCACTGTTAAGGAGTCCCATGAACACACAAGGCTAACAACCATAGCATATATTCAGAGGACTTAGTGCAGACCCATGCAGGCTTCAGGATTGCTGCTCCAGTCTCTGTGAGCCCCTAAAGCCCAATGTAGTTGATGTCCGTAGACTTTGTTCTTCTGGTCTCATTGACCTCTCTGGTTCCTACAACTCTTCCTCCCCCTCTTTCCCCCAGCTCCAAGGGGAGGGACCCAGTGGAGATCTCCAGTGTGGGCCCACTCTCTACCTAATATTTTGATGTTGGTCTCTGCATCTGCTTCCATTAGCTGCTAGCAGAAGTCTCTCTGATGATGATGGGGCTAAGCATAGATCTGGACTTCTGGCAGCTGACATAGTGCCTCTGTGTGTTTTCTTTTAAAAACAGTACTGGAGACAGGCATGGCAGTTCACACCTATAATTCCAGTACTTGGGAGCCTGGGGCAGGAGGATTTCTGTGATACCAGGGACAACTTTGGCCACAATATGAAGTCCTGACTCAAAAACAAAACTAACAACAGTGAAAATGATAAGAAATGAGAGAGAGAGAACTCTGGTTAAGAGCTTGTCCTGCTCTCTAGTCGACCTGAGTTTGGTTCCCAGCACCTGCATGGTACCTTGCAACCACCAACACCTAACTCCCAACTCTTGGGGATTTTATACCCCTTCTGGACTCTGCAGGCATCTGCATTCACATGTGCACATATCCCCACACAGGCATGCACACACATAAGCAGTGCTGACTTTCATGATGTTTGTCAGTGTGTATATTTACGTCTGACTTTGTTCACATCCCATAAGATTTCAGTTGTTTGACTGCTCTGTTTTATGTAGCCCTTTGATAGACTGCTGCCTTAAAACATTTCAGTTGATGATGTACACACAGCCTGCTTCTTATGCTCAGTTGGATTGTATGAAGGTGGCATGTGTGACTGCTTAGTGATAAGGCTGCCCATAGCTTTACATCCATAGTTCTTAAAAAATAGTGTCTAATTTCCTCCCGGAAGAGTGGCATTAATTACACCTACAGTGCTCTGTGGAGATTGTTCCTTTCCCCAGACGTCAGCCAGGTTGGTAAGCTTTACTTGCCGCGCCCGGTGAAATGAGGTCACCTTCCTTTGCTGCCTTTGAATTTCTGCAACTTATGAACAGTATTATCTTCAAACACTGTTTACTGGACAGTTGTGTCACTGTCTATAAACTACCTCTTTATAAACTTGTTCTCGGCTATTTTTGTCTCTTTAATTTTCATAAACTCTGTAAAATGAAGAAATTAGCCTATGCCAAATGTGTTATAAGTATTATTGTTCTTTCTGTGTTTTTTACAGTGTGTGTGTGTGTACATATGTCACAGTGTACAAGGGGGGTCTAAGGACACTTTGCAGTACTCAGTTCTCTTTCCACCATGTGGGTCCCAGGGACTAGCTCAGATCATCAGGCTTGGCAGCAAGTACTTTACCCACCAAAGAATTTTGCCAGCTTCTTTTGGTAGTCATTTGACTTGGCTTATTCTTTTCCACTTGCAAGTTTATATGTCTTGTGTTTTTTTCTCTCCAACTCAAAATGACCTCTGAGATTAATATCTCACCCCACACTTTCATCTAACTGCCCCCCACCCCAGTTTCTCCATTCCTCTGCATATAGTCTTTGCCTTTATTCTCATGAGAAAGTTGTATTCTAACCTTACTCCTGTCAGGTGCAGGCACCATGTGTTGCATTCCCCTCTTAACCGTCCCTTTGGTGTCACACTTAGGAAACATTCAGACCATCTTTGTGCTCTCTTAGAGCTCACTGTTCTGCTCACACCCCCATTGCCAGCACTCTGTCTTTTATGATTATTCTAGTTTGGAAGGGGTGGGGCCTCTCTTCCCTTGTTTTTTTTCCTGGTGTCTCTGTTGCTATTTCACATTTATGTTTCAGCTAACCTTCACACCATTTTAGTGTAATTATAATTGATTTGAATATAGAACAGTTTGAAGATCAACTCTTTAGTCTCCCTAAGGATAAATACCCATTTTAACATCTGGTCCCTTTAATATGAGGGAAAGTATTTTGTGTCTTCCCATCAACTTCACATATTCTTCTGTTTCTCTACATTCCTTGAGTTTGTACTAGACATAAAATCTTTTATTTTTATTTTTTGCTTTTGCGTAGAAAACTGTTGGCTTAGTGTTAATTCTATAAACTCCCAACACAGCCCTCTTTGCTGTTTGTATTGTTTTGGGTTTTTTTTTTTTTTTTCTGATCCTCCAGAACCTTTGGTATGTGATTGCATCGTTTTTCAAGCAGTGATATTGATATTTCTATTGTTCCTTATAAATACTTAGGGTCCACTTCCTTTCTCTTACTGCAGTGCTGACTGGTTACAGAAAAAGATGTTAGTTTCTGGACTCATTTAACTTTTTCCTTGAAATAAGGAAATTTTCTACTTATTTTTTAAGTCAACAAGCACTGTAGAAATTTGCCAGGAATCTTTATAATACTATTTAGCATGATTTTTAATCTTTTGTCCTACTAATGTGCTGGGTTCTCTAGTAGTGCATAACAGAATAGATGCTGCTTAGTTATGTGTCATTCTTTTTAATATTTGGATTGTACTTTTGAATACTTTTAAGATATTTATGTTAGCATTCATAATTGACATACATGGTTGACACTTCTGTCAAGTCATGGTGTCATATGAACAGAAGGCTTCAGAGGAAGAGCTTGCCCGCTTTCCTCTGTTTTGTCTGCTCCTTGGAAGAGGAAGGGAGTTTGTCTCTGGACACATCTGAACTCAGTACTGGAGGGAAGGGTGGTGCTCTGCTCTTTTTTATTTCGGTCTCTCCTATCAGTTTGGTAACATGTTTTCCTGAAAAATGGGCTAGTGTCTATTTTGTTTTATTTTGGTCTTTTTGAGACAGGATTTCTCTATTATCAAGTTGGAACTCCCTATGTAGACTAGACTGATCTACCTCTGCCTCCTGAGTGCTGGACTAGAGGTGTGTGCCCACCACTGCCCTGCTTCTGTTGTCTGTTTTTAAATGTGTTTGTATTATGTAGCCCTGGATGCCCTGGAATTCACTATGTAGCCAAGATGGCCTCAAAAATCACAAAGATATGCCCGCCTCTACTTCACAAGTGCTTGGATTATATGTAACAACGCCTGGCATTTATTTGCCGCTTTTCCTTTTAAATTTTGTTTGTGCAGTGTTGGCATTAACAACTCCCTTTTGCACACAATGCCAATCCTACCATTATTTGTGTTCTGACTGAATATGCCACTATGCCTCCACTTCACTCTGCCTCCCTGGGCTTCATGCCCTTTCCTTACCCTGGGAGGGTCTCACAGCCTCTCCTCAGAGATCCATCAGTACCACCTTAGGTGCTCTCCACTGCAAACTGCTACTTCCCAGATGCCCCTGGGGTCCTTTACCTGTGCAGCTGGTTAAGGAGGAGTTTCTATCTCAGGCTCTTTCTCTCGGGTCTTTAAGGAGTTCTTTGTCTATACAGTTTTTAAAGTCCCCCCACACTTTTCCCAAGTGTTCCTGTCTGTAAGATGGGTAGTTTTAAAGCCTTGGAGTCGCCAGGACTTGCGCTCCCTATTTCATGTTTTCTCACCTGCTTTGGATAACACCGGCCTTTTAGTTAATTCTTACTCTCTGACAGGCAATGAAACTAAGGCTCAGGATGGCGACTCTCCCAAGGTAACACAGTTGAAGCAGTGATTTGCTAAGCTATGATTCACACTTACCTCAGGGGTCCCTAATTCCCAAGTCTTTATTTGTTGTTTCTGTTAGCAGCAACCATAGCACTGTGGGTGGATTCCAGGTCACCCTGTATTTCTGGCTTTTGAGGTGAACTATGGCACATAATGTAACCTGGTAACTAGACTTATTTTGTGCTTAATTGGAAGCAGACTGCAGTGGGCTCAAAGGTCAAGCAAACAGCCTTCTGCCCAGTATCTTGCAACCCTCCCAGGCTCCTCAAGTGGGGGTGGCTCTGCTGCCTGGAATGTAGCCTGGCCACATGCAGGCGTCTCCTGTGCTGCCCTCCAAGCTTTACCTCAGCTCTGGAGCACTCCGGACAGTGTATCTAGCCTCAGTTCTGTGTCACGTTCAGAGACAGTAGATGGAGCCAGAGACTTGGAGAAAAATGAAATCCAGTCCAGAGTCCCTTACTCTTGGGGCCAAGACAGTGTGCTGCAGGTAAAGAAAAGGCGTGGCTCCCTGGGGCTGAAGAGTGGCCAAGGCTTTTTCTTGGCTTCTTCTCTGTGGTCATCTATTCAGGTTTATATGAGAAGGAAGGACTCAGTGCTTAGTCAAAGGAAGTTCATAGAAAGTCAAGCCTGGTTCCCACAGGCTATATGGCTGCTTTATTGGCCTTGTCCTGGGTTTCCATTCGTAACAGACAGAGAGTCTTCTTTCTGTTACGTCACCCCCACAGCAGTGGCTAGAAACCCGCCCTGAGACATGGCTGAGTTTCATGTGCAGTTAGGACAGGCAGGAAGTATGCTGTATCTGCGCCACAGAGGATCTAATAGGAAGGGTCAGGCTGAGAAGAGTCCCCACTCTGTAAGCACAGCCATGGCAGCTTGGCTGAAAACCTGGCCTTGCACATCGCCCTGGGTCTCCTCTAACGAACAGAGCTGCACTGACAGCAGCTGGCCTTGCCCTGTTGAAGGGATAATGAAAGTGATTACACCATGCTTCTCTCCTACCTACCCCTGGACTGGTTAGTGGGTGTACTGGCTATTTTTGTGTCAACTTGACACAGCTGGAGTTATCACAGAGAAAGGAGCTTCAGTTGAGGAAATGCCTCCATGAGATCCAACTGTAAGGCATTTTCTCAATTAGTGATCAAGGGGGAAAGGTCCCTTGTGGGTGGGACCATCCCTGGGCTGGTAGTCTTGGGTTCTATAAGGGAGTAGGCTGAGCAAGCCAGTAAAGAACATCCCTCCATGGCTTCTGCATCAGCTCCTGCTTTCTGACCTGTTTGAGTTCCAGTCCTGACTTCCTTTGGTGATGAACAGCAGCATGGAAGTGTAAGCCTCCCCAACTTGCTTCTTGGTCATGATGTTTGTGCAGGAATAGAAACCCTGACTAAGACAGTGGGGCAGACACTGTGTGACTCCCACTGTAGGAGTGCATGACACACCATGGCATTCAAACTCACTGGCTCTGTGGCAGATTAAACTGTTGTCTGGGGTTAGATGGAGCAAGTAGCTTAATTCCTTAACTGTTTGTGGCACACTCTGTCTGCATAGGATCTGTAGGTAGCTAGGAAAGTCAGAGAGGCCTAGCTTTTGTTTTGTTCTTTTGAGATCCCTTAGCCTGTCAGTGGTTATGGATGATGCTGACAGATGGCCAGCTGGGAGCTTGTGCCCAGGAGCTCATGAACAGTCTGCCTTTACCTGGGAACCAGACTATGCAACATTTGGGCTTTTTCTTTCTATCACTTTCTCACAAGTACTCACCAATGACTGAACCAGGTCTGGTCATGGGAGATTGTATAACAGCTTTTCACTTATTGTTGGGATTGTCTTAGTCCAAGGTTTGCAGAGAACCAGAATTCCAGGTGGTAGCCATACAAGTAGAGAGAGGTAAGGTTGACAGAGTGGCCTAGTATCACCTGGTGGGGCTTAGCAGCTAATCAGAGAACAGGGCAAGAAGAAAGGGATGGAGATCCTGGCTGGAGTTGGGAACTACAAGTAAAGAGGCATGGAAAGCCCAGCAGCAGCAGCATTAAAGGGCAAGGGTCAACATACAGGATGAGGAAAGGAAGGAGGGCCCTTAGTGATCATCTGTCTGGGTCCATGCAGATAACCTCCATACCCACTGTGTAGCAAAAGGAGAAACTGAGGTTCATAGAGGATATGTGCACAGGGTTATATAACCAGTGAGTGGCTATAAATTGTAGGAATAGATTTATAAAAAGCTGCCAGTAGCTATTGGTTCCAGCCAGAAGTTATTGTGACTCTCCAGCTGTAAGGTTCGAATGGATGCTCAGGTTTTAAGAGACCTAAAGTAGAGTTAGAAAAAACACATGTGGCCAGTTGCAAGGAGATAAGACCCATCAGGACCAACAGAGAGCTTTGCTTCCAGCCAGAGAAGTATCTGCTCCCTCTCAGGCTCTTCCCAGGACAGCCTGGCAGCTGCCCTGGGCCTCATCCTGTCTGACTTCTCTACCTGGCCTAGCCTGACTTGCGGAGATGCCACCTCCACATTCTGGGGTTCTACTAACGTGCCATCCTTTTCAGGTTTTTACACCATCCATCCATTTAAAATCAACACACTTGAGAAAGGAAGTAGAAAACAACAGAGGATTGGTTGTTTTCTAGTCACACACACCCTGTGCACTTTAATGAAGTCATAACAGAACAAAAGGAGGGGCCTGTCTGCTCTGCAGTTCTCAGGAAGAAAAGCAGGTGTCACCATTATCTCCATGCCTCTGGCCACCATGCTTGAGAGCCTAGGAAGCAGAGCCATGCGTAACCCATAACCCTGGACTTGGTGTGCTGAGCCTGTGAGCAGGATGACAAAATTAGAGGTCACCTCGGTGTCTCCAATCTGAGCTGGGGAAGACACTGCTTCTCCTACTTTCCTCCATCCTGCCATAAGCAGGGGCTGTGTCTGTTAAGCTGAGAAGTATCTGATCCTGGCCAAGGAAGACTTCAGCTCCCCAGCCCCTGGGATAGTGAGTGACAGGGCTGCCACTTGCAGCCTTGGCCCTGGACTCTTTCACACTTGGCAGTTGATTTCTGAGTGTTCCTGTGCATGCAGGGCAGAGCACCCCAGCCTCCTGACATCTGCTCTTTTGCAGTCCACTTTTTGTTCTGTTCCTTTTCACTCAAAAAAGGTTAGATTTGACTCACTGAACTGCCAGTTCACAGGGTGGAAGCCTGCAGTGGGGCTCAGGCTCTGGCCTACCTAGCAGACTCTGCCACCTCCTGACCTCTGTCATCTCCAGGACTCTGCTATTTCCCAGGCTCTGCAGTCTCCTGGGCTTATCACCTTGACTATTCCGTCTCCCAGTCTCCACACCTCCAAGACTGTAATCTCCTGTGAAAGTCCCTCTGGATAAAACTATTTGGTTTTAGAAAGGCATTTCAGGAAGGCTGCTACATAGAGGTAGGAACCAACTTTGAAACTAAGTCAACCAAAGGTGATTTGCGTCTCAGGAAAAAGCCTATAAATTTTTTTAAATAAATAAAATTCAGACTCAGAGTCAAGCCATCAGGAGAGGGTGGCAGTATGCTTCAGGAAGGGCTAACTGCAGAGGACCTTTAATTGTATGACCCCTTGGTTCTCAGAAAGTTTCCTTATTTTTGCAGAAATATGATCTTTCTGCAGTTTCCAAAAGAGCTTCTTTGGGAACACAGTGATGTTCCTTTCAGAGCATTCACCTGTCCCCCTCTCTTTCACAGACCCCCTGCTGGATCTGCTGGTTTTCTGCAGGGAAGAGCTTGACAGGTAGTTAGTGAAAGCATGGACATGCTATAGGGTTAGAAGCTGGGCATGTCAGGAAAGGGGGAGCGTTTCGTTTCACTTCCTTCTCCATACATGAACTGTAGCCCTATGTGGTCCTTGGACCTTGAGGGCACAGCCTGAAAACCTGGCCATTTGCAGCTTGGGAAGGCCCAGGCCCTAGAACTAGTTTCTAGGTTCCACTCAGCCTCTAACAGTGCCCTGCCTTTTGTGACCTTGGGTTGGGACTCTTGTACTATCAGGACCTCACAGAGATGGTGCAGAGGCTTAGCATTCATTGACATGCTGAGAACAGCCACCAGCAGTACTCTGACTTGCAATGCTTTTGTTCCATCTGTCCCTGACCATTTGAAGTACCGTTATAAATATTTCCAGTTCTCACGTACTCCTCCTTCTGAGGACAAGTGGGCCCTGCTTTGTGCTGTGGCCCAGTGAGTGACTTGTTCAGTGAAGTCTCCTTCTTTTATAATGGTATGGAGTTGGCACAGTATACTCCAAAACTCAGACTGCCTGGCCCCCTGCCCTGTACCCACAGGTGGGTTTTCCAGTACTATAGCCATCTAGATGTTCATGACAAGACTGAGTCAGAATTTGGAGAAATGGAGAGCCCACTGCCTGTCATGCCGAGAGCTGAGCTGCTCCGTCTTCTGTTCTGAGCCTGCCCTGCCCTGCCCTGTAGTTGTACTGATGGTATTTCTTTCTCAGAGGAGCACGTTAGAGTGCTTCATCACATATTAGCATTAGGTTTACGTCCTTCCATCTGTGTCCAGCCACCCATAGCTGGTCCATATATGTCTCTTCTAGAGTTACAGCCACTTCTACCCACATAGGACAGAGTAGTGGGGTCTTCTGTCGTTATGTCACCAGCCTGTGCTGGGATAAGGGGAGCCTTTGTTTAATATGAGCACCTAGCAGCACTCAGATACCAGCACTCAGCAGAGGGTCCACCTTTACTCTCCAAGGAAGGACAGAGTCATCCTTGGTTGTTGAAAAGTAGAATGTTCCAGCTAATGAGAAGCAGTTGAGAGATGGGTGGCCACCATCCTTGCAGCAGGCCTCGTGTCCTGACCTGCTTGTTGAGGCGCAGATGACAAGCAGGTTGTAACAGGTGTGGCTTCATCTGGCCAGATGACAGGCAGAGAAACAGTGGACTAGGCTGGGCAGGGCCTCTGTTTCCTCTACTCTTCTCTGTCTTGTAGAAGAATATCAGAAGAGAGTTTTCATGTTGTAAGCTACCAATTGTAGAAAACCCTGACCCTCTCTGCCTAGTTCTTCTGCAGGAAGATGGCTTGGTTTGGGGAAGTGCTGGCTTTGGTCTTATACAGACTGTGATTAGAATCCGGGGGTTACCAGCTCATTAGCTGCACTGTTGGGTTGAATCAAGAAACCCTGGAGGTCTCTGTCCTCTCTTATTTCCAAGTTCCAGCATGGAAGAGGGGACCTACTTTGGAATGCACACTGGCAGTTTGGAATGTAGGTAATACTTTTTCTATTCTTGGCAGTTCATGAGCGGCTACATCCTGCTCATCCCACCAAACCAAAAGAAGCCTTCCCCTGCAAGGGAAATTGCTGCATGTGTCACTATTTCTTGGGACAACATGGCTACCTGAGGTCAGAGGTCTGTGACTACCTATTGAAGCCAATTTTGGATATGGAGAAGATACAGGGTTCACTGTCTTGGCAGTGGATTCCTACTGTGCTTCTTGTGGGCTGTGCTCCCAAGTTTTTCTGAAAAGCCCTGGGCAGTTCCTTTCCATGCCACACTGAATCCCCAGGGGGCTAGTAGGTGTTTGCCACCATACTATAAGCACATATGCCTCTCATCTAAGCTGGCTTGTTATTGGGCTAGCTCTAGTAGATCTGTTCCACTCTCCCAAGAAAATATTGCTACCCACGATGCATATGTGAAGGTCTGTATGTAGGTGCCCTGAAGACAGAGAAGGGCATTAGATCTCCTAGAGCTGTAGTTTCAGGTTGTTCTGAGCCACTGGACAGCAGTCCTGGGAACTGAGCTTAGGTCCTCTAGTAGAATAGGAAGTGCTCTTAACCACTGAGGGATCTCTCCAACCCCTCACTTTTGTTTTAAAAAAGTGATGTCCTGAGATGGAAAATACCACAAAGTTTACAGTGACAGAACCCTGAACACTTCCGCCCTGGGTTCTGTGTCCCAGGGAGCTGCTGCTATTGCTCTTCTAATAACACACTCCAGTGTCTGCCTCCTCATATCACTTCAGGCTCTGCAGAGTGCAACCCTGCTTTTAGCTCTCCAGGTCTAGATTTGACCTACACACAGATACCTCACTCCTAAACACTGCCTAGGAGGGAAAAATGTGCTTCCAGAAGCTCTCAAATACCTGCCCCCCTGCTCATGTTAGAAGCACAGAACACCTGGCCAAGCAGAGTTCTTTCTTGTTTCCCTCTGATGTGAGCTCTCAAGCTCAGCACTGCTGTATATGGACCTGATAATCCTGCCCTAAGAATCATGCTGGACTCTATGGAACAGTTAGATGCCTCTCTGGCTGTACCCAATATTGTGTCCATGACACTCCCCACATTCCTTATTGCCATGGTGACAGGCAGCAGTTTGTTCATGCTGGGCATTGCCACCTTCTACTAGAGGGGTCTCCAAGATGGGGAGCCACTGCAGCACTGATAGAATTTGGAGAGTTGTACAGAGGTAGACACAGATGCTCGACGTGGGAAGACAGTAGTGGAGGTCAGATAGAGACATTAGCATGCATACTGCCTGCTCTTCAGTACCACCACCCCTCTCCTTTCTTCCCCTTCCTTCCTCCCTCCCTCTCTCTCTCTCTCTCTCTCTCCCTCTCCCTCTCCCTCTCCCTCTCCCTCTCCCTCTCCCTCTCCCTCTCCCTCTCCCTCTCCCTCTCCCTCCCTCCCTCCCTCCCTCCCTCTCTCCCTTCCTGCCTCTCCCTCACACACATATACACACACATGTTCACTTATTCCCTCACACAGGATCGGGATCTCATACTTCTATCAAAGAGGGTGTAGTATGATGTGCAGTTGTTATAAAGCTAGATTTCTCAATGGCAATACCATTGAGAAATAGTGTGATATGCAGAAAGAGACTTCTGAGGGTAAATGCTGACCACACTAGTATCTGCTTCCTGTGCTGTGAGGAATAACACAATAGTGATCATACATGTACGTGGGGCAGAAGCCATGTACATTATCTAAGCATTGGGTATCTCTGTTCTTTCTGAGGCAGCATCTTAGTTTGTAGCCTGGACTGGTCTCAGCTACCACACCCATCACACATCATTCTCTGAAGGAAGTGTCTGTCAAGCCCTCCCCAGGTGCTGGGCTTCTCAAGTTCATGTCCACAGTAAAATTTGGCTATACTGGTAGGCAGTGTAGGCCTTTATCTTCTTTAGATTTGGGGAACAGAGGCTCAGAAGATGGGGCCTTTGCTCAGGACCACACAATGTACTCAAAGGGAGAAGAGCCATGCTCAGACTGCCTGGTTCTTGTACATCCGGCAGACAGGGCTGGGTCTGAGGGAGGAAGGGGGAGATAGAAAAGAAGGGAGGCTGTTGTTGGTACTCTGTGTTGTAGCCAATTAATCACTGTCAGGGTCTCTTTGCCTGAGGCCTTTGCACAGTGTCAGTGTGTGGATAAGCTCCATGTCTTGAAATCTGCACATTCACCACAGCCCTTGGCAGGATGACCCCAACCAGCCTACCTCTTCGGCTCAGCCCTCCCCTGCCACGGCCAAGAACCTCAAGTTGTGGGTCAGCTTGGACCCCCTCTTTCTGTTTTTTTCTTAGCTGATAGTCTTTTTCTGATTATAAAAGCAATGCACACCTACTTACTGGACAAAATATGGGGAGGTGTAAGGAAGAATATTACCCAGACGTTCAGCATGCACCATTGTGTTAATGTCTTGTTTGCATAGCAGGGCTCACTGGGCTCAATTTTTACTTAATATCCTATTTCCTTTCTCTCTCCTACCCCCGCCCCCCCCGGCTTTTTCTGAGTCAGGGTTTCACTGTAAAGCCCCAGCTGTCCTAGAACTAGCTTTGTAGGCCAGACTGGCCTCAGACTCTATTTTCCTGCCTCTGCCTCCTGAGTGCTGGCTGGGATTAAAGGCATGCACTACCACTGCCTGGCTTAATATCTTAATTCAGACACATTTCAATACCATTGTTTTGAGTTCCCATGTTCTTGACAGCTCTTGGCCAGTTGCTACTTTATTGGTCATATGATATTATGTTTATATGTTTTCTTTATTAAGATTCTCAAAATAATTTTAATTGTACAACTGACACTTGAGATACATTTTTATTGTGACTCTCTGTGCACTGCCAGGAAGGATGGTGTCTTTGATCACATCCTACTTCTTGTCTAGCACAAGGACATGCACACATATATTTCATATAGCAAGTATGTTGTCAAACCTTATGTACCTGTGCCCACACACTCTGGCTTCTCTGGCCCTGCAGGGCTTGACTTCTCAGAAGGAGCCAAATCTGCCACAGCCTCCCTTATGATTCACGTGAAGATTGCTTGGCATTTATGCTGCACAGCTTCTTTCCATGTATAGTGTAGTCTGGGGTGACTCTAGCTTTCTAAAGAACTGTCACGTGTGCTCACTGTCTGGAGACCCATAGCCACTGGGGGGGGGGGTGAGAGGGGGGTAAGGAGCCTGCCTGGAGCCTAGTGGAGCTCGGGTGCAGAAGACCCAGGGTAAGAGCCAACAGGCGGGGCTGCTGCTTGGTCCGCCAGCATCCTTTCACTGGGGCACAGGCCTCCCTCAGCGCTGTGTGGTGCCATCATTTTCCCCTCCCATGACATACGACAGCAGGGAGTTGAGTGGTTTGTTTCATCTCTTCTTAAGAAAAAGTTAAATTTATAATCCCAGTCTCGACCTTCCTTGTAACTCATGTGCTCATCCTGTTAGCTGGTTTAATATATGGCACCACTATTTCATTAAACAACATACAGGAATAATTAGTTCAGCAACGATGCCTCAGAACAAAAGCCCTTGATTTAGTTTAACTTTATAAGTTGTTCTCTTTTGATGTGCAAGAACACATCTGGGGTCTTAAAGAAAGCAGAAAGAAAAATAGGAGCCGTTTTGTTAGGCTGGGTTAGGGTTTCTGAGCTCAACCAGTAACCCTTTGGTACCAGACCTCCCAAGCCAGCATGAGACCTGAGGGGAGGGCATGAAGTGTGGAGGCAACAGGCGGGACTATCTGCTGTAGACCTTGGAGCACAGAGTCCCCTTCTAACTCTGTCCCCCACATTTTCCTCCACCCTGCAGCAGTCCTCAGAGTCCCTTGGAGTTTGCTGCTGTGCATACTGAGGCAGGCCAGGAAGGGAATGGACCCCACTTGCAGGACACTCTCTGTAGCCCACTGGGTACTCTGGATTTGTCTTTTAAATATTTCTCACTCAGATGGCATCTCATGCCTGTCAGTTAGGGTTGAGGATAGCCTAATTCTTGTTGAACCTGTAGATTCATCCTTTGGAAGAGCAGCCAGTGCTCTTAACCACTTTGGGGATGGTGTTGCAAAGCTCCTAACAGAGCTGGGTGGAGTAAACACCATTCTCTGGCCGCCATAAGCATAGACAGCTTGGAGGCACATGATCCCTGAACACTGGCTACCTGCAGGTAGGGAGACCAGACTCTGCATTAGCCTCCAACACTTAACCGCTATGTAGCTGTGAGCCTCGTGCTGGGCATGCATGAAGTCTGTCTTACCCTCCCATGAAGGACTTCTAGGAGTCAGGTGCTTAGCAGGGGCCTCACCAGAGCTAAGAACATAGGTTATTCAGTGGCAAGCACTGTCCCTTCCAAAGGTTAGTGAGGGCATACTTCCCAGACTCGATCCAGATCCCTTTTAGTTTTGACAGCCGAAGTGATTCTTCCATCTGTGGTTTCTAGTCTCTACCCCTCTACGGTAGGCTGAGGGGCATTTAGGTCTGCTGGTGGCTGGCTGCTTTCATCCACCCTTTCAGGACAGTCTCTTATGCTATGTTCTGTTTCCTCTTCCCCAACCTTATGCCCAGGACAGGAGAAGCAAGCTGTTACTCAGCTCCTTCTACTTGCAGAATCCAGATAGAAGTACCAAGACCTAGAGAGATGGCTGCTCTTCCAAAGGATGAGTCCACAGGTTCAATTCCCTGCATCCACATGGCAGCTAATGACTGTCTATTACTTCAGTTCCAAGGGGTTTGGCACCCTCACTCAGACTCACATGCATGCAAAAACTACCAAAGCACATAAAATAAATTTTAAAAAAGGAGTGCCAAGCCCCAGTATGAATTTGACCCAAGTGTCTAGGTAGGAAGCTCAGACCAGTCAGTTCCCTTTTTCTGTGTTGTCTGTCACCAGTGATGAACCTCACCTTTGACATCACTTTATATCCTAGCACTTTCCAAATAATGCGTGTAGCACCGGCAGCAAATGCAGCTGACCAGGAGAATGTGTCCTGGGCAAACAGCCTGTGGACATCACGCTAACAGAGGGAGAGAAGCTATGCTTATCCTGCTGTGTGTGAGAAAGCAAGCTCTAAAGAGATTAAATGGAACACCCTATGTTCAGGCCTGGACACAGTCTACACCAGATCTGTGGGAGCTTCATGTCTCTGCTCCTTTTGCTGCTTGGCATCTGTCCTCAGTCATCAGAAAGGGACGCCTAAAACTTGTTCATACATTTTCACCTGGGTCACGTGTCCATGTTGACTCTCATTTGTGTACTGTTTCTGAAACCCTGGCTCATCTGACCATCTTGCCTCTTTCTATGGCTGCCACCCCTCAAGGCTATATGCACCAGGCTAGCAGTTAGGAACCAACTTGGCCTGCCCAGCTGCCTTGCTGGGGACAGCAGCCTGCAGAGGCCCCTTGTAATCTCTCTATCCACAGCCCTCATTTTAATTTGCAAAATTGAGCCCAGATCGAGAGCAGCAAAGCCAGGGGCGGTAAATATTCATGCCTCAGTGAGCGAGGGTGGCTCCATTACTGGTCTGAGGTTGGGAGAATTACCTGGGGATTATGTATATTCATGGGCCGATTTTTATTTGCGATAGAACATGACTCACGTTGGCCCGTGTGCTGCGCAGTCTACCCCAAACAGACTGCACAGAGCTTATGCCCTTAAGCTTCTGAAAGTCATCTGTGGATTGGCCTCTCCTCGGCTCCTAGGAGACAGTTTGGAATAACAATCATAGCAGAGCCAGCCAGGGGCTCCCTTTGAATCTGTCTTCTCTGGACCTAGGTCATCAGTGCCAGGTCATAGGTGAGACAGACAATGATGACCATAGTGTAGGAGAAATGTGGATGTCATACCATGTAGGTACCTCTAACTACAGAGTCAATTCTTACCCATCTTTGCTTCATCTGCAAGGGCTCCGAGCTTGAGTGATGCCTAGTGAGACAGTGCAGATCTGCCCACAGCTAGGCACTGCATGTCCAGCTGTCATATACAGGGCCTTGGGTGAGGGCAAGTACTCTGCAAAGGTCAGGGAACTACAGATGGGGGAGTCTTTATTGAAAATCTATATGTTACCTATATATTTTTCATTTTTAAATTTGTTTTCTTGTATGTGTATGAGTGCTTTATCTACATGCATGTATGTGTACCGCATGTGTGCCTAATGCATGAGGAGACCAGAAGATGGCCTCAGATTGATGGAGTTACAAACAATTATGAGATACCATATAGGTATTAGGAACCAAACCTGGGTCCTCTTCAAGAACAGAAGTGTCCTCAACCACTGTGCCATCTTTCCCAGTGTGTGTGTGTGTGTGTGTGTGTGTATTCAAATCCCACACTATTTCACATCAATCATCTCAGTCTTATAGGTGTCTAATGGGATTGGTACCTTTTCCATTTAAGGAAACGGAGAGAGAAACTCCTTTGTTCAATGTCACGTAGTTACTGTAACCTAGTGTCAAATCCCACAAGCCAGACTCCAAGGCCTGCTGTCAATTATATGTGCCTCTACATCAAACCATTACTGCACAGAGAACATACCCAGCCACCTTGTGGATGTGCAGACAGAGAGGTGACCTAGAGCAGCACTCATCCTCAGGGCCCTTATAGAACATGAAAGTGAAGCGGGAGCCAGTCTACCCTCTTTAGGGGCCAGTGGCTGGAGTCAGCCCAGTGGATCTTTGCCTCCATTCCACCATTGCTGATCTGGTTGACGTTGGGTTATTCACCCTACCTCCCTGGGTTCATTTGATCACTGTACACTATGGGGCATAGTGAAGCTGCCAGGTAGAATTTTTATAAAGTTTTACGAGCTTGCCCAGAGCTGTACCTAGTGCAGTTGTAGGGCAAGAATGGGGGTAGCAGTGGCCACTGTGACAGAAACAAGTGCCAGGCAGGTGGGGGTGGGGTGCTGGATAAAGGGCCCTGTTTGTTATGGGTGGACACTGGCTGAGCTCCTTTCAGCATGACACCCCTGTGGGTCCTTGTGTGCTAGGATTACTTGTGTTCTCTAAGTACGAGTGGACCAGATCATCTGGAGCAGCCTGGAGTGGTGAGAGGAGAACCAGGTGATGGTGGCTAACTCCTCAGTGCCTTCACAAGTCTCTGTCTACTGCTCTTATCCTAGAGTGATCCTGGGCAGCAATTCTCTCTCCCATGCTGGCCTCACAGACCTCCAGCTCTAGGGTTTCCTACATTGCCTGCTTCCTGATCTCCACTGCAAAAGCCTTCCCAGAAACCTTTGCTTACTCAGTCCTTGCTTGGGCATCACCCACTGGTTGCTGACTAGCTGTCCTACTGATCTCTGCTGGTACCCTGCAGTGTGCCATGCCATACCAGAGATATACTTCTCATGGAGCTCTGTGCTAAAAGTAATGAGGAGGCATGGAGGCCTGAGTGGACCTAAATGTTAAGGGAGAAAAGCAAAGAGCCACTGGCAGAGAGAGAGGGGTCAGGGAGAGAGACGGGGGGGGGGGGGGAGGGGGGAGAAAAGCAGGGGTCCCTGACCCTTATGACCTGCTGAGGACACACAATGGTCTACAGGGGCTGAGGTTTTCCTCTTGAGCCTGGAAACCTGACAAAGTTTCATGTCTGCCTCCCTCCCACCCCATGACCTAACAGAGCCTACCTCAGCCAGCAACCACACTGGTTAGCAGGACCAGATATGTCCTGCCCAGGAGTAAGTAAGGTGGCGAGCACCAGAAAGCATGCAGAGCCATGGCTGCTTGAGCCTTGCTGGGCCTGCCTCTGCAGAGCCAGGTGATCTTCTTGAGTTTAAAGCTAAGACATTGAGTTGTGTTTGTTTTGCAATAGATTTGCTATATAGCCCCTGATGGTCTTGAATTTAAGATCTCTCTGCCATCGCCTCCTGGGTGCTTAGGGAATGCAGGCACAGGCCTGCACTCCCAGCTTTAAATATATTCCTTAAACGTTTTTCATTCTGATACTGCACTTGGAAAGTACATGAGAACAGACAGATAGAAGGAAAGTGTCCTCAGTACCTGGTGCCTTGGTGATGTGTGTCTCAGTCCACAGCTGGTCTTTCCACTCCAGTTAGACAGCTCTGGCCTTCACTTTATCATTAGAAAAAAATCTTGAACCAGGAAGAAACTGATGGAGAGAAGAATCAGTGTTTCCTATGGTTAGACAAGCTGGGCCATCCCTCTTAATTCCTGTAGTCTACAGGTGCTGCAATTTTTTCTTTTAGGCCTGAAAACCTTACCTCTACCTTCAACTGCTAACCCTAGCATGTACTGCCCAAGGAGCACCCCACACACACTACCAGCCCCAGCCTCCAACAGTGAGCAGATCCCAACCTGCAGGGGAAAGTCTGAGAGCCATCTCATGCATGGAGAAGCCTGAGTCTCAGGTCACACTCACTGCCCAGTGTCAGAAAGCAGGTTGGCAAAAGTTCAGGCTTGAAAGGAAGTACAGATTAGGCACTCCAACATCCCAGGACTGAGGGCTGGCCCTCCAACCACTTGTAACATGACTCACCATGCCACTATTTTATTTTCTCTATCATATGGCTAAAGTTATAATAAATAGAAATGAGAGAAGGAACATGTGAGGAAGCCTGGTTT
Source organism: Mus caroli (assembly GCF_978045245.1). Taxonomy (NCBI): domain Eukaryota; kingdom Metazoa; phylum Chordata; class Mammalia; order Rodentia; family Muridae; genus Mus; species Mus caroli. The sequence goes on from NW_028227262.1 coordinate 61,014,041, forward strand.
AGGGCCATCACTGTTTAACCTACCTTGAAGAGGTAGGCATATAGTTCAGTGGTACAGTACTTGACTAACCTGCAGCAGGCCCTAGGTTCAGTTCCCAGGATCACATCCAGACATCCTCAGAACTAAAGGAGTTCAGACTCATGTTGATGACAAATAGGCTGCCGCAGGGTTGTAAGACTGGCTGCCCTTGTTCGTACCTGGGATCCATTGTTCCATTGGTCAACACTTGGCCAGTAAAGCGGTATTTCCATTATCTGGACATTGGTGGACAGATTACACTTTCTTTTACCCACTTCAAAGAAAACATAGGGCTGAGTATGAAACTGTCCTACACCTACAAGTCACCTTTTATAGCAGTCGGGGTGTGACTGCTCTCAGGAGGCCCAATAGTGTCAGCCAATGAGACAAATAAAGACATTGTCTTGTTGCTCCTTCTGTTTCTCTGTCTTTATCACCCTGCTTTCACTTCAGCTCCTGTCATTGACCTAGATCCACCAAGGAGTGGGCCTGGTTTCTCCTGCCTGGGCTTGTTGTGTATGGCCAAGATGGATGCTAGCAGTGGGATGTGCTGGGAGACACTACTCCCTCCAGCTGTGTTGTGTCATGGTATCTGCTCCATCAGTCGAGCCTAGTGGATTACTAAGCACAACTGCCAGGGAAGAGATGAGGCCAGTGCTGCCCAGTGCTCCCATCTGCACAGGGAGACCACTAATGGTATGCCACACCTTGTGCCACAGACACTGAGGTCAAGGCAGGAGGCATGAGCACCAGTGTTGTAAGCAGTGCAGCCTCTCAGCTACAGTGAGGCTGTGGGATGATGGTGTAGAGGACAGAAGGAGGGCTTGACCCTGCCAGGACACAGGCCTGGGACATGTCGTGACCATGCATGGTGTGAGTGTCTCATGCCTGGTTGTGCCGCTTGCAGCCTGTATGGCAGGGGAACTGGAGTCTGGGAGACTCATGGGAGTGTGCTTAATGCTAGACTTTGATGAAGAACAGGATAGTCCAAGAACTGGGGGACCCCTCCTGTCCACCTAAGATTAAAACCCACATGTTGTTCCTCACCAAGGCCCAGGGATCCAGATGTGGCCACCCTTGCTGTTCCATTATGCAGTGGGCCTCTGGCCACCAAGAGGACAGCTGGTCTCCTCAGCTTGCCTTGTATGGATTCCATACTCCAAACCCAGCAGTCACTTAAAAACAATTAAAGCACAGTTGCATGGAAGACATAAGAATCTAATGTTGATGTAATTCAGTTTAAAGTTTTATGGGATGACAAATACTAGGAGTGGCTTGGAGGAGGAAGAAGGCTTCCTGGAAGGCCCCTTGTCACTTTTACAGTTCCCCTTTGTTATAGCCACAGGGGGAGGCTAATGGGAAGAGTGAATTTGTGAAGTTGACATGGAGGGACATGAACAGTGCCATCCCAGAGGCCAGGGATCAGTGCCCTGCAAAGTAAATGTATTCATTTTAGGAGCTGGTGTCCAGCATGGAGCAGCATGTCCCAGGAGGCAGCAATACAAAGGCATAGTAGAAGTTACAGCTCTTGAAAGGGTCTCCTGAGGTGGATGTTGGAGTCATTTGTATAGGGAGTGAGGAGGGTAGAGAGAGCTGAGCAGAGGAGGAGAATTGTTGTGGGCCCAGCTAATAATAGCCAGTGCTCAAAGACCTGGCGCCCAGTGAAACTGAAACCAACCTGAGTGAGCAAAGTAGAGATGGAGCTTGGCCTGGCCGACAGGCTGAAGACCAACTGCTGCTTCCTCTGGTCTTACAGGAGGTAATGTACCCCTTCCTCTAAGCATGGGACTCCCTGGCTCCCTCCCAGTGGACAACTAGTCTTTTATTTAAGATCTGATGGAATTTTTGCATGAAGTAGATCCCTCTAGTTAACATAATCTCTAGTTTTGTGGAGGGCCCTGGAAGAGCGAACCCAAGCCAGGTGAAAGAGTAGCCTCGACTCTCAAGAGCTTCTAGAAAAGTCCCTGGCCTCGTACCCAGAGGCTATGTGAAGCAGGGAGGGCATATCATGCACAGACCTCCTCACCTGTCCTTCCCTTCCGTAAAGACTGAATTTGGCTCAGGAGTGCATATTCACAGAACACTGTTCTCAGGTGGGTTGGTTTGTTTTTAAGCAGTTTTTATGTGTGGTACTTGGGAGTAGGACAAATGAGAAGCCTTCTGGACAGGCCTGTCCCTAGTGATGGGGTGACACATTAAGACGGCAGCAAACACTGAGTTTATCTATCAGCCTAGTAAGAGCAGCAGACCTGCAGCCCCAGGTCAGTATGTAGGAGAGAGACTCCCTTGTATTGTTGATAGGAATATAGCTGACCACTGCCAAGAGCAGTCTATGAGACCTGATAAAATCAGAAGCATACCCACTGTGCTAGAGAAACTGTGTCTGTGTGCAAGCTGAGGCTTGTTCATGGCAGAAGCTGTAACCCTCATGAACATCTATGGTGGGAATAAGTGATTTGGTGGAGAGTTGCTCAGTGCATACAGAGCTTGTAGACCTGAGTTCTAATTCCCATATACACACTGCTTATGGCAGTGCATGTCTGTAGCTCTAGCTCCAGCTCCAGCTTCCTGAGGCTGGCAACCATTTAGTGTAGCTGAATCGGTCAGCTTCAGGTTCAGTGAGAAACTGTCTGACATAAAGTGAAAAGCATTGAGGAAGACATATGATATTGACCTCTGACTTCTACAAGTGTATACCATGAACACCAAGAGAGCATATATAGATACATGCCATATGTGTGTGTGCCCGATATGAATAGATGTCAGAAATATAATGTCAAAGAAAGAGGGTCAGTAGTAGAGTTAAACTCTGATGTCATGCCATCATATACTAACAAGTGTGTCTACTACTCAGAAACACATACATGGATGTAAATATATAAAACAGGACACAGTGAACTCATGAGGGTAGTTGCTACAGGACACTCAGGAGGGGGAATAGGATTGGGATTTTAGTCAAGTCCTGGCCGAGGAATGCAGGTGATGATAACACTTGATTCTCTATGGTTTTGATTGGCTTTAATTTCTCTAAAACTAACTGGTTAGAATAAATGCCCCAAACTGACCTGCATTTTGCTTCTCAGCAAGGAGCCATTAGGGAGGCCCTGGTATCCCCCGGAGGCTCATATGTGCTGTCCTCACACAGAGCCCTGAGTTTGCCTTTGTGTGTGTGTGTGTGTGTGTGTGTGTGTGTGTGTGTGTGAGTGAGTGAGTGTGATGCGATTAAATGCATTAGGGGGAGGAAAATGTCTTATCTGTGCACAGCCTTGCTCAAAGAAGGAGAAATAAGAGCAGCCAAATTGAAACCTTATTAAACAAAATGGGTTAGGTCTGATGGAGCCCAACCTAGACTGATCTTTAAAAGCTTATTTCATTTTTTTTCCCCTCTCGTCTGAGCCTCTTTGAATTGAAGTAACTGAGCCTGCTGTTGTAAGCTCATTAGCGTCAGACCTGTGTGTCTCTTTTCTGCCCCGATTTACATTTTATTAAGTCACAGCAAAGTTGTGCTTGACCTCGGCCAAGGCACAGGCTCATTAACAGTGAGATTGGGTACAGTCAGTCCAGTCTCCTCATAGCTGGTACCACCTCTCCAGAATCTACTGCATGTTGCAAAGTATGTTCAGCTCTGGCTGTCAGCTTCACAAGCACCTGTGGACTATGCAGAAATCTGGAGGGCTGCTCCTCAAAAGAGCATGCTAAGTTGGACTCACCTGGCAAGGGCTACCAGGGTTTAAAGCCCTCTGTATGGTGTTGCATCTTATCCTAGTCATAGTTCTGGTACTAGTTTCTAACCTTGGCAGGCCTCAGGTTCCTGACCTATGTAGTGAGACCACCATTAGCAAGCTAGAAGACTCTTCCATGAGAGTTGCATGAAATACATCTGCAATTCCTTTATCTGCACACCAGCTGATGGTAAGTTATCTGAACTGTCTCCCTGAAAAATAGTGCAGCAGAGGACTGGGGGTATATTAGTCAGGGTTCTCTAGAGGGACAGAACTGATAGAATGAAATATATGTATAAACAATAGTAGCTTACGTGCTCTGGTCCAGCTGGCCCAATAATAGCTGTCTACCAATGGATGGTTCAAAAATCTAGTAGTTGCTCAGTTCAAAATCTGGATGTCGCAGCTGGTCTTCGGTATTTATACTGGAATCCTGAAGAAGTCGGCTCTAATGCGAGTGAGAGAATGAGCTTGCAGCAAGAGCAAGGGCAATCAGGCAAAGAGCAAAAGCTTCCTTCTTCCATGTCCTTATATAGGCAGCCTCCAGAAAGTGTGGCCCAGATTAAACGTAGATCTTCCTACCTTAAAAAAAAAAATCAGGATTAAAGGTAGGTCTTCCTACTTCAAATAATTAAGAAAAATCCCTTGCAGGTGTACCCAGCCACTTGGATTGTAGTTAATTCCAGATGTAGTCAAGTTGACAACCAAGAGTAGCTATCACAGGGGATATAGCTCAGTTGGTAGAGGACCAACCTAGACTAATATTCAGCACAACATGAACCAGATGTGGTGGCGCACACACACACCAGATAATCCTGGCACCTGGGAGGTAGAGGCAGGATTACCAGAAGTTCAAGATCATTGTCCTCTACATGGTGAGTACAAAGCTAGACTGAGTTGCACAAGACTATCTAAAAACATGAAAAAAAAAAAAAAAAGTAGTGAGAGACTCAACTGAGTTGTTCCAGGCGGTGGCATCATGCACAACCTTCAGAAAACTAAGTTGCATGAGGGGTTGCTACCCTTTGCCAGGGCAGACAGCAAGGTGGCTCAAAGTGAGATTTTAGGGGTAGGTAGGCCTGGCTGTGTCTGCTAGCACTACTGAAGCTTTCACAGCAAGTCTTTCCCATATCCTTCCTCACCCACAAGTATACCTTTGCAAGAACTTGAGTGTGATATTTAGGGATAACCTGTCTAGAACTTTGTCCACTTAGAGTCTGTAGCCTATAGGTCAGCACCCCAGCAGCTTGGTAGGGAGGGTGATCTATGCCCAGCTCCAGTGGCCTGGGCTTCTGTTTCTGCTCAGCTGCTCAAAAGATGAGACTGAGTGTCAGGCCTGCCTTGCAGCCCTGGCATTTATTGTCCCAAGTCTCAGTCTGTTTGTGACCTTGGAGACATCACAAACCTCTGTTTCTTCATCCATAAAATTGAATGTAAAAATATTGACCTGCCTCGTAGGGTTTTTATGTAGAATAACTGACCCAAATGATGGCAAAGCCTCTTTGTTAATCAGAAAAGACCAAAGTGCTTAGCAAGCACAAACTTGAGTTTTAGAACATGGTTTGCCTGCTTGCTATATTCCTCCTCCCTCTGCATCCTCCCTGAGTTTGCACCTTATTTTCTCAGCAGGACTGAGATCAGGGCACAGCAGTATCCCAGCCCTGTTAGCCTGTGGGCAGTTCTGACTGCTCACCAGAGAAGCAGGGCAGGACCAACCACAGAAGGGGCCATGGTAAGGCTATGCTGTACCCATCTAAAAAGTGAGGCTATTGTTCTTGGTGAGAGAGGTATAACTATGTGAAGATGGGGAGAAGGAAGGAGCTTACACATTTCATCTAAGATCTGGAAATGAGAGCAACCATTTTCAGACAATGAAGCCTAAGAAGCTTTTTGGGTTTGTTGAGGCCAGGCCATTAGGGGTGGGATGGGACTCTGTCATCTAATACTGGCCTCTCTTCTCCAGGATTCTACTGCAAGGCCATTGGCTATGTGACACTGAGACCTTTCCTGATGACACTGAGACCTTTCCTGAGCTCAGAGCCTCTGTTCCCAACCAACACAAGACAGATCTTCCACTGGAGACCTGGAATGTGTCCTTGATCCCCATGTCTTCCTCATCCTAACATAGATTCTGAAGCTAGGCGTGATGGCACATACCTATAATATTGGGAGATAGAAGCTAGAGAGTCAGGAGTTCAGAATATGAGGCCTTGTCTCAAAAATACACTAAGGACAACAAAAATAGAACGACCTCTGAGGATCTTCTGTGGCCAGTTTCCCTCTGTCCTGCTTCATTTCTCTTCCATCTGTTTTCTACTCTGTAGCCAAAGTATTCCTTTAAAGATGCACATAGGTCAGGCATGGGGGACACATCCATAATCCTTGCACTCAAGAGGCTAAGGCAGGAAAACCTCGAGTTCAGGGCCACCCTGGGCTATATAACAAAATTCTGATTCAGAAAACAAACTCAAAGGCATCTTCCCAGGCTCATCACTGGTTTGTCCCTCTGACATGGTAAAGGTAGCTTCCCTTCGTCTACAGCCTTATACCCCAAACAAACCCCCAGCAGCCTGTACACTTTTAGCTTCTCAAAGTACCAGGCTCTCCTTGCAGGAACCTTAGGTTTGCTCTGCCCCAACTGCTGGGTCTCCTGTGCATGGTACTTCTTCCTCCTGGTCCCAACTCAGTGCTACCTCCTCAGGAATGCTGGCTACTCTCCTAAAGCCTACTTTCTTTTCTCTCACTGTACTTCCCCACAGTTGTGCAATTAACATTCATTAGTTGTAGATTGAGCTATTGTTCCCATCTCCAGGTAGCAGATCCCATAGACCCAATGCTGCTGGTTTCTTGGGCCTGGAATTTCATGTGAGCAATACATGGCAGACATGCTAAGTGATAGACATGTGCTGGCTCCACCCACCTGCATCTGTGAGGAATGCTCAGGGGTCCTTGAGTGAGTGGCTAGAGTCTCACAAAACTAGAAAAGGAACAAATGTAAGGAGAGCCCGATTCTGTACTGTTAGTGTCTAGGTCAGCCCTCTATTCTTAGCCTCCCTGGGTGGAATGCAAGCTCACGTACGACTGGTGATACTGTGTGCATGTGCCCTGGAGAGCCAGAGTAGCAGCATGCCGCCTGTTCCCATCTTTATCTGCTTCACAATTTCCTGTGTCGGCCCTTGGAATCTTGATCTTCAGTTATTTGCCTCTCTGCTCTTCTGCCCTCGCAAAGCATTCTTTATTATTTCAGTCCTGAGAACATGAGCCCGTTGAAAGGAGAGCATGCTGTGAGAGAAGTCCGCCTGGCGCTGGGTGGGAACAACAAGCCCCCCAGCCATCTCTGTGAAGAAGCTTTAGTCAAGCCTAGATAGGTCTGGAATCTCAGCAGGGTGTGATGTGGCTACAAGGGGCAGTCCATCTCTTCAGGTGGGCTGGATGCATGCTGACCTGTGGGGTGTAAGGGTGCTGGCACTGAGGGTGCAGCAAGACCTCGAGTAGATCACACCTATAGCCCACATCTGAATTAGAAATGGAGACACCCAGATCTGACTGGCAAACACTAAGAAATCTGACAAGGCCAGACTATAAAGATGTACTGCAGCTAGGATCATACCCTGATGGTAGAAGTATATTTCTGTGCTTAGCAGAACTGAACCCTCACTTCTGAAATCTTCGAGTTTTGCTCCGGGATCTGAGTCCTAGAGAGGCCACCTTGCATATAGGTGCCTGGTGAGATCCTTGTGAGACAAGACACTCATCTCAGCACTTCCAGCAACAACAGCAAGCACTTTAGACATAATTAGCTCAGGCAGTCCAAGCCAGTGATCTGCAGGTTCTTACCCCTCAGGTACCTGAGGCATATGTAGGCATTCTCAGTAACCTCTATACAGGGCACTCCCTCAAAAAGCACAGCCACTCACATAAGGCAGTGTAGTCAGCAACTACTACTGCACGGGTTGTACACCTATATACAGTCATACATGTGTGGAAAAAGAGAGGAAACACTGAGCACCAAATTCTAGATAGCGGGTCCTGCACCACCGCATGCAGCATGCTTGCAGGGACTATACAGTAAGATCCAGGACTGGTGACATTGGAGTTCTGGAGGGACAGTCATTGATAGGCTTGCAGGTGGGTACTCACTGCCTTGAGAGTTAAGCCACCTTGCAGAAGTGGTGACTGCCCTGTAAAGCAGGAACGAGATCAGAGTATGCACCTTTGCTTGGCATGCATGTAGGAAAGACCTTCCCATAGTGCCCTGGGTGCTCAGGTCAAGATATCAAGACTTTGTCAGGAGGAAGAAACCTAAGCAGGAAGCAAATCCTGGCAAACCACAGGGAGATTCAGAATCACTGTGTGGGAGACTTACTTCAGAGGCCTCTAGATATAGCTTATGGCTTAAAGGGAGTTGAGCATGTGGGATGTGGAGGCTGTACAACTGGGCTGTATGGAGAGTTTCACTGAAGGCGTGGGGAGGGGCACCTTCTCCAGAGTACTTACCAGGTGGCCAAGGTCTGAGCACTGTGGCAGCCTACCCATGTAAAGGGGCCCTTAGTTGACAAAAGGTCCTTCTTAGTGCTGAAGCTGAAAAGAAGGGGAAGAAAGTCATAAGCCAGGAGCCCAGGTGAGGCTGTGACATACTTTCCTCCTGGGATCTGCAGGGTAGAGCACTGCCCCTGGAAGTGGAGATGTTCTGTGAGTTTACAACCTCAGCACCCTGCCCCCATCCCCCACTGCCTCCTGGGCCACCTCAGAGAAGGCTTGCATTTGCCTTTGATTGATGTGAGCGGCAGCTTTTGACACTGCTTCTCACTTTCTCTGCCCTCTGACCCTGTGGGTGGGGAGTCAATGATCTTTAAACAAACACTTGAGTTTGATACTCTGGTGAAAGGCTCTGGGCCAGAGTGCCACCAGTGCAGCAGTTACCCTCTATCCAGGAGGAAAAGTGTGGACGCCCATCTCCAGCCTTGATGACAGGGTTGCTGGTAGCTGAATCACAAAAATCTAGGCTCATTCTATTCCTTTTGCTGGGTTTTCTGAAATGGGTTTCATGTACTCTGCTTTGTTCAGCAGAAAGTGTCTGATGGCACCTCATGAATGTGGCTTAGGAGGTATGCCCACCATCTTGGGCTCTGCTGTGTCTGCTCCTGATTTGCAGGCTGTGAAGGCAGAAGTCAGCTCTGTATGGACTCAGTGTTACCTTTCAGAAACTGAGATAAGATCACATTGCCCCTTCCGGTGACTCCAGGCAGGCCCCTGTATATACATGGCGCCTAGGCCTTGACCTTTGGCCTCCAGGAGCCCTCCTGCCTCTTTATTGACTGCTTAGCCTCACAGACAGCGCCATCTCTGGGCCTGGTCCTTACTGATATCTCTGCCTAAAGCTATTTTGCTCTGGATCTTTATAGGCCTCAGCTCAGGGGCTGATTCTGTAGTGCTCCTCTGCCTGCCTGTGCAAACAAAAAACAGAGTTTGCCCAACTGTAGGCCTTGTCATGTGTCTCATGTTTCATGCACCTACATTGTAGAATTGTGTTTTGGTAAATATCAACACATTTTTATACACTAGTTTATGTTATATAAAATAACATTGATATAGCTGTGTGACCTGTGTAGATCATTTTTCTTGTTTCTAAATATTGAGCTCTTTGAACAGAGCTAGCTCTAGTCCATCTCCTGAAATAGAGGCTGACACATAGTAGGCACAGAGACCATGTAGAATAACTGGAGGAAGACCCTTCTTAGAGAGCCCTCAGCCTTGGCAGGCAGACACAAGCTAGACAGTGGGAGTTTCATGTGTGAGGAGAGGTAGAGACCAGCCCCTCAGGAATCAAGAACAAGTCCTGCCCCTAGTCACAGACTCTATAGCCTTGCATCGGACCTAAGCCTTCAATGTAAGTGGCACACTGATAGGCTGAGGAGCGGGATGTCAAGGCTACACAGAGGGCTAGAATGTGCTGGAATGACTGATGAAAAGGAAGAAGCTGAAGGGTGTATAATCTGGGTGAGTCAGCTTCTCGAGACAGAGGGGACTGAGGTGACCACTGTTCTTGTGCTGGCATAGGGATAAGATTTGAAAAGTGGTCTATCTAGTGTTGCATCCTAGGCCTTGGCTCTTTGGGATGCTTCTTTCTTTGCCCACAGAGGTCTGACTGAACCCTGGCCTCCATTCTCCTGTTTGCCTGGACCTCTACTAGGGCTGGGGGTAGGCGGATGCTAGGGCTACAGAGGAAGAATGACCTAAGCCCCAGCTGCAAGACTTAAGGGTTCACATGTTCTCCCTCTTGCTCCTGCTCAGGTGGTGAAGAAAGTGAAGTCAATGCAGATGTTCCATACACCCGTCACCTCTGCCATGCAGGGGGACCGACTGGGCATCTGTGTTACCCAGTTTGACCCCAAGCTGTTGGAGCGTGGGCTGGTATGTGCACCCGAGTCTCTGCACACTGTTCACGCAGCCCTCATCTCTGTGGAGAAGATCCCTTACTTCCGAGGACCCCTGCAGACCAAGGCCAAGTTCCATATCACCGTTGGCCATGAGACAGTCATGGGTCGCACGCTGTTCTTCAGCCCTGCTCCTGACAACTTTGACTTGGAGCCCATGCTAGATTCCTTCGACCTTTCCCGAGAGTACCTCTTCCAAGAGCAGTACCTGTGCAAGGATTCCATGCCCACAGCCACAGAAGGTGATGGCGAGGCAGACCCCAAAGCCGGCCGTGCCCCAGGGGGCCACTGCCCCCGGCAGCAGTGGGCCCTGGTAGAGTTTGAGAAGCCAGTCACCTGCCCCCGACTCTGCTTGGTGATTGGCTCCAGACTAGATGCCGACATTCACACCAACACATGCCGGCTGGCCTTCCACGGTGTCTTGCTGCAAGGGCTGGAGGACAAGAACTACATAGAGAGCTTCCTGCCAGCACTGAGGGTTTACAAGCTGAAGCACAAGCATGGCCTTGTGGAGCGGGTAAGCACAGCCCTTGGGTTTTTTTCCTCTCCTTGCTCAGTACTAGGCCCACAGTCTGGGCTGGGACCAGAGTCAAATGTCCTCAGGTTTCAGAGTAGATAGTTAAGGCCAGGGTACAAAGCAGCCTGAGTCTTTCCCATCATGCCTTCATAGAGTTGGACTATAGCCAGATTCTCCAAGTTAGCAGACTAGCTTCTCCCAAGGCCTCCTGCCTTTGCTAGGCCCAGTGTTTCATGCCACTGGATCCTGCCAGGCCCAGACAAGGTTCTCATAACCAGTGGGGGATACCTGGGACAGTCCAGGTCCACTTCACCTACAGGGTAGGAAAGGGCTTGTGGGTTCAGAGATACAAAGAATAAGGAAAGAAAAACCAGAAAAGTCACTGGCCATCTGGGCACATTGGAGTCACTTTGACTGGACAAAGTTCTGAGATCCTGTCCTATCACTGGAATCTGCAAAATGTGGTATCTTTCCTGAACTGTTGGCACATCTTTTTGTTGAATGGCAGTCCAGACCTAGAATGAAGGGTTCCTCAATGTCCAGGCCTCACTGTCTCTTCTGCCTGGCCCTCTGACTTTACCATGGAGCTTAGTAGCTGTGTGTGGTCCCAAGATATAGCTGGGCTCCCACCAGATCAGTACAAAGACAGCTCCTCCTCCCCATCTTGGTGCAGCTGCTATTACAAGGCCTGACCCAGTGAAGTACAAACCTGGGACACACAGGCATACACTCCTAGGACTATCTTTTTCTAATTCACGGGTATTCGCTAAAGCTCTCTGCCTTCCCCACCTCTCCTCCTTCATCTAGACCCACAGCTCAGGACCTTGGCCTGGGTGAGTTCCATCTACCTCAGCACAGCAGAGATGCTTCTGCAGATGGGGTGATACAGTGGGCGTTACCATTCACCCAACTTGATTTATTAGCAGCATTATAGGGTGTAATTATTCTGTAGTAAAGTATCTATCGGAGAATAATGTCTTCTTGGTATGGCTCCAGGTCTAATTGTTCTCTCTCAGGCCTGTCACTTCCTTAGAGAACTGGGAGGCACTAGTGAGGAGCAAGAAAACACACTGTGAAGTGACCCAGGCCTCCCAAGAACAACAGAAAAGGTCTGGCAGCATCTATGTCCTACCACTAGTCTGAGGCAGTCCGGGACCACCAGCCTTTTCACACTTAGTCCAGAGAGTCATCAGACCATAGACCTGCAGTCACAGGGTTAGTCCCCACATTGGCAGCCCTGGGAGCCACAGACTTCTCCAGCCACCAGGAATGGCTATTTGGTCTTAATAAACACATCCATTTGAATGTAGACAATCTTGACCTCACAGCATGAAGTGAATCTAGAACATAGCAGAGTTCCCAAGTGAACAGAAAGGTTGTTCTGAAGGGTAGCTATGTTAGGCAAGTTCTCTAAGGAAATTGAATACAGAATAATAAGGAAGGACGGAGGGAGGGAGAGAGGGAGGGAGGGAGGGACAGAGACAGAGACAGAGAGAACACAAACAATGTATTGGATTGGCTTACAAGATTCAAGTCTGGAGAGTCCAACAGTGGTCATATTCATGCTGGAGAGCTACAAAACTTTGTAGCTGCTAGAAGCCTCAGTATTCAGGGGACCAATGATGTAGCCCCAACTCAAGGATGAAGGCCTGAAAGGTCTCTGTAAATAGGGAGTCCATGTTGAACAGCTGAAGAAACTGGAGTCGCCTGTCTACAGCAGAAGGGCATTGATAGACTCTCTGGCTCAAAAGAGTAGAGCTTGTACCCACAGGTGGTCTTTGCAAGGCAGAAAAGTATCCTGAACCCCCATCCTTGGCTGTGCTGGCTGACTCCAAACATTCCTAAGTGTGCCTCTGCCAAAGAAGTTTCTGGGTGGTCAGGTGATCTTACAGAGGTTAAATCTGATACCCCTAGGCAGATCTTTCCCCATGCCCTACTATACTGGATAGACTCAGTGCACTGGCCCTGTCTTAGGAACACTCGGTCAGCTCAGGCCCTTGAGGTGTTCTGAGTTGCTAGTAAAGCCAAGTCCTACTTTCATAGACATGTATGAGTGGATACTTCCCATCTGAGCATGGACTAAGCACCTTGGCCTTCTGTTTCTGCTACCTATAAAGGCATCCTCTTTGATAGTCAGCTTTGCTGAGTTTCTGTGTGTAATCTAGCCCTAGATATACAGAAGGTAGCCCAAGATCATCCTCACAGTAGAGGCTGAGAATGAAATAGTAGATCATCAAAATAGTGCTAAGCATTGTTCTGCAGGCAGTGCTTGGGACCCAGGAGATGCTAACTCTGGGAGCACATAGTCTCTTCTGTGCTCTCCTTGCTCTGTTGTGCAGGTCAGGTGCCTGAACATATGGGTGTTCCCGAGAGTGAGTGGTACCTGAGCCCAGCCTGAGCTCTTACTCCAATTCTAGTCATCTTAAATAAGCCTATTTTCTCCAGATCCTTTTTTTTTCCCAACTGGTACAATCAAATACATTTTAATTAACTTACCTTTGGTAAATGGCTTTCCTTGCTTAGTTAACAAATGAGCCACCCAGAAACTTTGGATCCAGCTCCATTCCCATTTTTAATTATTTTGTGTCTACAATGATGAAATACGCTATTTTAAATGTTCTTGTTTTTCTAATCATTGTTATTCTGCGAGTTAGCAATATTGTAATGTCAGGGTATGTTGAGCTAACACATAAATAATAACACACAAGGCTTTGCCAGTGGGGGCTCCATAAGATGATGTCCCATACCCTGCTGAACCTCCATGGCATGCCATTTAAAGCCCATTTTTGTCTTGTTTTTACATGAGAAGTCCACACTGCTAACCAAAATCGCTAGCACTTCAGAGGCAGGAGGATCTCTGTGAGTTCAAGACTAGCCTGGACTACATAGCAAGTTCCAGGCCAGCCAGGACTACATAGAAAATTTACAAAGTTTCAGTGAAGTGTGATTTTCCACTTAAGTATAAACTGCACATGAGTTCCTTCCAAAGAGGACAGGATGAAAAGTGAAAGGCTGAGAAAACTTGCAAACCTGTCTCAAAAGCAAAAATAAATAAATAAATAAATCTTCAGGGGAGTGTAGGGTGCGGTGGGCTATTGGCCATCAATGTTCCTGCAATTCCAAGTCCCTGAATGTCTTGGTCAGTCTCTGTCTTAAATGCTTTCTTGCCAGTAACACCCAGAAACAGTTGTGAACTGCACCTAAATATGGTTGTGCTCAAATAAAACATCCCATTAGTGAACACTAAAATTTGACTTTTACTTAGATCTCATGTATCACGCGATATTCTTTTTAAAAATGTTTTTCAGCTCATTAGACAGACAGCTATTCTTAACTCAGAAGCCATCTAAGAACAGGTCTAGGCAGAGTCTGACCCTCTGGCCAGTTTGCTGTTCCTGGTCATAGCTAAAGCTGACTTGTTCTGCTTGCTCCACAGCCCAGGAATTAAGCTATGGGATAGGGCCTTACAGAGGTAAAGGCCTCTGGAGCATCATTCAGGAGGAGGAGAAGGGGAGGTCTGAAGGGCTGGAAGCTCCCTGGAGATGCTCCACAGGCTGACCCATCTGGGCGATGACTAAAACATGGGTACAGGGGCATCGTGTAAAGGTGCACTGTTCAAATGGATAATATAAACCATGAGTTAGATTTTGATCAGAAAGAAAGAATGAGTGGAATGGAAGAGTTGGAAGAAGTGCTTATTCACAGAAGGAAAACTGGAGTGAACTTGATAAATCAACACAAATAAGAAAAACAAGAATAATGCTAAAAATGATGACAGAGATTGAGGGGACAAAATTAAGAAGTACTTACCATACTAAATAAATTCCAGCTACAAAGACAGACTAGGAGATTGGGTTAAAACACAAACTCCACTGATTCGCTGTGTCTAAGAAGCAAAAGTAAAGAATAAAAGATGTCAGGAGACTGAGCAGGAAGACCACAGGAGTGGACAGTCACCTTTAACAGATGTGGGGCAGTGGCAGAGATGTAACAAAGAGGTGGTAAGCAGCAACAGGCACAGTTACAGCCTGAACCAAGCACGTTAGAAGTAAAGCTCAAAAGGAATCTAGGGTGACAAGGCTATTGGTTTTCAGATGAAGTGCGCAACTTAGCTACATAGTAGTGTGGATTATAAAGGTCTGACAGAAACTATGAGTTACCAAACTATGAGTTACCAGTCAAAGCTGGGCAGAACCACTGGGCCCTGTCCTCAACAAGCTACTAATGCATCAGACTTACACAAGCTGATTTAAGCTAGGGGCCAGAAAAGTGGGTCTGCCTGTGGTCCAACAGGGGCGAAAGCCCATGGAGGGGGTGGGAAACTGCGAGGCGGGAAAGGAGGAACACAATTCCACCTGAGACGGAGAAAGCACAGAAGAGTGAGGGCCTTTGAGGGTTTCAGGTCCAGGAGCTGCTCTGTGACACAGAGGCCAACCAGTGCCTAACTCTGAGCTAGTGTAGAAGCTCTCAGCTGCTCTGCCACATCCTGTCATTCAAGGCCTCCTGACCTAGTCCATCTGGGTCACAAGAATCCATGGAGCCACATCTCTCCCCCATAGCAGCTTTGCTTCCCTTGCCATCCAACAAGAGGTGAGGCAGGTGTCCAGCAGCAACTGCACTCAGGACACCCTCTCTGTGTCTTCCAGCACCCACCTCCTCCCACCTACTGTGGTCCTCAACACCTGGCAGCTCACACAGCCCCACATAAATAATGATACATGGGAGAAAGGTCCTGCCAGCTCTTACTACATAATCTCTTTAGATCTAGAACCTTTATAGAACCAGGCAATGCTGTACACAGCACTAAAGTGGGCCCCAGGGTGTGGCAAGGAGATAAACAAACATGGAAAGTGCTGGTGCTTTGCCAGTCACAAGGCGGCCCTTGTTAAGCCCTGTGCATCATGACCATAGTTCACATGAGCATTGTTCATGGCACACATCCCTGGGTCCAAGCTGAGTAATGACAAGAAACTGTCCCCACTACAGAGGGGAGAAGGTCAAACCAGGCATATTGGCTACTGCAGGTCTGGCCCCATGGCGCCAACCAAAAAGGCCTCAGGCTGAACTTCAGGAGCCTGAGGCATGGACCCAACCAAGTGTAAACATACAGACGCCACCAGGAGCACTGGCCAGCTTTGAAGTCTGACCAGCACTGCCTCAGGCTCCTGGCTCTACTTAGCTCTACTGCTGATGGTGTGTTAAGCCTGCTCAGGGCCCCAGGGAACCTACCACCTGCTTCTTTCTGAGCAGGGACAGCCCAGGTTGGGGGGTGCTATGCAGGTCAACTGTAACACCCTAACCCCTAGAGGGAGTTGCTTCCTGGCCATTCTGTCTGTCTTGCTGTTCTTGCCCATAGGCTCCCAGCCACAGATTGGAGGCTGTGGACCCCTTGAATAGAATTGTCCCAGGAGGCAGAGATTAAGAAGGTCCACTTTGACAGGTTGCTTTCTCATGTTCTAACCTGACCATAGCCCAGCATCTCTCCTGGTTTCTTCCAGGGTCAGAGTCTGATAGCTGGAGCCAGGCTTCACTGCTTTGGAGACTGCATTCATGTCCAGAGGAAGATGCAGGGTCTGTGGGTGGACACAGTAGAAAGCTAGCTTTGGAAGCTAGGACTAAGTTAAGGCACAGTCTAGCATAGCTGTGACATGTCACTCCTCAAACCCAACTCCCCTGTAAGAGTGCTCTACATGTAAGAAGGACCAAGCGGCTAGCATATGGCCAGTGCTCCATAAGATACGCACCCCCTTTTCTCTGTGGAGGGCAGCTGGCAGGGAGCTGTCACTTAGGACCTCTTTAGCCCCAGCAGTTGCCTTATTTACCCAGGGGGGACTCGGGTGATGGCTACACATATAGATCAGGTAAGGGATGTTCAGAGAGGAAGGAGGCCTCGCCTGAAGGAGGCCTGAGAGTCTGTGGTAGGTAGAGGTGTAGGGCAGCTGTCCCAGGTCAGTGACTGGCACCAGGCCTCAGGCTTGCGCCTCTGGAGTATGTTTGATGAGATGAGACCATTGCAGGTTAACTTACTTTCCCTAGGTTTACACAGAGCTTACAGAGAATTTGCGTGTTTCTCACAGTCTTCGATGCCAGGAACATTGTCTTATCCCTTGAAAAGCAGAAACCTGTGTCTTGTGTTACAGAAGCAGAGCCTGAGGTACAGCAGAGTGAATCAGCTTGCCCAGGTGCTACAGTGGTAAAGCAAGAATCAGCCCCATCCCACGGGTTAGCCCGGGGCCTCTGCCTTCTACCAGGCCGGGCATTTAGGGAGGAGGTACCAGGAGATGGTGTTTTCTGGTGATGTGCAAAGAGCACAGCATTATGGTTGTCATCCTCTGTGACTTTGGGTGAGCTGGAAGAGGTGTCACCTCAATAGCAGGGGGTTCCTTCCTTCCTCCTGTGATTAGAGGTCCCTATCTTCTCCCAGGATACTGTCCAGGAGGGAAGTAGAGACTAGGGTACCCTGTGACATGTGGGTCTTGCCCTCCTCCCTATTGATAAGTCTTAATTACTGCATCTGGGGTTTCTGGGTATGCTAGAAGATCACCTGCTCCACATGTCCCTCCATCCCCCACTTCAGCTTGACATTCACCAATACAGAGTCTGCTCTAATGGTCATTCTCCTATCAAGTCTTGGTGTTCTGGCCAGTATCAGTGTGCTAATCCTAACAATGAAAATACTGAAGTTTGGAGAAGTCCCCTGGCCCAGGCCATGATGCTATAAGAGACAGAGCCAGAACTCAAGCAACTAAAACCATTTCCATTCTGGGAACACAGAGCCCTCCCTCCTCACTAAAGTGGGGAGCCTAGCTCAGCTCTCTTCATAGTGACTTCCCTTTCTGCACAGTGAACTAGTCGAAGCTTCAGAACTTGGGCAATTCCCAAGCCTCATCCTGGGAACCAAGCCCTGGAAGAGAGACACGTGTAATGACATAATTATGTGCACCAGCAGCCAAGTCCCTGCTCAAAACCTGGGGACAATGGGGACTCTCCTGGCATGGCAACAAGAGTTGGACTTGGATGCACAGCTGTAACTGCTGAGGGAGCTTGGTCCTTCCAGCAACCACAGGCGGATAGATGAAGCAAATTACTCATGCAAGCAGTGAAAGTTCCCCACTTGAGCTATTGTGACCACTGGCCTGTGTTCACCATTGTCCCCAGGAACAGGGCCACCAGCAAACCCCACAGGCATTGACATCGGTGATTGATTCAGAATACAAGCCCTCCAACTGCTCTGGCAGGGCTCTCCTTGTAGTGTGCTGGTGTCTGCTCTCTGTAGTCTCCTCTCAGTGCAAGAGTCCGTGAGTTGTATTCCTGGGCTTCTTTGACATGTCTTATATCTGGGTCAAGTGCCACACCATGGTTAGCTAGACAGGGCAGCCTGCTAGGTACCAGGTCCTACCATATTACCAGCTCTACCTTCTCTCCCTGCCTCCTCCCTCTAGACCACTTTTGGGAAGTAGAGTCCCTGACTATAGGGACTATCTCCTCTCTGACAGGGTTTTCCCTGAGCTGGGGCAAGCAGGGTTGAGGCTGCTCAGCACCCCTGGGCTGGGCCTCCAGAACCACTGAGTCAGCCAGTTAGCATTAGCCCAGGGGAACCCAGACACCAGAGAAAGCCATGGTGGGCTCACTCACAGAAGTATCATTTCCCTTGCCCTTAGGTCTTAATGAGGACTAGCCAGAACAATTCCATTTGGCCTCTTCACAGCAAGAAGGGCACCCACCTGACAGGCTATGGTAAAATGGGCTTGATGGCCTCCTCTATTCCCCAGCACTGTCCCCAGGAGTAGCCACACTCATAATACCACCCTAGGTCACCCTCAATCTCCTAGGTAGATCTGACACAGTGCAATAGCCATTCACTCTGTTATAAGTGGTAGTAGGAGCTGTAAGCAGACAGCCACCACTATTGAGGGAATGCACAGGGACCTGGAGGCTATAGTCCATCCCCACCCTCCCAGGGCCTAACCTACACTTGGAAATGAAGACAGCGCAGGTTCATGGAGGACATAGTGAATATACTTGGTGCTAGTATATCTTCTGGCCAAGGCATACAACAAGAAAGTAGAAGTGACAGAGATACTTCCTTTAGATTTTAAGACCTTTTAGCTGCCATTCTTGCCATAGCAGAACAAAGGACAGCCAGCAAGATGGAGCCCTGTAACCTCTCCTTAGAAGGTCACAAAAAGCCCACTAACTCCGTACCTTAACCTGGATATTTAAACAATATTGTGGTGCTGAGCACTCACCTTTAATTCCAGCACTCAAGAGGGTCTCTGAGTTTGAGGCCAGCCTATTATTCTATATAGTGAGCTCCGGGACAGCCAGGGGTACATGAAAAACCCTGTCTAAAAAACAAAACACCCTAAGGGGATAGAAATTCCAAAGGAAGTCGAAGACCAACAGTATCAACTAACATGGACCCTTGGGGCTCTAAGAGACTGAACCACCAACCAAAGAACCTTCATGGGCTGAACTTAGGCCTCCCCGCACATATGTAGCAGATGTGCGGCTTGATCTTCATGTTGGTCCCAAACAACTGGAGCATCCTAAAAGCTGTTGTCTGCATGTGGGATGATATATTCTTCTAGCTGGGCTGCCTTGTCTAGCCTGAGTGGGAGGGGATGTGCCTAGCCTAACAGAGACTTGAAATGCCAGGGTGTCCCCCCTGCTCAGAGGAGAAGGGGAAGGGAGATGAGGAAATATTGTGGAGGTGGGCAATGAGTGGGATGTAAAATGAATAAGTAAAAAATAAAAATAATGAAAAAATATGGTAATGTCGGTCTGTAAACAGGACTTCATACATGCCAGCAGCCCTACAGTACTGACTGCCCACCACTGGTCAGCCAGGAGAGAACATAACAAATATGGAGCCCTAGGCCTTCACTCTCCTCCTTGTTTAGGTATCACTAAAACTAATTTCAGGGACTCCTCTGGCAAGAAAGTGATGAAGCTCTTTGACATTCTCCTGATGTTAACAGAATTACCCTGCTCTTTGCCAAGAACCTGGTTTAGGAAAAGAGGGAAGCCCCAATGTCTTTGTGGCATTGAGGGGAGAGTATCAACAGGAGATAAAGCCACGAGCCATGTGAGTGTTCAGTTGGAGTGGCCAATGGCCACTCTGTCAGATTATGCCTGGGGTGACAGGGAGGTTTAGGAGTGCCCAGACATTGGGTTAGAATAGACATTTTCAGATTAACAGGCATGAGCGCGTGCATGTGTGTGTGTGTGTGTGTGTGTGTGTGTGTGTGTGTGTGTGTTGATTTTTAATCTGTAGATCCAAGGAAATCTGGGTGGGGGCTGGTAGTGCGGTCCACCTGGATCTTAAGGTGGGGTAGCAAAAACTACATGCTACAACATTTTCTAGCCAAAAGATGGGAACAGAGGGTAGGAAGGAGTCTTCTGAAGGTGTATGCTACTGTATAGCAGGCCTGCCAGCCAGCTCTATGTCAGGAAGCCAGGCCTGTAAGCTCACTGGACAGCTAGCTCTGGCCACCAAGCTGCAGGGTTGGGTAGGCAGCATCTAAATTGGAATTTGCCCTACTATCTTCTAAAGAGGAAACAAAACAAAACCACATTGCCCAGTGCTAGCATTTGGCCCTTTCGTAGACAAGTCCTGTCTTCCCTAGACTTATGACACGAATGATAAAGTTTGTCTCCAAGAAGCAAAGAGCTACTTAGCTTCCCACCCTTTCTTTCCCCCTCAGTTCTATGCATGGGTGACTGTTCTTCCCCCATTCCCTCTAAACATGTACTTACCAAGCTCTGTGAGGTGTGGCATATAAAAAAGAACCCCTTTCCCTGAGGGACATTTAATCCTCTAGAGGATTAAGTGGACAAACTATATTGGATTTTAAGACAGAGTAGCCAAGCTCAGAATAGAGGTTCCACTTCAACCCTGGAAGTAGGGAAGGCTACCTGAAACAAGATTCAGCGTGAAACCAGGGTGAGTAGGGAGGACTCCCCCAGTGGACAGAGGATGCAGGTGAGAGGCATGGCAGAGGGGCCTGGAGGCTGTAGAGTGACAGATTTCAAAGCTTCCTCTAATGGTGGTGAAGGCCTCACAGGTCTGTGTTTAATTGCAGTGTGGTGTGTGTGTGTGTGTGTGTGTGTGTGTGTGTGTGTGTGATTGTGTAGCAGGTATGTGATATTGAGGGTGGTAAACATGAAAGACCCCAGGTGAGTGGCATAGGCTGTGAGCAGTGCTGTGGAGGGCTGGGAAATGGCCCTGCTCTGATTTAAGTATTGAACAAGGGGATAAGGATGACATAAGGTCCAGTTATAACCTGAGAACACACAGACAAAGGGAAGGCCACAGGATCACAGAGGCCTGAGATCCCATCCAGGCCTGTTCTGGCTAGTCATGCATCCCCACAGATGCCAGCTAGGTGTGTGCCTTGATGTCGCACTAGAGGTGCTTGGGAATAATGCAGGTCTTTGTGGGAAGAGTAAGTAGGATGAATTTGGTTTTGGTTTGGCACTGGTAATGAGCTTTTTTTTTTTTTTTTAAAGACAGAGTCTTACTAGTAGTATATAGCCTGGGCTGACCATGAATTTTCTAAGTATCCCAGATTCTCTTGAACACATTGATTAGCCTCCTGCCTTGACATTCTGAAGACCTGGAATCATAGGCATGTGCCACCAAGTCCTACTGGTAATGTTAAGAACTCAGAGCTTACTTTGGTCTGAGGACCTCCTTTCTCATTCTTGGACATAGTGATGCTGGAGGGAATCTGAGTCTCAGGTGCATCTGTCCCCAGTGAGCCTCGGTACCATGGCAGGACTCTAGCCACTACTTCAGTATAGAAGGAGCTACATTAGGCTTTACAAAGGGCCTGGCAGGCCTGGGCTGGATCACTGTGTACTGCTCCTCAAATCTGACTCCCCTTAGGTAGGATGAAGTCCTTGAAGGTGAGGAGGGAGCAGAGGAGATATGATAGACAGCCCATGGCAACAAAGACTGATCATGACTTGAACACTTTCAGTCATGAGATCATGGTTGGACTGCTCAAGCTGGACCCATTAGGCCAGTTAAGCTAAATATGCAGGCCATGGCAGGCTGGGCTAGAGAGGTGAACAGTAAATGGATCCTGCACTGTTGATCAGGGAGCCCTGCTCTGCACAGTGATCCTAACATGGTTGTGGGAATGGGCCTCTATGAAGCAACAGACTCTACTGTATACCATTTGTAATTGGGGTATATAAATCAGTGGAACTTCAGGGTGCCAGTGAGGACAAGGCTGGTGATGCTGTCTCAGAGACCCAAGTAGACATACCCACTCTCCAAGAGCAGGGACTGCCCTGGGAGAATGTGCTTGAGCCATCTCAGAGGGGAAGGTGGAGTTGCTGTATTGGAAAGAGGCTTATGGGTTACAGAGGGCTGCACAAGTGGAGATTGTAATTCTTATCATTGTTTGTATCCAACTCATCAATCACCAGGAGAGAAGGTTTGTGTTGCCTTTTATCTACTGCTATGAATCAAGGAGAATAAGATATGTTTTCCAGAAGGGTTTTAGGGTAAATGAAACAGTTTCTACTTTTCAAAACAATCCATCCAGGCATCTTTATTAGCAGTGAGATTTTCTGCACCTTAGCAGGAGATAGCTCAATGGCCCAGGGTATGCACCTCAGAAGGGGACAACCATTAAAAGTGTCTGGAAGGAAATGTCCTCTATGTGTGGCTATCAAGAAAGAATATGTTTGCCTTTTAAGAGTGAAAGGCCAATAATTCTCTATTTTAACTTTCTAACTTTAATTTTGAACAGGTAATTTCATTTCAAAGACCAGAACATAGGAAAGATATACAGTGAAAAATTCTCTAGGTTCTCCATGCCCTTCCCCTGAGGCAGCAGCTTCTCCTAATTCCATGTACCATACTGCACACAGTTCTGCTGATGCCTATCCAATGCCCCATGTCCTTCATACCTATCCTTCTCTGGGGTCACAGGGTGGCCAACAGGAGCCATGCACAGTTTTTTCTATGCTCAGGCTGGGACTTTGGGTTGTTCTGCCTTTGCTTCTAGGCACTACTAATGAGGAGCACCTTGACAGGCATATCTAAAGGGCAGTTTTCTAGAAGCAGCGTGCATGGATGAAAGGTCTATGAGTGCATTTTCCATAGCAGTTGGCAAAATGACGAGTACTTTTTATAATAGGGTCTGACTTAGTGACCAAGTGCAGCATCTGCAGAGTGGGCTGGTGAGGGCAAAAACCAGTCAGGTAGAGGATGGGATGTCACTCCCAGCTGTGATGAAGCTCTTGTTGACAAGACCCTGACAGGCTAGCTACATCTGTAGCTAGCCAGGCTGGGTTCCAGGAACATGCATGGGAGAAAAGAGTTTGTGGTAGAATCCATTCAGGTTGCCCCCAGCCAACAACTTCACTCACATGTGCCCCACATGTACCCACAAAGAGGTAAAGGGACAGCCACAGTCCCAGCAGGGATGTGACCTTGAAGAAATACACCTGGCAAGTCAGCAGGGGCCAGGGACCATAAGGAAACCTAGCTGGAGACTGACTGACATTGGGCATCATAGAGGGCAGATTGCTGGCTAAGAAAGAGTAGTTGGTACAACACAGTGAGCAGAGAGGAGCTTCAACCAAGGCATGTGGGTAAGACAGGATGGTAAGGCAGGGCTGCTCCTTAGAGTCTCCCCTATGGAAAAGGCCGAGACAGGTGAGAGAATAGCTGATATAGGGAATATGACCCAAGGCCACCTCTGCTCCACGGGCTCTCTGACCCTGGCACACTTGTATGTTGGCTTTAGTATGGGGCCCATGAGGTTGCCATGAATGTTGACCCTTCTTAGTGCCCGTGTTAACAGAGTATGGTGAATGTGTGATCTTTCAGGCCTTCTTCCTACTCTGTATACATCATTATGTATGAGGTGGGCACATCAGTTCTCAGCATGCACTACTAATGCCTCCTCTCCTGTGTGGGGACAGGTAATGGATGACTACAGCGTGATTGGACGTTCCCTGTTCAAAAAGGAGACCAACATCCAACTCTTTGTGGGGCTTAAGGTGCAGCTGTCCACAGGGGAACAGGGTATCATCGACAGTGCCTTCGGCCAAAGTGGCAAGTTCAAGATCCACATCCCTGGTGAGTGCAGCTGCATCCCTGCAGAGTGTGGGAGAGATGGAGGGCCTGACAGCATTGCTAACTTTGACTTCTGGCTAAGAAGCAAGCATGGGTCCTGATCGGGGACTAGACGGGAACAAGGTCAGGGTTGAATTTTATACCACTGTTTAATATTTGGAACACACCCTAAGCTTCCTTATGAAGTAAGTATTGATCTTACAGAGGAGAAAGGGAAAGGAAAGCCTGCCAGGGCTGGCATAGCACTATGATGCCCAGTAAATTCAAGCTAATTGCAGAGACTATCAGGCTCAGGGCCATGTGCATGGCTGGGTCAGGGTGTGCACCTGCTTCTGAAAGTTTAGCCTGTGTTTTTTTCATGTAGTCATCCCTTAGGTCATGTGTGTGTCTGTACCAACTGCATTTTTTTGAAGCTGACTGTATATCAGGCCAATGCTTGGTACTAGAGGTGTGCAGATTGTCATGGGAGATGACAGATAGTGAGCTGTGGATATTTATTATATGCCCCCAGGCATTGCAAGACAAGTGCACAGACCTGAGCTGGTATATACAAGATGTATGAAGATGTATGAGATGTATCAGATGTATGAAGTCTTGAGGTGGAAATTAGCTGGAGGGATGGCCATCCGAGGTAGGGATGCGCTGGTGTGGGAGTGATGACAGTGTGAGGTAGGCATATGCTGAGTATTTGAGGGCTGCAAGTCCCAGGGTACTGAGTGCCAGAGGTTGGATGGAGGCAGGATCATGCACGGGTGTGTGAGGGCTGCATGTTTGATTTGACATGCTGAGTATGAAAGAGCTGGGGGTCATTGGTGGGAGTATTCTTGGGGGATGGACAGATAATGCACTTGGGGTAATGGGCAGGTTGCAGGTAGGACTTGTGCATAGCTTCTTATGCCACAGGAAGGACTGAAGGGTCTGTCTGTAGTAGTGCATGATGATCCCCAATCTTTGGTAATTTTCAATTGAGCAAAGTTGAAATATTTATAGGGAACCATATATGATATCACACAGACTCATATAGTCCTCTCGGGGTCCAGAACCCTGTGTTGGAAAAAAAGGTTGGGTGTGAAGGGAGGCTTAGATGAGGTGAGCAAGGTCATCATCACCTTGGTTTGTAATTTTTGGCTAAGTCATCATCCCTGACTCAGTCCCAGGAATAAAGCTCCTTTGCTACTCCTCCGGTAAGGCTAGGGAACGCACAAAGCCACAGATAATATTGCCCTCTCACAAAGGAAGGCAGTAGTCACCAGAGACCCTCTCCATCATCTCTGTTGCAAGGAAGCAGCAGGTATGCCTGCAGCAGAGGCAAGGACCACTCATTGTCCTGTATAGTCAGCTGCATACCAGCTGGGCACACAGCTCAACTGGAACACAGTGTCTGCACTCAAAGAATTCACAGCCAGTTCTGCATCTTCTTTGCAGTGCTTTTGAGTCTCCACTGTGACATCCCTGTGCCAGGCCCTAGGACTAACAATGTGAACACAGTTGAGATGACTCCATGTCAGTGGAGCTTACAGTGTCATCTGTACCACAGGAGTTCCACAATATCACTCTTGAACTGTTCACAACTCTGGAAGTCTGGAGGCTGGAAACCCAAGATCAGAGAGTGAGCAAGGCTAGCTCTCTTTGGTTTACAAATGTCCTTTCTCTCTGTGTCCTCTGGTAGCCAACTCTATGTGTATCTATCTTAATCTCTGTCTCTCTGTCTCTCTGTCTCTCTCTGTCTCTCTCTGTCTCTCTCTCTCTGTCTGTCTCTCTCTGTCTGTCTGTGTGTGTGTGTGTGTGTGTGTGTGTGTGTGTGTGTGTGTGTGTGTGTAGGGGCACTTGGTCAGGTATGAAGATAGACCATGCATAGGCATTCTCAATGTTTGCATGTCATTAGCCATGCTAAGGCTGGGCGGGAAGATGTATGGTGTTGTGTCATCTCACAGCAAAGCCCCTCACTGAGTGTAGGGTTTGGAAGATTTCCCCAAAAGGTGTTATGGCTCCCAAGATTGTGCCCAGAACACACACGAGCCAGTGTGCATCCTGTCATGCACGGTGCCCATGAGTGGTAGCAAGAAGAATGGTTGAGTAGATAGAGTCGGAGCCTGAAACCAGTTACTATGGGCAGGAGCCAAGTTCATGCTTACCGGTGGGTCCCGGGTCATTAGTGAGCCACGGGAGTGTGTGTAGAGGATGCCTGTGGAAGTCAGAGCCAAAGCCTGGGCCAGCAGTATGAGGCAGAGCTTGACCTGAAATGCCCGCCCCCCTTGTGCTCATAGAGCTAAGCAAAGAGGGAGGATCTGCTCTCTCAAACCTTTCTGTACACACCCCTGTGTTCCAGCTGTGGCCTGTGTCTTAGTGACACCTGAACCCAGTGTGCTGGTTTTAGCTCCTCCCAGGAGCAATCTGGTATAGAAGACTATAGAACTAGCTTCTTAGGGAAGCACTGGGGGAAGGGGTGATGGGAGAGAGAGCATTTGACCCTCCTCTTTTGACCCTCCGCCTCCAGAGGAGTGGGAAGAAAAGTTCCCCAGACAACAGAAGGAAGAAAATCATCCAGGATGGAAGGAACAGAGAGTGCTAAGTTGTCACAGACTGGACAGAGTGTAACACAATTTGAGATTCTTAAATAATAACAGTGTAATGGGCATTGAACATTGTGCTGTGTGGGACATTGTTCTAAGTGCTTTATGTGGTGCAGCCGTTTACTTTGGTGTGTCCAAAATGCTAGTCTGGGAACAGTGTTTAAGCAACTGTACTTCTCCCCCCAACAAGGTCTTACAGGACTGTTGCTCCCTGGTGCTCGCCCTCTGTACCAGCAGAGGCTTGTCCTTGAATGGTGAGAAGAAGTAAGGACTTTACTCCTGGAGGCCTTGAACTTGTACCTGTCCTAACTTTGGGTCCTTCTGCTGTGGGCTTGGACTGTGTACTGAGGGTGCTTTCCAATATCCCCAGCCTCTTCTCCCTGCACAGTGCTGAGCCGTGGCCTTCCACCTGATATCTCAGGGTACATTCAAAAATAGGTTTCCCTGTGCAGAGCTCTGTACTCAGCATGTTAGTACAGACACTAGACTTACTGAGAGCCTCTGTGGTTCCATTATTGACCTGGAGGGTGGTAGTAGCACACACCTTTAACCCAGCACTCAGAAGGCAGAGGCAGGTGAATCTCTGTGAGCTAGAGGACAGCCTGGTGAGAGTTCCAGGATAGCCAGGGCTACACAGATAAGCCTGTCTCAAACAAACAAAAAATAGCTATTGACCAGGAGGGGTGTTACTAGCCCAGAGGCAACCTCTGCCAGGTCACATGCCAGGAGTGCAGAAGAGGTCTGGAAGGGACGGAAGAACATATGCCATGTCAATCATTGCTGGCACTGGGCACCAGCTTCTGCCCAAGAGGTGTTGCAGAGATCAGTTTTCCATCGTGTGCAGCCTTTGTGGGAAGCTCTCAGGGAGGCGGTCACTCACTGCAGATCTGACAATAAAACAATGTTCCCATCATGGAGGCTAGACAGGTGCTGTGCCCTCCCTGCTGAAGCAGAGTTATCACCATGATGTCTATAGGACAGTGACAAATAGTCAATATATGGCATGTTGGCAATAGCTGATGCACCTATAAATGTCATCTTCATCATTTCTGGGGTTCCTTCCTGGTGAGGTACCTGAGAAAGCCAAAAGGTGAATGGTCACAGCAGCAGCAGTCCCCAGGCTGAGTGAGCCTTTACCCACAACTCTCAGAGTCTGTGAGTGTGACAAAGTAAACAGTCCGGGTCAAATGCCTTACCAAGTTACATGGCTGAAAAGGGACTTCATTGGGCCCAGTGTGTCTGCCTGCAGAGCCCATTTTGGTGCTGAGAACTGGGCTGCAATGGGAGATGACACTTAGTCTGGGAACCAAGTGGCTGGGGTGTGTAAGGACGTAGTGCCTGCCATGTAGGCTCCAGATTCACCACATTCTTGCCATCATCCTCCAGCTGAATTTAGATTGACCCCTGGTCTACTACAGGTGTCCCTAGAGAGCACCTGTGACCTAAAGAAGATCCACTCTGAACTGAACTTGGTTACCACTGCCCAACAATGAGTTAGTCAGGTCCTCGGGCTTCAGTGGGTCCAGACCAAGGGGCCATGATGTTCTTGTGAGGTTTAGAGGACAGAAGAACGCTATATGACTGTGGCAGAGAGCTCTTCCATCCTTGGCACGGCTGCCTGCAGCACAGGCCGCTGCTCCAACCCCAGATTCTCCACCGAGGATCCACCCACTCAGTCCCCCATCTGTCTGCGTAAGATGTGTAAGGAACCAGGACCCAGGTGTCCTGGTCTTGAATCTGACTTCACTGGACTTACAGATTATGTTAGCCTGAAAAGCAGGGCAGTTGTTCATAGTCTCCTCATCTCAGGTTTTTAGGCTTGGTTGAATGGTGGGTGGGTTTGGGTTTGGTTTTATTAAGACTTCCTCTCTCATCTGTAACTCCGTAGGCCAGCAAGCCCCCAGCTCTTTCACCAGTGCTGGGACTGCAAGCACAGAAAGCCACCATAGTAGATTTTTTACATTGTCCTGGAGGTTGATCTCAGGTCCTCATGTATGCAGTGAGCACTTCACCAGCTTGCTATCTCCTCAGCCTTCCTCCTGGCACTTCTCACATACAAGTTTGAGGAGGAGAGGACACTGAAGTGTCCGAAGACTGTAGTATCTCAATGTGAGTGCCACCTCATCAGAATACACAGGTGGGATTGGAAGGCCAGCCCCTCCACCTGTTGAAATTTCAATGACTGGTTCCCTTGGGAAATGTGATATGCCACATTGCCAACAACCCTGATACCTTTGTCTGACCCAGCAGAGTTTGCAAGAGGTCATCCTGAATCTGGCATCTGTGAAACAGGGAAGTTCCTGTGAGAGCTCAGGATAGATTGACTGTGTGGCACCCAGGGGCCTTACCAGTGAGCTCATTGGCCTCTGCCTGGCCTCTTCCCATCTCAGCAGGGGGAGTGACTTCTCTCACAGGGGCTAGGGCTTGTCCTGTGTCTGTCTCCAAGTGGGAAAATAGGAAAGAAAACAATTTCTCTACCTGCAACCTAAAAGCAATAGCTCAGTGTGTGTCTGCTGTGAGCCAGCTCGGGCAGGAGGAGCTCTCTGTTCCCACTATCCTCGCTTAGCTTGCTTTCTCTATCATCTTACTTCAGAAGAGGTTGCTCTACATGCTCGCAGCTCTAGCTCACACCCCACACGAACACCTACACTCCTCTCCACACAGTGTTGGGTGCTATGAATTTTCATGGCAGCCCTCCCTGGTGGAGTGCAGCAGTAGACAGCCACCTGAGCTGAGGCTGGACCTGGAGACCCAGGGCTCCATACATGCTCAGTGTTTCCAGCACCTGAGAGATAACAGCAGTGGTGGAGCACCTTTCTAAGCTTTCTGTAATATGAACTGTTTGCTTAGAATTGGCTCTTAGAAGTTAAATTGTTCTAATTTTCACTAGGAAAGCACATGTTTAGAAGTTTCCTGCCAGCTTCTACATTGAGTCACCTCACCTCCTGCTCCTTCCAGCCACGTAGATGGAGTGGATTTCAGCTTTCCTATCCTACGCAGTCATCCTCTGTAGTCAGGGCGCGAGCGTGTGTGTGTGTGTGTGTGTGTGTGTGTGTGTGTGTGTGTGTGTGTAATACAGAGGCTGTAGTTTCCAACCTGAACCAAGCCAACTGCACAGTTCCCACTTCTAGACTTAACCTTGGGCTGACCTTTCCTTATTCTAACCATATACCATATAGCATAAGCACATTACCTTAGTAACCCACACATGCTTGGGGTACTGCTGCCCATATGGCCCTTAGTCCTCCATAGCACCTGCACCTGTGATCCTAAAGCCTTGTGCTCTGCCCTGAACCCAGAGCCAGGTCCTGTGATGGCAGTTCTGCCACTCCACGAATCCTTGAGCTTTCGGAAGTTGTTGCTCAGGGCAGTGACAGAAGGGCTTCTCAAAGGTATAATCCTGTCTTAGGCAGCCTAGGAGCCACCAGGCACCCTGCTGGGCTTTCCTACCTGCCCTGGCCAGATCTTATTTCTAGCGGCTGTTCTCCCCCAAGGGTGCCTGGCAGAGGAGGCCAGTGTCACAGTATGATGGGTGCTAATGGTAGATGAACCTGGTAACTAACTGCCTGTGGAGACCTAAAAGCTTCTGCTGAGAACATAAGACTGACTGAGATGCCAATTCATCCAAAGTGCTGGCTTTCTCCAAACATCCTTACAAGGGGCCCCCAGCCAACTTGGGGAGACAGCTGGGTCTCACCCATGATACCCAAAATGAAACAACGCTCCAGAGCAGCAGTTCATTCCACTGGGTTCTGCCCCACAGCTAGCTGCCAACTCCTACAGGGAGGCAGGAAAATAGCTCACTGGGAAAAGAGAGCTGAACAAGGGTGAGGGGTGAAAGTTGAGGTTTCAGAAAATCCTATAAAAATGAAAACAAACCATCCATCTTTCTCCCGGCGTCTTACCCCGACGGTGCCCTTTCTGGATCTTGCCCTGAAGTCTATAGAGACAACAACTCTGAAATCTGACCCAGCCCCCATAAGCTGCTGCCACCCCAGCCTAAGGCTGCCCTAGACAGAGTCAACCTGGTACCCTGAACAGGGATCACTTTGGGGTGTCTTCTCCCCCTAAATGAATAGTCTCCCCCAGCTTTGGCCATTGAGGCATTTCAAAGCAATTGTAAAAATTATATGAACCCCATCGAAGAACTGTTACAACAATGTTTATTCCCAGCATTTGAAACAAGGACAATGATATTATAAATAATTGTAGATGATGAAGATAGGCAAGAAAAAATAACATAATTAAAAGAATTTTACAAGACGGCCCGTTCACAAAGATGGATGGAGTAACACAATACGATGAAAATATCTGCAATTAACATAAACCGGCGCAGTGGACAGAAACCAGCTGCTGGTCAACCTTCCCACAATGTCCCGTCATCCACATGGGCAGTGCTGGGGCTTCTCACAGTGGTCATCATGGCTCTGGGGCTCCAGGAAGAGGCAGTCTGAGGGTTCTTTACTGGCAGCAGTTGGAGGCCTGGAATCCAGGACCTCTTTAATAGAATTTTCACAAACCAAGGAAAACCCAGGATTCAGAAAGTCACAGGACTTGCCACAGAACTTCCCTCAGGAACCCCTCCCTAGCCCAGGATGACATTAACTCCTCCAAGTTCCCCATCGTAGCACACACCAAGCCCTCCCATAACTAAACTTCCTACAGCTTCTCCCAGGGACTGTGTCCCCTCCCTACACTGCCCCACCTCAGGATTGGCACATGCTAGGTGCTTCGTTACTCTGGGTTGGTCAACAGATTGATAGCCTCAGGCCATTTGTGTGGTGTAGGGAGCAGAGTGAGGTGGCTGTGCTTATGCAGTTAGAAAGTAAGCAGAGTACAGTCTGGCTGGACACAAGTGCTTTGGATGCCTGGTGTCTGCTACTGGACCCACATCCTTACCTCCTGTCTGGGCAGGGACAGCCCAGAAGCAGCAGGTCACTTTATGCCTCCTGTATGTCTGTCTCCTCTTCATCATGATTTGATTTTTCTAAAATAATAATAATAACAACAACAACAACTTGTTTTCATTGAAAAACGTATGCCAGACAGTACAGAGCTAGATAGTCCTGTTGCCAACAAATTAGGGAGATGGGACTTTGTTTGGATCTCTCCACAGCCTCACCTAGATGGTCCCTGCCTGTAGTCCTAGCATTTAGGGGGCAGAGCCAAGGGTTTGATGCCAGCCAGAGCTATATGGAGAAACCCTGGTTTGGAGGGGGTTACTTTGGTTTTTATGCATATTTTTGTATTGTTTTGCTTTGCTTTGTTTTATTTTTTTTAAGGAAGTATAGATAAAGCTGAAGTTGAGCCCTCCTTGGAGGTGAATGTCACTCTCTTTAACTGGCCTTGTGCTCCAGTGGATCATCTCTCCCTGTTTGATGACTCTGTTAGTCCACAAGCTAAGTATCCCTTATCCAAATACCTAAGACCAAATGTCCTAAATTTTTCAGATTTTAGAGTATTTAGAGAAATCACTAGCTAAGCATCCCTAATGCAGAATCAAAAATGCCCTAAAATCTGAGACTTTTTGAGCAACACATAGGCACTCAAAGAATTTGAGCTTGGAAGCTCCTGGGTTTTGCCTATGTCGTTTTTTAATTTTATGGACATGGCTATAGGTTGTTTCTGTTCCGAGGCTCCCTGTCCTATAGCAGCTTACCCTGTCTAACCACAGTATCTCATGATTTGAATAACATTTAACCACCTGTCACCTGTCTGAGGTTTCCAGGGCATCCCACTTCTCCACTCCACAGAGATACATGAGCAGCTCTGGGTAGATGCTAACAGCAGAGCTGTTCCAGTATCACAGGTGACAGAGGCCTGCCTGCACGCAGTTTGCATACCTGCCATCCCCAGCAGTGTGCTCTCTCATTGGCCATTTCTTGCCAGTTCCAGATGCAGAAGGTGGTTTTCAGAGCTGCTGTGCTCTCCTGGTTTCTCAGATGTATCACGTTGGACTTCTCTGAGTAGAGTGGCCTTGGGTTTTCCGGTGGACTTGTGCCCTGGGGGTGTCAAGAAGCCTTTGTTTTTAGTTAGAAATCAGGCTCTTGTGTGTGCCACCTGATTTCCTGCTAGCTTTGACTTACTGTCAGTAACTGAGAATCAAAAAACCTTGGCTTCGTGGGAGTTAACCAAGCAAAAGTGCTTTGGCTGCAGTTCATGTGAAGGGGGAAGTGATGTTCTAGAGGTGAAGGATCGGGTGGCAGGAATTCTTCTAAAGCAGGCGGCCCTGGTTCAAGAAACAAGCCCAGCCTGGAGCTGGGTGGGGTTCCTCAGACAAGTAGCTGTGCAAAGGCCCCAGACAAGACCCAAGGTAGTAGGATAATACGAGGCAGAGGCTGTGGGGAGGAAGGAGAGGGATGCAGTGGGGGAGCACAGTGTGGAGAACCAGTGAGTGGTGTGGAGAACTGAGGGGGAGGTAGCGGGCCTGGAAGCCAGGAGAGGGCTCAACACATGTACTTATGTGAAGCCACTTTCTTGGTGGCTTCAAGCAAAGCTCTAGGTCTCTTTAAAACTGGAGTCAATTCAGCTACCTCCTATTGCTCTGAACAATAACGTCTGTAGTCTCTACCTGCCCAAAGCCCTCCAAGACTCCAAAAAAGTCATCTATGGCTGCCTTCAGACTCTTGGGCCTACTGGCGAATGGGCTGAGGCAGCCTCCCTACCTAAAGCTGGGCACAGAGGCAGGTGGAGGAGGAGAACAGAGCAGAGGGCTCCAGGCACTGGACTTCTTCAGTCATGTCTTCGTGCATCCCACCTGTGTGTGCCGTCCTCTGACAAGAGGGAGGTGAGGGAGAGGCCAGCTTCCTGACGGGGCAGTTGTGAGACATTCATAAAACTTTTATTGGACTTGCCACCCTTCCAGATAAATATTTTTCAATTTTATGAGCTCGTTTTAGGGCCTAGGCTTAATCCTGGCTTTGTAGCTGCCTTAAAAAAAAATTAAATATTGTTTTGGCAAAAGGAGCCCCTCCCCCATGCCGCCAAAGGCTGCTCATAAATCCCTGTGCTCAACTCTTGCCCCTGCCCTCTTCACCCGGCTCTCTTCCCTCCCACACCTTGTCCTAGAACAAGATGGGATCCAGTGTATGGCCACAAAAGAAAGTCCATAGCAGAGTCCCTGAGGTTCCCAGTGGGGTTCACACAGGTACAGCTGCCCCCCTGTGTCCCAGGCCTTCAGTAAAGCCCCTTGCATCCTGTCCTCTTTCTGCTGTCTTGAGGACTGTCCTCTCAGGCCAGCACCCATGGTTGCTCCTAACTTAGAGCTCTGCCTCTTCCCTGATGACCCTGGTGCTGTCAGAAACTTTCTGTCCTATGTCCTTATTGGGCGTGAGTCTGTCTGTCACTCTTGGAAATGCAACACTCTCTTCCCCATGCATGGCCTCAGATCTGGGTGCCTAGCAGCACCCAGCAGGCAAGGGTGGCAAGTGCTGAGTGGGAGGTGTGTGGTGGCTCTGGTGGAAGAATGAGTTGACATAGTTCAGACTTTGTTTTTATGTGATACTGCCCTAAACACTGTCATGTTAATTCACAGCCTCATCACAACCCTGTACAATAAGTATTTTAACTCTCCCATTTCTCAGATAAAGAGATTGAGGTAGGGGCAACCAACATCCCATATGAAGCTGCACAGTGATTGGATACTGGGCCAGAGACTGGATCTTGGTGGTAAACAAAGAGCCTGTGCTCTGGCAGCTATGCAGATGCCTAACTCTGAGGGACAATGGCCCACTGAAGAACTTGGCTCTGGTTCAGAGGTGGTTGGGACATTCACACTTAAAGAGAATGGAGTAGTGAAGAGAGATGGTGAACAAAGTGGGGCAGAGAGGCACTTAGACTCCACCACAGTGCTTGTGGTATTGCCAAGTCCTTCAGGCCTCACAGCAGTCTTGTGTCACAAGCAGGGCTCATCCTCGCCTGTCCCCTGGCCCCAGCATACACAAGGCATGAATGCAGCTGAGGATGAGGAGGGTTCATGAGCATGGCACCAGCTTTCTCATTCATCTGCTGCTTCCTGACTGTCTGCTGGGCCAGGTGCCCTGAAGATTTCCTCACTGACATCTTCCTCTGCCCACCAAAGAGCAGGCATTGCCCCATATCACAAAGGGTAGCTATGGGTCAGTGGCACAAGGGCTGGCCAAGGCAACTGCTTGGCTGGGGAGAATAGCACCCTGCCCAGCTACTGTGCTCCCTCCTGACCCACAGCAAGAAAAGGTACCAGGCCTGGGCCTGCTGTTCCTATCCCCGCCTCATCCTGCCCCTGCTCTAAGGCCCCAGATAGTCACCCAGAGTATAACTGGCAGTCAGGATGCCTATAGACTCCAGAGGTACCATTGCTCAACTGACTCAAGGGAGGTTGTCCCTGTCACAATACCTGTAGCTCTGTAGATAACTGAGATGGCCACCAGGCAAGCAAGGAGTACAGGAAAGTTGCTTTTCTGGGGCCACCATAGAAAGCAGAGACCAGGTGTTGCCATAGGAATGTAGGCTCACATTTATAAAGTGCACATACCCAGGGGCCAAGGTTGGCCTGTGACAGCCAAATATGCCTGTATCTATAGAGTACAGGGCACCCAGACTCATGGGACAGCTCCACATGCACAGGCATAACCAGTCGGGTCCCACTGGTTTCTTGTACACAGTCACCTTGAGAACTTCCGAGCCTCATTCCCACTTCCCAGGCGGCTTGGGCAATACAGACCTCCCAGAGCCAGCCATGGCTCTTGAGGTCACAGACTTCTGTTGCTTACCCACATGGGCAGAGGAGGCTGAGCCTATGGCATTGCAGGCAGAATAGTACCAGATAGGCCTGAGTGGGCTGGTGCTGTGGAGGAGCGGACAAACATCCCTAATAGGCTGCTGGTGCTGCTTGCAGCATCCCAGTCCTCTCATGGCACTCAGACACACAGCATCACAGTGGCCCATTTATGTCACTGGATGTGCTGTTTTTGACAAAAGGCCAGGTTTCCAAGAACAGTAACACACAATGCTCTGGGAAGTGAATTGATCTGAAGAAAGCTTTCTCGAAGAATAGAGAGAACTGCAAGGGACATTGCAAAACAGTGCTGCTACAAAGTGGATGTGTGAGCTAGGAGTATGGTGGGTGATGAGGGACCATAGCTTGTCTCAAGTTAAAGAAAGATGCAACAAGCCAGCCACACCTGACATCCATCCTTGCAAACATAATTCAGAGTTTCGAGAAGCAGGCTTCCCTGGTCAGAATTGACATGTTCCCTCCTGACCCTTGGACACCAGAGCCCACTTCTTCCTTCAATATGTGGGCAACTATGTTGGAACCCTGGCATCAGGCACAGTGCATGCAGGGATAGGTAGCACCACAGCCAGCTTGTTTACACAAGCTGCTTACCACTGCCCATACAGACTGCCTTGTAGTGTGTCAACAGAGCAATAAGGTATAGGCCTTCAAAGGAGCTCTCCGGGCCCCCTGCTTTCCCACCAATGCTAGAGCTGCCTAGGGCAGCCGTGGAAGTCTTAAGGAGTAGTGCAGGCCGTAGTACTTACAGCCCTCTCAGCTCCCCTTCTCCCACTGTGGGCAGTGTACTTTAGGGATATCTCCTGTTCTGGCTCTTCTCATCGGTCTGGTTTTCCTTGTAAAAGAAAATCAGAACTCAGAGTGAGTAAAAACTGCACTGTAGGTTAAAAGCTGGGTACAGCTCTCCCCACTGAGGGCCCTGACAGCCTTTGCTGAGATAAGTTCTGGTTTCTCCTCAGTTTACTATGCTGTTAATGGCAGAGTCTGGGAGACAGGGCCACAGATAGTATATGTCATTTGGGCATAGCACTGGCCACGAGTCCCTGATAGACTAGCCACTGCTTGCCATGGAACCCTTTTCTTCAGTTTACAGATGGGACTGGAGAAGGAGCATGCCTAAGGACACCCACCCTGAGCACCAGGGAGCAGCCCTAGCTGTCTCTAACACCCCGCAGTTAGACAGCCTGACATCATGGTGTGTGTGTGTGTGTGTGTGTGTGTGTGTGTGTGTGTAAAGATGGTCCAGATACAGGGGTTTTGGGTTTCGTTGGACACAGTTATTTTATGGATGTACCCTGACTTAATGGGGATATTGCATTAATCATGCTGTCTTCATGATGTGGTCAGGAGTGGGCCTGTGTTCCACTTCCTGCAAGAGCAGGAAGCAGACTTCTAGTGCAGGGCTGGGGCTGACACAGCCAAGCCAAGTTGTTCTTCAGAACCCACAGAGAGGTAGCCAGTACTCTGTACTAGTGGAGCCAAGGGACACCAGCATAGGACATACACGGTCCCTGCCAGAGACCTGAGCCATGAGGACACAAACATATATTTATTGAGAGCAGGCTGTGCAGCTGCTGGGCAATATCCTCAGATTATAGCATCTAGTAGGCTGCAATGACTTCTGATAGGGCTGTCACAGAAGAGAGAGATTTGTGTTGTTTCTGTGTGCCATGCCTCTGCCCCACATCCTTCAGTACCCCAGTCCTCATGCCCAGCTCATGGAAGGTGGTGCAAGCAACTGGTAAGTCGCTGTTGTGCTCTTCAGTAAGCACTAGTAAGGATCTGGTTTCCTGGGTTTGGACCTCGAGGCCAAGAAATCTGAGGTGAAAGGTCACAGGCTCCAAACGCCCCTTTCTTTGTGTATACCCTAGTGTGTGGTAGCATATGACCTCCTAATAACCCATACTGTCCTGACAATCCAAGGTTATAGTGAAGGTAGTGCTCTTTGAATTTAGAGAATCATTGAGTAAAGGGGCCACATTGCACACAGCAGACCTAGAGGAGTCACTCTGAGCCAGAAGGCGTTGTACAGCATATGGGAGGCAGAGGCGGTGACAGGAGCACTTTATCTGAGAAGCCTGTGTCTATGGCTCCACTTCTAACCACTGTGACCTGAGAACTGGAGGGACAAGCCTGACCACTAAAACAAGGGCTTCAGCAGAGGTGGCACATTTTATCAGTAGAGGAAGCCATGTCCCATGACAGGAGCCACCCTCTCACCCCACTCCCTTACTGTGGGAGGCAGGCAAGTGCCCAGGCCACAATGTTCTCCTGTCTAACCTTACCCTAGTACACCAATTACCATCCATGGGTCCCCACAAGATATCAGAGGAAAATTGAGGTAAGGGGGACCCCTGGCGCTCTCTCTCTCTCTCTCTCTCTCTCTGTACACTGCATGATAGGGAATGAAGTTGGACAGGAAGTGATAGATCCACCTCCTTCAGAGCACACTGGTTCCTGTCCTGATTCCTCTGGCCCCTCACTAGCCCTAACTACGTGGCACCTGCAGGGAAGGCTTCTGAGTAGAAAGGAGAGGCATTGCTTGCTAGTGGAGGCAGAGCTGCCTTTGTTCTCCGGGACCTTGCCAGCACAGCACGCTGTCCCTCAGGATTTGTAACTGATCCCAGAGATGATCTTACGTCCCTTCAAAGATAGCCTTCTCATAGCACTGGCCAGGCTTCGAAGGTCCAGGCTGGAATCCAGATCTTGACAATGGCTGTTGTTTTGGTGCTGGAACCCTTGCATTTAAGATGCCACAGAGCACACATCAGGTCCCCAGTGAGGATCCCAACCATCTGTGGCCCTTAAGCTCCCAAGAGCTTCTAGAAAGGCCCATTGTGAGAGGTATTCTACATCAGAGGCCTGCCTGAGGGCCTCCATATATGTGAGTAATTCCACTAGCTGTGATGAACCACAACTTGGAGCCATAGGGACAAACCTCAGCTGGGTCAGAGCACAGTGTGGTATTTTGGAAAATGTCACATGTCAGTAGACAAGAGCCACTTTATACCATCAGCCACTATGCTGCATGGTTCTATAAGAGGTCGAGATAGCTGCTGTGAAGGCAGGAGGTTGGAACAAATGAGCCATTTGGGGCGAAGAACCAAGGCATGGTCACTGAGGGGTACTGCCCTCCAGACCTGCTTTGGGAACAAGGACCCATGTGCTCTCAGTACGAGGAGACCTAGCTGAAGTAGAAACTGAAGGGTTCTTTGGAGAGTCAGTTATGTTGGAAGGTGTGTTGCCAGGGCAAACACATGAAAGAGTGTTTTCCCGGAATGAACAGAGGTGAAAGACCAAGGCAGACTCATGAGGGAACATTTCACTGAAGCAGACACAGGCAGGAGGATGTTCTGTTAAAGCAAACATGTGAAAGGACACGTGATGGAGGATTCTTTGCTAATAGTACACCATGTATCGGTCCAATTTACACTGCATAGTTGAGCTGCATTTGTCAGGACTCTGTGGACTCTGGCTGATTGGATGCATGAGCTGAGACAAAACCTGTGCTGAGGCGAGGCACGTAGAGGACACATGATGTTTGGAGGGCGTAAATAGGACTCCATGGAGTGATAGAGACAGAGCTTGGCTTGCTGGTACAGTGCTTGGCTATACAATGCTTATGGCTCTCACAGCTTTGCAATCTTCGATTCCCTAAGAAAGGCACAGCTGAGAACTTTTCCTGGTGTTCCTCTGGGTCCCTCCTGCTGACTGGAGCCGAGGCTGAGGCCTGACTCTCTCTGCTAAGTCATATCACCACTGTTGCTAACCCGACTCTACAGAACTGGACTGCTAACGTATCCATGAAGTGTTTGTGAGTGGATCGAGCTGCCATTACCAATCTATGAACTGAACTGCTGGTTTCCAGACAACACAGACAGGAGTTACTCTAAAGAACCTTTCTAAACAGGTCCCCTTCCCCCATATACTTTCTTTTCCACTACCTCTGGAGGGTGGTAGGCTACAAGGGAGGTTAAAGCGTTTTAAGAACCATCATTAAAAATAAGGTTTGAAAAAATTAAAGTTGTACCTAGCCTTGGCAGTTATGGCAGGAAAGCAGGCTGGAGTGTCAGTGTCCCAATGAGACATACCACTTCAAGTCACAGCCAGGTCTGAGATACTCCCTAGAGGCTACACAGGTACAGCCAATCATCTTACACAAAGCATTGACTGTGTGCTTAGACACCCTGGGTGGCAGGCAAATGGCGATGAGGGATAAGCTGTCAGCCCGAAGCTTCAGGAGCATAGATGTGGACCATGCTGCCATGCCACCCCTGCCCTTCATCTGCCAGCCACAGAGGACAGTATATCGGTCACCTGGGCTTGTTTTTCCCTCTGCTCTGGCAGCAGAGCTGATACAGTAATCAGGATGCCACATATGGGCCCTGGAAAATGACTGCTCCTGAGCCTTTGTTCAGTCTCATTATTCTCTATGGCTTTTTCCCCCAAGTCATAAAAATGACGTTTTTAATATGTGAATTTAAAAAAAAAAAAGAAAAAGAAAAAGCAATATGAAGGTAATATGAAGATGACTTTTATTGTCAATAGCTCTACCTTTTAAACCAGTTATCGTAGTTTCTGCTCTAGGTATTTTAATTGAGGATTAACTTATGTTAAAGAGTGTACATGTGGAGGGTGAGAGCATTAAAATTCTACCTTCCTGAGTGGTGGGGGAAAATACTTCTTGGGAAGCCATCAGGACCCTGCCCTCAATCCCTCCGGCCTTAGGGCTGCCTTTCCTTAATCTTTCCCACTTACCAGGAAAATATAGGTCCTCAGAACCTGTAGATTGGAGCAGACCACACCATAGCCAGCACTGCCCCTAAGCACAAGGAAGGGAAGGTGGAAGAGGTGTACAAAGTGTTGAAGGCATTGATCTAAATGAGGAAGTCCACCCTGTGGCCCTGGGCAACTCACTGAGTGTCTCTGGCCCTCAGTTTCCTGGCATATGAATGGTCTAGAAGTGGCTGCAGTTAAGGTATGACTGTCTGGAACATAGTCACCATGCAATAAGCATTTTCTCTGACTGGCCCAGAGATCTGTTGACAGTGGGGCACTAACTAAGCTTTCTGTGGCCAATAAGATGGTCTTCCTTCAAGATCTCTCTAGGTAGCACTTAGCTAATTTCAAAACAACTTTCCCCACATGGGGACACCCAGCAGCCCTCAGATGCAGCCAAACAGCATTTCCCCATGGTGACCCAGAGTGCAGAAGCCTAATTCCCAAAAGTCTCTGTAGAGATATCCTGAAGCCTAGGCCTCCCTGGTGACAGTAAAGCAGTAAAGGATCTGGCCTGCCTTGAGCACCAGGCTGCAGTGGGCACTTCATAAGCACAGCCCTGGACCATAGCTGTGAGCCCTTACCTGCCTGGGTAGTGGCTCACCTGTGGGATACCCATGTGGCACTGGCTAGGTAAGAGGACATGTGAGGTGATGCTGGAATGGCAGTATCAGAAGTGACATGAGATTGGCATCCCTTGGACCCATTAAATAGGAGGTATTCAGCCACCAGCACACTTCTTACAACCCTGCCCTGCAGAGATCACGCATCTCTCTCCCTTTTTCATTCTCACTACCTACCCAGCCCACTTAGCTTTGTCATGGTTCTATCCCCACTCCCAACACACCTCAGCTCTGTCCCCATGCTACCCCACTGCCCTCTCACCCCATCCATCCAGCACCATCGCCCACTGCCTAAAAGGTGTGTGTGGGCATCCCCACCTGGCAACTCTGATTGAACCTGAGGGGAGGGGACAGATAGATCCGGGACTCCCTCCTTATCCTCACCCCAAAGGGCTCCAAGTCTGTGTGGATATGGCCAGCAGAATTGGAAGAGCTCCTGTTTTCCAGGACTCTCCCTCCCTCGTCTGCTGCTGCACTCAAAAGCTATGCTCCTCACCCCCAGCCTCTGTGGGTTTAGAGGCTGTCTGGCACAGAACCATACTCAGGAACCCTTCTGGTGGTTCCAGGCAAGCTGAAAGGACTAATATGGCCTTGCTGAAGTCTCTGAGGAAGGTTCAGGGCCTTGATCCCAGGAGGAAGACTACCAGGGTACAACACTCCTCTTATTAAAGTCTAGGCAGAAGGCACTAAGGCAGTTGCCATAATCAATCCAGTGAGGGAGCCCAGCAGAGACTGGAACTGAGGCAGCTGAAGCATGAGAAAGGTCTGTAGGAGGCAGGCAATGGGGTACCTAGGCACTATAGACCATCTGAGCACATGTGGGGATCTAGAGATTTCTTCAGGAGAGGCTGAACTGGGAGAGACGGTCAAGATTTGTTCTAAAAGGATTTTGGACAGCACAGAGGTGAGTAAGCAGAGAGAGGCTTGCAACAGTGACTGGGAAGTTCACATAGACTAAACCATGGCCCAATCAACAGGACCTGCACTGAAGAGGCCCTGGAACCTTTAAGGAGCATATGTTAGCCCTCACTGTGCACAGGGGCTTGCGGTAGGATTGCCAGAAAGTCCAGGGTTCCATGTTGCACATGAAGTGCCCCCTTGTCAGTGAGGGCCTGGACCGTCTTAGTGCCAGCACATGCTTCAAGGAGCTGCAGTTACCTCATGGGGTGGCAACCTCTCAGGATCAAGTAGTAGGAAGCTGGCCTCAGGTGGTTGACAGCTCAATGGCTGACAGAAAATGTCTCCCCTAGGCTGCCCTCCATAGGCAAAGCCTCCATCTGAGTCTCAAGATCAAGTCATTTCCTGTCTGGATTAGAGTGATTTTGGTTTTCCTTTTTAGAAAGCTTACACATACTATGCCATTTTTCCTCCCCACACACCCCAATCTCCAAAGTACCTCAATCTCCAAAGCTGGGCTGCATTGCGTCTTCAGTTAACTGGGTGCGGGAATATCTCTGCAAAGGGTCCTTTTTTGTTTTTGAAGAATTCATTGTTGTTGCTAAGAAGCTTAATATAAATTAAAGAAGGAATTAGGCAACATTAAGACATCAAAATGGGCATGCAGGGCCCGTTGCCTCTGTTTCCTCCCAATCAAAGAGGTATGCGAGCCATCAAGTGTGTTCCAGAGCCTCAGAAGGGACTTGGTTCTGTGGTTACACAGGCCTGCCTGCCACCCCCTCCCCTAATTCCTTTTGTTACTGGGGACAGCAGAATATAGTTCTGTTTCTTTCTTTAAAAAAAATTAATCACCTTATCTCTTTAAAGCAAATTGCATCTTTGTTTACATACATGACCGTTGCAGAGAAGGAAAGAGGGAAAGCAGGGAGCTGGTACCACAGCTGGCGGGGATAGGCTTGTGAGTCTGTGAGCACAGGGTCTCACCTAAACACACAGCAGGTAGACGCAGTCACTCCCACACAAGTTCAGAGGGAGCCCAGGAGGAAGTGGATTTCTCTCCCCAGATCTGTCCTTCTGGCCTGTCCCCAGCCAGGTGAGGAGCTGATGACAATCAGCTGTGGCAGATGGGAGTACCACATTCAGACCCAGCTTCATCACACAGCTCAATGGAGAACATACACCTTGGCTCACCTCATCTGGACCCCTGCAAATCCTGTATAACAGAAGCCTCCTGTGTATCAGATGTTACTGTCAGACCAGCCCAAGCCTTATAGCCAGCACCCTGACTCCACCCAAGTTAGCTTCTACCTTTGCCAGCAGCAGCAGCAGCAGGCCCCTGTGCAGAAGCAGGTCACTTCTGCTCAGAGTTCTGTTGAGCACTGCCCCATGTCTAGTCCAGCTACAAGCCTGTTGAACTTGGATCCTGTGGCTATCCAGCTGCCAGCCCAGCAGTCCTTACCAGGATGCTGCCCCAGGAAAACCCCTAAGCCCATTCCCCCTCTGCCCTGCTTCTACAGCCCCCTGATAGCTGATGTGGCTTCAGTAAGCCCCTGAAGGGGCTTCTGACCCTAAGATGCTTACAAGGGATCCATTCCCACTGGGGGGGTGCCAGCTACCCACCAGTGTGAAGGCCCCTCTTCTAGTCTGGCCCCTGACATGAAAGCGACGCCAGCAATTGGAGGCAATTTGCTGGCCTTTGATGGCCACTGCCGGGCGGCACCACGCTAGGCTTGAAAAACTTCACTTCCCACATTCTTCCCTGATTGCCCAGCA
Organism: Mus caroli; assembly: GCF_978045245.1. NCBI lineage: Eukaryota > Metazoa > Chordata > Mammalia > Rodentia > Muridae > Mus > Mus caroli. The sequence continues at coordinate 61,057,252 of NW_028227262.1, forward strand.
GAGCCAAGACCCAGCAGCCTGCAGCCCATTGTGCCTTTGTGTGGGGCTGGCGCACAGTGAGAAAGGCCAGCCAGGCCCTGGGAGAGGTCCCCATGGGAAGCCATGAGCAGTGGTGTCACACTGGGTCACTGCCACCCTCACTATGCCTGGGCTCAAAAGAGAGTAGAGCAGGCTCCAGGACTGCTGTAGGACATGGTGGCTTGGGAGAGTGGGCCTCCTGAACAGAGGACATTATGGCCTACCTCAACCCAACACCCACCCTCCCAGGGAGAGGACCAGTCCAGCGTGATGTCTGAGCCAGACTGCTCTCTGGACATCTCGAGGGCAGGCATGGTTTTCCCAGGCCTCACCGCTGCCCTGTTCATCTGGGTGGGATGCATCCAGGTGTGTGTGGCATGGAGGGGTTATCGTGTAAATGTGTGTAATAGAGATGAGTGCAGGTGAGTATGAGTGTGGTATGGATAAAGATACAAATACAGCTCGGAGCTGGTAGGGTTCTTCTGAAAGTTCTGCCTGCTGCATTTTTTTTTTTAAATTAAATTTAGAATACATCTTTTGTATAGAGGACAAAGGTCAACTTTGGGTGTCTTCCAGTTACTGACCCTATATACATACATACATATATACATATATATATATTGAGACACTCTCTCACTGAACCTGGAGTTCACAAAACTCAGCTAGATTGTCTGGCCAGAAAGCCCCAGGAATCTCCTTTCTTAACCTCCTAGATGCTAAGATTCTAGGTGCACACCACTTTCCCTGGCTTCTGGGGATCTGAACTCAGATCCTCAGGCTTGCAAGTTTATTACCGAGCAGCAGTTTACTACAGCAAGGGGATTTGTCTCATCTTCTCTTGGTTTCAGGCCCCCTCTAACTGATGTGTGGTTCTCTGGTGCTCAAACACAGATGGGGATCAGACAACCTTGGTCACCAGGTCTGCCCCCTCCCCCACTGCAGGATGTTGGGCAAGCCTGAAGCTCTTTGGTATCTCAGTTCCTCCAGCCCTGATCAGTGAGGTCTGCTCAGCTCCTCATGGAGACACCTTTGCACATAGGCCTACGTGGCACATGCTTGTCTGTCTGCATCCCTGGGAGCAGACTTCTTGGTTGACATTGACTTGCAGGAGCTATCTCACAAGTTGTTCCTAAATGCATGCTCTCTGGATTCTTGGACTGGGAACTTGCCTCCAGCCCTGTAGGACCCCATCAGCACTGATAGGTGGGAGCCAGAGTCCTCAGTGCAGATCACATGACAACAGACAGAAACCTCCCTTGGTGGGAGTGGTCACAGAAAGACAACATATACTAACCATGGAGATAATAATCCACCAGAGAGATGAAATTACAGGAAAGAAGTAATGCAGAGGATGGCCAGAGAGGCTAGCTATGGTGGCCAGGTAGCGAGCAGGCCTGAGAGGTAACACATGGCCAGGGACTGGAAGGTAATAAAATAGATGCTCTTAGAACTCTAGGGATTACATCATCTGAGCTGAGAGGCTGACAAAGCCAGATACAGGACAGGGAAGCTGATGTTTGGTGGGAATCACTGTGTTTGCCTATGCACATAGGAAAAGCCAGTAGAATAGAATGGCATGGTGGGAAACTGTCCTGCCTGAGGGCCCCTGGACTAAAGATGCTGGTACCCTAAGCTGCCTCCTGACCCCCATGACCCAGTCAGCACCTTTCTCCTATAGAACTATAGGGTACACTTCATGGACTTGGCCATATCACAGGTTCCCTCTGTCTATGCAACCTGCCAGGAATCTCTGTGGTGGTCCCTGTCATCTGGCCACGAGTCCAGCAGTCTTTTTCAGAGATCCCTGCATTAGGTATATCAAAGCTGTTACCACCACCCTCCCAGTGACACAAGATCATTTCCTTAAGATCACGCTATCTGGGGCTATCTGCTTCCAGGCCTGTTGACTGTCAGTCCTTCTGAATCTAGAGTCTCCAGGGGACCTGGCTTGGACTACATGCCTGCTCCCAGTTGTCCACTGGTCCTACAGTGCCAAGTATCTTTAAAGGGAAAGCCCCAGGGAACTGAGAGACATTTTCAGCCTGAGCTGGGCCAGGCTCCTATGGTAGGTACAGCTCCAGCTCCTCAGCCTATGCCACCTGGCCAAAGGAAAAAGGACCACTAAAGAAACAGTGTGATATCTGCTACATGCCCCAGGAGCTTGGCACAGGTTTTTTTGGTAGACCCTTAGTGTTGTTCTCAGATCCCTGTGACGCCACGGTGACCAAGCTGCTGAATGGCCATAGCATTGCTAATGCCAGACTTATTCTTGCATCCCTGCCTACTCTGAGCTGATGTGTGTAACCAGAACCATCACAGATGAGATGGACTGTCGATTGGGCCACACCTGTCTCCCTAGCATGGCATAGACGCTCTGGAGCCCTGCACCTCTTCAGCGATCAGACCTCCTGGCACCAGAGAGAGACAGGCTCTTACCATTTGTCAGGGTCTGGTGCCAGCAGGAGGAAGGCCCAGCTCTGATTCAGGGACTCAGATACCTGCAGGCCTGGCACCAGCCCAGGACCTTCTTATTCCAGGGCCTAGGCACCATCTGAGAGGAGGCAAAGCCACAATTGTGGGACTGCAGATCAGGCCACTGCAGAAAGACACCTTTTCCTGTGTGCACTCAGGCAGACAACCTCACTCCAGGGCCCTGTTAGCAGCTTCAAGTCCTTGGCTTTCCCCAGGCCTCCAGGTTTTGAAATGGCTCACGGTCTCACTTTTGCATGTCAGAGTAAGCCCAGACTCTTCATACAGTGAGACAAGCCATTCCTAACCTGAATGCAGTTATCTAGGAATGTACTATTTTTTTAAATCCAGAGATTAGGGGCCAGTGCAAGGTGCTTGGAGAGGTAGTAGATCTCTTCAAGATCATTGTCAGAGGCAGAGCAGTGGTAGCATATGCCTGTAATCACAGCACTCAAGAGGCAAAGCAAGAATGTCTCTGAGTTTGAGTCCAGCCTGGTGTACATAGTGAGTTCCAGAACAGTCAGAGCTACATAGAGATATCCTGACTCAAAAAAACAAAAACAAAAACATTGTCAGAGACCCACATGCTGGTGGATTTTGCCCTTCAGAATTATGGAATGTCAATAGATTCCCCCAAGTGCTAGTAGGTACTAGCAGACATGGCCTGAGCCTCTTCCTAGCATCTATCTCATCTGCACACTTAAGGCAGTCAGTTGAATATCTCAATACGAGACTAAATGAGCATGTAGGATGCTGGACTCGGTAACTACTGCAGAATCCACAGCTGCCGGACACTGTCAGGATTAGCATAACTAAAAAATGGCTAAACTTTGATGCACAGCCTTTCACTGAGGGACCATAGGACGTCTTCCACTGTGGAAGTAGGAAGAGTAAAGGCAGTTGTAGGTGAAGAAAGATGGTGTCGAGCTCTTGAGAATGGCTAGGAGCCCAGCCTTATTCTGGGTTGGTGGTGAGGATGAGGAGCTGGCTATAGACAGTGTCTCCCAGAGCCTGGGTAAGATCCTGTAAGAGCTCTGACCCAGGAGAGCTGGTTAAAGCTCCCAGCTGCTCCCCTGATCACTGCTGGTCTGCTGAGGCTCCCTCCTCTGAACCCACCCAGAGGCAGGAAGAAGACATTAGTCTGCCACAGACTCAGACTCCCAATATAGGGGTAAGAGAGTATCTCCATGGTGTCCAGGAACTTTTAGTGACATATCTGGCAGGTAGAACAGTGTTTCTAGAGAGCATTTGGACCTTAGGGACCCGATGAGCAGCCAGAAGATCAGAGAGTTATGCCCCAGAAGTGACTGGCTGGTAGTGAATTGGCAGAGGTAGTGATACTGAGTTGGGGGAGGGCGGAGCTAGGAGACAGGACAGCTGTGCCTACAATGAGTCAGTGACACTTTTATCCCTTGCAGGTGGCCTCAGCCCTGAGTCCAAGAAGATCCTGACACCTACACTCAAGAAGCGGAGCCGAGCCGGCCGTGGAGAGACCACCAAGCCAGAGGAGGGCACTGATCGGCCAGAGCCCATCCAGCCTGTGACACTCAGCCTGTCTTTCAAGCGCTATGTCTTTGACACCCAGAAGCGCATGGTACAGACTCCCTGAATGAACCATCCTGCCCAGCTGCAAGCCAGACCACAGTGCCAGATGTCCCCAGACATGCCTCAACCTCCCCAGTCTGAGGCAGTCAGCCCCATCCCACTGCCATTGCACTGTTATTGAGCCCATTGAGAAAACCTGGGGAAAATGAGGAACAGTGCCAGGAGGGCCTGCCACTCCACCCCTGCACCCACTCAGGATAGCAACGAGGCCCACTAGAAAATGGCCTTAGCAGAGCCAGCAACCTGGGTCTTCCCCAGATAGAGTGTGCAGCCACTCAGCCTTGCCCCAACTAGCTGGCACCCTCCAACTGAAAATAAACATCCCATATGTGACCTAGTATGCCCATAGTCTGCCTGTCTCCCAGGGGAATCCCAGGCATCACACACAGGGAATTGTTTGCATTGGGTTTAGGACTCAAGAGCTGCTAGGTTCAACCAAGTGGCTCCTGGGATGTTGTCAGTGGACCTTGAAGAATGGAGGTTTTCTGAACAGCTGAGTTTCCTGGGGTCCTCTGGCCAGGGGTTAGTACCCTGGGGTTCCATCCTTGCACTAGAGGTCAATAGGCCCTGGCCTCCAGTTTTGGAACCATGGACTCCCAAGGGTGCTAGACAAGGGGTGGAGTACCTGGACCCTCTCCGTGCTCATCTTCAGCCCCAGCACCCTCAAGCTTAGCCAGGGGGTCTGAGATAGGGGCAAGAGGATAGAACTGACCAACGAAGGAAATCAGAGCTTTTCCAGACACCTGTAAGGGGAGCAGATGTCCCAATGTTTCTCAGTTTGGCCTCCAGACAGACGTGAAGGCCTCCCTTTATCCCAGTAATCGGTGCATTATGCTTTAATTTTCAAAAATGGCATTAAAAATATTAACAGGGGCAGGCTGTGATCAAATGACTTGGGTCTGTTAAGCCCCAGAGCTGAGAGCAGAGAAAAAGGAGCCAGACCACAGAACACAGCGTCCCTGTAAGTCATGGCCTCTAATCAGATACATCATCAGCCCACCAAGCCCCTCATGCCTCCAAGAGGCCAGGATGGCAGGAGCTGCCCTTCACTGTCCTTGGCCAGGCCCCAGGCGGCCATAGTCAGGACAACCTATAGCTGAAGGCACGCAGGGGCGGGGTCTTAACTACCTTTAGGGACCAGCTTCCTCCAGTTGTAGAACTCCCCTGGCCTGGGTGTGACCCAGAGGACATCAAATGTAGTGAGTGTAGCCACTATAGGCACTTCAGGAGCTCCTTTCCCAAAGGATCTGAGTCCCAGCTCCAAGGAACCCACTGGTGCCACCTGCATGGGCACCTCAGGGTAGCTGCCTTCTGCTTGATCCTGGGCCTCCTGTGCCCTCATTTAGCCCCACCAAGCCCTAAAGACTACCATGCTTGAAGGACAAGGCCACTGGCTGAGCTACCCCATGCCCTGCCCCACCCTATTTACCTGTAAGGAAGCCTGGGGGAGCAGCCAGTTAGAGCCAGTGAGGCCCAGGCTTGGGCACAGACCTAAGGGCAGATAGCCAACCTGGCTGAGGTCCCATAGTCCCCTCCATCACTCCTGGGACCCAAAGAGGCCTTCTAGGATTGTGACCTCTAAGTGTTGGTGAGTGGGTGAGGAGGTCTGAATCCTCATAGGGAAAGAAGCCCTTCTGCTCAGCACAGAGCCTGGACCGAGATCCTCCCCGGACAGGGGCCCAGAAGTTTACTCCTCTCAGAGTCCCTTCGAGTTAGGGTGTATTAGCCCTGTCTTCTCTGATTGGGCATATGGCCTTGGGCAAGTCCCCAGCTTATATCTCAGGATCCCTGTTATATAAGAGAAGCCCTGCTCTCTTGGGTAGATCTGAGGACATGGAGCTGCTGTTAGATTCTGCAACCTGAGAGAAAGCCAACAGATATGTACAGAGAGGTATTGCAGCCAGCCCCAGCCCTAGCCTAGCTTCAGTTGAGCCATTTTCTCCAGGACCTGTACGTGTCTCCATGTCCGTACCCCAGCATCTCTCGTGAAGACTACTTTCCTAAGAGGAGACACAGGAGAATCCAGGGCTGAGCACTGGGAGGGGCTGCTCAGCATGTAACCCCTGAAAGCTTACAGGACTCTGAGAATGGGGATAAGGCAGGCCTGCCCAGTGTGGCCTCAGGCATGATATCGATGGAAACCCGAATACACATTAGTGAGTTAAAGATGGGATAAAGGGGCAGCCCAGCCAAGGCAGCAGTGGGAGGGAAGCAGTGTGCACTGCTGATCAGGACTGGCTATAGGCGGACCCTCAGCTCCAGGACCCTCCACCCCTCACACAGTCCCCAGCCCCAGTATTTTAGGGGACACACGACTCCAAAGGGCCAGGTTCATTGTGGCAATAGCCCACAGGAACTTGCTTGGGATCTGTGCCAAGGGTTAGGGCCCTAGACAATCCCCAACTCCTTGCCATAGTGCCTGGGGTCTGTCTTTGGAAAAGAAGCACCCTCTAGCCTACTACTGGCTGGCCTGCCTACACAATATGAAGTCACACAGCCAGTGTCACAACACAGGCTGGGTGGGGGCAGCATGATTGGCAGGCCCTGGAGCATGGGGCTAATGCACCAGCACAGAGATAAGGCTTATCTGGAACCGTCCCTGGAATCGAGACTCTGATGGAAACAGGCTCGGGGTTAATATATTTTTGATAGATAACGGCTGGTAAATGGGAAGCCCTGGGGGCCTGGGGCAGAAGGGGCAGTCTCTGTCCTCCCAGCCAGGCACATGTGCACCTGGGTTCATGCGTGGACAGAGCCTTTGGACAGGGCCAGTGTCTGGACACCATGTGCTCAGAGTTTGTCTGTCTACTGCATGTGTGACATCTGCACAGAAGCAGAATAAAGGAGAGTGGGGTCTGGGGGATGCAGGGATGCAGGGTGGTGACCCACAGTGCACAGAGCACAAAGGTGAATGAGCATCTTCTCTAAGACCTGGCAAGACTAGCAATAGGGGGTCTACCAGAAGTACCAAGCCCAGGGCCCTGAGCTGGGTAGAACTCCCTCCAGCTCGAGGGTGCTCCCAGCCCAGGCTTCCTGACCTGGACAACCTCCATATTGCCGCTTTCCTGAACACCACTCATGGACTCCCAGTTCTAGCTGGTCCCTTTCTTGAGGGTCATCTGTGACCCTTCTGCCAAGAGACCACAGAGATTCCATGAACAAGATCTTGAAGCGAGAACAGGAGTTTGCCGGGGGAGGAGGGGCATGCTGTTGAGGGACCAGAAGTGCAGCTCTAAAAAGAAGAGCCAATAGATCGCTAGAGGAAAGTGAGTTAAGGGCTCCCCAAATCCCATCCCTCCAGGAGCCCCCACCAGAGCAATCACCACACCACTGAGAGCAGAGTTAGCCATGAATTTGCTCACCTCAGCCAGCAACAGACTTGCCTCCTGGGAGTAGGTGGGTGGTGGTACTGGGGCGAAGCTGACAGGGAGACTCAAGTTGAGGCCTGAGGAAGCCTGAAGAACAGCAGCAGGGGTGGATTCCAAGGGACCCTTTTTGTACCAGTCAGAGACCTGGGCAAAGGGTCCCTGTGGGGTGGCTGGCTCCAGGATAGGGTCATTTCTTGCTGTGGGAGGGGAAGCGGTTCAGAATGACAGTGGGAAGCGGGTGTGTGGAAGGTTTGAGAATTCACCACGGGTAGTGGAACTTGGATATAGGGACAGAATTGTGTGGGGCACCAAAGATGCATCTTTGGACACTGATTGGGGTCTCTTTGTTATGACCCAGCATGAGGACACAAACCTACCTGTCCTGTACTCACTAGACGTTGGGAAAGCAGACTGGACCTTTCCACCATGGCCTGTACCCTTTCTTCCACCTCAGCCTGCATGCTCAGGTCCCACTGGTAAACCTGTAGGTCAGAGGTCCCTCAGCGCAGGCTTAGGTGTTGCTCAATACACTCTGAGCCCCTGACGTTATCGTGGGCCTAGAGGAGAGAGCAGCAGCAAAACAGTGACTTCCTGCGGCCACAGCTGGGGCCCCTGATAAAGACTACTGGAGCCTGGTGACCCTTCTAGGGATGCCCTGTGGGCACACATCCCGCATGACCACTTCTGGGCCCAGGCTTTGTTTAGCCCTGAGGTACACAGCTGCAAGGGATAATGGTAGGGTGGGGATTTCTTTCTCTATGTGGTTCTAAGTTCCCATCAGTCCCCCCTCTCCCCGGAGCCATAGGGTTCCCTAAGTCTCATGGAGGCAGGCATGGAGGTAGCCAGAAACCTTTTTCCACAGCAGGGCTCCAGAAGGCTCTTTGGGCCCCAGGAGGAGACTTATGTGTTGCTCACTCTCCAGCTTCAGGCCTCTGCCCTTTACATCTGCCTCTTTCTGTCTCTCTTGTTCCGCATAGGCTGGGCTCTGCACTTGTCATACCCTGAGCCCACAATTCCAGCTCTTGCTTCAGGACAGTGGATGACCAGGTGGGAGGAAGAAGTGTCAGCCTCTCCAGCCAGGCCCACTGGGTCTTCTGGCTCTCGTCCCAACTCCTCCCCTCTGCATTTTGCATCCTGTAGGCAAGACCCTTACAGAACCAGAGGGACCCCAGCTAGGGGTCTAGAAAAGCAGGAGGGGACAAGCTTCCCAGAGACCCAGGAAAAGGCTCTGGAAACCAGTTTCTCGAAGGTCTCATGAGTTGAGCTTAGAGCAGGTTACAGAGACCAGATTTCTAATCCTACCCCACCCTTAAGTCCATTACCCACACAAAACTATCTGTTCCCCATCACCGCTGACCCCCATCATAAACTTCCAGCACTAATTTCATCACTGTCATGGCCATCAGTAAATTCACATCATTGTCACCAACACCACTGTCACCAGCAACAGCATCTCCACCACTACCCATGATGGACCAGACCTGTGAAGAAACCCTATCTTTGGGACAGTGCACTCTGCCACCCCACCCAACCCCCAGTATGGCCAAGAAGACACTCAGGCCTCAGGAGCCAGTAAAGAACACAGCTGTATATGGGGACTCATCCCACTTGTTCCTTCCAGTGGGGACATAAGCTGTCCCTGCATCTTGGTCTGTCCTACACAGTTGTAGAGATCCATTCTCAGCATGGCACCCATCAGGGTGGCTGCCAGTGACAGCTGAGGCCCTTTGCTTGCATCCTGTATCTACATGTTTTATTACCCAGGTTATGAGCACCTGAAATCCCAACACTTGATGGTGAAGGCAGAGAGATGAGAAATTTAAGGTCGTCACCCTCCCTGTGGACTACCAGGAAATGCAGAGATGAGTGGAGCTGGGCTTGGGACAGAAGCAGGGGTAGAAGTGGTGTGAGCAGACTCTGGAGCTGGGTAGTGGGGGTCCAGGGACAGCCTCAGCAGAGGAGAGTGCCCTGGTGACTAGGCTGCTTCAGATTTGGGGCTGGGAAGAGGCCTGAGCTAGACACACAGAGGGGAGAGCCTCAGGCAGCTCCTCGCAGGTGCAGGCTGGCGCCACTGGAGGCAGGTGGTGTGGGTGGGTGCTGGGCAAAACTGTGCAAAGGCAGAGAAAGATGGAGCAATGCCTCTCTAATCAGATGTGAGTGAAGATGACTGGGCGATAGCCAGTAATCGTTGCATCTCCCAGTTCTTGGTACTTTCCCAGAGGGAAAGAATCGTCAGTATGCTGTCTGGCCCTGCCTATCACTATCCCCAGCATCCCTGAGGGGATATGGCCTTCTCCAGGCCTGTCGTCAGCCACGTCAGAGACCACCTGCAGATGTGAGCTAGGTATCCTCTCTGGGATGCAAGTGGTTTGCTAACCTCCGTGAGATGGGGAGAGGCTTCATCCTAGACTCTGCAGAGCTCCAAAGACAACACAGATCAGAGGCCATAGCATGAGCCTGTGGCGTGGACAGGCAGTGGGACACCGATAAGAGAGACAGTTGTCAGAGTCATGGGGACCACTGATAAAGCAGACAAGCATCTCCCGGTGGCCGGAAGGTGCTGGGAAAGCCAGTAGGGGCACCCACATGGGTAGCCGTGCTGAGGCTGCTGGTTATTAAGGGCAGGGCCCACCCAGCCTCAGCAGGCAGCTGCTGCATAAGCCCAGCCTGGAAAGGAAACCTTGCTGGGGTTGTTACCAACCTCCAAGTGGGTCCCCAGGGCACCCCAGCACTCCAGATCCTCCCTACAGCCCCAGTGCTCTCAGCAGGGACAGTCCTCCTCCATGGCCATCTGCTCCTCCAGTTAAGGACAAGTAGCCAGCACAGGGAGGACTGAGGAAGTTGGAGCTGCTAGGGCAATAGGGCCCTGTATCACATGTGACAAGCCTGCTGTGGGTGTGGCACATACTCTCACTCACAAACTCATGATAGCCTGTAAGATGTCCTTCCCTCCATCCCCTCCTTGCTGAGTCCCCAAAAGGCCAGGTGACAGAGCTGACCTCCACTGTCTAGTGAGGGTCAAGGGCACCCCTCAGGCAGGCACCCTTGAGTATGCAGGCATTAGGCCCTTTGGGAGCCACCTGCCAGCCATAAGGTCTGAGGTATTAAGGCTGATGGCATAGCTGGGTTGTCTCAGGCTCTGTTCTAGGTAGAGCTTGGTGGTCACCATTCCAGTTTCACACACAGCTGAGGCTCAGAAATAGAGGAGGAGAGCCTCATGGGGTCATCTGAGAGTGTGAGGCCTGGGGACTCTGCACCCAGTCTGAATGAGTCCAGAGTCCACACCCTTCCCATAGAGTGCTGTCTTCATGCTTTGTCACCTTGCCTATGTATGCACGGGGAGCATCCTGCTTCACACTGGACAGCTGTCCCTCTCACTGGGACCATCCTGCCTTTCACTGAGGAGGGACAGTCCCACTGTCCCTGCCCTGCCTTATATACTAGAACCTGTCCTGCATTATACTGGGGGAGGGGTGGGGTGTTGGTCCCTCTCACAGCCCCAGCCATGCTCCTACCTTGTTTACTCCACACTCACAGTGAGGGAGGGCCCAGCGTGTCACTGTCCTGAGGGAATATGGGACAGGATCTGGGGCTGGGGCTGCAGAGCTGCTGAATCTTCCTGTGAGGCCGAATCAACCACTTGCTCAGCACAAAGCGTCCATCTGGGAGGAGGGACACCTACCCAGAAAGACGAAGACGTGGGGAACACTCCCTGGTCTGTGGATGCAACGCCATGGTCCTCACTCTCCGAGAGCCTGTTGGAGCCATCTCTCTCTCCTGTGAGGCAGTATGTGCAGTGGTCAGTGCAGGGCGTGTGGACCTGTGACCAGCCAGAGGATCTTACCTCGGCCAACACTCTGCCCTGGGTCCTCAGCCATCCTACCCAACGCTTGCTCTCTGTGCCTCCCTGAGTTGGAGTGCCAACCTGGTCCCATCCTGCTCCCTGCTTAGCCTCTTGAGACCAATCCTCAAGTCAGTTCCCATCCTACCCCAGACCCTGCAACCCTGCCACAGAGCCACCACCCTACAGCTGGGCATACAGAACCAGCTTAGCAGCTCCTGTTGGCTCTTTTGCGCCCTTAAATCAACCTCCTCTCTCTCTCTCTCTCTCTCTCTCTCTCTCTCTCTCTCTCTCTCTCTCTCCTACATGTACATGTATATATAAAATTTTATTTATGTGTATGAGTGTTTGGTCTGCATGTATATCTGTGTACCACATGCATAACTGGTGTCCACAGAAGAGGGAATCAGATCTCCTGTGGGTGCTGGGAATCTAACCTGGGTCCTCTACAAGCTCAGCCAGTGCTCTTAACCGCTGAGCCATCTCTCCATCTCCCCTTAAATATTTTGTGTTGCCAGCCCCCCACACACACACACACACACTTGGGAACGTTTAGTGTTACACACTAATCTCTATCCCCAGCCACAAATAAGTAACAAAGCATGAACCTGAGCTCTTGCTGCCTCCCATCAGACAGCTGATAATAGCAGCTGCGTCAGTCTCCCAGCCCAGAAGCGCACCTCACCCAGAAGCACATCCTACTAGGCCTAGACTTCCAAGGCCCAAGATGATCTGACCGAGTGGCTGTGTGCTGAGTGGCTGTGTCCTGAGTGGCTGTGTCCTGAGTGGCTGTGTTCTGAGTGGCTGTGTGCTGAGTGGCTGTGTTCTGAATGGCTGTGTGCTGAGTGGCTATGTCCTGAGTGGCTATGTGCTGAGTGGCTGTGACCTGAGTGGCTGTGTGCTGAGTGGCTATGTCCTGAGTGGCTGTGTCCTGAGTGGCTGTGTGCTGAGTGGCTGTCTCCTGAGTGGCTGTGTCCTGAGTGGCTGTGTCCTGTGTGGCTGGCTGTGTGCTGAGTGGCTGTGACCTGAGTGGCTGTATGTTGAGTGGCTGTGTGCTGAGTGACTATGTGCCAAGTGGCTGTGTCCTGAGTGGCTGGCTACCAGCCTGGCCACTTACATGTGCCCCTCACCCGCCCTGGGCTTCATTTCCCTGCTGTGTTCAGACTGCCCTCTGCTCTCCTCACTCATTCAGTGTCCCTGTAGGATGAGCACTGGGATGCGGCTTTCTGTCCCTCTCTCTGCTACCTGTCCTAGTGCTGGGCAGAATCCACAGCAGGCTTGGCCAGGTGCCACACACAGTAGTGCCTGGGATGTGAAGACCAACTGAACTGGCTGCTGATGAATCTTGGGGGTCCCTTCTAGGCATACATCCCTGCAAACACATCTGCTTCCATTCGGGATGCTACCATTTGGTCAGCCTTCACACACAGGGCAAGGTGCAACCTTGAATATTCAAACTACCAGCCACATCTTCAGCTCCTCCTCCCTGTTGGTGATCTCTATAGCCACCTGCCCCCCCAGCCCAGCTCCCAGAAGACATGTGGTACCATCCTACCCTCCATGGATACCATGCTCCCCAGGCCCTCCTGGACCTGGGGAGCTCCATTGCTTCTCTGCTGTTCAAAAGCTAAATTCGGTTCTCTTAGCCTGACAGTGAAGGTTGCAAGGATATGGTTGGAGCCCACTAACCTGCCAAGACCACCACTCTTCCACTGCCATCCTTAATCCTCACCAGGCTCTCCCTCCCCTTCCTGCTGTGCCACAGAGAGCACCTCAGCTGCCCCAGCTGCCCAGTGTCCCTACACAGGCTCCCTCTCCCGGCTTCTGATGCCACACCACTTCTTCCTGCCTGCTCTGGATCCAGGGGAAGAGCAGCTAACTCTGGCTCAACAGAGATGTGACCAGGACTGAGGCCAGGTGCCCAGCACAGCTAAATTTATTCTCTCCTCATCACCACCTCGCCTAGCCCCTCCCCAGCAGCCATAAAACTGAACCAGCTGCTCCCAATTCTACCCAGCACCCCAATACCTTAACCCTGCCCAACATCCTAAAGGCCCAACACTCTAACTCTACCCAAGCCCCTAACTCTACCTAATACCCCAATTCTACCCAATGTTCCACCTCTACCTGGCACCCAACTCTATCCAACATTTCACCCAACACCCAAAATTTGCCCAGAACCCCAGCTCTACCCAGCACCTCAACTCTTCAGCACCCCAAACTCTGCCTAGCATGTGTACTCCCTCCTCAGTGGGAGGCTAAGACCCTCACAAAATGCCTGGGATGGACCCTATAGAAACTATAGGACAAGGACCTACTAAGGACACCCAGGAGCAAGCAGGGAGGGGCTAGAGCTGGGGGAAGCTGTTGAGAGCTTTGCCTGTCACCAGAAGAGCAGGCACTGATAAAAGAAAGACAAGTGGGCAGGTGAGGGTTGAGAGGAGGATGGAAGGTACCTCTACTCCCAAGAGTGCATGGTTGTCCCCTCTCAGAGACCCCAAATGGGTCTCACAGTGCTAGAGACCCTGCCCCCTCGACAGCTCTCTCTTGCAGCCATCATTCCTGACTTTGTCCTGTAGGCTCCTGACCTCCACCAGACTCACTGGTCTTTTCCTGGAGGAAAAGACCCTCCGCGGCCTCCTCCCCTGCAGCCCCAGTCTCTGTCTTCAAACCCTTGATCTAACTGGTTTTTTTTAAAGGTTGATAATGTCATGTGTTGGTTAGGAAGCAGAGAAACCTGAAGAAAGGCATGTAAGAAATGATCCACTCCAAGGCAGCCAGGACTGCCACTCAAAATGTCTAGAAATGGCAAGGGGAGGGGGTGCTCAGATTGCATTGGAAGTGTTACCCAGGTAACCTTCTAGGGGACAGAGATGTCTGTGCATCCCAGAGGTGTGTGTCATCATAGGGATCCATGCTCACAGCTACGTAGTTCCCCTTTCTTAATGGACATGTTCCATTCAATCCAGAGTGTGGGAACCGGGATGTGTACAGTGAGGCCCTGGCTCCTTCCTATGGCTGCCTTTGGCCCTTCATCCTCCCCCTGGGTTCATGCTGCAGCTCTGGACCAGGGACCTTCATTCCTGTGCTCAGATCTGGCTGGGGAGAAAGCAACCTAATCCAATGGAGAAAAGGACAGACAGACAGACAGACAGACAGACAGACAGACAGACAGGAGAGAGAGAGGGAGAGGGAGAGAGGGAGAGAGGGAGAAAGAGGGAGAGAGGGGGAGAGAGGGAGAGAGAGAGAGAGAGAGAGAGAGAGAGAGAGAGAGAGAGAGAGAGAGAGAGAGAGAGAGAGAGGAAACCGAGAGACAAAAAAGAACTGATAGGTCAGGACCCACAAGGCAGGGAGACCAGGCCACTCTGATTGCCCGGGCTGACTGCAATTAAAGCCTGTAATTGATTCCCTCGATGGGGGCCATTTCAATGCAGGGAATTAAGGTTTTCTTCTAAGATAGAAATAAAGATTAATTTGCAATTTCCTTCCTCACTGCCCTTGTGAGAACAGCCCCTGCCTAAAGGAGCTCAGTCTTGCAGGAGGGCAGCAGACCTGGCCTCACGGACAGGGCCTCAGAGCAGCCTGGAGGGCTCCAGATCTGTGTGTACCACCAGGCTCAGATGGAGAGGCCCACCTGTGCCATGTCTTCAGACCAAAGCCTCTTAGGGTTTGAGCTTTGGCTTTTGACTAGCCAGTGGCCTTGGGGGAGCAGTCTAGGCTTAGGGAAGAATCAGAATCAGCAGGGGCCCCACAGTAGAGTCAACTCCTCTGCAAGAAATGGCCAACAGGAGTGAGTGGAGAGCTGCAGGCTTTCCTGTCATGGGGCCCTTCCAACAGAGCCAACTGGGCCCAGGAAAGGCTGCCAAGAAGCACACATAAGCACTACAAAGAGGCCCTCATGCAGCCGGGACCTTCACAGCCCCCTGTGGTAGCCCTCTCCTGAAGAATTTAGGCTCCCGGTGTGCTTCCCAGAAGTCTCAGCCCAGCACCTTGAGATCAGCACAGCCCTCCATCCCTCAGAGTTCTCTGTTCCATTTGGGGCCTTGCAGCGTGTCTGGACCCCACCCTGTCTCCTTATGCTGCTCAAGATCCATCTTGCTCAAGAATGGGTCCAAGGGGTCCCCACCTGTACACACTCTGAGGTTACTACCCAGGGGCTTGGCTCTCCTGACCATTTTGGGGTGACTTGTGGGTGACTCAGTGACTAGGTGGTAGAAACAGATTATAAGGTCTCACATCTCTCTGCATCCTGGCCCGTCTCCCCATTGGCCTGTCTCTCTCTGCAGGTACAGAGGTCTGGTGCCCTCCTGAAATCTTCCCTGGCCCTCCTATGTCCCCATGTGACCCACTAGGAAACCCATCCAAGTGTTCCCTCCTGCCCTGCCTTCAGCTCTTCCTCAGAGGGTACTAAAGCCATCATAGAAATGAGAAAATGTCAGCACAACATGAAGACAGGCCCAGACCAGACTGTGACAGCTCTGTTGGGTCCTAACCCTACCTCTGCGACTGAAGAGCCATCTGGGCCCCATGTCCCTGGGCTACACTGAGCCTTTTCCTTCCAGGCCAGTGCTTCTGCTAACCCTGACTCCCTCAGAACTCTGGGCTACAGAGAGGGCAGGAGCCAGGTCCCAGCCTCAGGATAACTATACAGGAGGCTGTAGGGGAAATGGTGCCTCAGTTTCTCTGAAGAGCACATACTCAGAAGGGTTCTAGCCTGAGGTGGGCTGGATGCTGCAGGCCTCTGTGTTCAGGCAGAAAGTCAGTTAGTGGTCCCTAGCAACAGAGGGTTACTAGGGGTTTAATGTGGAACAGCATAGCCAGCCACATTTTACACCAGAGGTGAGCCTTGAAGCCTGACCACCATGGATGGAGGTCAGCCTGGCCCCCACATTCTTTAATTTTTTTTTTTTTTTTTTTTTTTTTACTGATAATTATACTGGAGTTTCCTGAGCTTTTGCCTGGGCTGGGTTCAGTTTGTCCCCTAAGTAGCCCCTGTGTGAGCATTGGCCACCCCCAGGGAGAGTAGGCTGGGTCATCCCCACATGGAGACCCAGCATACAAAACTGCCTGTGTGTTCAGCCTCAACAGACCTTCTGATGGCAGTGCTAATGGGGAATCTGTGCTGCCCTCAGCAGCCAGAAGCCCCTAGTACCTTTGAGACTCTGGTTGGCTACATCCACTACGGCTGTCCTACAGATGCAGTAAGGCCTGCCTGGAGCAAGTGTCTCACCCTTTCTGGGCCCTAGCAACTGGAATTACTAATGGACCCTGTCCCAGTGGGTAGAGATATAAGTGAATGGGACCTACCACAGACACTCAAAAACTGTTCCACACCTAGTGCTGTGAAGCTGAAGATGTTTTACAAAGAGTTCTTGCCCCCCAAATGGAAGCAGCCTGCTTTATTGACTGGTGTCTATTAGCTGATGGATGGCTGACCGAATGTGGCCTGCCCAGTTGGCAGAAAGCCCCAGGAGCACAGGTGAACCATGAAAGTACCGCAGCCTGGAATATCATGCAGTGTGTGTGTGAGCTGTCCAGAACAAGTGGGGAGATCAGAAGAAGGTGATGCTTGCTGGAGGTAGTGGAGGGGGGTGCTGGGAGGGGACTGGGGTTCTTTTCAGGGTGACAAGAATGTATTAGAATTTACTGAGGTAGTGTGGACTCAACTATGTGAACACATTAGGGTCCAGAGATTGGACACTCTGAATATTTTCATTGGTGTGTGTGTGTGTGTCCATACCCAACAGTGTGCCATGGTATAGGTATATGGAGGTTAGAAGACAACTTACAGGTTATTTATTCTGTCCTTACAATGTAGGTCCCAGAGATCAAACTCAGGCTGTCCGACTTGGTAGCAAGCAACCCTACCCACTGAGCCATCTTGCTGGCCCTGAAAAGTATTATGGGAATAGTGTCTCAATAAAGCTTTGAAAAAAAAACAAAAACAGAGCTGGAGTGTAGCTCACTGACCAGCAAGGTTCTGGGCTCCTTCCCAGCACTGGAGAAAATGAAATAAGAACCAGGCTTAGTGCATACCTGTGAGCCCTGTGCTGAGGAGGCTGAGAGAGGAGCAGCCCTGTGAGTTTGAAGGCAGCCTGGGCTACAGAATGAGGAGGCCTTGTTCCAAAGAAAAAAAATTAACATAGAACCTAACAATCTTAGTCTTAGGTATACGCCCAAGAGAACTGAAAATATATCCACATACAAACTCACATGTGGATATCATGGCAATATTTTTCACAGCCAGCTCCAGAGGCCAGCCCCCATATATCCATCAACAGGCAGATGGATTTATGAAATATAATCTATCCATATAATGGAATATAACTTAACCATAAAGGTATGATGTAGAGAAATGACGTGTGAAGTGCCTGCGGTGAAACCATGAGTACCTAAGTTCTGATTCCACGCACCCAGGTAAACAGATGGGCAAGGCAGCATGTACCTGTACCACCAGTACTGGGGAGGCCAGAGACAGAAACAGAAGGAGCCTTGGGACTTGCTAGCCATCCAGTCTAGTGAAGTAAGGGAGCCCCAGTTTCAGTGAGACTCTCTCTCTCTCTCTCTCTCTCTCTCTCTATATATATATATATATATATATATATATATATATATATATATCCAGAGCTGCTGGCTGAGCTGGGGTGAGTTTGTGGTACCCAGGCTTGGGGCTCAGGCTAGCAATGGCTGCAGGCAGGCCGAAGCAGTCTAAGCCTGTGCTGGGTGGCTACACCACAGTGCTGTACCCCACCCACACCCCACCCACACCCCACCCCGTACCACTTAGTTCTGGGCTCACACAGTCCTGGCACCTGAGGCTTTGCGACACCCTGCTCCCAGAGATGAGGCCTTGGGCATCTACAATGAAATGCTGGGCTTGCAGTAAGGTTGTTTTGTTATTTAAATCTGTATCATTCTTACTGAGAAAAATGGCACAGCTGTACAAAAACACAGAGCCCCACACCTGCCCTGACCTGCTGCAGAGGCCCCCCACACCTGCCCTGGCCTGCTGCAGAGCCTCCCACCCCCCAACACACACACACCTGCACTGAGCTGCAGTTCTCCCAGATACATAGATACACATAGCTGGCCACAGAGGAACCCCTGGGCCTCCCTGACATTGGTGTCACCTCTGTGCCCACCACTCCACCCCTCCTATGGCGAGCCCCACCTCACCCCCATCTTCTTGGGGATAACTATGGATTTTGTTTGTCAGTCTTGGGCAGGGCAGAAGAAGCCACTGGATCCTGGCCCCAAGCTGTCTAATCCTCACAGCAACCCCAGACACGACAGAAACACTCAGAGACTCAACAAGGACAGAAGAAGGAGAGAGCCAGGGTTCGGATCCCATAAGGCTCAGAGAAGTGCACCAGATTTGTGTGCTCGCTCCTCCCTTCTTCCCTCCTCGAGGACCCTTTCCTGTCCCTGTCCTGGTCACTGGCCCTCTTTGAGCACCTGTTAGCACAAGTCACTTTCTGTTGGGTAAGAGCTAGCGAGCTGAAGCACGGGAACTGTCTGAGCACATTGGTGACCGAGTCACAGCTCGCTGCTGGATTCGGTGGAGCACGGACAGCTGGCAGCCGGGTGGTGAGCGCCTGCACTGCCCTGCCCCTGGGCTCCGACAGAGGGCAGGCACGGCCCAGCCTCCGGATTGTTAAGCAGGACAGGGAGGAGAGCTGAGCACAGGGCTGCGGGCCCAAGGATATCTCTGAGACTCTGGGTAAAGACCCAGGGACATGAGCCAGAATGTGGGAGAACAGGAAGGACTCAAAATACCAAGCTTCTCGCAGCAGCCCAGGACCTGCCGGGTCCCCATGGAATCACTGGTGCTAGAGCCCCATATAGCTGGTGATAGAGGCCAGTAGAAAAAGAAGGTGCACAAATGCAGGAGAGTGTGTGTGTGTGTGTGTGTGTGTGTGTGTGTGTGTGTGTGTGTGCGCGCGCGCGCGCGCGCGCATATGTATATGTCCTGTGCTAAAATCCACTTTCTGTTTGTTTAAAATGTAGCTATTTACATTTTAAAATTCCACTCTGATTCATTCCTGGGCCTGAGTGACCCATCTCTGAGGCCATTTTCATCCCATGGAATGGTCCCACCACGGCCAGCTGTTCGGAAGCAGAGGTATAACCTGCCCACAGCACACAGGAGCACACAGCATCAGCCCAGGCCAGGTGAGCAGCACAAGGACACAGGTGACAAGGTGGGAAGCTGTCTGTCAGGAGTGCACAAGGGAAGGCTGCAACAGAGGAGGAAACCTGCATTCACATGCAGCCACCCCATGGTCCCATACCTGCGCACCCTCCCCCACTAACACCCGAGCTCATGTCTCTGCACATGGTCCTGTATGCACACCTATACACAGCCCTGCATATGCCCATATATGTACCCCTGAGCTCATGCCTGCCATGCCCCGGCCTGCACCCCTGCAAATGTGCTAGCCTGCAAGGTGCAAGTCTGTGGCCACTGTTCCCAAAGAGGATTTGGGGAGTTTGTTTTACGCTGGCCAGCTGACTGGCCCAATCACCACCTGAGAGTTTCCTGAGCCCCCAAAGCTTGAAAATTGGGGATTTGCTGAGGTTCCACCTACCAGGAGCAAGAACTGAGTTTTGTACCCTGTGGAACCCTGTCCCTCAATGTGTGCTGCCTGCCACCAGCTCCCCTGTGGGGCCTGCCTCACCCTCGGCGCCCAGCGTTTGCATAGGGCTCCCCAGGCCCACGATCGCCTTACATGAGGCCGATGATAATCTCTGTTGAAATAATATTTAACACATGCTGCACTTTTAATTAACTATCTGAATAATCTCAAATTAATACCAGAGCTTTAAAATAAGTTTTCATTTTCACATTTGGTAACATAATAGCAGCCTGGCTGGCCCATTTCCCCCTCCTTTGATTTAATTAAAAGCCCTTTTGTGTGTCTCTTGTCACTTCAGAAAGGGACAAAGGCCCCCACCTCCCCCCACCTTACATGGGCAGCCTGGCTCCTGGCTCCGGGGTCCAGGTCTGAGGCTCTGGACAGTCTGACTGAAAGAGACACTTAGGTGAAATCCTTCCAGGCCCAGGCCAGCCCTGGAGTGCCACCGAGTGGGCCAGCATGCCAGCGCATCACACATGCTCACATAGGGTCCCAGGCATGAGCATGGACCAGGCACATTCTGCAACACAGCAGCCCTGGAGGCTACTGGCAGCCATTGCCCTGTATCCACAGTATGCACAGCCAGGCACACAGAGTGGAGAGAGCTCCCCTGGCAGCATCCTTTCAGAGACGTCACAATACATGCACGCACACATGTGAACGTGTGCTGGAACCCTCCTGGCTTGGTGGAACTGTCAGAGTCCAGGTCTGGAGCATCACTGGGCATCTGTGAGATGCATGTGGTAGCACCACTGGACATCGGTGAGATGTATGTGGGCACGTTTTGGAGGGTCTCTAGCCTGTTTTTCTGTTTGGGTCTCTTCCTCTCTCTCTCTCTCTCTCTCTCTCTCTCTCTCTCTCTCTCTCTCTCTCTCTCTCTCGTGCTTTCTGTTGCTCTTTCCATCCATTTGTCTGTCTCTGTCTACCTGGCCCCCATTTCCCAGGCTCCCTTGAACTGGGTTTGCTCCAAGCTGGTTCAGTTGTAACTGTCTGGAGACAGGGCTATCTCGCCCCTTCTCCTACTCCAGAGGCCTGCTGCTTCTAGGAGCCTTTGCTTGTTCCACTCTGGGAGACCATCTCCTCCTCCAGAGATGGCTAAGGGATGGCCTCCTCAGCCAGCAGGTCAGAAACTTATCTAGCAAGTCCAAGGGAGAGGGTACAAGACAGACCCCTCTCAGCCTGTAGTCTCAGAGGGGAAAGCAGAGACTGTTTTAGATCTGAAGTAGATCACAGATACTCAGGACAAAGAGGGCACAGCCAGGTGTAGGTGGAAAGACCTCAGAGATCCTAGGAGCTCCTGTCTCCCCTAGCAAGTCTTCAGATTAGCTTGGCCAGATGTGGGAATTGTCACCTCCTCTCAGTTCCTATGTTTAGGTCATTTATTCAGTTAACAAATACGCAGGGACAAACATGTTCCTACAAATGTGTTAAGCCTGTGACCTACACGGGAAACTGAGAGTGTTTTCTCCCGCGCATCTGTTCAATGGGTACCAATGTCGGATTCCATGAGGAGGGTGGCCAGCAGGAGACACGCAGCAGGGGATTTAGATGGCATCTGTCAGGGGGTCAAAAAAGCTCCCAGGGCTGTGAAAACTGAAGAGAGGCAAGTCCTGGGAGCTATCACCCTGGGGTGCACCGAGCCCGCCTTCCCTCACTACAGCTCTTTTCTGATTCAGAATGGCCAGCAGCAGTCATTCACAACCAGCATCCCTGCCCAAGGGTTGCTGGAGAGGTAGCCAGCCAGCTCCTGCTTGCCGCCCTGGCTGGGGAGCACCAGCTGGTGACACCCCAAGTGTCACACACACACAACCACACTGTCTCCATCTCACACAACATTCAGCTGTGCACAAGCAGTGACAGAGCTACTGCCAGGCTCCACTCTCCTTGAGCAGATGCTTACAGCCATGTGACACTCACACAGTCACAGAGACACATGTAGTCATCAGCCACAGGCATTTACACAGGTAAACACATGGCCACATGTAGTCACTCAGAACCACATGTGATCAGCCACAGGCACTTACACAGTCGTGCATGGTAATTCAACCATGAAGGTTCACACAGGTAGACACAAAGCTACATATGCTCACTCAAAGCTACAGGTAATTCCACACACACTTGCATACTGTTATCAGGCACGGGCATTCACATGGGTATACATGTGTGGCCATACATGGTGTCACAAACATGATCACAGACACCCACACTCATGTGACCATATAAAGTCACACAGGTGCCTAAGTCACACATACAGGTGGACACACAGCACACAGTCCTGACCTAGACAAGCAGGTGGCTGTCCTCCCACAGCCAAGGGACCTTCGTGAATTCCCGCTGTTGTACTTCTGTCTGGTCAGGTAGTCCACATGTAGAGTCAGAGTCTGTCCTCCACACCTGGAGGCCAGGAATGAGCCCTGAGATTCTACAAGTCCTAAGGGATGGTGATCCCACCAGAGGGATATGGAGATTAAAACTCAATCACACAGTAAGAAATCCACAACAGGGTGGTGGTGGTAGCAGTGGTGCACGCCTTTAATCCCAGCACTTGGGAAGCAGAGGCAGGCAGATGTCTGTGAGTTCGAGGGCTGCATGGCCTACAGAGTGAGTTTCAGGACAGACGGCTACACAAAGAAACCCTGTCTCAAAAAGCTAAAAAGAAGAAGAGAAGGAGATGGAGGAGGAAGAAGAGGAGGAGGAGGAGGAGGACGAGGAGGAGGAGGAGGGAGAAGAGAGAAATTCTTAACAGTGAATAACGTGTGTAGTCCTTACACATACTGTGTGCCCCCACCCCACCCCTGGCAGAAGGTCATCTAATTCCCTGGTGCATGGCCCCTGATGGCCCCTGATGGCCAGCCTCCTTGCATGTATTGGGGGACCCCTCTCATGGTCATCCGCCTGGACCACAGGCTTAACATGTTTACTGAGCATGTTTGGACCCTCAGCGTTACTTGATTGAATAAATGAACTAAGCATAGGTAACTAGAGGAGGGGGCCATTTTCACTCTGATCACTCCAGGCTGATCTGAAGACTCCCCAGGACTGCTCTGGGAAGCTAGGGCTTGCCAAAGGCTCACAGGTGGTTGGGCCCAGGCTACATCTGGACCCACCAAGGGCCTTTAATTGATTTGGCTAACCCTAAGAACTTGCCCCCCAGGTCTGTGCTAAGGAGGTGCAGACACTGGAGGGGAAGGAGACCCATTGAGGGTCTCATGGTTGTCAGGTGGGGGTGGGGAGCTGGAGCGTGGACTCTTATTCCCTGATTCCATCACTCCACCTGGTAAGACACAGGTGCCGCCCCAGACAGATGCTGGGCATAAGCACCTGGCTTCCACCCTTCTGGAACAGGCTCTCCCAAGACTCAGTGTCCCGGCAGAGGGCTCGCCACGCCGTAGGTTCTGAATCATCTGAATTCATCACAGGTGTGGGTGAGGGGCTTCTTCTGAGGAGTCTGCGTTTGATCGGAGCCCTGAGCAGCAAGAAGAGGCTGTAGAGCCAAGGAGCCTACTGACACAAAAGACCCCAGGCTGGGAGAGCTGAGCAAACGCTGGGGTGGGGGTGGGGAACCTGCAGGGCTGGTCAGGGGAGCTGCCTGTGGGAGTTGACAGTGGAGCAGACCCAGCCTGTGGCCCATGGAGGTTAAAGATAAGTGTGGCCAGATGGTCCAATTTTGCAAGGAAACTTGGAAGCCTGAATTTGTACAATTCTTCCTAGATCCTTTTTGTCTTTTAGATTTTTTTCCTTTTTAATTATGTGTAGGGTGTGTGTGTGTGTGTGTGTGTGTGTGTGTGTATGTGCGTGGTCCCGTGTACACCTGCATGTGTGTAGGCTACATGCACATGAGTGCAGTTTCCTCAGAGTCCACAGGCTCCAGATTCCCCCAGAGCTGGAGTTACAGAGTCGTGAGCCACCTGACCTGGTTGCTGAGAACCTAACCTGGGTCCTCTGCAAGACAGCGTGTGTTCTCTCATAACAGCTGACTCCAGACCAACCTCCTAGTTTTTAAGTAGTCATAGTTTTGTTTGTTTGTAGTTTTGTTTTGTTTGTTTGTTTGTTTGTTTGTTGAGACAGGGCCTCACATAGTCCAAGGCCGTCCTCAAGCTCCAGGCCTTCAATGTTTGATCCCCCTGCCTCCACCTGGAGTGCTGAGATTACAGGAGGGATAGGCCTGTGCACAAATCCTATGCCCCACACTGCACAACTGGGCCACGAGGGGTTAGTTTCTTGTTCTCCCTTCACCTCGGTTTGGTCGAATGGAGAAGGTGATGCTAATGTTACAAGGCTGGGCAGACAGACTTGATTACATGCACTCACGCCTCCACTGAGTCAGAATTAAGACACCTTCCATATACCAGGGACCATGCCCTGGGGAGTCACAGCCAATGACAGACCTCAGCACTGCTGAATCCGAGAGAGAACTAAGTGACAGGATTTACTCAGTGCTGTGGAAAACCCCCTAGAAGCCAGTGCTACCAGGGAGAGCAACTAGGAAGGTGGGGACCTGACATAAGATGATGGCCTCACCAGAGGTGACATTTAGACAAGCCCAGAAGGCACTGAGGGAGCGTGCAGCCACACTCAGCAGCCCAGGCACCACAGTGATGCCAGTTTGAGAAGGCACACAGCTGGGTCTTCTGCTTAAGGAGTAACAATGGGACAGGGTAGCTGTGTGGAGAGCGTGGAGAGTGGGGTGAGGAGAGTGCGTGTGGGCTGGGGTGGAGGTCCTGTGGGCGCTGCCCCCATCCCCCTCCTCAAATGGGATCAGAGGAGAAGCCTGCCTGGTGTTGGCTCTAGACCAGTGGTTCTCAACCCTCCAAAAGTGCTATCCCTTAATACAGTTCCTCATGTTGTGCTGATCCCCACCACCACCACCATAGAATTATCTTCGTTGCTACTCCCTAACTGTAATTTTGCTACTGTTATGAATTGTAATGTAAACATCTGTGTTTTCTGATGGCCTTAAGTGACCTCCTGTGAAAGAGTTGTTGGATGACCCCCCATAGGGGTCACGACCCACAGTTTGAGAACCATGGCTTTAGGAACTCTGCTTGCTGCTGGAGAGGAGGTGGCAGTTAGCCAGGAGGGAGACTGTTGCTGGAGAGAGGTGCTGCTGCTGGCAGATATGGACGCCGTCTGGGCTCCGGAGTCTGAGTTAGCTTAGAGGACAGGCAGCAGTCAAGGACCAGAGTCTGGCCTGGATGCACAGGGATGCTGGTCCTAGGATGGAGCCCATGGCAAGCTCAGACCTGGGGAAATGCATGCTGGGAGAGAGACTGGAGACGGTTCAGGACATGGCCTCAGGCCCATCCTACTACCAACCCCCACCCCAAGGTGGGTGAGCCACTAAGAAGCAAGAATAGATAGATGAGCAGAATTTTCCAGCAGGGTGGTAACCCTAAGAAACCAGAAAGTGTCCTTAGCCTCTGCTGAGCATTTTGAGTGCTAAGCATGGGGAGGGTCTCCAGGCCAAGTTCCCAGTGGCCTGAAGGCTCTGGGACACCGGGGACTGTGCTTGAGCTTCTCACTGTGCTGGGCCTCCTCTCCCCTCCCCCTCACCACCTGCAGGTCAGTCAGATCCAGGCCTTTGTCCCACCACCCAGCCCCGTGCCCCGCATGGTGCCCCCGGAGCAAACACAGCTGAGTGCCGGGCTCGCGTGCCGCTCCCGCCCCTCAAATCTCCGGGGCTGCGGGGCGGAGGCTTAGCAGGCAGCTGCCTGGCTGGCTAGGCTGGGCTCACCGAGGCCCCTCGTGCCTCTCCACTGTGTGCCTTTGTCATGCAGATGACCCGCTGGCTGCTGCCTAGGGGCTGCTCACTTGGGCGACCTCCACTCACAGCTGACCTAGGAGTGGGGGCTTCAGGCTGCAGGGGAGAGTGGGGTTGAGGGGTTCCATGCCTGTTGCCAGTGACCTGTCAGATCACTGGGCATCTATCTCTGCACCGTGCCTCCAAGAACACAGGTCCAAAGCTTTCCGGTGTAGGCTGCAGATACACGGGCGAACAGCCCCGGTCCCCGATCCACAGGTACAGCTCAGACCTCAGACTTCTCATGGTAGACAACAGGAATCTAATCCCACCCCAGTTTAACCGGTGTCTTCCCAGTGTGCTTTGAGGGCAGGGCAGAATACAGGGAATCTAGACATGGAGAGGACAGTCTCCTGTTCTCTCTACAGCCTGACCACTGCTGGGTACCCGGGATGAGAGTGTCAGAGGAAGACCAAGGCTCCTCATCCTGCCCCAGCTGTGGGGTTCTCACTGGGGCTGTGCTGTCCCCAGCCCCAACCCCCGCACTCCTCTCAGCCACACACACACACACACACACACACACAAGCAGAGAGTCTCTAAAACAGGCGATCTAGTGGAGACTTGCTGGCAGCCCTGTATAGGCATCAGGTCTGAGCTATCCTGTGGGAAGGGTGGTCCTGCCATGTCACCTGTTGGTGTTTTTCCTCTCTTGGGCATTCTGCCCTGTTTGCAAGGAGCAGTGACCACCCAGACTGCTTTCCGCACCACAGATAATGGATGGCAGAGCTTCAGGCCAGCAGTACAGAACAGACACAGACCCAGCATGCTAAATTAACCCTGTGATGTTGTTATCTACCACAGGGAAAACCTTGGTGACTCAAGAAGGGACAGGTGGGGAGCACCAGGTTGCTCAGAATTCCACAGTAGTTTCGACTGATAACTAACCTTTAAAAGGAACACACCAAGCCGGTGTGGTGGTACGTGCCTTTAATCCCAGCCTTCAGGAGGCAGAGGCGGTCAGATCTCTATGAGTTTGAGGCTGACCTTATCTACAAAGGGAGTCCAGGATAGCCAGGGCTGTTACACAGAGAAACCCTATCTCAAAGAAAGAAAAAAACAAAATGAAACAAAACAAAACAGAAGAAAAACATTCCAGGGCATAGTGAGGAATATTTGCTGCTCTTTCAGAGGACCCAAACTCAAATCTCAACACCTCACCTTGTACCTCACAACTGCCTGTAACTCTGGCCTCTGCAGGTACCTGCATGCTCATGAATATACCCCAACCCCCTACACAGGCACATAATACAATAGATCTTTTAAAAACAACTAAATATATAGGAAGAGTGGGCAAAGAGACTACATAGCCAAATACTTTTCCCACAGAGGTATAGGAAGATGTCCAGATGGGAGTCTTATCCCAGCTCAGCCAAGTCCCTATTGTGAGCCCCTGGGCGACTGATCTCAACCCTTCTGGACTTAGTTTTCTCATATATGTTTAAGGAGGGATAATAAACGAATCGTAGCAGGGCCAACTAGGGACAATATGAGACCTCCCAGGTGGGAGGCACACCCTCATGAGTATACTAGCCTTGGGAGCCTACTGGTGACACCTGGATCCCTAAGAGACCTCCCCCCCAGGCCCTTTGCTCTTGCTGGCCCTGGCTGTGGCTGGCTGAAACAGGCTGTCCCTCTGACTCAGAGTGAGCAGTGGGTAGCATAGGGCATTGCTCCTCTGTCTGTTGGGCTGTGTGTCAAGCTCACCTAGAGTCAACCCTGCTCTACACAGGAGAGGGGTCAAGCAAGGCTCCCCAACTCCACCTGGGGCTGCAGCTCTAGGCTGTAGGGTAGAGGTGGGGGCTGTCTCTCACCCCAGGAGGGGCCTCACCTCAGCCAGATCTGGTTTCTGGTAGGACCGGTTTGTCCAGGTAGCCTTCGATGGACAGGGAAGATAAGGCCTAGGCAGATTGACCAGGCTGACTAGAGATGTTGGGCAAAGACCGGGGCTAGTCCCTGTCTGAAGCAGAGTCAACCCATACCTTATTCAAACTGCCATCATCAGCTTTGGGGGCTCCCCTTCCAAGCCCCTCTTCCTGCCTTCAAGGAGAAGTATGGCAGACGGTGACCCTGGGGAGAGCCTTACAGGCTCAAGAGTGTCTGCACTGGGTGTTACCTGAGGAGTTCCAAGACTCCAGAGCACAGTTAGACAGAGGCTGTGAAGGGTGAGGTTGCTGAAGAGTCTACATTCCAACAGGCACCACCTTGGCTGCCTCTCTGCAGCCTGGATGTTGACACAGTACTGAGCCACTCGGCTGGTTGTGTATCCCCAGACTCTTGGGCCTGTAGCCTCTCCTTCCTCAGTAGGTTATGCTCTCCCTAGTTGCTTCTGCCAGGCTGGGGAGATCAGGTCTGTCCCATGAGTGCTCTAGCCCAACCTCCTAATGGGTTCTGTGGCCTGCAGATATCCAGGTAGGCAACTACTAGCTGCCACTTGAGGGGTCCAACCGAGCTCTGCTTACCCCACCACCTCACCTGCTCACAGGGGCCCTGGCCCCTCCCATCTGCCCCCTTATCCTCTGGAGAGCTGTATCTTTGGTCCTTGACCTTGGATCTGCCCCTGATAAGGGTATAGTCTCAAGGTGGAAGAACAGGAGGAAGGACTGCATCACTGATGTCTTCCTGGACCACGTGACAGCTGCCTCTGGTCACTGCTATTTCAGGGAAAGCAGCAGAACTTGAGGGAGGGACTCACTGGCTGAAAATGTCTTTGGGAAGTAACCCCAGAGAAGAGCAGGCAGGAGAAGGTGACACAAACCACACAGGGACCAGAGGAGAACACAACAGGCAGAGGCTTCGCCCATGGGTAGCTGATTTCCTTGAACTCCTAGTGTGCATTGTGGCAAACAGTTCTTGAAGGTGGTCTTTGAAATATGCCCATGGAGAGTTGAAGAAGAAGGCAGCTAGACTACCTACCATCGGCTGCAGTGCAGAGCTGGTCACATGGTCCCTGTGCCCCATGACTGGTGGTGGCAGTAGATGGAGGGAGCTTGGTGGTGGGCAGGGATTCATTCAATGCAGCCCTTGATAGGAATGACTGTATAACAATGGATATGTGGTTATAATGAGGCCAGGGCACAGGAGAGGGATTAGGATGGCAGCCACCAGTTCTCTGAGGACAGAACATGTGTGCCATGCGGGCCAGGAAGGCATGGGTTAGACGAGTGGAGAGGTCTATGGTAAGAGAGAGAGAGAGAGAGAGAGAGAGAGAGAGAGACCTCCTCCCAACATCTTAATGAGGCTGCAGTGATCTACACTTCTCTCTGAGCTTCGCCATGCCACCCAAAGGCGACAAGAAGAAGAAAAATGCCGGAAAAGTCAGCCAAAAAAGACAAAGACCCAATAAATAAATCTGGTGGCAAGGCCAAAAAGAATTGGCCCAAAGGCAAAGAGCAGGACAAGTTGAACAATCTCGTCCTGTTTGACAAAGCGACATACGACAAACTCTGTAAGGAAGTTCCCAACTGTAAGCTCCCTCTGTGGTCTCTGAGAGACTCTGAAGACTCGTGCTTCCTAGGCCAGGGCAGCCCTTCAGGATAATTCCTTCCTTAGTAAAGGATTTATCAAGCTGGTTTCAAAGCACAGAACCCAAGTCATTCACACCAGAAACGCAAAGGGTGGAGACGCCCCAGCTGCTGGGGAAGATGCATGAGCAGGTTCAATCAGCTGTGCATTTGGGAAAATAAAACTTTATTGAATCAGAGAGAGAAAGAGAGAGAAAGAGGCCCATGTGAATCTCAGGAATCTGGGCTGTGGCTGCCCTGGTGGCTCTCCTGGCCTGGAGCAGGTGACACTTCGAAAGAGGGCTGTGGAGTGTGTGTGAATGAAGTGGCGGGGGTTGGTATCGCCCTGGATTTGGTGACTTGCAAATGAGAGCTACTCCACGCGGTTTGGGATTTCCTAACTTCGGAAGGGATGTCCAGCCCAGGCCAGTACAGTCTCAAGTGTCACAGCAACCAAAACCAGCCGTCCTCACCCAACTCCACTGTAGGTTGTTGCTGAGCCTGGCTGTCCAGATCCCAGCCTTGGCCTTGACTGGTTTCTCACATGACAAGTAGTAGCATGAGCCCAGCCCCCATTTTAAACTCTGGCCCTCCCCCACAGCCCCCACTCTGCCTCAGTCTTCGAAGAGCTACTCTGTGTGATCAGCCAATCGGATGGCCAGAGCGTCATGGGACCAAGCCCCCACTGCCCCACCTCTCACAGGCAAGGTGCCACGTGTCGCTGTCACTAAGTAGGAAGCCTAAGGGATCCATGGGCTCCTGAAGTTGTCTTCCTTCCTCATGATGACAGTCATCTGGTCCTGTCACGCTGGTAGGTCACATGCTGCCTGAGCATCTAGGCTGCCCCACTATGGACCTCTCAAGACTCATTCAAGTCCGGATCTGAGTCCCTTTGCCACACATGACAAACACCCTTGGTACTCATTGGCCCGCTGGCCACCTGCAGCCCACTGTAGGCCCCTGATGCGCAGGAGTTGTTCTTTACCTTGGGCTGTGGATGTACATTACCACTTCCTCCCATGACTGCCCGTGATGTCAGTGTCCAGGTTTCTCCAGCATGATGACAGCCAGCCAGAGCTTCCTGCAAAAGACACCCCATCAAAACTGGCTGATCCCACTGTATCAATTAGTAGGCAGCCCCGAAGGCCAGGGCCTCTGCCTTCTGACAAGTAGAATAGGGACGGCTTCTCCTCCCACAGGGCTTTCCCAGGATGCCCCACACCACGGGGCCTCACAGTGCTCACCTAGGACATGACACATGCTACAAGGACACATGTTACAGCTGCTCCCTAGCCAACTGGCATGCTGTCACATGAAGCTCTATGGCCCATACCTTTGAGGTGGTCAGTGAAGATCAGCTCCTGTCTCTAACCAGGTTCACCCCCACCCTCCTCCAGACATACAGAGGGCAGACAGCGCAAAGCACAAACAGGAAGCGATTTTTTTTTTTGTCAATTTGTGATTAACAGTGGGATAAAACAACTTTAAATAGATTGCCACACAGGGTTTAAGGGAAACAAGTTGGAATTCTCATCAGAGAGCCAACACTGGTCTGGCAAGGGTTTTACTGCTCCAGGAAGGGTTAACTTACAAGTTCAGGTGTGGATAGCAAAAGCCCTCTAAGGTTAGCACAGGGGCTCCTAAGGTGTGGGTCTCCACATCTGAGGCAGGAGTGCAGATCTAAAGATGAGCCACCATAGATTAAATATAGGTTTCTCAACAAATATGAGACAGCGGAAATGAACAAACACCCCCACCCACTCCTGTGTCCTTATCCCCTGAGTGGCCTTGGCCCACAGGAAGAAGACCTATTTCATGTACAGGGTGTGGTGAGCGAAGTTGCCACCATGAAGCAAGGGCTAAAGAGAAACTAATCTTGCTGAGGTCACAGCCAAAATTCCAGATCACGACATAGGAAAGACAGATGTCACTTCTGTGTGCTCCCCTGACTATGGAACTGGGCACTGTCATCAATGACTACCAAGGTCATTGGTGAAAAGCTGACAGATACATTGATGGGTGAGCCAGAGTGGGAGATCTTGAAGCCAGCACTCAGCCTTAAACTTACTGAAAGATGTGACCAAATACCAGGCAACCCTGCAAAATGCTGTAGAAGGCACACACCACCCACTATATGGACTTTGTGCCAGGTCCTAGCACACCTCTGTTGGAGCCAATTCCCACAGAGGGTGTTGACATCACAGAACATGTAGACATGGTTTCCACGACATGGGCAGTCTATGACCAGCAAAGACCGGGGCTGAGGCATGGCACTAATGACTGCTGAGTGACAGCTAAGCCCTGTGGGCACTGGGCAGCCTGCAGTCAAGCATCCCACACCAATGAGTACCCAGTTCACCAGAGGAGAACTGTCCATAGACAGTGAGAGCAGTACCCTAACTGTGGTGGGAGCAGCTACCTGGGGCAAGCCACAGGCACAAAGGCCCTGCAGTAGGTAGCCATAAACCAGCCTTTCCCAGCCAGCAATGATATTGGCCGACAAGTCTAATTAATAATTAACTTTTTAATTAAATATCAATTTAAAGCAACACACATGCTGTCTCTTGCAGTTAATATCTTGCCCTTCCTTCCCTAGAGAGTCTGTTGAGGTCAGGGGGTGTGTCAGGATCCTGCGGTGGAGGGGTTGAAGAGAGAGCTGGAGAGTATTGTGGCAAAGAGGTGTCCATTGCATCCCTCATCCGTGGCCACAGGGATCTGGACTCAGCAACACATCCCCAGTCACACAGGGCAGAGCTTCTTCTCTTTAACTCCAAGCCTATTCTAGGCTCATGCTGGGTCAGGGAAGCTGGAGTCAGGATGAATCTGTCTGTGCCCTTGGTGAGTAGACTGGGCCAAGTCAGACGGCGACACCTCAGAACACAGAGCCAGGGTAGATGGTCCCCAAAGGAGAAGACACGGGGATGGGGCTCTGGCTGGCCTGGGTGGGGAAGGGCAAGTCCTAAATCTTGAGTGGAAGCCAAGAGAAGGAGGAGGCCATTGCAGCCTTGGTGTCTAGAGAATATGGCTGCACCCTAGCCACCAACCCAGATCCTACAAACTACTCCAGGGGTTTCCTGACCGGCTGCTTGGGTGACCGCAGGCGTAACCACGGCGCCTGGGGGCTTGAGAGGCTGGCGGTGCCAGGTTCCTGCTTTGGGGTGTGACAGCTTAGTGTGGTCGGCGGGCAGGTGGCCCCGGCCAGTGCTGCCCAGAGCCTATGCTACAGACTTTATGGAGCGGAACCTGTCCCAGGGACAAGCCAAGGGGAACCAGGGCCTGAGACACGGGAGGCAGCTCAGTCAGGGGGAGCTGCTCAGAGGGGCCTGAGGCCACTCTGAGCTTGGGTGGTCTAGCCCGAGATATGTGGAGTTTGTGGTGGAATCTATGACCTATGGGAGGGACCCAGGGACAGCCACATCCACCTGGCTGTCTGCCCCTATGGCAGACACTTTCCTGGGGTGGCTGTTCTTCACTGTCCGGGTTCACTGCTATGACCAAGACCTTGACACAAGGGTCTTGAGAGTGCCCATCAGAGTGTTCTCAGAGCCAGGGAGAGAGAGCAGGGAGAGGTGTAGGAACAGAGACCAGAGGGGAAGAGACAAGCTGGTGATCTCCAGCAGTAAGACAAAGACCTCCATCAGGGGCTGCGTAGGCTGCTGGCGTCAGCCTTTTCTGTGACATTCTCTAGTTTGAGTGCTGTTGTCAGGTCCACACCACAAAGGACCACCCTCCAGCCCTGCTTCCAGCCTCCACCTTCTGGTCTCTCCTGTGCTCTGCATCCCAGACAGGACCCACCCTTAGATCCACTCAGGGGGCCTGCATCTGCCCACGTCCTGCCCCAGGCCAGGCACTCAGTGTCCCTTTCTGTGCCACCTGAAAAATGGACCCCCTGAGCATGGAGCCACTGGGTCAAGTGGTCACTCCAGTAGCTCTTCTGTGTAGTCCTGTGAGGAGGGAAGGGGACATGTCCCCCCACCAAGATATCCCTGCCCTGGTCTTTCACAGGACAAAGGAACTCTCAATAAGGGACTGAATGAAGGACTCAGGTGGGCAGATGGCTTTGGGTGATCTGAGAGGACCCTTGTTGTCATTTCCAGGGCTTTGTG
Organism: Mus caroli; assembly: GCF_978045245.1. NCBI lineage: Eukaryota > Metazoa > Chordata > Mammalia > Rodentia > Muridae > Mus > Mus caroli. The sequence goes on from NW_028227262.1 coordinate 61,090,595, forward strand.
AGAAGGAGGCACAGAGTCACAGAGACCCAAGGATGCTGGATGCCAGCTCTGAAGCTGAGAGAGGTCAGGAGAGATCCTTAGGTCTCAGGAGAGCCAGGCTGACAACACACCGTGGGCAGACAGGATATGGTTGTGTTACATAAAAGCTCATCGTTCTTTGTCACAGAAGCAAGGGAAGGTAAGCAGTCAGCCTTGGCAATACAGGCTCTGCAACTGGGATTGTGGCCACCTCTAGATCAGGCTTATCTTGTAGTTGCCCTTATCCCAGCCCCTCACAAGGCTGGCTGAGGCAGGAGAATCACTTGAGCCCAGGAGCTCCAGACCAGTCCAGGCAAAACACTATCTCAAGAGATTTTTTTTTAAACCAAATAAATAAATAAATAAATAAATAAATAAATAAATAAATAAATAGTTTTATAAAAGAAAAGTTATAGATGTACATGAGTTTTCCATCAGTAGGTAGCCGTCCTCTGCACAGCCCCTGGTGCAGGGTGGGGGGCACACACTGTAGCTGTTCTTTTTTATGCTCTTTCGTATGCTTTGATGTTGCCAGGACTATGAGCTGGGACATTCCAGTCTCGCCATGGCTTCAACTCAGGAACCACCAAACATGGGAGGGGCTGTGACACCGCCCTGCCACTAATGGGGACCAGTTCCAACTCTGCTTAGCCTGGGGAGGGGTCAGTGTTCCCTGGTCACTGAAACTCATGGTCCTTTGTGGCCCACAATTGGAAAGGAGAGGGAAGGCGAGGCCAGTCCTCCTGGTAACGAGAACAAAGGCCGTGGTTCCACCCAGCCGCCAGCTCCAGGTCCAGACAGGATGTGGGACGGTGGGTGCCAGGGGCCAGGGAGGGGACAGATTGATGTCTAATGAGACAGCATTAGTTTAGGAGGATGGAGAGGCTCTAGAGCTGTCTGGTGGGATGAGTGGTGGGACCCTTGATAGGTTTCAAACCACTGACCTGCGCCTTGAGAAATTGGTTGAAGTGGTAGATTTTTATGGGGCATGTACTTTTCCATGGTTAAGATAATGGAGCAGAGAAAGAGTGGCCCTGTGAGCTGGAGCCTGCCACAGAGAGCAGAGAGGATGCCCCAGGACCACTGGGATGGAACTGCCCCCACTCAAGTGCCCATGAGGAAAGGGTGTCAGATATTAAGATAGATGCTCTGGGCCTTTGCTTCAAGAGCAGACCTGAAGCAAGACTTAGGTCTCCTTCTAGCACCTTCACTGGCAGTGCCCTCAGAGGTGACAGTTATGGCTGCATGCATGCTGGGACTCTCTGCTTAGGTCTTTTCTGGGAGAGGTCTGATAGTCCCATCCTCCAAGGTGGGGGTGAGAGGTCCCTGCGTAGAGCTGTTTGGCACTCCATCATCTTGTCTCTCAACTGGCAAGATACAGTCTCTCTCAGTTATGCAAATGTTCATGGTGCACTAGAATCTTCTGGAGGGAATCAGCTAGACTCCTGGCCGGGGGCATGTCAGCCTGTCACCGTGGACAGCTGACTGGAGGTATCTGGCACTGCCTCTCACCCTTCCCCAGTGGACAGAGAGGAGTCCCCACCCCAGCAGGAATACCTCTAGGCCTGTGGCAGTGGCTTCAGTCAGGCTGGGAGGCAGGATATGGGAAGTAAGCATGCTGGTCCCCAGGTGGCAACCATTGGCCCTGTTTGAATCCTGCTAGGCTTTCCATTTTACAGGGCCTTTCCTGTCCCTGGACCTCCCCTCCATCTCCCTCTCCACCCTGGCTCTCTCTGATCGCAGACTCTCTGCAGTCCCAGAGCCCACACCCCCTTAGCCCACTCCCTTATCTGGGTCCCCCGCACAATCCAGGGAGCCCATCCCCATGACAACAGGGCAGATGGCCCTGTGATAGCGGCTCTCCCTCCCACCAAGGCTCAATCCGTCTTTGAAATTAAATCAGCTGTGATAACATCAAGGGCCAGAGGGAAGGGAGGCTGCCTGTGCCCCACCCACCCCTCCTGCTCAGGCGAGGGGACCAGGGGGCAGATCGACTCACAGTGGGGTCAGGTGACCTTAGCCAGGTCTCTTGCCCCAGGAGCCTCAGTCTCTCCATCTATAAAACAGGCTGATTATCCATATTTATTGCTTAGGCCAGTGGAAAGCTTGGGAGCACTGGACAGGCCTGATGCCTGTCAGCCCGGATGGACCTTAGCCCTCTGAAAGCCTACCTGGCCAGATCTCTGCATCAGGGTTAGGCCTCTTTGGATAATCAGGGCCTCTGCAGGGCACAGCAGCTTAGGAGTGGAGAGCACAGACAGCCACTTTCCAGCCTGAAAGGGACTTTAGGCTGAGAAAGCCAGATGGGTGAGCTGGGGTGGAGAGGGGCAAACAGGATAGACTATACAGAAGCTGAAGTGGGAAGAGGTATGGCACTGAGAGGACTGGGCAGGGCAGCAAGAGACCTGCCAAGGAAAGAGACTGGGATGCTGGGCACAGCCTGTGCAAATGTTCTGGGGCAGGACTCTGCAGGGTGCTGGTGAGGGCAGTGAAGAGGCCTGTGAGGCTGGAACAGAACAGAAGGGAAGCCAGAGGTTGTGAGGCAAGTGACACAAGGCCTCACAAGGCCACCGACAGGATGGTGGCTTTTACCAGTCTGAGTACTTCACAACACCCTTGATTTTTCACTTTTAGGTTTCTACAAATTCATCTGGCTATGGGGCAAGGTTAAACAAACAGGGTCAGAGGAAAGGGTGGGGCATCCAGGAGCAGTGCAGGCAGCAGGGTATAGGTGTGCATTGTGCCCAAACACTCATGTACCCGAGGGCATGGTGGGCATGGTCTGTGGTTGGCTAGTCTCCATGTGAGGCCCTTTCAGAGAGGTAAGACAGGGAAGGGGCACGGGCAACCAGTCCTGGGTCTAGAAGACATTTGTCCTGGGCAAAATGTTCTACACAGAGAGGCTTGTTGAAACCACCCAGGAGAGGACAGACAGACAGACAGACAGTGGATGTTTCAGGAGGAATTTAGTGAGCTGGAAAGAGGCTAGCAGGGCTTGCTTCCCGCACAGGAGCACCTTGAGATGGGATTCCCACAGACAAACCAGAATGGATGCTGCCCATGGCTCCCAGGAAGTGTGGCCCAGCAGAGAGGACAGTGTGATGCCACGCAATGCTCTGGGGAGAGAGAACCAGTTTAAGATTCTGGCTTTCTTCTCTAGAAGCATCCCTCTAGCCTGTGGTATCACAGCAGGTGCCCCAGCCTTCAGGGCCTCAGATCTTCCTTCTGCAAAACGGGCAAAGATGTTAATGTTGAGACCGAAGGTCTAGGACCTGAGGCAGCCCTGAGGGAGGGTTGGGAATGTTCTATCTCGTCTGTGCTGGAGACAGAGAACACACAGCCTGAGACCAAGAAGGGAAAGCCCATTGGTCCCTGACACCAGGGTACTTGGGAATCTAGGATCTCTGAGTTTGACAAGCACCCCGATTTCCTTTGGGCACCCAACTGGAGTGTGTGGCTGTTCAAGGCTGCTAGGCTGTAATTGAATTTGCCCAGCAGCTGGCTGCCCTAAGCAGGCCCACTTGAGGCTGCTGTAGCTGGCCAGTGATCGGAGACATTAGCAGGTCAACAGGGGCAGAGGTCAGGTGGTTAGTGCCATGGGGACTTTGATAAAGTTGTCCCCAAGCTGGGCTAGAAGCTTGGGCTCTGCCTTCTGTATTCTCCAGCTCCCTTGCCCTAACCAGTAACGTGGTTAGCTGCCTGCAGCTGCCGGCTGGCTGAGAACCACTGAGGCGTATTCTGGGAAGCTGTAGCCAGGAGCTCAGGGTCAACAGCTTCTGCGATCACACTTGCAGCACTCCACTCAGCTGGCCCTGATGATCTTGGGATACCTGGCTTCTAGAGATAGAAGGTTCTGTCAGTGGCCTGCACCCCTACCCAAATGGTTCTCTTCCTAGTATTGTGTGGAGAAATAGGGAGAAGTCCTTCCCTGGGCCTCTCAGTTAACCAGGCTCCCTTAGGGCCCCCTGACCTGTTGCTTCTCCACCATGAGCACTGGAACATCCCTTGGACCTGCTGTCCCCGGGGACTCTGAACTTTCCTTCCTTCTTCCCCACAACATGGGTTGGACCCCTTCCAATGCTGGAGTTTACATACGAGCAATCTCTGCTCAGATCATCCTCTGCTCGGCCCATAGGACCTGTCCCCTACCTGGGAGCCACACTCAGTTACCAGCCAGTGTGAAGCCTGAAGCCTGGGGTCCTTGGTGGTTGTTGCAACACCCAGGAAGACAAGCACTGTCCAAACACACCTGCCCTCCTTCACTGCAGCAGTGGTCATCATGGGCACTGTTTAATGGCAAGTCCCTCCGCACTAACACCTGGGATGGAACTCTGGCTCAATTGTTTGCCAGTTGTGCAATCCTTCCCTTTGCCTCAGTTTCTCTTGCATAATGTGGAGTCAAGGACCCTGGTAGGGGGAAACGGGGGGGCATTCCAAGAAGTTCCTAATTCACTTCACTTGTCTCTTCTGGTCCTTCCAGCGGGGTAGCCTGCTCTTGCCCCAGGCCCTTTTCACATGCTGTTCCCATCACCCAGCATGTTTTTCTTGAGCTGTCAGCCCCTCATAAGATCTTTCCAGGCAACTTTGCCCAGGATCCCCATGACCATCTCTCAGCTATGACACTGCTGTCCCCACCTTGTCCAATGGTTCCCAGAATCAACCATGAGCACAGTCATGGTGTGGACAAGGAACTGCGCCTGCTGCCCAAGCAAGGGACCTGAAGTATTGGCAGCAAGCAGCGTGGTGGGAGAGTCACAGGGGGCAGGAGGGGGATACTGAGGCCTGGGATGCAGTTGTTGTTAGGCTACAGAGTTTCATGGTGGAGATGAGGTCAGAGGACTTCGTGATCAGAGGAGGAGGAGCCAGGAGGTTGAAAGCAGGGCAGGAAAGACAGACACGAGAGCCTGGGCCTGAGATGGCTGCTACTTGGTAAGTGAGTGAGGAAAAATGGGAACTGAGCGGGTGAGCCTGTGAGGACAGTGGTCATCCTGGAGAAGGGATGTGGGAAGAGCAGATAAGGTAGGACATGAGGGTAACAGGATGGTGCAGGTGACCAGAATTAATAACCTCCCAAAGACCTGGCCCTGGGCTTCCTGTGGGAAATGGCTGGTGCTGGACATGGAGGCCACAAGTTCCTGAGTGTGTCTGTGGAGTTGTGGCAGCCACACAGTGGGCCTGCAGTGACACACCCCACCCCTAAGGATGGGAGAGGACTCTACACAAACTCACTTGGCACATTTATTAACCAGTTAGGTTGCGACTACTATGTCCCCTTGTGGCCCCCTAGGGTGGCCCAGGGATGGGTTAGGTGACTGTCACTTGTTGTCCACCCTCATGAGCTTCTCCTTGCCATTGACAGTTACTGACCGGAGCTGTCCATCTTCTTCCACCTCCACCCGCTCTTGGCCGTTCTCAATGATTCGCTTGGTGGTCACCTTACGGCCGTTCACCATCTCAGTCGATGACATCACTGACTTGAACCCTGAGCTGCCAGAACCGGAGCCACCAAACGAAGCAGATGAAAAGGTGGAGCGGCTGCCCCCACCACGGCCCAGAGTATTGAAAGATGACAAGGCTTCCATGAAGGCTGGGAACTCACCAAAGCCCGAAGAGAAGACTCCGTGTAAACCATGGGACCGGCCTCGGCCACTGAACGGAGTGTCCCAGAATTCAAAGGAAAAAGGGTCCAGTCCTCCAAAGAACTCGCGGAAGATATCCTCAGGATTTCGGAAGGGATAGCCAGCACCAAAGGGACTGCTGTGGGGGACATTGGCACCGCCACCCGCTCTCCATCCGTCACAGCCTGCCCGGTCGTACACAGAACGCTTCTTAGAGTCTGACAAGACTTCGTAGGCTTCGGAAACCTGCTTAAACTTCTTCTCAGCTTCTTCTTTGTTGTCGGGGTTCTTGTCAGGGTGCCAACGCAAAGCCAGCTTTCGATAGGCCTTCTTGATGTCCTCAGGGGAGGCACTTGATTGTACACCCAGCACTTCATAATAGTTGGCCATGGTAAGGGCAGTGGGGGACTGGATGAGATGGAGGACTGAGGAGGGCTGAGGCGAGTGGCTGGGGTCCTCCCTTGGGTGGGGGACTTGCTGGAATCTGCTGGCTCTGGGTGGTGGAGTTTAGCTTTCCATCCTCCCCATTCTCAGGGACAGGTGGAGTCTCCACTGAGAGGGGCTTGGGGGTAGGGACAGTGCCGCTCTGGGCCAGGCCAAAGCGGCCCCTTCCAAGCTGGGGCCAGGGCCCTTTGTGACATAAGCACGGGGTATCCAGTTCCCCCACCCCCTCAGCCGAGCACCACACATCACAGAGCTGTGGTGAGGCTGATCACTGTGGTGAGCCTGCAGTGTGAGTTTGGCTACACGAAAGCTGTTTGTTCGACTCCCTGGGAGCCAAAGAGGAGAGGCGGGTGCTAATGGACAAGAAGTTCTGTGGTATCACTGGCCTGGCTGTCAAGCATCCCTGAAAAGTCTCCAGGCCCTCCAGATTTGTGGTCCTCAGCTCGTGCTGTGCTGTGGGGTCCTGTTTGGACCAGCGCTGACCTCTCCCTGCTCCCTTTCCTTCTTCCATCTCTCAGTGCTCCTGGCTCCCAGCTGCAGACAGCTTGCAAGGGCCATAATAGTTCTCTTGAGTCCCACAGGCCAGGAAGGATGACAGATTCTGGGGACACTTCAGGTAACAGTCGCCAACACCCACGTTCATTTCACCAAGGGCCGGACAGGCTCCACGCATCATACCAGTGCTCGCTCGCTCGCTCGCTCGCTCGCTCGCTAAACCACTGTATTGTGGTTAGGGATGGAGATGATGGGAGGGGCAGGAGGTAGCAATCAATGGGACAGAGGCCACGGGGATGATGCTGATGAGGGTGGTGCTCTATGAAGGTGGCAAGTGTGTGGCTCAGCTAAGATGGTGACACACACCCAGCATGTGCCCTCCTCATCTGCCCACCCTGCAGGGGCTGCTGGAGCTCAGCCTCCCAGGCCTCATTAGTGGAACCTTTGAAGGGAGGGGCCAGAGGCACCAGGCTCCAGAGTCACTGCAGGCTTCTTTTGTTGGTGGTGTGCTGTAGACAGCCCTCACCTGGCTCTTTGTGAAGGTTGGTGTCTGCTGGGTGGGAAAGACCCTCTTTTATGATTCTGTGAGTCTCAAGGCAACTGCTGGAGAGGCCTGAGACAGAGAGAGGAAAGGAGGGAGCAAGTTCACACCAGCTTTAGGTGGCCACAGTGGGTGACGTGGAAGTAATGTTGGAGGTGGCATGATGGAGGAGGAGAAGGTGGTGGGGATAGAGATGATGGTGGTGATGGCCCCTCCTATGTAGGTGAGGTTCCTTGCCCTCTTCAGGCAGATGGAGTCTATCTGCCCAAGGGAGACAATGTGGAGACCTTTCACTGCTCAGGTACAGCAATTGCCCAGGACAGAGAACACCACAATGACTTGGAGGCCTCAGCACATCCAGAGCAAATCCTAGCCTCCTGGGTTTGACAATGGAGGCCTCCTAGGTGGGCCATAAAGGAAGATACACGGAACTTAGAACTGGACAGCCACTTGGTGGCAGCATGCCGAGGTGACTTCCCCTTCTACAAAGAGGTCCCAATTAGCATCCTGGGGTCCCAAAGTCTGAACAGTATTTGGGGTCCAAGTGGGAGAAGCATAGCATCTGAGGGGCAGAGCATGGTGGACAGGCGTGCCCTGATTCTGAGGTCACTTCCATTCTGTAAATCTCCATCCTCCTTCACTAGTGGGAGTCCTCTTCTTCCTCCTCCTCTCTGGGGATTCAACATCTGATGTCTCAAGTCCATAGTCTCAGAAAGGAATCTGGGAAGAGAAAGGACCTCAGATAACTGGGTGATGTCAGCAGAGCCCAGCTCAGTACAGAAGTAGGCCCAGAGAGGGCAGGGCACACCCAAGGTCACACAGCAGCCCCAGAAAGCTCTCCCCAGGCAAGCTGATAGAGGCTGATTAGGCAGCCAGAGGCCCCTCTGTCTCTCTAATTAATGGAGTGGCTTTTTAAAAGGATTCTAATCACCCCGATGCTATCTGCTTATCGCCAGAATTCCTAATTAGATGGTCCTGGCAGGAACTTGCCTAATTCCCTCCAGGCTCTGTAGTCCTGCCCAGGGGGGCAGCCCACCCACCCTCCACCCCACCAGATGGGCAGCTGAGGGGCCTCCTCTCCTCTCAGGGCCCGAGGTTAGCCAACTGCATTTCCTTCAGGGTGGATGGGTGACAGGGATGGATGGATGGATGGGCTGCTGGGATGGCAGTGACAGGTGAGTGATGGGCTTGGATTGCAGCTATGATAGATAGATGAAAGCGAGAGCTGATAGACTGAGAGATAAGGTTATACAGTGATTAAGGGTGCAGACTGCCAAGTCAGATGACCTGAGTTCAAATCCCAGCTCTGCCACTTCACAGCTGTATGTTCTGGGGAAAGTTGCCCAACTTTGCTGTGATTCAGTTTCTTCATTTCACCTGAAAAGTGGGGAGGATATCTCCTCTCCCAGGGGTATTGGTCAGTGACTGAGGAGGACTGTTGCTGGCATCCCCATTCTAGGTAGCCATGTCACCCTGCACAGTGACTCAGCCCCAGTGTTCAGCAGTGCCCAGGCTGAGCGTTTGTTCCAAGCCCTAGGCTGATCAGCCATTAAACTCAGTTCTGCACTGTTGTTCTGTGCAGAGGTAATGCTCTCTTCACTGTGGACACAGAGACTACACACAGGACCTGGGGACAGCTCATTTCTCAGTTGAAGTGAAGACTGGAAGTGTGAGTGTTCCCAGCAGAGAGGCAAGGACAGGCACCTGAGGAGACCATGGGCACAGAGGCTGAGAGCAGGGGCCATGGGCACAGAGGCTGAGAGGAGGGGGGAGGGCCAGGTCTAAGCTTGCAGAGCCTGGGAGGCCTTCAGAAGACTGGGAGTGTGTGTGTGTGTGTGTGTGTGGGAGGGGGAGTCAGTCAGCTGTAGATTCTAGGAGAGTCTCTTTGCAATGATCACACTGAGTGTGAGACCCAGGTAGCAGATATGTAAAGGCTGGACATGTCCAAGTGCGGATGGAATTAGGCACATGGTGTCCCCATTCTCTGGTGGCTAATATGAAACAAAACCATTAGGTGGGAAATTTTTGAATTGATAGATTCAAGTGTATGAAGACCCTTGTCTTGGTAAACCTCTAGGCTCTTACCCCATAGGGTGTAGGGACACCAACACTTCTTCTTTTTAAAGATTTATTTATTTATTATATGTAAGTACACTGTAGCTGTCTTCAGACACTCCAAAAGAGGGTGTCAGATCTCATTACGGATGGTTGTGAGCCACCATGTGGTTGCTGGGATTTGAACTCAGGAACTTCGGAAGAGCAGTCAGGTGCTCTTACATACTGAGCCATCTCACCAGCCCAACACCAACACTTCTTGATGCTCTGTGTATAGCAGTAAATAGAACAGATTGCATAAGTCCTTTTTAAAATTGGATTAATTGATTTTATTTATGTGTTTGGGGATTTTGCCTGCATGTATGTCTGTGCACTACATGTGTGTAGTATGTAAAGAGGCCAGAAGAGGGCATCAGATTCCCTAGAATTGGAGTTAGAGATGGTTGTGAGCCACCATGTGGGGTGCTGGAAATCAAACCTGGGTCCGTTGCAAGAGCAGCCAGTGTTCTTCACCACTGTGCCATCTCTCCAGCCCACTCACTTAAGCATGTTAAGGAAAAGGAGCAACCATACCACATTAACTTGATACCATGACCTACTATATCTTATATTGCAGAAAAATGAATGAATCAGAACTTTATATGTTAATGTGAGTAAATACCTCAAATGTGATGGTAAGAAAGGGGTTTCTTAGTATCTGATGCTGCAATCACACACCCCACTTACCTGATGTTTTGCTTAGAAAATATTAAATGGGACATTCCAAAAATAAACAAATCATAGACTTTATACTGTGTACCATTCTGGGTTGCTTGATATCATCACTCCCTACTCCCATTCTGTCCAGAGCATAAAGTATCCTTCATCCTGTGATCCAGTGTGTGTGTGTGCTGCCCACCCATCAGCCACTTACATCCTTCATCCAGTGATCCAGTGTGTGTGTGTGCTGCCCACCCATCAGCCACTTACATCCTTCATCCAATGATCCAGTGTGTGTGTGCTGCCCTCCCATCAGCCACTTACATCCTTCATCCAGTGATCCAGTGATCCTGTGATCCAGTGTGTGTGTGTGCTTCCCACCCATCAGCCACTTACATCCTTCATCCAGTGATCCAGTGATCCAGTGTGTGTGTGCTGCCCACCCATCAGCCACTTACATCCTTCATCCAGTGATCCAGTGATCCAGTGTGTGTGCTGCCCACCACTAAGGAAGTGCTGGCAGTCACTTAGCTGGCACCAGGACCTTGATTGTATTCAGATATATGCATTCCATTTAATTAATGGCTGGAGAGAGGCTGGTGATGATTTTATTGTGGGATTGTTCTGTTTTGTCATTAATGTTGTTAGTCTTTTACTGAGCCTCACCTATAAACTGAACTTTATAACAGGAAAAACATACTGCCTGCAGGACTGGATAGTACTCACAGTTTCTAGGACCTATCAGAGTCTTGGGACAAATATGCTGCAGGTGAGCAGAGATCTACCACATTTGTCAAATCTGAAAACATGCAGAAAAATGCAAGTCCACCTTACTGAGGAAACCTGGCACAGGAATGAGGAAGCCTTGTCTCCCCTCCCCACCCCCACCCCGACTTTCCCTCCCCACCCCTTCCCTGCCCTGTCCTCTCATGCAGAAGGGTGTGAGGGGAAGGGAGTCAGGGTAGCTAGGGTGGGGGCAGACGTTTTATACAGCCTCCATTCTCCTGCTCCCACTGCTATGTGCCAGAGGGTGGGTGGAAACTGTGCCAAGAGGGTAGATGTCCTTGATGGTGTCACTGCTGGTTACATAAGACCGCAGTGACACAGGTATGTCTCTGAAGGAAGCTACAGAATCTCCACAGCTGTAAAGAGTGAGCAGGGTCGAGCTTCAGGGACCTGGCAAGGATTTCACAATTCCTCCCCAGCAGAGCTCTGGTTTCCAGGGAGTGCCAGGCAGGGACTGCCTTCAGGTCTAGCCTGGTAAGGACAGCAGGGAACCTGGCTGGGGACCTGGCTGCTGGCAACAGAAACCATGAGGTGTAATATACCATGAAACATACCAAGACCGCAATGGTTACGTCACCTACTATGTTTAAGATGTCTGAAATATTTCTTAGATTAAAGGGTTAAGAAAGAATCTGTGGTGATCTTACTTATGAGAGTGGAGCAGAATAGGCCTAGAAGATGAAGTACAAGGTCTTCTGAGTACGGAGGAGGGATGGGATGGGGGCTGTACCAGCATCCTTTTAGAGTTAGAACCTGTTTCACAGCCTGCAGCTACTGCTTAGCCCAGAGTAGCTCCACCCACCCACAAAGAGGGGAGGTAGGGAGGGAGAGGGAAAAGCAGCGGGAGTTTTTCTTCCCAGGGCCCCCTGGGGAGTCCCAGTGTACGGATGGGCGTGGCCGTGGGCCTGGACAGATGGGCTAGGTCAGCAGCTGGCAGGGCCCTCCACCCTCTCCAGGGGAACAACCCTACCACAGCTATCCTGTTCTGTCCAAGAATTGACCTACCCCCTTTTCCCATCAGCCTCAGTTTCTCCAGCTTTGTGATCCCAATCTAAGCTGGAGTGGTGGTGGTGCGGGCAGGAATGGGAAGATGCAGATGTGCTTGCTGAATGCCCCGGCCCATCCTACTGTATCCCAAAGGGAGAGGATCTGGAAGGAAGATGCCTGAGCGGGACCACCGGAAGGATGTGTCCACAGTGTACACACTACCCACCTGTCAGTCTCCTTGCTGGACGGCCTCTCGGGGGACCCGATACCTGCCTCATGCCAGTCACCCTTACAACAGGCCTGGAAGGTTCTGTGTAGTTTTACTGATGTGCATTCCAATAGGCTAAGCCACTTGTTCAAGGGTACACAGCAAGGAAGAGGAGAGTCTTGTCTGTATTCATCTCCAACCCCTCACCCCAACTCCCCCAGACCTGTGCAATTCTGAGTGACATTGCAGGGTACCAGGGCGGCCCTCAGAGCCTCCAAGGAGGAAGTCTGTTAAGTTACCTCCATATGGAGGAGCTACAAGGGTTATAGAGAGGCTCTTCTGGAAATGCTAAAGGAAAGGACAGCCAGGAACTATTGCGAGCAATTCTCTATTATTTAAATGACAGAGTGGTTAAGTACTGGGAACACATCAAAGTATTAGCATGTCTGTGAAGTAAAATGGCCCTTCCAGAGGAGCAGCCGCCACTTCTCAGTGAATCACGGTTCTGTTTGGCTAGGTATCTTCCTGGACAGTTTTCTACTACTTTTATTATGTGTGCATATATGTGATGCCGAGGGTGTTGTGTGACGAAACTTTTCCTGGGGAGACCCAACACACACACACACACACACACACACACACATCTCCTCATCCCAGATAGGGAGCCCATGATGGACTGAAGTAAAGATACACCAAAGTCCAACTTGGTGAGCCAGAGTTATACTGGGGCTACTTAAAGGATAGTGAGGGGTCACTTACAGGAGCACAAATGACTCAGAGACAGCTGAATCACCAAAGCCCACCCCAGCAAGGGTGACAGCTCACAAAGCCGAGAACCAGGAGTTCACTGCGTAGCCTACAGGCACTGGACAGGGTGGAGGGCGTCCTTTCCAGGAAGAGGTGTAAACCTTCCAGGCAGCTCGACAGGTTTCTGCTTCTTCCTGGCAGCTATTCTGGTCTCCTACTTTTCCTTATAACTTGGTTTTGCTCCTCTGAGAGGGATTCTCAGCTTTTCTTGCTTACTTTGGCAGAAAGGGGGGCCTTAGTGAATCTGGTCAGTTTCAGGGACTTCCTGAGATATATTTTGAGTTGTTTACCTTCCTGCTTAAGAAACTTCCCTACAAGACAGAATATTTCAATGTTAGCAGAAACTGTTGTACAGCAGAAGGCTGGACTCTGGACTTCCCACATGATAGATAGGCACTCCACTAGAGAACTATATCCCTAGTCCAACACAATCATTTTTTTACTTTTTAATTTAAATGACATTTGGGCTCTCACATGAAGATACAGACGTTGAACATATAGTATATGCCCTGGGTTTGTTGGCTTCTTTGAGACAGGTTATCAAAATCTCAGGCTGGCTTCAAACTTGCTTTGTAGCAGTTTGTAGCAGTTGGCCTGGAACTTCTGCCTTTGTTCTTCCAAGATGGGATTGTGTTACCACAACAGGTTTGTTGAAATAAAAAACAAAACAAAACATCATAATTAGGCCTACTGGGCCATATCTGTGATCCCAACCACTCAGAAGGCTGAGGCAGGGGATTCAAAAAGTTCTAGGATAGCCTGAACAATACAGTGAGATTTTGTTTTTAAAAAAAAGGAATGGCTGAGATAAAGAGTAGAGCATCGTCCCTCCAATATGCCAGGGTTCGGGCTTAAACTCCAGACTTGAACAGGACAGTCGCCACAGCCTGCTGTATACAGAACAACGGGCCCTGTTTCGTGCTTTCTAGCACTTTGACATATGCTGGCAAGACCAGGGACCATTTGGATCCTGGTCACTTCCAGGGATGCAGTCATGCAGTCATGTTTCTGCCTGATCCGTTATAGTGACCCCTGGGGAGCCAGTACTATGGTCGGGTGGGAGTGGCTCACAGACACCTCACTGAGCTTCCACACTTGTCAGATTGCTTTCTGGCTGCACTTGCCCATCTGTGGGGTGACTCCTCATGTTCTCCTTTGGAAGGTGGGCGGCTTGTTGCATTCTTCATCCTAGTTGTTGTTGATGTTTCTCCGTATCAGTCTCACTGTGTAGCCCTAGCTGGTCTGGAACTCACTATGTAGACCATGCTGACCTTGAACTGACAGAGAGCTGCCTGCCTCTGCCTCCTGAGTGTTGGGATTAAATGGCCCTATCATTCTATACTTTTTATTCTGGGTCTTTACATAGTTTGCAAACTTGTCTCCAGTTCTGCAAACATAATGTTAAACATTAATAATTAATTGTGAACATAAATCTTTCTATCGTTGAAGTTATTTGACTCCATTATGGAACACTTGGGAAATAGAAGGAAAATTCCCATCCCATTGAAGGTTACCTTTTGTTAACTAACGTTCAGGAAAGATTCTTCCCGTGGGTGTCATGGTGACTGCAGCTCAGTCAGTGTTGTGATTCTCATTTACAATGCCTCAAAACTATCCCTACCAGCCAGGCCCAGAACTTCCCACACCAGTATGGTGTGCACGCCGAGTTCTTGGTAGAGACACGAGGAGCAGGAATTCCAAGGCCATCCTGGACTTCATGAGACCCTATCTAAAATACGTATAAATCTTTACAACATTCCCATCTTCCCCACCAAAGCTTGCCCCGAGCCAGCACTACCCTCTTCCCAGATGCTGGTACCCACCACGTTGTGCTGTCTCTGTGAACCCTTGGCTCTGGAGACCCTCAGGCCTATGGGCTCACCCCATTGCACTGTGGCTGGCTGGCATTTCCTGGCATAGTGTCTGTTCAGTAGCATGTATTATCAGTGCCTTCCTTCTGAAAGTTGAGTGGCCACCTTCTTTGGATAGCTCAGTTTATCGCCCCTCCTTTCAGTGGACCCCTAGGTAGCTGCTACCTTTTAGCTACAATGAAGTGCTTCTGTGGATGTGGCATGGAGACACCTGCCTGCGTCCCTGCTTTCTTCGGGCCGTCGACTCTTGCTGACCCCCTACTTTTTAAAAACACTTGTTTTATACATGTGTTTGCCTGTGCACATGTTCACACAGGTCTGAATCTCTACAGTGCCTGAGGAGGCTGATAGAAAGCATCAGACAGCTGTGAGCCACCATGCTGTAGCTCACTACAGGCCTCTCTGCAGGAGTAGCAACTGCTCTTAACTTCTGAGCCACCGTGGCTCCAACACGCCCAGCCTTTTTCTTATAAGTAGTAGTGGCAGTGGTAGCAATTACTGTTACTGTTGTTATTATTACTCCTATTTTTATTCCTGTTGCAGTCAGTATTGTTTTGGTTTTTTTCCCCTTCTCTCTTTCGAGTGTGCATGCTCTCAGGTTTATCAGACTGTCCTGAAAGTGAGAGGTATTTAGACAGGCGTGAGTGCCGGAGCCTTGGAATGACTCTATGCACTGTTTTTCACTGCCCCATCCCATTTTTTATTATCCTGCTTTCTCTCTCTGATGTAGAAGAAACCCTTTATGTTTGTTTCCAGTGCTGACAGTTTATCTGGGGGAGGGGGAACCAAACTGGGTGATCCAGCTGGGTGGGTTGTAATCCTTGGTCTCAAGATTCTATCTTTAGGGTTAGGGTGTGGCCTGCCTGGCACACAGGAGGCCTTGAGCTCCATCTCCAGCACTGCAAAACATAAGAAAAAGATCCAATCTTAAAAATCAACAACAAAGTAAGTATACAATATGTATGGTATCGTCAAGACTCAATGTCCCCAAGATCCAGATAGGCTCAGGACCTAGGAACCTGCTGGAGATGGGGTCTGAGCGTGGCTATCCTTCATTAAGAGAGACTGGGAGGAAGCAGGCTAGACTCTGAGAATTTTTATCGGACTCTCCTCATCCCAAAGCTTTTTGCACAGATTTGGGGTACCGGTACCACTGTACATCTACTACCTTGTAAATCATAGTATATGTTTAGGCTCATTTGGGTCCCTGCAGATCTGCCTGTCCTCACAGCAAAAGCAGAGGTTCAGCGGCCATGACAGAGGATTCTAGACAACTTTCCACCCACATGTAATACACAACCCTTTCCCATACACTCACATGTAAGATACAACCCCTCCCCATATACTCACATGTAATACACAACCCCTCCCCATACACTCACATGTAATATACAACTCCTCCCCATACACTCACATACAATACACAACCCCTCCCCATACACTCACATGTACATACACAACTCCTCCCCATACACTCACATACAATACACAACCCCTCCCCATACACTCACACGTACATACACAAGCTACACATTCCATTTTACCTTAAACCTCAGACTGATTCTGTTGACTTGTCTGTTTTTCCAGATTAAGTTTGGAATTGTTTGGGGTTTATTATTATTTTTATTATTGTTGTTGTTGTTACTATTATTGTTGTTGTCTTTTTTTGTTTGTTTGTTTTCTTTTTTTGTTTTTTCGAGACAAGGTTTCTCTGTGTAGCCCTGGCTGTCCTGGAACTCACTCTGTAGACCAGATCCGAAATCTGCCTGCCTCTGCCTCCCAAGTGCTGGGATTAAAGGCTTGCGACACCACAGCCTGGCTGTTGTTGTCTTTTTAAAAAAATCAAATTGTTTTGCCTCATAAACTCATTGAGGATCCACCCACCTTGGGAAAGGCTCCACTCTGTCTGTCTTCTTCCCTGCCTCAGGTGAACTGGTCCTATCCTGAGGTAGATGGCTGGCATTCCTCCCAAATTCTCCCTGGGGCTGTGTTCCCTGCTGAGAGGCCCTAGGATTGATCAGTGAGACCCCTCCCCTCGCCTCCTGCAGGGACTGTTCACCAGGAGACAGGACTGGCTGAGAAGGACAGAGCTGGTCCCTAAAGGTCACACAAGAAGTTTGGGTTTCTACTATGGAAAATGGGAGTAAGAAGCCAGACTTGGAAGTATCCCAGAAGAGGAAGGGAGGGAGGGCCTGCCCTGGCCAGCCCCACCTGAGTGCACACAGATGGAACAAAGAGCTGCTCCACCCTGGCCGCTGTGGTGTGGATCCTGCAGGAATTGGAAAGACAGTGGTCACCCTGCTTAGGGCAGCCACTAGTGGTTCCTGGTCTGCCTGGGTGCTTTGTCCACAGAACCCTAATTCTTTACCAGATAAAGACTGAGTGGTGGGACGAGTAATGGTCTAAACATTGTATGGAGGAGGGAATACATTCTGAGACCAGGAGCCCCCTGAGCCTAGACTTCCAAGTAGCTTGCTTGAGCCATGAGCCTATAGGTCCTTCGCTCTCATGCCACCAGCCTCTGTCACGCTGACCGCTGACCGGAGGATGACTCCTCCTCACAGGTAGCCCCTAAGCTCCACAGGTAAGGATGCATGAAGAATGGACCTATTCAACACAGAGAGGGGAGCAGCTCTCTCAAGAATGCTTTGGTGTTCTTGAGTGTACACAGAGGGAAGCCGCTTACCTGCTGGCTTCCTCCTGGCCTGCCTCCCAGCACTTGAGACTGTACCTGGAACGAATGCTCTAAACTTTTGGGCTAACAGGAGAGAGGAAATAAGCCAGGTCATTGTGGCCTCTTGTAAACTCTGAGTTCTGGGTTTGGCTCCTGGCCATTGGGTCCTCTGGAAAGCTCCAGGTCTTAGATGTGGGAGTGCCACATTCCAGATTTGAGGTTCTAGGCTTCGTAGGTTGGGGGGATCTCAATTCTGACGCTGGGCGACGGGCCTTACTTCAGGGTTCTTGCTAAGTTCTAGGTTCTGAGCTCCAGAAGAGCTCTAGATGTAGAACCCAGCTCTGGACTCTGTGGTTCTGGATGCAAGGCCCCCGTGCTGTGAGCTGTTCATTTCGGATGTGAGTGTCCAGGCTCTAGACACTGTCTTTGAGCTATAGGTCCCTAGTTTTTGAGTCCAGAGCTGTGGTTCTTGATTCTTGGGTTCAAACTACAGGTTCCACAGCAATGGTTCCCTGCCTTCTTAACGCTATAGCCCTTTAATTCAGCTCCTCATGTTATGGGTGACCCCTCAAGCATGAAAATATTTTGTTGCTACTTTATAAGGAAAATTTTGCTACTATTAGAAAACATAGTCTGACATGTAGGATATCTGGCATGTGACCCCTATGGAAGGGTTGTTCGATTCCAAAAGGGGTTGTGACCCACAGGTTGAGAGCCAGTTTTCTAGATGGTTCCTTCAGAACTTGGACCTGGCCTGACAAGTTTGCTCCAAGCCAAGGACATTACCTCCTCTGAAGGGTATAGGGGTTCCTGTTTGTTTTCCCAGATGAGTCTTCCAATGCCTATAATTGTATTTGACAAAAGGGGGTTGTCAACAGCACACACATGCATGCACACACACGCATGCACACACACGCATGCATAACCCATTCCTAAATACATCTGCTATCACACCTGGGGACAAGGCAGAAAGCTGCTCCTGGGCTTCACTGTGCCTGTAGCTAGCAGGAGGCCAGAAGGCCAGTGTGGTTGGTGGTCCTGTGGGGGAAGCACAGCAGCCCGACTAAGCTTCAGGTTGCCGCCTGTCTGGTTCAGGTGCCTGATCTGCAGGGAAAGAAGAGGACAGGGTAATGGTGGCACGCCAGGACAGTATCCTGAGACCAAAGGATACCCTGGAGATACCACCTCACTACACCCTGATGGACAAGGTGCTGGTTCTTCCTAGGAGACTTGCTTTTTGCTCTGTGAGCTAGCACAGCAGCCTGACTCAGGAGAAAACCTCCAGGTGTAGATGGATGTCGAGGAGCAAGAATGTTGACAGCAATAGTAGTCAATGGGGACCCCAGTCAAGAGACCTAAGTGGCTAGAGATGATGAGCAGAGAGAAGCCACTGACCAGGGACACATGCTCAGTGACTTGAATCAAAGAGATTCTTTTATCCAAGAAGGTGTAGACAATACAGTTATGACCAGGAGTCAGCTCAGAGGTCTCAGGCAAGACTATGGTTGACTGGACATATTGTGAGCCACTGGTCAGGGACGTGGGTGACTCAGGACAGGGGTTACTAGGATCATGAGGTCTTCGGTGCTTGAGGGCTGAGGGTAGAAGAGAGACTGCTGATCAGAAACCTATGGGATATGTTGGGATCAACAGCACTAGTGACACTAAAGTGCAGTAACCAGATATACCAATTACTGGTTATTAACCACGGACTAGTTAGGGAGGCAAGTGGTCAGGAGTGTGGGGTTTAAGAGACTTGGGAGAATTGGGGGTGCTGGGGTCAGACTTTGACACTTGTAACAAGATCATGGTGACTAGAGATGAGCCCTCAGGGGCATTGGTACCAGGGCATCAGAGAAGATGTGGTTGTGAGAAGGTGTGGTTACTAGGCACAAGGGTAGTAAGATGATCAGAGGCAAGTGACCAAGGGTCAGTCATTGTTATAGAGACACTGAGTGACCAGTCATAATGGCCACATGCCAACTTCTCAGGAGGGAAGGTGCTTACGTGTTTGAAGCCAGCCTGAGCAATATAGAAACCCCACGATTCACACACACACACACACACACACACACACACACACACACACACACACACGTGTGCATGCACATTATGAATGACACCATTGGTAGTCTGCATCTGTCCACACATTGGCCATGAGAAACCTCCTTGATGAGAGACAGACTCTAGGCATATGACTACTGACAATTGCTAACATCACTGCCAGGGATGACTGGTGGCCCTGTTGTGTGCAGGCTAGCGACCAGATACATATACTTACCAGTGATCAGTTAGCAGTCACTCTTTAAGGGCATGACAGCAGATGCCTTCATTAGGAATATTGGTAGCAGTGGATTTCCTGGATCATTGGTCCAAGGCAGCAATCAGGACCGGGTGAACGCGTATGCCAATGAACAGATTTGGTAACCTGGTACCCTAGAAACCAGAGATGACCACACTGGAGGGACCTGAATGGGGCCAGTTCAGCTATTGGTTCTATAAAAAGCCCAATCAGGTACCTTGCTTAGGTTCTCAGAAGAGCACAGGCTGAAGAAAAGTCCTGCCCATCCCCATGGGCCCCAGGGGAGGATGTTTTAGCCAAATGGGCCTTTCTCTGAAAGACAGAGACAGCAGACACAAAGCCACCTGACAGCTTAAACCCCAGCAGGGGTGTAGGGGTCCCAGGGACCCACTCAACAGGCGACAGCATTCACAAAAAGTATTTTATTTATTTTTAACAGTATTCACTTTAAAGGAATAAGAGGGTAGCATACAATTTTTACAGACAATATTTAAATGTTGTACACAGTTAACAATAACTTAGGTCACTAATTCAAAATAAAACAAGCCCAAAACATAAAAACAGAAAATACTGCCGATTCTTCTCTTATGCGGGTACTAGCACAAAATAAGTTACTTCCGGTTAGGGTGCTCTGCAGCAACTGGACACCGATATTGCACTTGATTGACTCAGCACAATCGTCTCCCTGGGCTCACTCGGGGGGGCCCCCTTGCTGGCTGCTGCACCACTGCCACCACCACACACAGAATCAAAGCTTGGGACACTTTTTATGTACAACTGTACCTTGAAGGATTCAGCCAGCCACAGCAGAACAGAAGCCTGGGATCACAGGGCCACTGCCTGCCTGCCCCGTCTCCCAGGAACCAAGAGCATAAGATTCCCCCTTGTCCCAAGCCCCCTGCCAGGGCTGTGGGACCCGAGAACCATTCAAAGGACTGTGAAGCTCAGGCCTGGTTTGTAGGTTTCATTTATTTTTTTTTTCATAGCGGGGCTTCTGTGGCAACGTACAATTGACTGGACCCAAAAACGAGTTTCAAAATAAAACCACTCATCAGCGGGTTAAGCTTATGCAGTTTGGTTTTCGCTTTGAGTATTTTCTTATTTATCTTAGAGGGGGAGGGGGCCGAGGGGTTAGCAGAAAAGAAGGTTGTATTTACAGGGGTCCAACTGGCCTAGAGCACAGGCAGCAGCTCCGACCCATTTGGGTCACACCAGCTTTGGCCTCTGGAAGCCAGGGGAATGATCTGGGAGACGTTTCCCCTTTCCAGAGAATGTTTCCTTCCTGTGACCCAGCCCTGGCCTGGGAATCTGCGCAGGACCGCCTGCAATTGTCTCTGCCCTCTAGGGCTGCGTCAGGGCAGGGGCTACCCTGCAGGCAGGCTGGGGTGAAGGAGGCTCAGGCTGAGGACCTCTAAGTCTGCCCCCAAGAGCCCTGACTGGTGGCAGGAGGTCCCAAAGAAGGACCCCGAGAACACAAATAGCACACGCCTCCATGTCTTCACGTTCTTGTAAGAAATAAGAGCAAAATAAATTATTTTTCTTTTTGCCTACTCCTTTCTCCTTCAAAAATATAAAACAAGAAGAAAAAAGAAAAAAGAAAGGTTTCATTTTTCTATCCCCAGTCTCCTCTTCTTGCTATAAATCTGTAAACCTGTCCATTTTGCTCTCCAAACAAACACTTTCCGTGAAAACACTTTTCTGGGCAGCACCCCGGGCACACGCGAGCTGCAGCCCAGTTAGAAATATTCACAGTAATGGCGGCACAAGGCTGGGAGTCCTCCAAGGAGAGGTGGCTTCGGCCAGGCTAGGCTGGCAGGAGGAAGTGGGTCTCTTGGTATGGGCGGGAGCCAAGAGTATGTTCCACCCATCCTGGGAGTGCCCAGCCTCGCTCTGGTTCTGCCAACCACCCTTGATGTCCATGTCTGTCCAGTGGGAGGCTTGCCTAGCCCATGGCAGTCACCATGCTGGACGGGTGGGGGTGGCCAAAAGAGAGACTGGAGGAAGGGTGGATAGGCGTGGGCGTGGGTAGGATGTGTCCAGAGTGACTAAAAGGTGGGAGGTGTCCCACAGGTGCCATGTGTCCAGCCAGGGCAGCCGCACTGAAGGGCGGTGACTTCTCTTGCATGCACTTGGATAGCTCCTCGAAACATTCAGCCCCTTTCTTGCTCTTCTTGGATTTGCTGGACATCTTCCTATTCCGGGTCTGGATCCCTTCCTTCTTCATGGTCAGTGGCCTGTTAACCTGGGGACAGCCACAGAGCCCTTAGGAGAAGTTGCCTCCCACACAAATCCCTCCAAACTCTCTCCACAGGTCGAGGCAGGCTGAGTTAATTGTATCCCCAGGGTGACAGGAACTGTACAGACCCAATGTGACTCACCAAAGCCCCCTTAAGCCCTCACTGTCATCTTTTCAAGGAAGAGTGTATGGTCTAACAGTCCACATGATTGTTCCCAGACCACTAAGTGCCTGCACAGCCTGCATCCTCCAACACCTCTAACCCTTCCCTGTCTCCATCTTCTCCTATCACAGGTACCGGGTCCCTGCCCGCCCTGCCCCCATCGGTCCCACCTCCGAAACAGAGGTATCGTCCTTACAGGACGCCCTTCTGGCACTCTGGGCTGACCAAGCAGGCTGCCGGCTGCGGCTACCCAAGCCAAGCCAAGCTGGAGATTGTGGCTGGGGCCGCTGGCTGGCCAGACAGCACAAAGAGCTGAGGTCCCCGGGGAGGGGTGGGGTGCACTCACATTGTGCAGCTTGTAGTAGAGGCCACAGGCGTTGCACACAGGGTCCCCGTTGGCGTTCCGGCGCCATAAGGTGGTGGTTGTCGTCTGACAATTTGCACAACAGGTGCCCGCTCTCCTGGCAGCAGACTAGGAGGGGAGGGGTAGCGTCAGCGGTTGTCTCCCACGCCCCACCTTGACCTCCTCCTGGGCCCTTAGCACCACCCCCCAGCCCCACCGCCGAGCCAGGAGCGATAGGTCCTACCGGGGAATCAAAGCATCTCAATCGGAGGAATTTTAGAATTTGAGATGGAAACTTGTTGGGGATCACAGAACTTTAGAATAAGAGCTCTTAGAACCTAAAGGATTGTCAACTCAGAAGGGAAAAGCAGCCGCATCCCCTAACCGCCCAGCCATCTAATTTCACAGGTAAGGAAACAGGTCCCACGGAGACTTTAGTCCTGCGACCATCCTGAGTTGCTGTCTCCAGTTGCATGCCTCCTCCCCCACTGTTCCCCTGGAAATCCAGAATCCTGGTGAGTCACGGCTGGGAGGCCAAGGCAACAAGACCCTGCACTGCCCAGGAGAACCCAGAAAGCCCTGAGGAAGTTGGAGCCCGGGATTAAAGTGTGGACTTGCTTTGTCCTATATAGGATCTAGGAGTCGCCAGGAGAGATTTAAATTGAATTTAACTACAGTTTAAAAACTAAACACTCAGTGCCTTTTACTGCACTAACAGCATTCCTAGCAATCAATAGTCATACTAGCCAGAGGCTTCAAAAAGACTATGGAGCAAAGGCGCTTCCATTCCTGCCGGCCTAGAGCCCTAAACCCTGAGAGCGCTCACCTGCTGCTTTTACCAAGCCCCTGGTCCCAGCCCCCCAGGAAATGCCAGTCAGAGGTGAGGCGTGGAAGAGGGGAGGTCTAGTCTCTAGAAGGACTGAAATGTGGGGAGGGAGAAAAAGGGAGGGGGGCTTTTCCTAGAATACAGATCACCCTCTGCCATCCCTTCTGCCTCAGGTAAACAGAGCGCTACTCCTGTGTGTTCCTCCCCTCACACCCCACCTCCACCCAGCAACTCCTAGCACTGAACTCCCTCAGCAGCCAGTGTGGGGAGGGGGCCGAGTCCAGCCGAGTCCAGAGAGGCCCCGGGCTTGAGCCTGCTCATGGAGGGGACCAGAGCTGGCCTGCCCGCGGGGGCAGGGAGGGTGAGTAAGCAGGCTGAAGCTGGAATTCTGACTCAGGGGCCGGCAGCATATCCTCCTTCCACCCCCACCAGCCCGCACCGCCCTCACACTGCTAGGGGGGTGGAGAGAAAAAAAAAAAAAAGAAAAAGGGCCCCAAAGCGGGTGAACGATTTAAACTCATAAATCACTTCGCCCTGAAAAAATATATTTATTATTCTTAGCATTTTACACATTATTTGCAGAGTGGAGGGTATTAGAAATTTCAAAACAGCCCAGCGAGAGGCAGGACTGAGTCGAGGTGGCTCTGAAAACTTGCCGGTCCGGAAACAGATACACGAAGTTTCCTTATCTACCGGCTGCAGATGTCCGGATAGGAAACTCCGGCAGGAGATCCGAAGGGACATTTTTTTAAAAAATCACTCAAATGAAAATACACAGTATAGGTGACTCCATGGAAAAATAATAAAGGGCAGGTTTTTTTGGTGGCCGCTGTGTGTTATTTAAATAAGCGGAGGAGACCGGGAGCTGGGAGGCGAGGGAAGGCGGCCAGAGCAGCCACAGGGAAAAGTACTTCATGGCCCTATTTTTAAAAAAGAGCGAATAAGAGACCAGAGCCTGAGGGTGGGCTGCTAGACCATGAGCTCTGGGAATCCTTCAGCAGTGGGGGGGGCAGGGGAGGGGGTGCCCGGTAGCTGCGGGGGGGAGGGGGGTGCCAGGAGGCTGCAGGACAGGAAATTTGGCAGGAAAGAATCCGCCAGAACGAAGACCGACCTGACTGACCCCCCAAATGATTTGACTGATAAGAGGATTTCAGGTGGTGAAGTGTCTGCATTTGAAGGTTTGCTGTTGGATTGTTTTCGTTTTTTTTTTTTTTTCCTCTGTTTTGTTTTTCATCTTCACTTAACTAACCGGCTCTGCCCAGGTTGCCACTGGCCACCGTGGCCCTGCCCTGCCCCATGATGTGCCCTTTCTTACCAGCCTCCGCTTAGGCTTGATGAGCGGCCGGTTCTGTCCATTCATCTTGTGGTAGAGCCCACAGGCATTGCACAGGTAGTGGCCCGTGCCATCTCGTCGCCAGAGAGGGGTGGCTGTGGCACCACAGTTGACACACTCCCGGCCTTCTGTAAGGGATCAAGGAAAGACACAAGGCCTGCTTAGCCTCTACACAGAGCCAGAGGATCAAGGTTGTATTAAGGGAGACCCACCCCTGGCAGAAAGAGGGACTCAAGGAGTCCCCTTAAAAGAAGTCAGGGTCCTTTAAGGATAAATCCTCATTTCTGATGTTGCTAAGGAAAAGCAAAGAGAAACAGCAAACGCAGGCTGCCAGGGGTTCTCAGAGCCAGCAGCAAGTTACCCGGAAAAGGAACTGAAGGCCGGTTTTACAGAGCACAGGCTACTGTCCCTCACTCGGCTCAGGCCACAGTTGTCCAGGATTGGGGTCTGGGGGAGCCTCTCTTCTGCTCTATTGCCTCTCACTTTGCCCAACTGAGCCAGCATCTCTAAGTCTGTTTCTCATCTCTCCCATCAGCCCCTCACTGTCTTTATGCTCCTGGCTAAGGTCAGGAAACTTTTCCTCTTCCTCCAGTTGGGCTCCCTTTCAGCCAAACTCCTAGAATTCAACGATCAAAGTTGTTTCTAAAATGAAATAAATAAGTTCTTTCACTTTAGGCTAGGTGGCCTTATTTTCTGTTGTTGTTTTTGGCCATCTGGAGCTTAAATAGAATACAAAACAAACATGGAAGAGAGGGCTACAAACAGGCCAAGACTTTGCAAAAAAGGGCAAAGTCGCTGGTCTTAGTAGAGCAGGAGGAGACAAGAGTCAAGTTGGGGCTGGAGTTCAGCGGAGCGAGGGCTTAGTAGCTCAGTACCCTGGAAATTCTTCCTGATTTAGTTGGAAGTCACCTATGAGAAGTTGGTTCTTCAACTCAGAAATAAACGTTGGAGGAATCCTTCCTCCCTCCCTTGCTAAAAGCTATGGGAAGGAGCCTCGGAGCCACAGGTTTTTGCCTGAGGGCCATATGGCTGGACAAACCCAGCTGGATCCAGCTGCAGCTGGCAAAGGGGTGCAGGCACCCGCACAGGTTCTCACTCCTACCCCCAGGGAGAGGGATCAGGGTCACTAGGATGCAAGCAGGCCTTGGGAATTTTGCTTTGGGGAAATCTCCAAGGAGATCTGGAGCCACTGCAATCCTAAAACTGGACTAGCAGAGTTGGAGAACCAGATTCCTCTAGGGCCTAGATCTCTGCAGTGCCCACGGCATGCACACACGCTCACAGATACACGTACACATAAGTACACACTGACTCCTTCCCTCACCTACAGCCTCCATTCTCCCCCACGCCCAGTCACGAGGCTGCTCGGTCTCAGCTGGGGAGGGAGACAGGGAACCTCATTCTGTGTTTTAGCTGATACTTGCCAACCTTGGAGAGGAGGGCATGAGGAGGGGTGCGGGGAAGAGCTGAACATGGGGGTTCCTAGGAGTACTCAACGGCAGGATGAAAGTGTTGGGGGTTTCTTCCTCCCCACAGGGAACTTCAAACGCCTCTGGACTATCAGAGATGACCACCACCCATTCTTAAATCAGGCTCCCTAGCATGGCCCCTCTATCAGACCATGGATCCCTTTTACAGAGGCACACCACACCCACAGGCCCTGAAGTCCCACACCTGCCTTTACCTGAGCAGGAGCGAGCCTTGCTTCGCTGCTTAGGGGTGAAGCTGGAGGCGGGGCCACCCAGGAAGCCTCCCGGATGGAAGAGACCGCTGCCGTAGTCATGAGCTGCGGCAGGCACATAGGAGGGATAAGTGGGTATCGGGTGGTGTGTTGCAGGCTGGGTGCCCATGGTAGCTAGGCCTGGGCGCAGGGGACTGCCGCCTTCCATCTTCATGCTCTCGGACAGTGACACTTGGTACTTGACGCCATCCTTGTCCTCACCCCGGGCTACACTACCCCCTGCAGAAGAAGAGGCCGGGGAAGCAGCTCCTGTTGTGCTGGGGTCTGGAGACACTTCTTTGGGTGGCGTGGGTGGGAAGCCGAAGAGATGGGAGCCCGAGTGGGCTGCAGTGGGGGTGAGGGAGGCCACGGAGCTCCCACTGCCTCCCCCACTCCCGCCCGCAGCCCCCGGGTAAACAGACAGAGGCCCTCCGGGTGCTCCAGCAGCTGAGGGGTGCAGCGGGGTCTTGGAGAACGGGCTGACGGTCCAGGGACTGTGGTGATGGGCAGCGGCGGCAGAGAGAGCTGCTTTGCCCCCGTCCAGCCACGGCAAGCCTGGGCTGTGCAACAAGTGTGGTCGGCACATCTGGCCTCCGGTGAGACGGGCTGCGCAGAGGGAGAAGGGGTGAGGGTGACCAGGGGCTTCAGAGCCATGACCCAGGCACACAGGATCACAACTCGGAGAACTACCATCAGCAGCCCCACCCTTTAAAACATCAGAAACGTAACACCTCGGCCTGTAATCATCAGCAATGTCAGTGAAAGGCCGAAGGACAAGTGACACAGCAACCCCACCGGACAGGGCCCAGAAGGATTCCCCCACCCCCAGCCCCCGCCAAGACACTTGGAAATGGACCGAAACCCTACAGGTCCCAGACCCTCCCCAAGAAGTCCCTGCCTCCATCTTCTTAGGCCCGATTTCGCAGCTGCTCAGATTCCTGTGGATCCCACATCCGGGAAGCAGCAACAGGCCGTCCCCCCCCTCCAAGGCCTGGCCCGGGCGCCAGGCTTCCAGAAACCTCGAGGGCCAAAGCTCACCATGCGCTGGGCTGTAGGAAACGCGCGCGCGCGCGTGGGCCGGGTTGGCGTAGTAAGGGTTGCCCTGCGAGTCGAGATGGTTGAAGAAGACATCCACCTCGTCGGGAGGCAGCAGCTGTGCTGGTTCCATGTAGTTGTGCGCCAGGCCCGGATGGTGCGAGTCGGGGTGCTGCGCATTCAATACGGCGGGGTGCGCCATCCAGCGAGGCTGCTCAGGCGCCACCTCCATGGTCCACTACTGTGGCTTGGGAACCAGGCGAAGGTGGGGCGGCCCTGGATAACAGAGGGAATGTGAAGGACGCTGCCGCCTTCTGACACCCCTATTCCCAAAGTCGGTGTCTTGGGAGCAAAGACATTTCATCGGAGCTTCACTGAGGACCAGTCCCGGGTGGGAGGAAAGTGCAAGGTTTAAAACGAAAGGAAGGTGAAGGAAGGGGTTCAGTCTCATACACTTGCAGGGAAACTCGCGTTCCCACAGATGCAACCCCACATACACGAGGTCACACACAGGGATAGGTCCTGACATCGGTGACCCCCCAAAAACGCACGCGGAACTGAAATCAGGTTCTCACACCGTGCCCCTGTCCTCTGAGCACACAAACACATAAACTCTGACTAAAAGTTAGAGACAGTTGCCTAGACATCCACTCTGGGGCACACGCTATCCCACGCCCCCGTAACACTTTGACAATATATACACAAACTAACCCCCGACACCCCGGGCCACCCCAAAAAACGCACCCGCAGTTCCTGGGGCTGAGAGCCGCTTCCCAATGCACTCTCTAGCAGTCAGCCAACCTCTCCCCAAAGCATAAGAACGTAATCGCCCACAGGAGATCCTGGTCTGAACTCCGCAGAGATCCCTCCAACCTAGGAATGTCCACAAGCCCCCTGAACCTCAAACTTACACTCGCAGCGGCGCGGGAAGGGGAGGGCTCAGCAGTAGAGAGTAAGAGACACCAGGAGAGCCCGGGTACGGCGGGCCCAACGACAGCGCGTCCCAAGGCCGGCGGATTCACGGGATAGGGGTGGGGGACAGCGCGCGTCTCGGCCTCAGGCCCGCCCGGCTCCGGCCCCTCTGCATCCTCCGGCCGCCCTGGCGCCAGCTGCCGACTCCTGCACAGACATGAAGCGGGGGCCGCGCACGCCTATGAAGCCGGCGCCAGCCAATCAGCGCCGCGCGCCGCCCAGCCTCCGCCCCCCCATTGGCTGCTCCCGCCGCTTCGGCCGCTGGACTTCGGGAATGACCCGCAAGCTGGCCTCCTAGGCTGTCTGGCCCCCTACCAGCGCCCTCTCTGCGGCCTCTGATGCCAACGCCCCCCAGGGGACCCTCGCCGTGGGCAGACCCTGCACCCCTTCGGCAGACGCTCAGGTCCTCCAACCTCTGCCTTCCCAGCAACTAGGCACGAATGGGGTCCCTGACTTCCCAGGAGCCGAGACGTGCACCTTCTGGGTATCTCTCTGCTGGGACCACAGCTTTCTACTCTCGGGCGGAGCCCCACCTCCACTGCTACGGACGACGGCCAGCCCAAGTCCAACTGACTCCCCAAAATCTCTGTCCTTCTATCAGGGATAGCTGTGCAAGAGGCTGGTAGGATCCGCTGGACAGCACGAGTCTAGGGATTGTGGACTTCTCTAGGGCACCCGAACTTTGAGCACTAGGACACTTGAAGCTGTGCTAGACGGATGGTCGCGGTCAAGCCAGTGGCCCAGGGAGGGGGAAGGGCTCCGGGCGCGGCCTTAGTAGACCACCAGGCTGAACTGCCTGGGGCGAGGCCGTGGAGCGGGGGACTGGCGCCAGAGTCGGCTGGAGGGAGACTCCCGGGGTATTAGCCATATATATTTTTTCTTTCTAAGGGTCCCCGAGATGGTCTTTAGGTAGAGGTTTTGAGCACTTTTTCCCCAAAGTCACCTGGAGTTTTTCTCCACAACACCTCCATTCTGGAGAGACAGTGAGTTGAGTGGCGAGTATACAAACCTAGCTCCCTCCCTGGCTATAGACGGGAGACCTAAAGTCCAAGAGTCCAGAAAGAAGCTTGTGAGTCTAAGACTTTTAGGGGAATCTAGACAGGTGCGATGGATTGGCCGAGCTTGGAGCCCTCCACATAGCTCCTCTATCTTTGCAGGCACCGAGACCCCTAAAGAATAATTCCAGAGGGGTCCCAGGTTGGTCCCGAGCTGGGGAAAGGCTGGGGTCCCCGCCGCCCCCAAGGATGGGGGAGGGGCGGCAGGATTGACAGTCCGTAATTGGGTAACTGGAGGCGGCTTCTCCGGCCCGGCGGCCCCGCCACCGCGACGCCGGGCCCCTGACGTCACCCGATTCGCCAGGAAATGAACTTTTTAATAATCCAAGGAGGGTGGAAAGCCCTCGGTCCCCTCGGCTCGGGGGGCGCCCAGCCAGGAGGGCTCAGCTTCTCGGGCGCGCCCCCGTCACCCCCTCCCAGGTCCTCTGCGGACAGCGCTGAGGGGGGCGCGCGCACGGCAGGGCCTCCTCCGGCCTCTGCGGCTGGCGTCCATCTGTCTGTCCGAGGCCCTGGAACAGGTAAAGGCCTGGGGCCCGGGGTGCAGAACTCCACTAGACCGGAAACCCGCGCCTCTTGCTCCCTGGCGGGGGGTGGGGGGGGTCCTGCTGTCCGCTGTATTCCCCGCGCCTCTGTGCTCCAGAGCCAGCAGGGGCCCAGGAGGCTCGGGAGTCCGCGCCCAGCCGAGGCGGGAGGTCTAGCAAGAGGGATCCAGGGGCTAGAGGGGTGCGAGTCCGCAGTGCCTCGGGGTCGGCTGGGCAGGTGGGTGGTCTCAGTGCCAGCCAGATTCGCGCTCCCACTGTGCGGTTCATTTAGAACCCGCTTTCGGGAAGGCTTTCTCGGCTTCTCCTAGTCTTTAGCCCATGATTCTCCATTAACGAACAAGACGAAATCGCCATGGAGTTTCCAGATTGTTCGATGTCTCTGGAACCTAGCAGGAGAGTCTAAAGGCCTCTCATCGCCGGCGATAACCCCATTTTCGACAACGGTACCCTATGCGGCCGAATTCCATGGCCCTGCAGAGTTCTAGGAGGAGAACGCGGTGCGCAGAGGAAACTGCCCTGGCCGAGTCGGCGCGGCGGCTGTCAATGAGGGGGGTCTCCGAGCACACCCCCTCCCCGCCCCGGAGCAGGTAATTTCCCTCTGTTCTCCCAAAGTCGCAATTAAAATTATCTCCCTGTTTGAACGAGATGGGGATTGTCTTTTCCATGCCACATTGCGGACGGGGCAGCCTGTCATAGAGGTGAAAATGGCCAAGCTTGGTGGGTTCCCACTCGAAACGAGAGCCCGGGGTTTCTCTCACGGTGCTGGTGCAGAGCGGAGTACAGAGGGGGATTTAATTACTCCGTTCGGCAGCTCGGAAAATCGCCGTGCAACAAGGGCTTAACCGGGTGGTTAAGCGACGCTTGAGCCTGGGCCTCAGGAGACCCGCAACAGCCTAGCCTGCCCACAGACTGGGCAAGGGAAAGGAGGAGGGTGGTCCTGCCAGGTCCTTTGAGGACCCAAAGTTGCCTTCTGGAAACTGCAAGCAACCAGCCAGCTGGGCCGAGCCCCTGCTGAGGTTGGAGTCCCTGCGTCTGATGCGGGTCTGCTGGGTTTTCCAGCAGGAACTAACCCGTCTGAAAGGGAAAATTGCAGGCTAGATAGCAGAGCACTGAGTTGGCGAATAAAGGGGAGCCTGGGCTGATGCTGATGAACGAGTGTGAATCAGATAGATCCACACAGCCAAGAAGCCACTACTAGGCCAAAAATGAACCACTACTAAAAAGTCCAAACAAACACCAGGGAGGTCCGAGTCAGTTCCAGGATGGATTAGATTCGATTTCCCCCAACTCCACCGCCCCCACCCCCAACGAAAGCAGATTTTATTTCAACTTACAGACGCCCACTCTGAGGTTCCTAAGATACCTTCAGGTGGACACTTGCCTTTTAAATGTTTTGTTGTTGTTGTTCATTTTGGAGCATACTCAGAGCTCTTCTCTGAACTAAACTGTCCTTTTCCTTCCACGGAGACCAGAGGGAGCTTGGCTCCCAAACGGAATTTTCTAACCACCATTTGTGACTGTCTCTGTGTGTGTGACAGAGAGAACTGGAAGCCTTTACAGAGAGGGGACAGTGCAAGGGGCGCTCCTGTGTGGGAGCTGGGTTCTGGGGATCCAGGCCCTGTTCTGGGTGTGGCCCGGCTCCTGCAAACCATTCTGGAATGGGGTGGAATCATTGGGAGCCCCCAGTTCACACTGTCCCCCCCCCACTTGCCCTTTGTTTAAACTTCGCTCCTCCAAGCCATCCTCTAGGATCACAAGGTTACCCTCTTCTTGCACGCTAATTCTCTCCTTTTTCCTAAGGGCAGCTAAGTGGTCGGCTAGCTTAGGGCTGCCTTCCAAAAAGAAGTAGTTCACAACCCGGAGGCCTCCAGCCCAACATCCGTGGTCACAAGGTTTGAGGGACACTGGGAAGAAAGTGGAGGAGCTTTGTCCATTACTGGTCAGGGTCTCCTCTAGGTGAAGGACTCAGATATGTCCCTGGAAGCACCCATCAATTCAGAGGGCCTCAAAACGGTGCTCCTTGCTCTTTGGAATTCGCTTCCAGCTCCTCAAAATCAGAAGGCTTGCTTAGCATCTGCCATTTTATTCTGAGTCTTTTGGAAATACACGGACTGGGACCCAATGTCCTAGGTGCCTGGCCCGCTGGTGCCAGGTGCCTTGGGCTCTGCAATTTCTGGTTAACTTCTAGCCTCCATACCCCATCAGCAGACAGTGGGGGGGGGGGCTGTCCCTCCTCACCAACAGCTATGCTTTACTCAGAGGCCTGGGGGTCAGCGACTTGACAACTGCTAAATGCATTTCGTTAGATGCAATTTGCTTGCAATTTGTCAACCCGGCTGGGGAACGCTCTCCAGACGCCTGGCAGACACTTTGGCTCTACCTGGTTCCTGGATCCTGCCTGTTTATCAACGAATCTCGATTTGGACCACAGTGTAGACCCAGAACTCACCCCCAAATGTTCCCGACCTTGAGAGGCAAGTTTTTTGTTTTTTTTTTTCCCAAAAACAAACGAATTTCTTTCCCTGTTTTCTGGTAAAGGAGAAGATGCCACTCGGAAGGTCCTTCTGAATACAAGACCTTTCCCCTCATCGCTGGGATAAGCTCAAATTCGAGCCCGGCCGCCACCGAATGGTTCAATGCCCAGCGTCCAGACAGGCCCAGAGTGCCGTCTACGCCTATGCACGGCGGATCCCCTAGCCTGCGTCGGCCTCGTTCTTATTGAAATCCCACTGAAAAGATTCTGACTCCGACTTGGGCATGGAAAGACTTCCATACCCTGCGCTCTCCCCCACCTGCACCCTCGCCACACAGGATAAAGGGCCGCGGGGCTCTTCGAGCGGGGGGCACAAGCAGGAGCGAGCCGGGTTAAGCCGCGCAAAGCCGGTGCACGGGACTAGCCGGCAGGTGCAGCCAGAGCCTGGGCAGCCCGGCTTGGGCGCATCCGCTGCCGCTACCCGGGGGTGGGGAACCGCGGAGACAAAGGCCCCGGCTCTGGGGTGGGAGGGGGGCGCGTCGCAAAGCTCTGGAAAGCCGGGTCTCCAGGTCTAGAGCTCCGGAAAAACGGAAGGCAGGAGCCCCCAGGCGGGCCTTTGGGTTTCCGGATGACCTGGGTTTGAGCCACTAGAAGGATCGTGCGATCCGGTTGTTGGGAGGCCCAGCCTGGGACCGGGAGGCTCGGGACGGCGCGGGCCGAGTGCAGGAACTTACCGACTGCGGCGCGGTGGGCGGCGCCCTCGGGCGGCCACGGCCAGGGCTCAGCAGGGAGGCAGCGGTGTGAGCGGCGTGGCTGGTCGGCCCGCGGGAGTCAGCGCGGCCGCGGCGGTCACCAGTGGGGCCCCCGCGGCGCAGAACGCCAGCTCGTCGCACAGGCTTTTGTCCCCCGAGACAGGCTATGGTTGAGGTGATCTTAGGCCAGGGAGACCTGAGCAGTGAGCTACCGCCCCGCTGGCCTGGCCACCTCTCTTGGTTCTGGCTGTCTCTCGGTTCCCGGCCGCAGAGCGGCAGCTTTTTATTTCGACATCACTTCGAGGGGGGGGGGGACGCCGCAGGGGGGCAGGAGGGTGCCCGGGCTCTGCGCCCTGTCTGCCTGGTCCAGCCGCCGGGCTGGCCAGGCTTGGGCCACTAGTCAGTCGAGGCGCGCACACCCTGCAGGCCACTCCCGCCTTCTCAGGGCCACGCAAGCACTTCTGCTCTCAGGGATGTAATCTCAGAAAGCCTACGATGTCTCTCTTTTGAGACTCTCCCTCACAAGCAAGTACACAGACACCTGCCCCTCCTTTCAGACACACCGTTATTCACGCGCTGTGTAGATGTCCCCAGACAGGGGCTTTCTGGCACACAAACACTGGTGCACATATAGATATAATGCACACACACAACACACACACACACACACCTCCCATACTTCCTGCACATTTGGCTATGTGTAGATGCTTTCCCACATTCTTCCCCACGGATGCCAGTTCCCAACTCAGAAGCATTTTAGGAATGGAGTTTCTGGTGTGTCCTTGGCCCATTCTTGGTGAACCTTTTGCATCAGAGAGAGCCACAAGAAGAGCAAAAGTATGTCCTTAGAAGGGAGGAAGCCTTGTGGCAGTCTACACTTTAAGGAGGCACCTGAGCTAGATAGCAATGAGAATTCGTTCCTTGTGTTATCCTAAACCCCTCTGAGAAATTCAAAGAACTCTACAGACTTACTCTTCTCCGAAAGACCTGGCATCCTGGCATGCCCCATCCAGGGAGTAGGTCAGTCCCTGCAACCACATCCTTGTAGCACCAGATGTTTTGGATCTTTCTGAATCTTTTGCTTTGTGTATGTACCGTCTACACACAGTTCAGTTTATGTGCCCAGTGGCCTATGTATTCACCATGGGGAGCTCACGGGAGTGTTTGCAAAACTTAAGTGTGTCCCTACGCATTTGTATTGGGTCACAGCATGACTGCTACTAGTGTGTGGCCCCACAAATGCACACAAGAGAGTATCTGTGGCCCTGGGTGAATGTCTCTGCATCTGCATCTATCTCTCTGAGATAGACCATCAGCTTCAGGAATCATGTGATAGGCAGTCAGTATCTATAAGTATGTCTTAATCAGTGTGATACCTTTGTACATTTGTGTATGTATCTAGGCATGCATTTGTTTCCATCTTTAATAGTCTCTCTCTCTTCTCTCTCTCTCTCTCTCTCTCTCTCTCTCTCTCTCTCTCTCTCTCTGTGTGTGTGTGTGTGTGTGTGTACACAAGTGAGATGTTTGCAATGTGTCTGGATACTTACTGACAATTGTATTAATTCATTGGGGCAGTGGGGGGTCTGTGTATCTGAGGCTATACAGTTGTGCGTGTTTATTTTAAAGCAAGGTCTTATTATGTCACCATGGCTGGCCTGGAACTCATAATGATATGCTTGCCTCTGCCTCCTGAGTGCTGGGATTAAAGGCGTGTTCTGCCACTCGGGGCTAGCTTGTCTTAATGGCAGGTGTTGATGTCTAACTTGGAGCTGAAGGTAGATGGGGGCAAACATATGTCTGTGGAGCTGTTGCTTTGGGTGACACTGATGTTGGGGGAGGGAGCTTGATGGCTGTGGCCATGCTTGAGGGGTGGGCACCTCTGACCATCCTTCCATCCTGGATCTGTGTTTCTGTAGCCAGGGTTACTCTATGTCTGGAAGGGGAGGGGTGTGGAGACAGTATGTGTTCCCTGCAGGCTCCCTAGCCACCCGCACCTTCCCTAACCATCAGGGCAGGCAGCCAGGGGAGCCCCGGGGTGCCATTTACTCTGGCACTTTCTGTCTGTCTGTGGGAGGGGGAGATGAGCTGATAAGCCTTATCTGCTATTACCAGGGCCATGCTGAATAACCGTTCTAATGAGGTGGCCTCTCTGGGACCACCAGCTCCCAGGCCCCCTTCCTATTGGGTAGGGATATGGTCAGCCAGACCTGGAGCACAGAGCCAATCCACTAGAGACCTGGTAGAGCCTGTGTCCCCAGAGACCCTTATTTATTTATGTATGTATTTATTTACTTTTTAGGTCTGCCTTGTTTCATAGAGGAAGGTCCTAGGAACTGCAGTCGAGAATCAGTCCTCTCTTTTCCCTGGACTGGGCTGACTAGAGAGACAGGAGCCACTCAATCTGATCTTCTGAAGGCAGGCAGTATGAGGCCCAGAACTTGGGATGGAGTGAATTGGAGTCACAGTGACAGAAAGCTCTAGAGAAAAGGGGAGAAACAAGAAGCAGAGGGTCCTGGGAACAGATTTTTTATTATTATTGTTGTTGTTGTTGTTTTTAGTGTAGTCACGCAAAGGGGCAGAAGTGCTGGCAGGATGGGCCTAGGGACTGGGATACTTAGGCTGAAATAAACAACTAGCAAGTGTCAGAATGAATCAGAGAGGTGGGCATAAAGGCGAAGAAAGTATCAGCCAGTGAGAGGCACGGACATAGAGACAGACTCGAGATGCCGGACTGGAGAGGGACTAAAGACAACAGATGAGTAAAGCAAGGAGCAAGGAGAGAAGGGCCCAGAGAGGCGTGGGCGGAGGGAAAGAAAGCAGGTCTGAGGGAAATGGAAGGACCAAAGATGTAGAGGCGGAGCCGGCCTGCCTGAAGGGAAGCTAGGTCCTTGGAGACCCGGCAAGGCATGAGCTAAGGCTGGGACCCCGGACAGGGCACGGATCGCCGGGCGGTGGAGACGGGCAGGGGGGTCTGAGTGGGCCTGAGCCGCTGTCCCGGGTAATTTTTCATCTCGGCCGGCTAATCTTTGTTCCCGGCGAAGATAATGAATAGCCAATCGTTATCTGCCCGGCTCCCGGAGGCTGCCCGAGAATGGGGTTGTACAGGGCTGGGAATTGTTTCCAAAGTGCCGCGGAATAAATGGTGTTTCTTATCTCTGCCTTCCAGATTATCGCAGCCCTTTCAGAGCGCACACAACAAATGCGCCCGCCATCGAATGCAGCATTTACCACCACAGATCCGCGCGCCGATGGGCAGGCTGATAAAGTCCGCGGGGGGCTCGCCGGGGCGAGTGTGCGCCCCGGCTCTGCCTGGTGTGTTTGGAGGAACACGTGGGTATGGCAGCGCGTGGACCCTGAGCACGCAAGGATGTGAGTGTGCGAGTAAGTGTACCTCGAGAAAGTTCACGTGTGCGAGACCCTGCGCACATGCATGGTGAGTGTTGTGGCGAGTGCCAGAGCAGAGGCCGCCAAGAGGCAGGCGGGTAGGGATGTTGCACGTGGCCTCGTGGGAAGCATGCGGCTAATGCGTGCAGTGTGCTAGCCGAGTGTACGAGACAATTTACTTTGAGGGCCTACAAGTACCTAGCCTTGGAGGATGTTGTTTGGGGGTGCGGAACAGAGGGGTTCGAAGCCACTCCAATAATGTGTAGCACTTTGCAGGCCGCACTCCACAAGGTATCTTCCTAAAGCTGCTGGATGGGAGCGGTAGCTGACGTTTGTGCCGGGGACTCAGGCCTTTGGAACCCGCACGGGTCTGTGGGACAGTGTGGACCCAGAACGACTAGGTGTGCAGAGAAACGCGCGAAGGTAAGGGCCCTTTTTTTCGGGCCTTGATTGAGCCTGTGTTGTGCAGACTCTGGGTTGGACATTGACTGTGAGGATGAGACGGCTGTACGCTCGGTCGGGGAAAGCTGGAGAGCGACACCGGGCAAGTGACTTTGGAGTTTGAGACAGCCCAGGGGTCCTGGTGCTGGCTCTGGGGTCCCTCGGCCAAGGCCTTGCAGCTGGGGCAACACAGCCCAGCCCGCCGCCCGAGGTCCCGGCCGTGAGTGACACGCGCCGCCACAAAGGCTGTATTTTTCCAGGCCCGCGCCCCGCCCGCGGGCGATGGTCCCCATGGCGACGCAGATAGCGCGCGGCCATTTTCCTATCTCCCCGGAGTCTATTATACAGCGGGATTAGCTCATCTCCAGGCAGGTCAAACCCAAAGTCACACAACCTGCGGCGTGAGCCCCGCCTCCGACCGCTCCTCCCCTGCAGCCGGAGCGGGCGACCCCCGCGTCTGGCTGAGCCGGTGCGCGGGTTCAGAGCGCCACCTGGCGGCTTCGCGTTCCCAGGACCGCTGCGTGAGAGGCAGCAGGTGCCCTCCGACGCGTTGGCTTTGTGTGGTTGCTTGGGCGACTCCAAGGGAAAGGCTGGCACACAGTAGGTGCCCCACAAGCATTTGCTGGAAGGATGGACGGGCAGGAAATTCGACAGGGGCTGACTGCCAAAGGCCACCGCGTGTTGGCAACAAAAACCCATTCCTATGGCTGAAGAAAAGCCAGTCTCCTTTGCAACCATGGTAGGGGCCTTGCTGACCCCCAGGCCAGGTTTCCTTCCTCCTTCCTCCAGGGACAGCGGCTCTAAGGCCTTGCGGTTCTTTGATGTCTCTGGACAAGAACCCCCTTTCCCTCCTGTCTGCTGGTCCCTCCACCCGAAGAAGTCTGCCTATGGTCAAATAGCATCCATTAGACGGTAGTTATTCTCTTCTCCCCTCCTCTACTCTCCTCCTCTGTCTGATGGTCAATTTTATCATTTCTAGTGAATTCTCTAATAACATTTGCTTGTTCAGGGGTCTGTGATGTTTTGAACAACGGCAGGGCTGTGGAATTATGACAACTAGTTGGGATTATCACAACATCGGGAAGGAGTGGCTGAGGACTTAAAGGGTCTGTAAGCCCCATGGGCCGGGTTACAAAGCTTTCCTTGCTTCACTGAACATAGGATAGTCACTGGCTGTGAGGTCTAAGAGTTACCCAGCAGCCACACCCCAGGACCTGCCTACCTGATCTGAATGGGAGGGAGCTACATGGCCCCTCCCTTCTCTGCACCTGCGAAGGTGAATTCACCCCATCTTGCTCTCCTAGAGCAGGTCCTGGGTAGCAGTGGGACCTGTGGCTGGGGTGGTACTTGAACCACAGGAAACCTCATGATTTAGGTTAATTAGACAGAGCAGTCCCGGCCTTGGTGGTCCATTGCTGACTGTGGAGCTGGGACGGCACACTGCCAAAAGGAGTTTAGCAGGCTCCATTCTGGGGCTTGGGGCTTGGGAGTTAAGTAGCTCTGGCCAGGAGTGCTGGGAGTTACCTTCAAGTTCTAGCAGTTTCCTCAGCACTGTCCTGGAAAAGGAGCTGAGTGGGGGCTCCCCCATCCACAGACCTTCCCCTCCCACATGGTCATCCACAGACCAACCCTCCTAGCTTGGCAGCTTTATACAAGTTGCTTTCCCACTCAGGGCCTCTGGTTCTGCCTCTGCACTTCTCCCTCCAGGATCCAGGATCATGGACGGTGGGGCTTGTGTGTGAGCTTGCCTTTAAACAGCATTTTGTGAGCCTGACTTGACAAGTTGGCAGCCAAAGTCTCCAGCTGGTACCACACCCAATGTCTGCCAGCACTAGGTGCGGAGGATCTCATGTAAAGAATTTCGTTTCTTGCATCTCGTGAAACACTTCAAGACTAGCCACTTTGTGCCTGAGTTCTTCATGGTGAGGGAATGCTAGAGTGCTGTGGATGCCTCTGTGAGAACCTGGAGCCAACACATACCCCAGTCCTTAGATCAGGGACACTGAGTACCAGTGGCTGGGTTAGTTTTGCCTTCCCCTCCAGCACTGGGGACTTCTGGTTTGTTTCTCTCTGTAGGACCAGTAAACCTCTTAGTAATTAGTCAATGACTTAATGCAATCAACATGTAAAGGGGACACATGGAGCCTTACTGCAAAGGTCCCCAGTGGTGCATATTGAACTGTGCCCAATGCAGTGAGTTGTGCTCAATGCAGTGAGCTGTGCCCAATACAGCGAACTGTACCCAATGCAGTCAGGTCTGACTCATCACAAAGATCAGTGCATCATCAGATTATGGTAACAATCATTGAGGGCATGTTTTCTAATATCCAGGCCTCCCTCTGAATAGGAGCCGTGAAATAAAAGGGACGTGGACATCACCACTGTGTGCAGCAGCCAGAGAGTGGGCAGTCAATCAGTAGACCCAGCAACAGCCACGAGGGGGTCTAAGGAGAGGTTCTTTACAAGAACTTAGGACCACACTATATAAAGAGGGCTGACCAGGTCAGCAAGATGGCTCAGTGGATACAGGCTTGCCGCTGAGCCTGACCTGAGTTCAATCCCTAGAACCCACATAGTGGAAGGAGAGAACCCACTTCAGCAAGTTGTCTTCTGACCCTTACCCTGCTTCTTCTATAAATAAATGCAAAATAATATCAACAAATCAATAGAAAACACAGTAGATTAATTCACAAAGGATATAGAGAGAAGATTCATTGAAAAGTAATAAGATGTCTCCTAAATAAATCAAAACATGCAATGTTTAATCTTTTTTCATTAATTCAGCTCCTTCCATATCAATTAAATTCTATCTATCTATCTTTCTTTCTTTCTTTCTTTCTTTCTCTCTGTTTGTGTTGTGTGATTATTGTTTTGTGAGACTTGCTGAGCATGAAACTCGGGATCCTGTGATGATTTCCAAGCCAAGCCAGCCTAAGAACTAGGACTATTTTCCAAAATACAAATTACTGCCGCCCCCCCCCCCAAGTTAGGTTTCATGGGTAGTAGTGGTGCATATCTTTAATCCCAGCACTTGGGAGAGGCAGAGGCAGAGGCAGAGGCAGAGGCAGAGGCAGAGGCAGAGGCAGAGGCAGAGGCAGAGGCAGAGGCAGAGGCAGAGGCAGAGGCAGAGGCAGAGGCAGAGGCAGAGGCAGAGGCAGAGGCAGAGGCAGAGGCAGAGGCAGAGGCAGAGGCAGAGGCAGAGGCAGAATCTCTGAGTTCTGGGGCAGCCTTGTTTACAGAGTGAGTTCCAGGAAAACTAAAGTTAAATAAAGAATGAGGAGAAGGAGGACGAGGAGGAGGAGGCCTCCTCCTCCTCCTCTCTAGGCTTACTGGCCTTGGTTGTGAGGAGTCCATTTGCATTTTGGAAAATGCTCAGTCATGTTAGAAACAGAATGGACTTGAGCCCAGCATGGGGACATAGAGGGACCTGGAGGATGGTGAGGTGAGTCCAGGGTTCCACTTTGCAGTCTCTCTATCCTGACCTTTCCCATCTGCATAGCTGCTCCTACTGCTATCTTCTCCTGCTCAGATTACCGTAGCAACGTTCTCTCAGGACATGGAAACCAGGCTCCTATGGGAACCTCCTCTCCTTCCCAGCTAGAAGCAGCCCCAAAAGCTGGTTCTCTGTTACCCATCTGCTCAGCTGTCCTCCTGGCTCCTCCTACAGCTCCGCCCTCTCCCCAGGTGTTAGGCCTTACCTCCCCAGGCCACTTCTAGCTTAGCTGGGAGGGGAGGGTGTAGCAGGGATCTGGAGGGTCCTGGGAATTGCAAAATTCCAGGTGGGCCGCTTCACAGAGCAGTGGCTGGGATTCCCCAAGGCACAGGCAACTTGCAGCTGGTGACCAGAACAGAGAAAGACCTAAGATGAAGACAGACAAACATCCAAGGCCCAGTGTAGGACCAGAGGCCAGCTGTGGAGACTGGGATGTTATGGGCACACAGGTGCTCCTTCTCGGACCCCATATCCACTCAGTACAGAGCACCTGTCTCCAGAGCCTGGCCAATCAGAGCTTCCTGGAGTAAGATGCATTGGCTTAGAGTAGGTATGTCATTTAGACCTAGGAGAGACACTTCTGGACACTCATCTATTCCCCAGCCCAGGATTCATCCTCCTGGTCAGACAAAACCTAGAGTTGCTGGTGCCATCTTTGTGCCACACAAAAGCCTGCTGAGAGCAGAAAACACTGGGGCACAGAGCTGAGAGAGACAGAGAGAATCCTACTGTGCTATCTATTTTGTTTGTTTTGTTTTGTTTTGTTTTGAGATAGGGTTTCTCTGTATAGCCCTGGTTATCCTGGAACTCACTCTGAAGACCAGGCTGGTCTCAAACTGACAGAGATCCGCCTGCCTCTGCCTCCTGAGCGCTGGGACTAAAGGCGTGCACCACCATATCCAGTTCCTACTGTTCTAATTAAACGCCAGGGCTTGAGCTAGTTGCTGCCTGGACTCTGCAGTTCCCTAGAACACCTCCATGCTTTACCCTTTTATTGGTTCAAAGCAGGCTTTTACATTGTTTACAACTGAACGTGCCCTGATCTCACAGCCAAATGTGGAAGCCCAATGCCAGACAAGTATCAGGTACCAGCGATGCCAGCCAGAGGCCATTTGCAGGACACAGACAGCACCGGGTCTCACTGAGCAACCCCTGTGTGCCTATTCTTCATCCATCATGATGTGTCCCCTCATTTACATTCCATATCTCATGTGGACTGTATAAAGAGAGGGTCACTTGCAAGACAGAAACCACATTAAAAACCAAGAAAGGGGTGGGTAAGATGGCCGTGTGGCTAGAGGTACCGCCAGCAAGTCTGCTGACGTGATCAAGTCTGAGTTTGACCCCCAGGACCTGGCTGGTGGAAGGAGGGACACTGCTCTCAATTGTCCCCTACCCTCCACAGGCATGCTATATGCAGGTATGAACCACACACGCACACACATACTGCACAGGCACATGTTCGTGCATGCACGCACATCCAGACAATGTGATTGTGTATGGTGAGGCATAGACAATGGTGGGCAGGTGAGGGCTGGGAATGATCAGTGTATGTATCACGTGTGTGTGAAGTTGTCTAAAAACAAATTTAATAAAGTAAAACATATAGATGAAGTATTTTCATTTAAAAAGCTTCCTTGTGCTTTTTAATAATTTCTCATTTTATAGAATTTCTCTCAGCCTCTATTCATGTGCATAAATATACTTTAATTTACTAAAAGGCTTTCCTGTCAATAGACATTAAAATTTTTAATTTTAATTATTAAATTAATAATTTATTAAATTATTAATAAATTAATAAAAAATGTTTCAGTAACCATGAGCCACATTTCCAAGGCTTAAAATTTTAAAAAGAAAGATGAACAATCTGTTAAAAATTTAAGTTGGGCATGGTGGTACGGGCTTGTAATCCCAGCACTTGAGGGGTTAAAGATCTCTATGAGTTCAAGTTCAGCATGGTCTACATAGGGGGTTCCAAGACAGCAGCCAAAATTACATGGTGAGACCCTGTCTCAAGAAAGAAAAAAAAAGCCAGGTGGTGGTGGCACACACCTTTAATCCCAGCACTTGGGAGGCAAACGCAGGCAGATTTCTGAGTTCGAGGCCTGTCTGGTCTACAGAGTGAGTTCCAGGACAGCCAGTGCTATACAGAGAAACCCTGTCTCGAAAAACAAAACAAAACAAAACAAAACCAAAACAAACAAAACAAAACAAAAAAACAAAAAAGATAAAGAAAAAGGAAAAAGAAGAAAAAAAGAAAAACAAGCAAAGAAAAAGAATTTGGGTTCAGAGCCATTGTAGTGCAGGGGATGGAACTCCAGGGCAGTACAGTTCTGAGTCACAGAGCGCTACCACCCTCCTGGGGTGGAGAACTCTGGAGGAAGCACAGCCTGTGACCAGAGCCAGGAACCTGGCTGTATCAGTCAGCCTTCAGTCACTGTAACAAACGCCAGAGACAGGTGTATTTAAAAGGAAGTCAGAAGGGTTCGGGGCTGGTCAGTTCACTCTGCTGCTCTGTG
This sequence comes from Mus caroli, assembly GCF_978045245.1. Lineage (NCBI taxonomy): Eukaryota > Metazoa > Chordata > Mammalia > Rodentia > Muridae > Mus > Mus caroli. The sequence continues at coordinate 61,133,387 of NW_028227262.1, forward strand.
GTAAAGTTGAGAAGGCAAAGACCTCACCTAAAGACCCAATGCTAAAAAGACAAAGGGAAGATACTGGCCCACAATTCCCTTCGAGGACACAAACGTATCTCCAATGACCAATCTCTTCCCTAGGCCTCACCTAGGACCAAGCAGATGACCTCGGCTTATGTGGGTACAGTGAGCTCACGGAACAGCGAACTTTCTCTGACTGGCACAGAGGTCAGAGAGGAAGTTAGAAGGGAAAAGCCAACTTGTAGCTATTTCCAACAAATGCAAGCACTCCTTTTTGGAGGGAAACTTAAGACCTAGGCAACTTATAAGACTCTGGAAGCTCAGAAAGTTACAGGACTCACAAGGACCCTCTCCAGATTTATAAAGCAGTTAGCGATTACTGGGAAGAGACTGTCGACACAGCCTGCAGTCTATGACGGGAGCTCCTGTGTGCAGTTTTAATGACTCTGTCATTCATGTTGGGGGTGGCTTGGGGTGGGTGGGTGGAGGCTTTTTTGTGGGCTGGGCTTTTCTGTGATTCAGCGGCCTCTGAGTCACCATTGATCCTATAGAGTACTCCAATGAACTTGGTGGTTCACTAAGATAGGCACATGGTTTTATAAAATGTCAGGGTTTAAACAAAGAGCTTTGTGCAAGGTAGGCAAACACCTATCAATTGAGCTACACCTATGCAACTCATTGATGACTGAACCATCTCTGTGGCCCAGGCATAGATGCAGGCTATACTACAAAGATGTAAAGGACCTTTAGCGTCAACACACAGAGGCAATAGAGATCTTGAAGACTGTAGGTCATGGTGCACACACCTTTAACCCAGAACTTAGGAGGCAGAGGCAGAGGCAGAGGCAGAGGCAGAGGCAGAGGCAGAGGCAGAGGCAGAGGCAGAGGCAGAGGCAGAGGCAGAGGCAGAGGCAGAGGCAGAGGCAGAGGCAGAGGCAGAGGCAGAGGCAGAGGCAGAGGCAGAGGCAGAGGGAGGATTGTTATGAATTCCATAGCCAGGACTATACAATGATACCTTATCTTTAAAAAAAAAAAAACCCTCTTTCTCTAAAAATATCTAGAGATCTCATTATATATATATATATGTATATATATATATATATATATATATATACACACACACACACATATATATGTATATATAGATACATACGTATGTATATACATGTAACACACACATCACACACACATACACACACACAAACACACACACACACATCTAATCTCTATCTCTATCAATCTATCTATCTATGTAGTTTTGAGGCTGGAGAGGTGACTCAGCAGTTAAAAGTACTGGCTGCTCTTCAAAGGTTCTAGGATCTAGGTTCAATTTCCATCATCCAGATGGCCTCTCACAACCCTAACTCCAGGCCTAGTGGCTCCAATGCCCTCTTCTGGCCTCAGTTGGCACTGCATGCATGTGATGCACAGACATACATGATACATGCTACCTGTACACGTAAATTTAAATTTTAATTCTTTTGAAGTATAATAAATAATTTTAGGCACAGAAGAAATTAAATACTTTGAAAAATAACTGTATGGGATTGGGGAAGTGGCTCAATGGATAAAACATTTCCTGTTTCCTGACATTTGTCAAAGAACCCAAGCTAAAACAAACAAACAAACAAACATATCAACAAAACTGTACAGACTCTGGGGGCTGGAGAGGAGGCTCAGAGGTTAAGAGCACTGACTGTTGCTCCAGAGACCGGGGTTTGATCCCAGCACCCACAGGCAGTATGTGATTCCAGTTCCAAGGGGTTGATCTGACACCCTCTTCTGGACTCTGTGGGCACCAGGCACATGATACACAGACACACATGCATGCAAAAACACGCATACACATAAGAAAACAAAAATTGGGCAGGCATGACAGTTTCCTGCAACCCCAGCACTTGGGAGACAGAAACAGGATCCCCTGGGTAAGCTGGTTTACAAGGTAATCAGAAGTGTTACACTACAGGTTGAGTGGAAGACCTTGCCTCAGTCAGTGAAGTGGAGATTGGATGAGAAAGACACTGTGCTGGCCAGTTTTGTGACAACTTGACAATCTAGGTCTTGAAGAAGAAGGTGCCTCAACTGAGAAAATGGCTCCATAAGATCAGACTGTAGGCAAGCCTGCAGGGTATTTTATCAATTAGTGTTTGCATGGCAGGCGTATCACTGTGGGCTGGTGGTCCTGGGTTATTTTAAAAAGCAGGCTGAGCAAGCCACAGAAACAAGCCAGTAAGCAGCACTCTTTCATGGCCTCTGCATCAGCTCCTGCCTCCAGGTTCCTGCCCTGTTTGAGTTCCTGTCCTGACTTCCTTCCATACTGAACACTGCTGTGGAAGTGTAAGCTGAATAAACCCTTTCCTTCCCAAGTTGCTTTGGTCATGGTGTTTCATCACAATAGAAACCCTAACTAAGACAGCCACCCAAAGTCAACATTAGGTCCCCATGAGCGTGTGCGTTCATGTATATGTACACACTCAATACACGCTCAGACATGGATGCACACAACAAAATCAAAGCCCGTATACCCAACAGCTGGTTTGAGCATAAAAACATGGCTGGTACTGAAGTAAAGGGTTTTTATGATAAACTGAGATAAGCTGGTCAACTTTGTGAAGTTTGACATGGTGACACACACCTTTAACCCAGCACTTGGGAGGTAGAGACTGATGGGTCTCTAAATTTTAGACCAGTCTGGACTGCATAGCAAGCTCTGGGCCAGCCAGAGCTACATAGTGAAAGCCTGTTTCCAAAGAGAGAGGAGGAGAGGGGGAGGGAGGGAGAGAGATAGACAGACAAATAGACAGACAGACGAGGCTTGTGGTGGGAAAGCCTTTCTAAGCATTGCCAACTGCCCAGAAAGCAGAAGCTGTGAGGGAAAAGATTGACTCACTGAACTATGCAACACATTCCAACTTCCGCAAGCAAACAAATTCAAGTAACAAACAACAGATTGAGACAGGACACTTGGGATATATATAACGAAGCAACAGTTGTTATCTATAATATGCAAAATGTTCCTAAAAATCAATAAGACAAACAACCCAAGAAGAAAGTAGGTCACTCTCCAAAAAGGAAAACACGCTTATCTTCAGTGGCATTAACAAAAGCTGAAAACAACACTAGTCCTCTTTTAGCTGACTGTTGATGTTGTTGTTGTTTTTTAAGTATCACCCAGTCAAGAATAATAACATCCAGCCAACAGCAATCTGGGGATTCTCCTACATGCCCTCTGGGTGGGAATAGAAGGTGACACAATGTAGCCAGGCTGGCCTAGACTTTTTGTAACTGGAGCTGGTCTTGAACTTCTGATCCCCTGCTTCTCCCTCCAGAGTGCTGAGGTGACCGCCTGCACCGCCGTGGCTGGCTCATGTGCTTCGGGTAGAACCCAGAAGGGAGCAGTAGGAGCGGCTATGTACACCAAACTGACACTCTACTGAGTGAGCTGTATCCCCAGCCCATGCAGCTTTAAGAAAGTGCACATCTATATCCGCATATAAAGATATGCACGCTGGGGTGGTGGCGCACGCCTTTAATCCCAGCACTTGGGAAGCAGAGGCAGGCAGATTTCTGAGTTCAAGGCCAGCCTGGTCTACAAAGTGAGTTCCAGGACAGCCAGGGCTACACAGAGAAACCCTGTCTCGAAAAACAAAAACAAACAAACAAAAAAAAGATATGCACATATACATATCTATGCATAGCCGTACACATACACACATATGCATACATGTATAAGTTAATTTTGCCGTTTGACGGTTTCACACATGCATATAATATATTCTAAGGTTCCTCTGGTTCCTCAGTTTTGACTTTGTTTTCTGAGCAGGGCTATTTTTGTGGCCACTGGGTTGACAGAGTCCATTGGAGGCTGGGGTGTCGTAGATGGGTACACAGCTGAAGACCATGGTTTCCCCGCTCCCTGAAACGATCAGGAGCAAACAAGCCCAGCAGCGAGGGATAGGCCGGAGTCCCCACAACTGTGCCCATGGATTGTTTATCCCTTCTTTGCAGATCAAATGAATTCTTTTTAAAATTAATTTATTTTTGAGGATCAAATCCAGGCCCCAGGCAATTTTATTTTATTTTATTTTATTTTATTTTATTTTATTTTATTTTATTTTATTTTATTTTATGGGGTTTTGCCTGCATATGTGTCTGTGTGAGGATGTTAGACTCCCTGGAACTGGCATTGCAGAAAGCCGTGAGCCACTAAGGGGTTCTGGGAATTGAACCTGGGTCCTCAGGAAAAGCGGCCAGCACGATTAACTACTGAACCCCCAGTTCTCCAGCCCCCACAGGCAGCTTTTTTGGTAGACATGTATGTGACAGTGGGATTGGCTTCTAGCTCCTTTCCAAGTCACTCTGGACAGGGAGGGTGGCGGTGGGAGACTAAGACTGTATCGAGCGGAGGATGTGTGGGGAGGCTCTACTTTCCTCCTAACTGTTCAGCAAATACTCTTTTAAAAATAAAAGCACTCTTTTAAAAAGTCTTTAAAGCTGGTTGTGGTGGCTCATGCCTTCAATTGCAGCCCTCAAGAGGCAAAGCAGGTGGATCTCTGTGAGTTCAAGGCCAGCCTGGTCTACACAGTAAATTCCAGGCCAGCCAGGGCTACATACTGAGACTCTGTCTCAAAAGTGAAAGAAAAAAGTAATATATAATTATATAATATGTAATAGGCTAAATCTCTCACTGCCAACCTCCCCCTTCCAGAGTGACTTAGAAAGGAGCTAGAAGCCATTGTTACATACCTGTCTATCATTCATCAAAAAAGCTGCCTATGGGGATTGAGAGTTGTCTCAGCACTGGCTGCCCTTCCAGAGAATCCAGATTCAATTTCCAACACTCACATGGCAGCTCACAACTAGTACTATATGCTGTATATGTAATATACATATAGAGAGTAATTTTAATATAAAGATGAAATCTGTTTCTACCTCCTCCCTTTATACATATATATATATTATTTTTTCTTTTGGTCTTTTTGAGACAGGGTTTCTCTGTATAGCCCTGGCTGTCCTGGAACTCACTTTGTAGACCAGGCTGGCCTCGAACTCAGAAATCCGCCTGCCTCTGCTTCCCAAGTGCTGGGATTAAAGGCGTGTGGCAGCAGGCCTGGAAAGGGGTGTGTGTGTGTGTGTGTGTGTGTGTGTGTGTGTGTGTGTAGATATGTGCACATGGGTGTGAATGCCCTAGGAGGCCAGAAGAAGGCACCAGATCCCATGAAGCTGGAGTTACAGGTAACTGTGAGCCACCTGAAGTAGGTTCTGGGAATTGAACCTGGGTCCCACAGCAGGGCAGCACTCACCCTCTGCTGAGCCATCTCTCCAGCCCTTTGTATCTTATTTTTAAATTCTCTACCTAAACCAATGATGTCAAGTTTTTGTTTTGTTTTCTACCTCAATTTTGAGAATTTAAGTTCTTATATTTAGATATATTATCTTTAATTAATTATCGAGTTTAAGGATTGGCATTCTTTTGTTAATTAATAAGTATATGTATGCATGTGCCATGGCATGTGTGGACATCAGAGGACAACGTGTGGGAGGTGGTTCTCTCCACCATGTGGTCCTGTGGATCAGACTCAGGTAGGCCACAGACACAGCTGCAAATTCCCAGACCTGCTGAGCCACCCCACTCAGCCACATTTCTTTTTTCTTTTTAACCCAATGATGTTTAGTGGTTGGATCATCCGTATTAAAAGGCAGTATTTCCCCTATTAAGTTACTTTGGCAAATTCGAAAAAAAAAAAAAGATTCGACTGATCAAAGCATGCACCTGTTTTTGTCTCTGTGCTTTGTCTGTCGGGACCCCAGCGCCTTCCTGGTTATTATAGCCTCACAGAGGAGCCTGACATTGACTGTACAATTTTTTCCTGATCCTGTTCTTGCTCTTCTACAAAAGTGTTTAGCATTTCCAGAGCCTTTCTGTCCCCTATAGTTCATTTCCCTTTTCTCTAAAGTTTACATTTAAAAAAAATTTTTTTAAAGAATTTCACACACAAGTACTCTATTTACATTATTTCCACCCCACCCCCAGCACCTCCCATGTACCCGACTCCCTCTCATGCCATGGACTGTCTCTAACTATTATCCTTTAAACACTTTTTATGTTTTTGGGTGTTTTGCTTGCATGTATATATGTGCACCATGTGCATGCCTGGTGCCCACAGAGACCAAAAGAATGCATTGTGTCACCTGAAACTTAAGTGACAGACTGTTATGAGCCACTCTGTGGGTGCTGGGAATTGAACCTGGGTTCTCTGGATGAACAGCAAGTTCTATAAACCACTGAGTCATTTCTCCAGCTCTTATTTAATTAATGTTGATACAGACACACATATGTATATGTGAACACAATTGAGTCCATTAGTGTTGCTCAAATGCATATGTGCTTAAGGACTGAATAACCTATCAGGAGTTATTATAAAATGCTTTTTAGTAAATCCTTACATTTTTATTAACATTACATTGAATATATAGATCAGCTTGAAAATCATCACCTTAATATTTAGCTTTCCAATTTATAATACATTTCTACCACTCAGTTACTTATCACCTAATTCCCCTCAATAAAATTTGATCATTTTGAAGGCATAGATCTTACTCATCTCTTAATAAAATTATCCTACGTAAAGGAATAATGAATTCCTTTTTTATGAGCTGGAGAAAGATGACTTAGCAGTTAAAGGCAATGACTGCTCTTGTAGAGGACCTGGATTTGATTCTCAGCACCCACACAGTGTCTCACAACCATCTGTAATTCGTGTTCCAAGGGATCTGATGCCCTCTTCTGGTTTCCTATACATACTCACAGACAAAACACCCATACACATAAAATAAAAATAAATAGATCATTAAAGATTAAAAATAAAGTTCCTTTTTCCATTTCTTGCTAGTTTGCAGAAATATAATAGATTTAAGTTTTGATTTTTATTCCAAAAACTCAGTATGATCATTTCTTCTAGAAGTTTTTATTTTTCTCAGTTTCTTGGTGCTTTGAGTACATACCCGCACTGAGTATAGATGAAGATGGCTTTCAGGGCTAGAGAGATAGCTCAGCTCCTAAAGGCCAACGCTCCCAATCCAACTTCAAGATAGTAGTTTTATATGTTTCTTTCCCTTTTGGGGTGTGTGTTTGTGTGTGTACTTATACCACTGCACAAATATGGAAGTTAGAGGACAATTTGCAAGAGGCAGCCCAATCGTTCCCATGTGGGTTCTAGAAATGGAACTCAGGGCATTGGGCTCAATGGCCTCTACCTGATGAACCATCTCACCAGCCCATGTGTTTAGTTTCAACTTTTATGACGTTTGTTTCCTTTTCTTGCCTTGTTATGTTGCTGGCTCCTTGTACAACTGCTGACCCTTATCACAGCCCTGAGTCTTTCACAATGGCTCCCTTTTTAAATTTATATTTATGTGTTTAAGTGTTTTGCCTTGTTGTATGACAGTCCTTTCCTGGGGAGATGCAACACACACATCTACTCAGCCCAGTAGGGAGCCCGTGATAGAGCAAGGACGGATACCTCCAAAGTCTGGCTTGGTGAGCCAATGAGTGTCACTGGGATTGCTTACAGGAGTATGGGTGAGAGGTGACTTACAGGAACAGAAATGACTCAGAGGCAGCTGCCTCACCAGAGCCCACCCCAGCATGAGTGACAGCTCATAAAAGCTGAGAGCCTGGAGCACACTGCGCAGCCTGCAGGCAGTTCCACAGGTTGGAAAGTATCCCTTCCAGGTGGCTCAGCTGGCCTGAGCCTTTTCTAGGCAGCTTGGCTGGTATTTCCTGCTGCTCACTTCGGCTGGTCTCTGTTCCCTCTAGGCAGCTGTGCTTATCTGAGAGTGACTCTTCATTCTTCCTGCGGATTAGAACGTTTTAATTTTAGAGGGAACTGCTATATAACATGCCTACATATATAGAGATATACCACAGGAGTCCCTAATGCCAAGTTATGAAGAGGATGCTGGGTCACCTGGAACTGTAGTTCCAAAGTATTTTGAGCTTCCATGTTGGTTCTTGGAACCAAACACAGGCCCTTGCAAGAGTACCTGCAATCTTAACTACTGTACCATTTCTCCAGCCTCCTGGTCTCATAAATCTTCCCCCTTACTCTTTTGCCATAGTAAGTTATGTTGATTGATTATGAATATTAAATTAACGTTGCTTTCCTGAGGTAAGCTTTGGCTGGTGATCATGTATTTTACCCTTTTGATACATTGTCGAATTCAAATTGTTAAACTTTGAGACATCTGCATCTACATTCATGATGTCAGTTTTGGCATCAAGATAATACCTGTCCCTTAAATTTAGTTGAAAAGCATTCCTTCTTCTTATGGCATATGAAATAACCTCTGCAGGACAGCTACATCATTGTTGTTGTTGTTTAAATGTTTTCTCTGTGGAAAAAAAAAGTTTGAGATTCTACAACAAACAACATGATTATTTTAAATGAACAACCAGTCCTAACAGGTACTTCATAAAAAAAACAGTGTTTGAATGGCCAATAGAAACACAACAAATTCATAAACACTATTATTCTCCAAGGAAACACAAGAGAACTTATGCACACACCTACAAGTTTGGAGTTAAGTGTTGACAGAATCTAGTGAGGAGGAGGATGTGGCACCAGCCAGAATTCTCACATAACACTGGTAGGAATGCAAAATGACAGCTTAGGAACATAGTAGGATGGCATCTTATTCAGTTAGCCATGTTTTACCATGCTACTCAGCAGTCCCATCCTTACAAGTGTACCCACAAGTGTAAATGTATCTTTTATTTGCCAGATGTAATTGTCCTCTTGGAGGCTAACTGCCGAATAAACTCATCCTTTCTAGCCCTTTCTGAACTCTAGCTTGTTGCTTCAACTCAGCTGTTCTGGCCCAAACTCCTTTTCAAGCTGAGTGATTCAAACTGGCTTCTCTCAGCTTCTCACTGAATTGCTCTGCTTATCCTCAAACTAACTCTGGAAATGTGTCCTAATCTTCTGGCTCATTCTCATTCTCTGGTTCATTTTGTCTTCACCTATGTCTATCTTGTTCTCTTTGCAACCTGTCTCTGTAAAACTGTCCCATTAAAAACTGCCTTTGAACTGAACTCAAACTCAACTGCGTTGCCTGAAGTCAACAGAATTGTACTCACTGAACTGCTTTCCACTCCTGACTCACTCTGCACTGCTCTTAAGCAGCCTCTCTTTCCTGTCTGTTCTTGTGAGAGTTGGGCATATCCTATCTCTGACTCATTCTGGAAAATCTTTCTCTGATTCATCACTTTGTCTGCCCCTCAATTATCCATCACTTTCAAACATAGCTACTTCCTTCTACAAACTAACTTTACCTCCATTGTTTGGGTGTATACTAATGGCTTGTCTATATTCCAGCCAGAGGGATTAAAGATGCATCATTCCAGCTGAATCACACAGACCTAGAAGGTCTTTGGATTCGCTCCCTTTCCAGAGTAGTCATGTTGCTGGATTAAAATTCCTCTACACACAAGGAACATAATTGCACATCCACGACAGCATTATTTACAGTAGCCCCCATGGTGTTGTGACTGAGAAATGTGCCCCATGAGCTTAGGTATCTGAACACTTGGTCTCCAGTTGGTGAGGTTGTTTGTGAAGGTTACAGAGCCTTTGGGAAGTGGAGCCTTGTTGGAGGAAGTCCATTATTAAATGTAGTTGTTGAAGGTTGATTGACTTGCTTCACTTCCTGTTCTCTTTGTGGGCTTCCTGTGTGTGGATGAAATGTGATCTCTGTTTCCATTGAGACTGGCTTCAGGTCTGCCCCCTCTCCCCACCTTCCCCTCCTTGATGGACTGTATCCATTCTGGAACAATAAGATAAAATATACTCATTTTCTCTTCTAAATTGCTTTTACTCATGTTTTATCATAGAAACAGGAAAAAAAACTAATATAGCCCCTAATTGAAAATACTCATTATGTCTGCCAGTGTGTGTGTGTGTGTTTCCATACACACACACACATACACGATTACACAAATCACAAATTGTGGTATATCCATACTATGGAATATTACTCCACAGTGAAAAGGAATGAAACATTAATTCACACAATAACATGGATGATTTTTTTTAAAACATTATGCTAAGGTAAAGAAGTCACACCAAAGATCATTTGCCATATGACCATGTTTATATGAAGTTCTAGAAGTAGCAAGAGCATCATGGCAAAAAGCAGAACAATGGTCACTGGTGCAAAAGTCACCAGCTACAGAGTGGAAAGGCAGTGGACAGTTTCCTTGAGGCAGGCCTAGCATAGGACATAGGCCTGCCAGTCACCATGCCATTGCCCACAAAGCTCTCCTTTTACTCAGTGTGGCTATGGGTTCTTTGAACATCTCAGTTTCTTTCTCTGTAAAATGGGACTAGTAACTTCATGTAGTGGGTGCTGTGGGGCAGCACTAAGATGTCCTCAAAGTCCAGAGTGCTTGCTCTGTCCAGCTTCCTGCATTGCAGCTACTAAGTTCCTCTGCTGCAGAAGGTGCTTCCCTTGAGGATGCTGGAAATGCTGGGAGGGGATCCTGTAGAGGGACAGTTAGGAGCTGGTACCAGCCCCATCAGGGGTGGGAGAAGGCACACAGCTTAAAGGACTCTTCTGGGCTCACCTCAGTTTGGGAAGTTTTGGTTTACAGCTTTTGATGGCACAGGACATCACAGTGCAGATGCTTTGAGGACCAAAGCCTGTCATCTCACAGCAGTCAAGAAGTAGAGAAACAGGAACAGTTTGGAGACCTAATATCTCTTTCAGGAGTCAGCCCCTCAGTCACCTAACTTCCTCCCACAGGCCCTGCATCCTGGTGGTTCCACAACTTCTCCTGAGCACTGAGGCTACAGACCAGGCTTTCAGTACATGGGCCTTTGAGAAACATTTCATAACCAAATTATAACACCCCTTGCCTGGTGATATCTCTTCTTAGGCAGCTCAAGGCAAATTACCACCATATATAGATTCATATCCCCCTCAGGTGACATTGATTCTCCATGCAGGGAAGGCTACAAAAGACCTGAAGCCTCACCCTGTGAGGGAAACCCTGCCAATCTCAGTTCTGCCCCACCGACCTTCATCCTTTATTCCCAACAGGCTCCCCCAAACCCTCAGATCTCCTGCTCCATCTTTGCCTCTTAGCAGCAAACCGGAGAGAGTCATAGGTCTGGTGAGCCCTAGTGCTGGCAAGGGGTGGAGTTTCACAAGGGATCTCAAGGGAGATTAGCAGTCTCTCTTCATGCTTCTTAGGACAAAAGAGGCAAGTGGTTGTAGATGTTGTAGATGTTCGTGAACCTAAGAACAGTGGGCTGTTTGTTACCTCCTGGCACTGAACTTGGGTGTTAGTGAGCTGGTCTGTGGGCCAGCTGGAAGACTTGGCCTTGCCAAAAGTTGGGTGTGGACTGGCCCAGCACTGCTCTGTTCAGGACCCTCAGAAGGATTGGAACTGTACTCCATCTTAATGTCCCTGATCCTCCTCTTGAAGGGTGAGTCCTGTCTCCATCCTGACTGACCCCTATGTGACAAGTGTCACTTAATTTTCAATTTCAAGGATCCAGATCCTGTGACCCATGAAATTATACTTGTTCTGACTGGGAATGTGGAGAGTTTTAGTCAGAAGTTTCCAGATTCTGGCTGAAGGGCTCTATCAGGTCATGTGGTCAATCCTTCATAAAGTCAGGACTCTTCTACCAGGTGGCCTCAGTTCTTGCATTCCTCCCTAATCTAGGGGTTCATTCTTTCAAGAATACCCTCCTGAGCTCCAACTGTTTGAAAGACATTCCTCACTCTAAGCTGGGCTCTGATTCCCTAAAACTATCCCTAGATATTCTGCTGACTTCTGAGACCACCAACTCCATTTTCCACTTTGTTTCAAGATGTCCCTGTAGAGCCTTTGGAACCAGGTCCTGGTAGGGACAAAAGTGCTGAATTTTAAAACCAGTGGTGGGAGAAGTTGAGACCCACTCAGATGACATCAGTAGACCCTCAGGGCACAAAAAGTTCACCAGATGTGCCTGAAATTGGGGGTGGGGGGGGCAGGAGAGCAGCATGCAAAACAAGAATCATGAGTTCCCGCTCAAATTTTATACCCAACTAAACTATCCACCAAGCCAAGTAATAAAGATATTTTTTAATTTGCAGGTTCTCAAAAATATTTGCCTTCCATACTCCCCCTTTCCTAAAATTTCTGGAGATACATTTGACCATTATGAGAAAGAAAGCCAAAAGAGGAGGGATTGGCATACCTGGGTATGGTGATGAGTTTCATGTCAGCTTGACACAAGCTAGAGTCACTGGAAAGGAGGAAACTTCAATCGAGAAAATACCTTCATAAGATCTAGCTGCAGGGTATTTTCTTATTAACAATTTGATGTGAAAGAGTCCAGCACATTGTGGGTGGTGCCATCCCTGGACTGATGGTCTAGGGTTCTATAAGAAAGCAGGCTGATCAAGCCATGGAAAGCAAGCCAGTAAGCAGCACCCCTTCATGGCCTCTGCATCAGCTCCTGCTTCCAGGTTCCCATCCTATTTGAGTTCCTGTCCTGACTTCTTTAAGTGATGGACTATAGTGTAGAAGTGTAGGCTAAATAACCTTTTCTCCCCAAATTGTTTTTGGTCATGATATCTCATCATAGCAATAGAAACCCTAACTAAGACACTGGAGGTACAGGTGTGCACCAAAGAGGGAAAGGAAGCCACCAGACTGACCCACTCGAGGTTGCAGCTGAGAAGATATAGTTAGCCTCTGAGCATCCAATGGGTGTCCTGACACCCTTCTAGACTCCAAACTGAATGGTACCACCAAAGATAGCAGGCCCAAGACATCAACTTCAGAGGTAAGTCCATTGGAAGCAAGGAAAATTAGCTGTTTATTCTAAACAGTTTATGGATGTCATGGTGACCTAACAAAAGCAGTGCTCTCATTGGTGGGAGCTTTGGCTAATGGGGGCAGGCACAGTCCTGGCAAAGTTCTCCTGAATCACAGTGGAAAGCTGATGAAACTCAAGCTGTGGCCTGATAAAGCCTCAGAGGTACAGAGGCCAATAATGTTTGAGCTTGTGTTCAAACTTTTATTTTATTTTATTTTATTTATTTATTTTTTTGGTTTTTTTCGAGACAGGGTTTCTCTGTGTAGCCCTGGCTGTCCTGGAACTCACTCTGTAGACCAGGCTGGCCTTGAACTCATAAATCCACCTGCCTCTGCCTCCCAAGTGCTGGGATTAAAGGCATGCGTCACCACTCCTGGCCAAACTTTTATTTTTAGGAGGTCAGTTTGTTAAGTTCTTCTCTTACAAGCTTGAGTGTCTGAGTTTGGGCCCCAGAATCCACACTTTTTTAAAAAATTTATTTATTTATTTATTTTATATATGAGTACTCTGTAGCTGTCTTCAGACACACCAGAAGAGGCCATCTGATCCCATTACAGATGGTTGTGAGCCACCATGTGGTTTCTGGGAATTGAACTCAGGACCTTTGGAAGGGCAATCAGTGCTCTTAACTGCTGAGCCATCTCTTCAGCCCCCAGAACCCGAATTTTAAAAAGCCAGGGATGGCACTTGTAATCCCTGGGACCAGATACACAGTTGGCTTTTGTTGTTCACAACTGGACTCTATCTAGAGCAGTGGTTCTGAACCTTCCTACTGCTGTGACCTTTCATACAGTTCCCTCATGTTGTAGTGACCCCAACCATAACATTATTTTTGTTGCTACTTTATAACTATAACTTTCCTGCTTTTGTGAATCTTAATGTAAATGTTTTCAGAGATAGAAGCTTGACAAAGGGGTGGAGACCCACAGGCTGAGAATAGAGAGGGATAATTGGCTAGAGCAGGAGGAGCAGGGTGACACCCCTAAGCCACTGCATAAGACCACCCAGGACTGTCTGTGTGGCATGGGACAGTAACACCCAGTAGCTGGTCAGCAAGCTGTACTCAAGGGCACATTTTAAGTCCTACAGTTTGGAGATCCTTGCTGCCATGCGGGGGTCCAAGCTGCAGGCAGCCCCAGGGCCTCAGTTTCTTCCCACCTGGGTGCAGGGGCCTTGGCTCATCCACAGCCACCAACCAGACAAGCTGAGGACCGCTGGGTATCCACTCCTCCCCCAGGTCAGGGTTTATCAGGTATCTACTGTCCGTGAGCTATCAAACCTTCTGGACTCCGCTAGCTTATCTGCAGATAAGCTACTGTCTCTAGCAGTCTCTATACACGATCTTTGTGTGAATCAAATCAGATAATGGATTATTTGAAAGCAGACTGTGTGTCGATTTACGGGACTAGAAAGTGTGTTTGTGAGAATGAATGAATGCGAAATATATCTCTGTAATCCCAGAACCTGAGACAGGGCCAAACACCAGACAAATACTCTGTAAACAGAGGGAAATGTGAGCTGTGACCAATCAGGGCACTGCAATTCATTCAAGCCACAGGGATTGGCTGATGGATCAAATAGGGGCAGCCATGAACTGGTCCAAGTGAGTACAGGGTTTTGGGCAGCTACAAAGAGATTAAGGTCCTACTCTGCACTCCAGACATATATGTGTGGTGGAGCTGAATATTGCCAGAATGACTGAGCTCATTCATCACACAAGTTGGGAAGCTTCCCAAGAGTGGGCCCCAAGGAGGAACCAGACCCCAAGCACAGAAAACAAATAGGGTTTGGTGGTAGCTCTGAATCTTCAGTTATATGCAGTCCTTTTTCATTTTTTCCTGGAGAAGGTTTGTGACTTGTGACTCCTGGTTGAGTAGATACTAGAGCATCCGTGGTCTAGTTTGTGCATGCTCTCTCTCTCTCTCTCTCTCTCTCTCTCTCTCTCTCTCTCTCTCTCTCTCTCTCTGTGTGTGTGTGTGTGTGTGTGTGTGTCTTTCTCTCTGTCTCTCTCTGTGTGTCTTTCCTTCTGTTTATCTCCCTCCCTCTCTCTTTCTCTGTTTCTCTCTCTCTCTGTCTCTCTCTCTGACAAGATCTCACTACACAGCCCTGGCTGGCCTGGAACTCACAGAGATCTGCCTGCCTCTTCCTTCAAGGCTAGTTTGCTTTCTATGGCTGTAATAAAAACCCATGACCAAAAGCAACTTGGGAAGGAAATAATTTGTTTGGTTCACACTTCCACATCACAGTCCATCATTGGTGGAAGTCAGGGCAGGAACTCAAGCTGGAGCAGAGGCAGGAACCGTGGAGGAATGCTGCTTACAGCTCACTCCTAATGGCTTGCTCCGCTTGCTTTCTCACGCCGCCACCCAGACATGGCCCCGCCCACACTGGAATGGACCCTCCCACATCAATCATTAGTCAAGAAAATACCCCTACTGATTTGCCCACAGTCCAATCTGCTGGTGGCAATTTCTCAGTTGAGATCTCCCATCCCCAGATGAATCTAGCTTATGTCAAGTTGACAAAACTAATTAATCACCACAGTGATCCAAACCTATACATGGCATTGCTCCTGCTGTGTGGAAGGTGTGGGGTGTGGGAGGCAGCCTTGGTTTTGCATGGAGGTAACATCACAGTTTCCCTTTACTCTGGGAATTTAAAGGTAACCAGGAGGTTTCCCTGCTCATGGCATGCTGTAGAGATTTTCCAAAATAGATCAACACAGAGGTGTGTAGACTCACCCCAAGCTCTGCCACGTAATGTGCCCTCTAGTCTTCGGAGAATCATCTCACTGGAGAGGCCCTGCTTGGCACTGACCTGTCTAAGCAGTTCTCCTTCAAGCCAGAGGGCACCATATTAGCTCAAAGTAGCCCACAGGACATCCAGCAAGAGCAGCCAGGACAAGGAGGGTCGGAACAAACCAGCATGGGGAGGCAGACACTGCCAGTTGGAACTGAACATCCATGTCCTGGGTCTGGCTGCTCTGTGCTCAGAATATCCCTGCTAGGTTGGCTCCCAGAGGACAAACAAAACCCTGAAATCAGCATCTCCCTGGAGAGCGAAGGGGCAGGACAGGTAGGGAGGGCTGTGCTGCAGTGTGGGCTTTGGAGAAGGAGCACCAGGCTCAGGGCACCTTTGTGTAGCCCAAAGCTTGAGTGAGAGGTGTGTCTTTAACCCTAGTCCTGACCAGTCACTAGAACCATACCGCCCCCAAGCAGATGTCTGACCCTTGGGGAGCATCCCTTTTTCTTCAGTGTTGTTTTAAGAGTGGGTTCAGCACACATCTCTTCCAGTGGTGAGGAGCCACATCAAGAAGCTGTGGGTGTGTCCAAGGTACCTCTGAAAACCCAAACCAGGAAGGAGATGTGAAGTGGAAACTTAAGGGTTCTTTGGAAAGTTGGTTGGATGGTGTTTTGCTAAGGCAGACTCGTGAAGGAACATTTAGCTGAAGCAGACACAGATGAAAGGATGTTCTGCTAAAGAGAGCACGTGAAAGGACACATGATGAAGGCTTCTTCGCTAATGACACACATGTATTGGTCCGCCTTACACTATGTAGTTGAGCTGTGTTTGTTGGGACTCCTTAGGGAGAAACACACCAAATAACTTCTGGTGGCGTACTGCAGTTTCTTGTCACTTCTGTCGACTTGGGCTGATTGGCAGAGTGATGTCAGCTGAGACAGACTCACGTGCTGAGGCAAGACCCAAGGAGGACATGTCATGTTTGGAGGATATACATAGGTGTAATGGACAGTGACAGAGGCTGAGCTGGGCTTGCTTATAGAGCTTCCTGTGCAATGCTTGTGGGCCTCACATCTTCACTGATTTTCATTTCTCTGAGAGAGGCCCAGCCAAGAACTTCTTCTGGCCTACCTCTTGGTCCCTTCTGCTGACTCAAGTCGAGGCTGAGGCCTAGCTGTCTAGGTAGTGCCACTGCTGATGATAAGTGTTTGCTATCCCGACTCTACCGAACAGGACTGCTGGTGTATCTGTGTAGTGCATCGAGCTGCCACTGCCAACCTATGAACTGAACTTCCAGACAGCACAGACAGGAGTTGCTCCAAAGAACCTTTCTAAATAGGTCCACTTCCCACATATCCTTTCTTTCCCACTACCTCTGGTAGGTGGTGGGCTAAAAGGAAGGTTAAGACCTTTAAGAACTATCATTAAAAACAAAGTTTGAAAAAATTAAAGTTACAGAGAGTGTTTCTCACTCCTTGCCTGCTCCCACTTTCCTTGTGACCCTTGGCCATGCTCTGAGAGGAACTTAGAGCACTGGAAGAGCATCCTCCTATAGTCCATGGGACCCTAACAACTGGGACAATGGCCCCAAGCATGTGGAAAGAGCCAAACCTGCTAGCTGGGTCACCTGCTCACGATGTCCATGTTGAGGGGTATACAGGATGTGGTGAGGTCCTCTAATCCCCAGCGATCCCTCACATTCTTATCCCAATGATCATAACATCTACCATGTCCCCAGGGTCCCCAGAACTCTACGTGTCCTTGAACATGGCTGAGGTTCACCCCAGGCATCTGGGTGTTTCCCTATCATGTGACCTGGTGGGAGTTAGTCCATGGGGTGAGGTGGACCCTTCCAATGGGACTTGGAAGTTATATCTCCACTTGACCTCCAAGAAAAGCTTGTGACACGTGATGGTGAGTTCTCAGAAGTCCAAACTCCTGTGATTGGCACGTGGATGTCCCATCTCCCCTCTGTCACTGGAGAACAGTGGGACCCTCATCTCCAACCGGATCTAAGTACAGCCTGCAAAAGGAGGGGCAGCCTGGGCTCCCAGGTGTGGGGAGGTGTAGTCAGTACCTCTCACTCTCAGACTTCCTCCGGCCTCTGCGGGAAGCCTGGCTGTGCCAACCAGCACGTGTGGCACAGTGGCCTGGGTTGCAAAATATATCCGGCATGGCAGTTGGTGAAGTTATGCAATCGCCCCCAACTTACGGAAACCACCTTGTGGTGCTCCTGCGGAGCAGAGGTGGATGGCCGGGCCACTCGGCTGGCTGCAAGCCTAAAGTGGTAGTCAGCTTCTTATAGGTCCCAGACCATCCATCAGAGCTCACCTGATGGATGTGGGACCAACCACTGACAGGGCTGGAGAACATGGTCCGAGGAGCTGTGGTGACCAGCTGGAGAGAGGGTCGTGCCAGGGGTCAGTTGTCCCCCTTCTTGGGTGAGACAACAAGCTTCAGAAGGAGGCTCAGGTAGTAAACAGACTTAGGAGAGAGTCCCTGAGAGCCCTGTCCCAGCTCCATATCGGACTTTCTCCTGATCAGAGCTCCCATAGCAGGATAAAATGAAGATGGGACAAGTTCATGGTGAGAGAGAGAAGCCTGATCCAATCTGCTGACATCCTGGGATTCGTCAAGGCAACGTCAGGACGTGTCCTGGACAGCCATGCCTACCACAGCTAAATGGTCAGTCATTCCTGAGAAGGCTGTTTGGCCTAGCCAGTGGGATTCTGGAACTAAGCGAGGGTCACCCCAGCCTCTCCATATCTTCCCACAAGGAAAGAGTGGCCCTAATTGGAATAAAGCCCAAGTTATCTAGAATGGGATGCCAGCTCTGCCTCGCCCTCATGCCCTGGGTTGTCATAGCATTTTCTGCTCTCAGTTCTCTGAGGTTGAGGCAGATCAAGGACGTGAGAGGAAAAGCTGACTTTGTTCCAGTCTCAACACCCAGCTACACGTCTGTCTCAGGGTCCCAGCCCCAAGACTGGGAGAAGTGCCCTGGTAGAAATCCAGCCCTCTTGGTCTCCTCACCGATACTGAGGGGTGATTCTGGGTGAATTCACACTGGACACTGTATAAGACAACTGCACCTTGCTCTTCTGCTCTACAGTGTATCTGAGGCCAACTTGGTAACACACACAGAGCTGCTCTGTCTGCCTCAGCTCCTGGGTTGTTTAGTGAGTGGATGTGTCAGGGCTTGTTGCACCCCCTCCCCCAGGACTGGACACAAGGTGACTGCCATCGTCTCAGTCTGACAGACAATGGAGTCTTCACCACCTTTCAGCACTTACAAAGTTGCCTTGGAGAACCCCAACCCTGGAGTCCCTCTGTCAAATAGGATTTCTTAGTTTAATGGCTATGGGAAGATACAAATTCATTAAGAAATAAATGCATTTTTCATAGTTTATTTTGTAATAAGCTTCTTTCTTGTGCATATGCTTTAACATTTTACTCATATGGCAGCATACATCAGATTTCATCTCTCTTTACATCTGAGTAATATTCTCTTGTATGGATGAGATAATTAGATGTATTTTGACCTTTGTTTTACTGCCATTAAATCTTGTTAAGTATGAAGTTATCTTATTTATTTTTGTTATTTTTAGTTACATGTAAGCATGTGTGTCTGTGGGGTGGCTGTACGTCCATGTGAGTCCAGGCACTCAACCATGAAAGCCAGAGGCATTGGGTCCCCGGCACTGGAGGTGCAGGGTCTTGTGAGCCACCTGGCATGGGTACCGGGAATCAAACTCAGGCCCTTGGGGCCTCTGTGGGAGCAGCACATGCTTCAGTCCCCTTCCATCCCCAGACTGTGTTACTTCAGACCGACCATCTGTTAGGGCCATGGGCCATGAGGAGCAGACTACAGATGGCTGTGGAACGCAGCAGCGTAACTGGGCCCCACTTCAAGTTGTCCTGACCAGCTTGTTAAAGTGTGGGGACATTAGCCCATTCTTGTATTTCATTTATTGGTGCGTGTGTGTGTATGTGTGTGTGTGTGTGTGTGTGTGTGTGTGTGTGTGAACACAGGTGTGTATACCACAGTGCATGTGCAAAGGTCAGAGGCCTTCTGGGTGGCTAGTGTCTCCTACTGTGGGTTCTGAACAGAATGCAGTTGTGGGGCTTATGTGGCAAATGCTTTTACCAGCTCAGCTATCTCACCAGCCCAAGGTGTGGGAAGTTTGCTTTTATTCTTGGCCTTTTGCCTCTGTATCGCCCACGTATAGTCTCCTGACATTTGGGCTACAATGGACCTTACACGAGCAGTGGTCCCATACAATGACGGTAATGGCCTTGCTGCTTCGACTTTTTCTGAGGACGTAGAACAAACGTCTGTTTCCCCCAGTGACATACCAAAAAAATAAAATAAAATAATCTACACAAGTCCAACTCAGTGAACCAATGACTTTATTGCGATTAGTCACAGGAGCATGAGTGAGAGGTAGAAGCCACACAGAATCATGGGTGAGGGGTAGAAGCCACACAGAATCATGGGTGAGGGGTCACTCACAGGAGCACAGGGGAGGTGTCACTCACAGGACAAAGGTGAGGGGCCACTCACAGGAGCATGGGAGAGGGGTCACTCACAGGAGCACAGGAAAAGGATAACTCACCGGAGCAAGGTGAAAGGTCACTCACCGGAGCAAGGTGAGGGGCCACTCACAGGAGCATGGGAAGGGTCACTCACAGGAGTACAGGGTGAGGGGTCACTCACAGGAGCACAGGGTGAGGGGTTCCCTGCAGGAACACAGATGACTCAAACATAGCCAGATCACTGCAAAGTCACACTCCTATCATGGGTGACACCCTCATGGAGGCTGTATTATGGAATCACAGCTTTGGTTAACTTCCTTTTCCTATATATTTGAGCACCCACCCCCTAAAACTGCATTCAGCAGGAAACTGGAGGTAATGGTAGGTGGAAACCTGGAGACCATCTAGCCCTGTGTGTACCACGAACATCAGCAGTTCCGTTACCATTCCCACAGACCTGCTACTAGGCCAAGAGTTCTCTAAGTCACCATGGAAACCTCTGCTTCATAATCGCTGCTGTCCTGCCTGAAGGTGAAGGCCATGCAGAAAACAGCCACGCGCTTCTGTCATGCATGGACAGCTGTGGGGTTCACACCTGATAATTGTGATTTAAAAGCTACGATACTGCTTCACACAGTTGCGGTATTAGACTTCCATCTTTTTTTCTTCTTTACTGTTTTCCTTTGTACAAATTGTAACATTTGAATACAGTATAAGCCCAGCAGTACATAATGTATTATACACACTATTTTATTACAATTGCTTAAGATCAAACAAAGAGGAATGTTCATATGTACTTACCGTATTTGAATTTTAATTACATTAAGCATAATGCTACTTCTACTTAAATGGCTTCATTACTTAACGAGTTCTCTGGCTTTTGTTTTGTGAGTCTTGCTCACTGTCTGCAGTCTCCTGGGTCTAGCCTCAAGCACTTCCTTCATTTTTTTCTCCTAAGATGCGTCTGCTACCCAAAGATCATCTCAGGGTTGTGTGGAAATGTCTTTAGCTTGACTCTCATCTCACTTAAGGTACAGGGTTGCCTGTAGCCTCTGTCTGTTCCCCTCATCCTGTCCTCCCCACCCTGCCCCCGTGGCAGGATGGAGCTAGGGAAGTTGTCAGTAGTAACTGTAGCAAATACTTGTCTTCACTTCTGTTGTACAAATGCCGATGTGCCTCCACTCCTCAGAGTCCTCTCCATTCTCTTTATACGCTATGTCAAATCACCCATCAAGCTATCTTCACAGTCACTAATTCTTTCTTCAACCACTTTAAAACCTACCTAGAATTTGTGACTTTACGTTTTCACCTTGCTTGTGTTTTTCTCTTTAATGTATTAATGTGTATCTTGTTTGGGTTCCCGCAGAGGTCAGAAGAGGGTGTTAGATCCCCTGGAGCTGAAGTCACGGGCAGTTGTGAGCCATCCGATGTGTGTGGGTGCTGGGGACCAAACTCTGGTCCTCCATAGAGCAGCAAATGCTTTCCCTCACTGGAGCATCTCTCCAGCCTGTGACACACCCTGTCGTCTGTGTCTTTCAGTTTCACAATATCCTCTTGTTTGTTTCAAGGGCTGGGATTTAAACCAGAGCCTCATGCAAAGCACTGGCTCTATTACTGACAGTTGGTCCAGCTCTCTGTTCTTGAAAAAAATATTTCCTCTGTGCTCATTGGCATTCCCTATTAATGTGACATTGTCTCATGCATTCCTGACATCTTTAATTGTATTTTCTTGAGAGAGAGAGAGAGAGAGAGAGAGAGAGAGAGAGAGAGAGAGAGAGAGAGAGAGTGTTATAGGTCAGCATCTTATCTGTTAAATTCTGAGCACAGGCCTAAAGAGCTTCACTTTGTTGCCTCCATTTTCCATTTCCTTATGCTTCTTGTTGTGGCAGCTCTGAGGGACAGCCTTCTTGCCCTTCAGCTCAGAACCAGCACTTGTTTGCTCTGGAGTTTGGGGGTGCGGGGGGGGGCAGGACTTCATACTGGCAATGTCACCTTGCCACCCCCATGGCCGCCTTGGTCATGCCCAAGGTTCCTTTGGAGGGACCTGGCAAGTCTCTTCCTCATTATTTCCTAACCACACGGAGGGCACTGGGATGACGGAGGGCACTGGGGTGACAACACTGCTGGCTTCAGCAGTGATCTGGGTGCGAACTGCTCCACATTCTGACCCAGTCAAACGCAGGATCCTATGGAGTCATGGTCTGTGGTTTTGTGTGTGTGTGTGTGTTTAAGTTACCTTTGCCCTCATCCCGACTGTCCCCTGTCCCCTTACCTTCAGCTTCCAGGAAGCAAGAGAAGCTTCAGGGTGAGAAGCTTGAGCCATGTCTTTGTTCCCTGGGGCCCCGGGTCAGGGGGTCAGCGGGTCAGCGGATGCTCTATGACTTGGTGAGTCAGCAGAAGGCATCTCCTGTCACCAAGTGGGTTCTTGTCTTGCCCTCTCCAAGAATAGACTAGGCAGAGAGCAAAAAGTTCAAAGGAAGGTACTTTGTTGCTAACTCAGGATTTAACAACTGAAAAAGGTGAAACTGATTGCCAGACCGGCTTGGGAGTCTTGAAGCATAGAGTCCAGTCCTCCGCCAGAGCCGGGAACCAGCAACCTGGCCCTGAAGAATCGAAGCCTCAGACAACCCAAATTTAGAGAAACAAGCTGGCTTTGATTAACTGAATGTGAGCACACAAATAAGGAGAGACTTCGGAACACTCAGAAAAGAACAGTCAGTGTTACCTGTGCCCTCAGTTGCTATGGTAACTTTGAAGGCTTGCTGCTTTCCCACCTTGGGACTCTCTGGTCATCAATTTCCTTCAGCGCAGGTTTTTCAGCTGCTGCTGTTTTGATTGACATCTGTCAGTCAGTAAGTCATTCTTGGCCTTCTGGGCTTGAGTTCCCCGGTCATATAGTGAGGGGTAAGTTATATATTGGTGATCAGGCACAGCTCCATGACCTGTCCACCTCTGCACTTCTCAAATATACAACTTTTGCTTGTTTGTTTCTTGACACTGTGCCTCTGTGTAGTCCTGGCTGCCATGGAGCTCACTCTGAAGACCTTAAGCTCAGAGAGCCCCCTGCCTCTGTCTGCTGAGGTGTCCCCCTGCCTCTGTCTACTGAGGTGTGGCCTGTCTTTTAAACACAGTATAATTTAAGGATTTTCTGTTCCTTGCAGAAAATCTCATTTTCATTAATACGCCATCCCAAAACCTCCTTGTGGAGAGTGGTGTGCAGTGCACCAGACGGACTCCATCAAGCTCCATGGCCATTTTGTTTCAAGATCAAAATAAGTTTGTTTCTGCTTTCTATAAAACTTAAGTTTCTACATCTTAGAATGTAACCATAACTTGAGCCTTCCTGGAATTTGACTTGCTCGGTGCCTGACTGATTCTTGACCTTCTCCCACCCTCATAAGATAAGTCCCTCTACCAAATAATTTTGAGATGTTCTGTCAAGTTCCTATGCAACCAAAATTCCCTGGAAATCCCCCAGCCCTAGAAGAATCCTTAGTTGCCTGGGAGTGGTTGCACATGCCGTTGACCCTGGAACTTGGGAGGCAGAGGCAGGCAGATGTCTGCATTTGAGGCCAGTCTGGCTTACAGAGTGAGTTCCAGGACAGCCATGGCTACACAGAGAAACCTTGTCTTGAAAAACAAAACAGGGACTGGACTGGGTAAGAGCACTGACTGCTCTTCCAAAGGTCCTGAGTTCAAATCCCAGCAACCACATGGCTCATAACTATCTGTAATAAGATCTGACGCCCTCTTCTGGTACTTCTGAAGACAGCAGACAGCTACAGTGTACTTAGATATAATAATAAATCTTTGGGCCAGAGCGAGTTGGGCAGACCAGAGTGAGCAGAGGTCCTGAATTCAAATTCCCAGCAACCACATGATGGCTCATAACCATCAGTATAGTTACAGTTACATAAAATAAATCCTTAAAAAAGGAAAGAAAAACAAAACAAAACAAAGAACCAAACCAAACAAAAACCCCAACCTTAGTCTTACATTTTTTGAGCTATATAAACCCCACTTTCTCCTGTGCTCCATGCTGTTCTTTCAAACCCCACTTTAGGGAGGCAGCCCTTTCTGACAGAAAGCAAAACTTGTTTAACTTGACTAAAAAATGTGTTTGGAAAAAAAATGTGTTTGGTGGGATTAACATGTAGGCTGGGGTTACCTGGAGTCAGCTGACTACTTGCCAGCAATGAGTTCGATGCCGAGCTTCTCTGTGGGGATGAAAGGCATCGTTTCTCACCTGAGTGGCTATGGGCTCAGGAGGCAGAGGGACATGCTTGCTGCATCTCATCATCACAGGCCCTGCCCTCTTTTCTGGCTTCTTGTTCTTAGAGAAGACAAGCCCTTTCTTGCCAAAGTGACATTGTGAAATGTCAGGGATACTCTTTCAAGCAGTACCCATTTATAATGTTCGAGGGCTTTACAGCTGCAGGGTACCCTGGGAACCCCTGCACTCAGGAAGCTGGAAGGATGATGGATGGATGGATGGTTCAAGGAGGATGATAGGTTCAAGGCCAGCTGAGGTTGCAAAATAAAAATGAAAATGGACTTTACAGCATGACTCCAGACACCTGCCCTGCTCCCGTTGCTTCCGTGCCTATCCACTTCGCTTGCACAGTACTTCAGATGTGTTGCTTCTTGTGAAATTCCCACGGGGCCCTTGCTACTTAGGGTGTTATTTCCCCACTTTTCAAGGGGATGGCAAAGACTAGATAAAGCCATGAAGCAACCACGTTTCCCCACTTATTGTACATGCAGTCCCGCCCAGCCTCCCAGGCACGTGTTGTTCTCTCACAGAAATCAAACCCAGGACACAATTTTATCTTTCCTGCCACCGACTCCACCCACACTGCATCTCGCCCCACCTCCTTCCTGAATCTTCATCCTGGTCCGCTCAGAGGTCACTCCACGTATATGGCAAGCAGGTTTCTGGGTCTTGGTGATTACTCATGCCACAGGTTGGACCAGTCATGAGCACTTGGACTTCTGCTGGGACATTAGTAAAGGAGGAAGCTCTGTCCCCATCGTGGCTGGAAAATGACAGCTTGCAGGAGCCATGCTGACGCTTTCTAAAGCCTTGATAGGTAAAGCAGACAGCAATGGAGGGAGAAGCCTTGTCTGGCATTGTGTGCCTCCCAGTTCTATCAGAACTGCCTCCATTGTGGTTAGCATTTGAGTGGCAGATCTCTTGCTTGCTTTAAAAAAAACACCCCTAACAAAAGCTGTAAACAACGCATTGCTCTTGCAGAGGACCCCAGTTCAATTCCAGGCACCCACATAGTGGCTCAAAACCAGCTGTAACTCCAGCCTCAGAAGATCTGATACCTTTTTCTGACCTCTGAGGGCACCAGACATGCACATGGTACATATACATACATGCAAGTAAAACACTCATAAACATAAAAATATTAAAATAAACATAAAAATATTTTTAAAAAAATATTTTATTTATTTATTGAATATATATGATGAATATGCTGTAGTTGTCTTTAGACAGACACACAAGAAGAGGACATCAGATCCCGTTACAGATGGTTGTGAGTCACTGTGTGGTTGCTGGGAATTGAACTCAGGACCTCTGGAAGAGCAGTCAATGCTCTTAGCTGCTGAGCCATCTCTCTAGCCCAAAAAGAGAAATGTTTTTTAAAATATAAACTTGGTAACTTAAATTCTTAAACTATTTTTTCAAGTCATTAGTTTCACAGAATTATACAATCATTGCCTCTACGTGGCTGTGGAACACTTACAAAAATTTTTTTTAAAATGTGTGTGTGTGTGTGTGTGTGTGTGTGTGTGTGTATCCATGTATGTGGGTACCATGGAGGCCAGAAGGGACCACTAGATACCTTGGGACTAGAGTCACAGGCAATTGTAGGGGGCCCACAAAGTCGATGAACCAAACTGGGGTCCTGTGCAAAGGCAGTAAGCATCGAGGCAGCTCTCCAGACCAGAGAATATTCTGATCCCACACGGGAACTCTTGTCATTAGCCGTCACCTCTTCCTGCCCTTCCCCGAGCCCTGGGAAGCACCCATTCACTATCTCTATAGACTTGCCCTTTCTGAACACTTCACACACACACACACACACACACACACACACACACACACACATCATCTAACCTGTGGCCACAGTGTGGAGCCTCGTTCACCAAGGACTCACAGAACTTCGTAAACCTGCTCTGTCTAGACTTGCACAATGGTAGCTCCTTGGGCTGTTTGCACCCTTCGGAAATGCTACTGCAAAGTTCATGTAAGCTTTTTCGTAGACATGGTTTTAACTCTCTTGGGTCCATAAATGGAGTAGATGATGGCCAAATAGCAGTTTTATGTTTAATTTTTCTTAAGATTTATTTTATTTTTTTTCCTTTCCTTTTAAAAAATCATTTACTTATTTATTTGGGGGTTCTCAACACTGGGGTTCCAGTGTAGCTCTGGCTGTCCTGGAGCTCACTCTGTAGACTAGGCTGGTCTTGAACTCAGAGATCCACTTGCCTCTGCTTTCCAAGTGCTGGGATTGAAGGTGTGCAATACCACCACCCAGCTTTAAGATCTATTTTCAATTATGTGTGCATGTATGTGCTACATACATAAGTGTAAACGCTCACAGAGGTCAGATGTGTAGGATCTTCTAGAGCTGCAGTTACAGGTGGTTGTAAGCCATACAATATGGATACTAGGAAATGAACTTCAGTCTTCCAAAAGAACAGTCTTAGTTAGGGTTTTACTGCTGTGAACAGATACCATGACCAAGGCAACTCTTATAAGGACAACATTTAACTGGGGCTGGCTTACAGTGTCAGAGGTTCAGTCCATTATCATCAACCAAGGCAGGAGCATGGCAGCATCCAGGCAGGCATGGTGTAGGAGGAGCTGAGAGTTCTACATCTTCCTCTGAAGGCTGCTAGCAGAATACAGGATTCCAGGAAGCTAGGATAAGGGTCTTAAAGCCCACACCCACAGTGACACACCTACTCCAACAGGGCCACACCTTCTAATAGTGCCACTCCCTGGGGCAAGCATATACAAACCATCACAAGCAGAAGGCCATACACGCTCTTAACCACTGAGCCATCCTTCCCACCCTTGTGTTTTTTACTAAGTCAAAGGCATCTTTCTCCGAATGGCTGTCGTTTGACACTCCCGGCAGCATTACGTGCAAGCCACAGCTCTCAGTCCCTCACCAACTTTCCTTAGTGCCCACTTTTTTTCATTAGGGCCACAATTATAGGCTCATCAGGACCAAAAACAACGTGGGGAGGTACAGGCTTATTTCACTCCCACTTACACATCACAGTCCATCATCAAGGGAAGTCAGAGCAGGGACTGAGGAGGCAGAGACCAGAGTCTGTTTTCTTATATAACCAAGGACCACCTGCCCAGGGGTGTTACCACGTGTAGTGATCTGGACCTTCCCACATCAATCATTAATCAAGAAAATGCACTGCAGTCCTACCTCAGGCAATCTGATGGCGGCATTTTCTCTGCTGAAGTTCCTCCTCACAGACAACTTGAGCGAGCACTAAATGGGTGTGTTGTTTTGTTGTGCTTTTTGAGACAAGGTCTCTGGTCACCTCAGCTAGCTTTGACCTCATTCTGTAGCCAAAGATGACCTTGAAGTCTTGATCCCTCTGTTCTGCCGTCCACGTGCTGAGGCTCAGTGTATGCTCACATGTCTGGTTAATGTGGTGTTGAGGATTAAAATGGGCAGGCACTCTCCCTCCCGGGCCACGTTGCTAGCCCATCAACTTATTATCTCAGTTACTTTTCTACTGCTTCGAAGAGACAACACGACTAAGGCAACTTATAAAATAAAGCTTTATTTGGGGGTCTGCAGCTTCAGAGGGTGAGTCCATAGCCATCATGGTGGGAAGCATGGTGGCAGGCAGGCAGGCATGGAGCTGGAGCAGTAGCTAAGAGCTGACATGCTGATCTGTAAATTGGAAGCAAAGAGAGCAGGTGGAAGAGAGGGAGAGGGAGAGACAGAGAGAGACAGAGACAGAGACAGAGACAGAGACAGAGTCAGAGACTGGGCCTTGCTTGGCCTTTTGAAACTTCAAGCCCATCCCTAGTGACACACCTCCTCCAACAAGGCCACACCTCCTGATCTTTCCTAACAATCCACCAACTGGGAGCCAAACACTCAAATATATAAGCCTGTAGGGGCCTTTCTCCACCACAGTTACATCGATTTTAAAATTTACTGTTTGAGTTTCTGACTTGAATTTTACAAGATCACTAAATAAAATTTTGCTTGGGATTAAGACAGAATTTCCAACAATTTCTAAAATGTCCTCAAGCCATGTCCTCTGAGGTCTTGCATTTGCCGACTGCAGCTGACAGTCCCTAGGGTCTGGATCAATCGCAGCCCCTAGCACTAAGACACTCTGTGCCCCATCCAGACCTGTGTGCACAGGCTGCCCAGCCCCAAGCTCACAATCACCTCATGTGGCCACGGCCCTGTGGAGAGACAGGACCACTCTGGACTCCAGGATGAGGATGCCAGGGAGAACCCAGCTGCCTCTACTCAGCACCCAAAACAGTGTCCACCACTCCCTGTGTCATGGAGTACCTGTCACAATCCGTACCCTGCTCTCCAGGAAATCTTCCCTAGATCAATCCCTCAACACTTCCACTGCAAAGTGTGGCTTCCCCAAAGGTTCACAGCTGGAAGCTTGGTCCCCAGTGGCCATGCTGAGTATAGAGGGACACCAAGAAGAAGAGACCAGGGCAACGAACACAAGTCATGAGCAAGGCCTCCACAAGCTAAGAATGAGCTATGGTGCTGGAGAGATGGCTCAGTGGTTAAGAGCACTTGCTACTCTTGCAGAGGACCTGGGTTCATTTTCAGCACCCACATAGTGCTCACAATCATCCATGACTCTAGTTCTGGGGGGATCTGACACCCTATTCTGTCCTCCACAGGCACCAGGCACACACGTGGTGTGCATGCTCTCAAAACACATGCATAAAACAACAACAAACCCAACCAAACCTGAGTTGTTACAAAACCATGGATTCTGTCCCAGAGGGTCCTCTAGGACTGTGAATTAAATAAATATCTTTTCTTCATAAAGACTGCCACTTCAGATATTTTGGTACAGCAACAGAAAATGCAACTTCCTCCCAACTTCTTCTCTTCCACCTTTTGGTTTGTTTGCTTCTGTTTTTGTTTTGTTTTTGTTTTTGTTTGACACAGGGTTTCTCTGTGTAGCCCTGGCTGTCCTGAAACTTGTTCTGTACACCAGGCTGGCCTCAGAGCTCAAAGATCCGTCTGCCTCTGCCTCCCAAGTGCTGCGATTAAAGGCATGCACCATTATGCCCAGCTCTTTCCCCCAGCTTCTTATTTCTTAATTATTTAGTTATTTTTATGTATGTTGGTGTTTTTGCCTGCATGTATGTTTGTGTGAGAGAATAGATCCCAGGTCCATTGGAAGAGCAGCCAGTGCTCTTAACCACTGAGCCATCTCTCCAGCCCCCATCCTTTCTGATTCGTATAGGGAGGGAAGAATGCAGTTGTTTGAAAACCCTCCCCGCCCTCCCACCCAGACGTCCCTGCAATCAGCCATGCAAATGTACAGGAAAGTGGCTGTCCCAATTCTACCCGGCTTGTTCCACAGAGAAAAGACTTCCCAAGGAGAATTCCTTGGGCCGGGATGAGGGTGGGGGAGTAACATCAATATGCACAGGCTGCATCCTGTGGTCCTGCCTGGCCAGAGTCACTGAGGTAGGTTCAGGGCTGCGTGCATGCCCAGTGTAAGCTGTCAGCTGTGCTGGCGGGTTTTTTCTTTCTTTCTTTCTTTCTTTCTTTCTTTCTTTCTTTCTTTCTTTCTTTCTTTCTTTCTTTCTTTCTTTCTTTCTTTCTGGAACTAATGAGAAAAGGAAAATCTTCCAACTCCACTGAAATTGTTGATCATGTTCCAGAGAAAGAAGCCAACAAAGGGGCTCTGGAGCCAGCCATTCCTGAAGCTGGTGGATTTCAATGGCAAAACAGGTTCTTGTCGGTTTTTTGTTGTTGTTTTTCTCCAGGCACAACCTGTCATAAGCAACCAGATGACACGGCTGGATGCAACAAGCAGAATTGCTCTCTGTTCAGAGTCAATCCTCAGGACTTCCCAAGTGTTCGATGTCTTGGTATCTGCTCCACTCTCCGTCAAGGACATCCAGCTTCCTCACAGAGGCCAGCACAGGCTCCAGGTAGCGGCTGAGCAGAAAAAGCCTAGAAGGCTCCATAGTTTGCGGAGCCCATAACTTACCAAGAAAATAAACCCATGAGCAGGTACCTGTGATCCTCAAAGACAATGAAGGACTTTGTAGGGTGGGACTCTTCGGGCTGAGGCGGTGTGGATCTCCTTCCCACCAAGCTGTTTTCCCAAACTCTCAGTATGGAAAGTGAAAGGAAGGGCGCTGACTGGGCAGGCAGGGGTGAGCCGCCATGGAAACATCGGCCCTGTTATGGGGGGCTGGGTGGGCTGGGTTTCCAGGAAGGGCTTGGGCAGGAAGCCAAGCAGGAAGGGGCCGGGAGTTCCTGGAAGGACAGCCCAGGCCTGGGGAGCCCCCACACCAGCATCTGGCCTACCCTTCCCCGACCTGGGGAACCCTCTGCATTTCCTGGCACATGCCAGACACAGGGCGGGTGGGTGCTGAGACCCGTTGCCTGTAGGCCTCCAGGGCATAGCTACGGATAGGCTTGTGAGGAAAGACTGTCACCAGGAGTCTTCTGTGGCCAACAGTGGTGAAGGATTACTCTTCCCGGCCCAGACAGGAAGATCGCCATGTATTTAATGCCAGCTTGAAATATATATAGTGAGTTCCAGGGCAGCCTGGGCCACAAAGTAAGACCCTGTCTCAAAAACAAAGCCTAGTATTCTCAATAGCATATAACTTGCCAGGCCCTCTGTGTGGCCCAAGAGAAGACGCTCTATGGGGTGGCTAGGCTCTGCTCTCTATAGAAGATAACCTTCTACAGCAACTGAACTTCAGGGAATGGGGAGATGAAAAAGAGACAGAATAGAGGAATGTCAAAGGTATGGCTGGCTGGAAAGATGCTGGGCAGAAAATGTTATGAACAGCTGGGGACAGACCACCCCCCACAGACTCCTGTGTCACGTGGCAAATACCAGGCAATGCCTCCATGTGTTTGTTTGCATTTAAAAGAAAAAAAAAAAACCACCTAACTATGGGGCAGGAGAGATAGTTCATCAGTTAAGAGCACTTGATACTATTCCAGAGGGCTCGAGTTTGATTCCCAGTACCCACATGGTGGCTCACAACTACCTGTAACTCCAGTCCTAGTGGACTGATGCCCTCTTCTGGCTTCTCTGGGCACTGCATGCATATGGTGCACACAGGTATATGCAGGCAGAACACCCACTACACACAAAAATAAAGAGAAAGTACAACAAACAAGAGTAATGGGAAACTAGTTTGTCTCTCACCGTTTGCCTTGGACTCAGAATTAGTTGATTTTTCCAGCCTTCCACTCTGCCTTCTGTGTGGTTCAAGTGACCCACCAAGGCAACAGGAAGGAGAGAGGGGAGGCAGAAGGGGTACAGGCTCCTCACACAGCCACATCCACTGCAGGGATGCTGGAAATAGCCTCAACAGAGTAGCCAGAATCTGTTGTCTGATCTCTTCCTGTGAATGGTGCAGATGAGGGCAGCCAGCACAGACCTGAACTTCGAAGTCCTGAGCAAATAGAGGAGCCCAGCTCCTCACCCTGGCTGCCGTCCCCAGCTTTGATGATGATTAAGAGGTAAGAACAGGGTTGTTGTGAGGCTCCTTTCCAAGTGTGGCATCACGAGGTGCTATGGGACCTTGTGAAAGTGGGACTATGGAATCCCCTAGGCCCCTAGAGACTTGGAGTCTCACTCACATGACCTCAGGAATATCTCCTAAGAGAGTTCAGGAGGATGTGCAGCCTCACCAAGCCCACCTTCCAGAGGAATGAATCGACCCTTGACACAGAGCCTCGACACAGAGCCTGTACTGTCTTTCCTCTCTTGTTGCTAGTTCTTAAGATTTTTGTTACAACAAAAGCTGGCTTGCTGATAGCCTCTGGGTCTAGTCCCCTGGCCATATCCCTCCTAGGCTAGCCCCAGACACAGTGATCCTTCAGAGAGCCTGTCACCTGCCTGCTCGTCACAGTGAGCACTGAGTGGTTCACGGGTTTCCTCCTTACCTTTGCCTGTCCACACTGTCATCACCCATGCCCTGGACCCTCCAGGCTTCAGGTAAGGGTTCAACAGATGCCTCTAAGTCCTGTGCTCAGGCCCCAACATTGACCACTTGGGCACAAATGCCATCCCAGCTTGCCTTATGGCGTCAGATGTCAGAGACTTGACAAATACTGTCCTCACAAAGATTTGACTCTGGTAGTAAAGGCCCCACAACAAATAGGGCCTTTTGCCATTTTTGGAAAGTCTTTCCTAGGATGGACTCAGTAGGGGGACAGATGTAAACTACCAGGACAGGCTGGTTTGATGATCCCAGTTATACCCCTGGGTCCATGCCACCTAAAGCAAGCCTTGGGAAGTGCTCTACTCCCACAGTTTGAAGCTGGGCTTCTGTCATCTACCACCGGAGTGCACCAGAGACAAGGCATATGTTAGTGAGCCCAAGGGTGACAGGTGCCGAGGGAGAATGGATGACCTGGATAAGTGCTGGGCACAGTCACCTACTTCTGCTTACAGTGGGCCAGCTCACTGACATCTCCAAAGAGCTATCCCTAGAAGGAAACAACAATACTTCAGTCACAGACTGAGAGAGCATGCTTCGGAGGGCTCGCCTCAGTGATGGGCAGCAGGTGGAAGCCAGGTCCCTCCCAACTGCTCCAGAGGAAAGCAGCAAGGCAGACTCGCTCTGATCCAGCTGAGGTTGAGCAACATCTGTTCTGAGCGTCTCATCATAATCCACAGTGACAGGCCTGGAGCCACTACATCCCCCCTCCCCTGACCCCTAATGCACACACCAGACATGCATTTGCTGTGCTTTGTCTACCTCCGTCCTGAGTTCCAGGAGGAGCGTGGCATACAGCAAGAGAGAGAGAGAACTCAGTGGCCTTTTAGGCTGACCTCCAGACAAAGCTGCTCCCTGGTGGCATCCATCTGTTGGCAGGGCTGGGCGGGGAAGATAGGAAGAATGGCATGAAAAGGGCTGGTGGTCAGGGAAGACTTCTTAGAGGAGCTTGAGGGAATTGGAGTCAGAACTTGACCCGTCTCTGGCAACCATGGCTGCAGGTTTCCTGTATAGCTGACAAGCAGAATCCTGGGCCAGATCAGGGGAAAGAAGTCATAGCCCAGAAGGAACAGAAGCTATGGGAGCCACCAGCTAACCAATGCCCACGTTCCAGCAGAGTGTCCGTTGTCCATGGTCACTAACAAGGCCTTTGCCATGTACATGGCCAATGATGAGTGATGCAAACTCAGGTGCTCTCCATTCTACTCCCGGGAAGCAGGACCAGCACACTTGCCATCAGGCGCCACAGAACACAGAGGACAAGGTGGAGAGCAGAATTAAGCAAGCATGGGGTCCCACTGTTGAGGGAAGAGAAGGCAGGAGTCAAGGAAAAATTTCAGAGCTCCCCAAACACACACACACACACACACACACACCTTGTATCAGGTTTCAGCTCAAGGGCTCTTTCTGACCCATGCAACAGAGACTGGCCTGGCTGTATAAACTAATGGGCAGATGAGAACACTGGACACATTAGGCCCAGGTCAAGAGACACCTAAATGCCGTCCCTCCCCTCAGCTCAGCTCCCTCTCTGGCTCACTTCTATGGTGGCTTCACTTTTCTCCTGGAGACAAGATGGCTGCAGCAGCCCAACCCTTACATTGACTCAGTTAGGATCAGGCACATCCTTGGCTAACTGAGCTACATCTGTCCCTAAGCTTGTGAGTGTAGGCAGGACTAAGCAGGGCCTTGACATCTACAATGACCTTGAGAGCCAAACAAGGTCCATTACAGTCACATCTTATGCTTAGGGTGGGCTAAGGGCAATTAAGCTCCCAGGGGGAGTCAGGGGAGTCGGGGGAAGTCAGGGCGAGTCAGAGAGTCAGGATAAGTCAGAAGAGAGAAGGAAATGAATGGTGGATCACCAAGCACTTGCAACTGAGGCCTCAGAACTAAAGTGTTCCAGTATTGCTAACAACCCCTCAAGATTTCCTGAGCCCATGCCTTCCAGCCTACAGAACACCCCACAGGCTGTGTATGTCTCCTTGTGACAGCCCCTGATGGTGCTTATCCACAGCTAGTAGGGACACTACCACAGACTCCTAGACCAGCAGGCAGAAGTGCTCCGGGAAGAGACAGTGGCTGTAAATAAATACCCTTGAGGCAAGCCAGGTGAAGTGATTGACAGCTATGACCCAGAGCTCGAAAGACTAAGACAGAAAGATTAGTGCACATGTTTAGAACCAGCCTGGACTGAGACCCTGTTTCAAAGGAACAGCAAAAAATAAATGAACAACAACAACAACAAGCTCTGAGGCAGGTGTGTGCTGTGCAAAGGCCCTGGGGCAGGTGCATATGATAGGTTGAGGGACTTGGAGAAGCTACTGGCTGGCTGGTATTTAGCCTTTCTCTAAACTACACGGGACCCTGGAAGGATGGATCCGAAGGGGGAATTCTGACTACAAAGGATTCTGTGGGTGAAGAGAAAGACTAGAGAGGATCTGGGGGGATCTGTGACCTGGTGGCAGCTGTGTACAGGAGGAAGATAAGGGTAGTTATGAGGGGGATGGGTGTTGAAGGTCACTATAGCCCTACAGTAGCTGTACAGCCCAGAAGACAGGCCCCTTGTTCCCACAGCCTGCCCTTGTGCTGATGGAATCTTGGAGTCTCATGCCAAGCCAGTGGAGGATGGGCCACTCCCTGGCAATGGTCCCTCCTGTGCACCCAGCTGTTGCCTGACTCCTCGGAGCCACGGAGGAGGAGGAGGACTAGCAGATGTGATGTTCAGGAAGGAAGCTCTCGCTGTTAAGAGTCCTAAGTCGGGCATCAGGAAGTTGCCCTTGTGCCCTCGCTGGCTGCTTGGTGGTCCAGGCAAAGCCAGAGGAGGACAGGAAGGGAAGAGGAGAGGCAAGCGTGGAAGCAGCTGTGGAATTAGGGGTGGCTGAGTCAGGGGTCCATACAGCCTTCAGCTCCACAGAGAGCCCGTCAGTGGGGCTGTGGCTGGCAGGATGCCCGGTACCACAATGCACTGCGGGCCGGAATTCCTGCAGAACGCTTTGTTCTGAGGCTGCCCTCAAGTTCTGGGGACCTGCACAGGGTGGGTGGTGGCCAGAGCGAGGCCTCAGGAAGTCCCTGGAGGGTCCAAGCTGGGCACTGCCCCATAGTGCTGCCCTCCCCCTCCCCTGGGCACCTCCACCCATGGCGCCACTGCTTCTCACAGGCCCGCCACCCTGGAGCCATAGGAGACGCTGAGCCCAATCCAGCCGGAGAGGCTTGGACTTCAGCTCCTTGTAGACCCCCAGTTTCCTGTGACCATGCCCACACTACAAGAGAAACCACAGCCTATGCTCTCTAGCCTCTACCAGATTCTCTCTTTCAGCATACCTGCCCCAGTGCCAGCTGTTGGACACCACCCTGACTCAGGTCATGATGGGTCCCTCAGGAGAACTCTGACAAGCTGCCCACTCTCCAACTGCCTGGATGACATCCCAAGAGTGACCTACACTCTCTGGACTTCAGTTTCTTCTGCTTTTCAGCAAGCCTCTGCCCCTTCCCCACTAGGTGCAGTGAAGGAAAGGCGTCCGTGAGAACTGACTCCACTGCGGTTTCCAGAGAAGTCTGGAGGAAAATGCATGACTTTAACTAGCAAGTTTCGCCTTGATTTGCCAGCAATCGTTAAGAGAAGTGCCTTGTCTATTCCGAAATGACATTACTCTGAACTTCACCTGTGGGAAGGGCAGGCCAGTGGTCAGGTCCATTCTTTACCAAAGACATCCAAGACTGGGGAGAGAGAGAAATCCCTTGGGCTACAGTGCTGTAGAATGCCTGGCATTCGGCCTGCAGGCCTGGCCCAGGACCACTTCCATAACACTGCAGCCCATGTGGACGCTGTGGTCACATGGCTAAGGCCTAAGATGACCTCTCCAGTAAGACCTGAAGAGGGAGTGACTTTTCTGGGGGCCTGTGTGTGTGTGTGTGTGTGTGTGTCTGTATATGTAGTTCTTTAGGTTGAACATGTGTATGGAGTATGGGTGTGTGTACAAGTGAATAAGCTGGGAACATATGTCTGTGTATACACGTGTGTGATATTAAAAGTGTATGATATTCTCTGTGTGAACTGCAGCGTTGTATGTATGTGCAAAGGTGCATGTGTGATACGTATGTGATGTTGTGCCATGTGTAATATTATATGGTGTGTTTGTACCGTGTGTGTGTGTGTGTGTGTGTGTGTGATGCATAGTGTGTATGGTACGTGTGGTGTTGTATGTGTGCTTGGGGCATGTGGGTGAGTATATATGTGAAGGTGTGTGGTGTAGTTTATGTTTGTGTGAACACATGTGTGGCTTGTGTGTGTGTGTGTGTGTGTGGCAGTGAGTGTGCCTGTGTTCCGGGGGCCTCTGAGCAGAGCTGATGAGCTCACAGAGCCTGGGGTGCAATTAATCACAGCTTAGCCATTGCCCCAGCCACTCACACCAGCAGCATGCCTGCCACCTCCAGATGGTTCTGGAGCCTCAGGAGCCCTCAGGAAGCAGGTGTTTCTGGAATACTTCCTGCAGCTGGGCTGCAGTGAGCAGGCAAGGTTGCCTTGCTCTTGATTACTGCCCCTGGAGCCCAGCTGATGCTGCACCTAGCTGCCTGGAAACCCACGGCCACACGGTCACAAAGCCGGTCTCAATATGGACAGGCCCAAAGCTCCGCAGTCCTCACCCCACCAGCCAGCACAAGTGTGTCTCCAGGCAGCGCCACTGGTGAAGGAGAGCAATGTGCTGTGAGCTCTCGAAACTCTGCCATCTAATTTTCAGAACTGTTGCCAATTTGTCTTTGAGGGGGTAGGGATTCATAGACCCCCTGCTGTAGCTGCTAGGAGCTGCCTCTCTGTGTCTTACACCCCTCCCCTGCACTTTACACCCCATCTCTGCACCTTACGCCCCCTGCATCTCATACTTAGTAACCATAGGCACTACAACACAACTCAGTGCCATGCCTTAAGCAACTGCTTCAAATCTCTTGGACAGATTAAAAAAAAAAAAAAAGCCTTTTTGAATCATGAATCTCTGTGAATCTCTCTGGATCCACTTTTCCCCAGGCCTGGTGGGAAGTCCCCTGTGATTGGTGCAAACACAGTTCTTGCTGTGAGAGGTTGTGCTGGGATTGGTGCAAATTTTCCTTCGTTTGTATGAGGGCCGTCCCTCCGATCAAAGCTCTTTGCCATGCCCATTCTGGGCACTTAGTGTCCAGTAAGCTTTGTGTCAGCTGGTAGCACAGCAGACATACCCACAAATGCTAACAGAAGCATCCAGAGGGAAGCTTTGGTTTCTGGCACCCCAAAATGCTCTGCATCACCCAGATATCCCACCAGCCCACAGTGGAGATCCCGTCCAGGGTACCCAGCTAGGTCATCAGCCTGTTGTCTGACCACCCTGCTCTCCCCATATGGACCTTTGGGCCAGGCTAGCCACTCAGCCCCACAGCAGGCTGTACTCACCTGACATGATTTCCCAAGCCTTGCTATACACTGCAGCCCCAAGAGACTTTTAAACAAATAATTCCTATGGAACTTCTGTTTGCAGCAGGAAACTACAGGCATCCTTCTGACCTTTCCACAGCATGGCTCCAGCCAGGAGAGGGGCTGAGCGCTTGGTTTGCTCACTGCTGCCCCTGTGGGGGCGCTTTCTGTCTCCCTAGTTTACAGATGAGGAGACTGGCAAAGAGAGTGCAAAGGGCTTCCCCAATCCACCCACTAAGAAGGGGCCTATATTATATTTCCTAGAAATGGTTAAAGCAGTATTTCTCAACCTGTGGGTCACCCCCCTTTGGGGTCGAATGTTCTTTTTACAGGGGATGCATAAGACCATGGGAAAACACGTATTTACATATGTGTTTACATAGATTCATAACTAGCAAAATTACAGCAAAAAAAAAAATTGTAGTTGGCAGAGGGGTTCACCACAACATGTGGAACTGTATTAAAGGGTCGTAGCATTAGGAAGGTTGAGAGTCATTGGATTACAGTGTCTTCAGTCTCCTTTTAAACAGCTTGCAGCAAAGTTTTAAGGGTTTGGTGGAAGGGACCTCAAGGAGGGGCTACAGCTCCCACTTCTGATGGGAAGGTGGCACTGAGTGACTTCCTTCAAAACAGCAACTGTTTTTGCTTTTTATTAGATCTTTATAAATAATCTAGTTAACTAGTGATTCAGTTTTATATCTAAACTGCAATTAATCTTTTTTCTTTGGTGATGTTTATTTATTTGCCTTTAAAAGAAAAGTTCAACTTTTAAGTGTTTTATTGAGTCAGAGCTTAGCCATCGTGGCATATGTATTTACCTTGAAACATTGCAAACAAATACACTAGGAGTGCACCCTTCTAATCTTCACTAGCTGGTGTGGACTTGATGTGTAAGTTAATAAGCACGTTTGTACATACATTGCTTGTGTGGAAAAAAAATCTGAATTCTAGCTTTGAAGGAGCTGCTGGATTTGTGTTGTGAACAAATGCTTAACACAGAGCAAAGATGAAAAGACAACCAAAGGTAAGTCCATGCCCCCTCACCTCCTCAATGCAACAAAAACCTTGACAGGGAAACCCAGCTCCCCATCTTCCTCCTGTCCTTCTCACTTACTGTCACCTTGTAACATTTGGAGAGCATTAAGATTATGGGTATGACTAGAGAAAGAATTTCAGATAATCATTAGCCCACATACCCTTATTCTTAATAATGGGATGGTGTCTTTGTTAGGTTTATATTGCTGCAAAGAAGCACTGTGATGGTTTATATATGTCTGACCCAGGAAGTAGCACTATTTAGAGGTGTGGCCTTGTTGGAGTAGGCATGTTACTGTGTGTGTGTGGGGGGGGGCTTTAAGACCCTTATCCTAGCTGCCTGGAAGTTAGTATTCTACTAGCAGCTTTCAGATGAAGATGTAGAACTCTCACTCTTCCTGCACCATGCCTACCTGGATCCTGCCATGTTCCTGCCTTGATGATAATGGACTGAACCTCTGAACCTGTAAGCCAGCTCCCAATTAAATGTCGTCCTTTATAAGTCTTGCCTTAGTTATGATGTCTGTTCACAGCAGTAAAACCCAAGACAGAAGTCATGACCAAGGCAACTCTTATAAAGGACAGCATTTAACTGGGGCTGGCTCACAGTTTCAGAGGTTCAGTCCATTATTATCAAGGCAGAAACATGTGAGCAGTATCCAGGGGTGGTTAGGAGAAAGGTCTCTTTGCCCACCCCCACAGTGACACACTTCCTCCAACAAGGTCACACCTCCTAATAGTGCTACTCCATGGGCCAAGCACATTCAAACCACCACAGATGGAGTTGTAAAATGCTTATATAATACAACATTATTTCAAAAGCAAAAACAAACAAAAAACAGAAGAGCTCAGCATGGAAGGGACAGTAACTATACAAGGTTATGGAGGAAGAGAGGTGGCCTTGGCCAGGTGGTGAGATAGATACAGCCATGACATCCTGCCAACTGTCCTCCCACCAGGTTCTTTATAACAGAATTCAAATGTGCACACACATGCACATGCACACATATATATGGACATGTACACATACATTCATACATATATATACATGCACACACACACATACACACATTGGTTGAGTGGGTTGGGTGGGTTGGTTGGTTGGTTGGTTGGTTGGGTTGGTTGGTCGGTTGGTTGGTTGATTGGTTGGTTGGGCTTGTTGGGCTGGTTGGTTGGTTGATTGGTTGGTTGGTTAGTTGGGTTGATTGGTTGGTTGGTTGGGCTGGTTGGTTGATTGGTTGGTTGGGCTGGTTGGTTGGGTTGGTTGGTTGGTTGGTTGGTTGGGTTGGGTTGGGTTGGTTGGTTGGGTTGTTGGTTGGTTCTCCAGTTCAGCTTCAAGCTCTGGTTGGGGATTTGGCTCCTAGATACTCATTGGAGAGGAAGATTGTTTCTGAGGCCTGCCAGAGACAGATCCACAGCAGAGGAACACACTCCGGCTCCAGAAAATGCTTCTCCTTCCCCTTGCCTCTGGGACTGTCTGCTTCAACTGCATCAGGAAGACTTGTTTTGGCCTTTAGGACTGCCAAAGGTCAAAGCCCAGCAACCTGGCTTCTCAAACTGCTAGCCTGCTTTACACAGACTTGTTCTGCAAGGCACTGCTCTCTGAGAGCTTAGGCTCTAACAGTTGAAACCTCTCTTGGTTAGCATCTTGTTGCACTAAGACTCTAGAAAGTTCTACTTTCCTGATTGAATTAACTGCCACATGGCAAATGGAAGTCCTTGTTGTGGGCTGGAGAGATGGCTCAGCAGTTAAAAGTACTTATGCTCTTGGAAGACTCAGGTTTTGTTCCCAGCACTAACATGGTAACTTATAACCACATGTAACTCCAGTTCCAGGAGATAAGATGCCCTCTTCTGGCCTCTTCAAGTTCCTGCATTCACACAGTACACATAAATGCAAACAGGCACATGCACACACTCAAACAACATAAGCAAAATAACACGTAAAATAACATAAATAAAATAACACATAAATAAAATAAAATCTCTAAAACCAATCTTCCTCTTCTTTATCTCCCCTTTGCTGTCTGTCCACTCCATTCGTGGAAGGGAGGCAAGATAAAAATCTGATTGCAACTCAATTGTCTCAGAAGTATAGTTAACCAGGTTGGGAATGGTTGGGAGGCAACTTGGCATGACAGTAGCTTAACCTAGCATGGGCAAATCCATGGGTTCCATCCCTGGCCCCCAAAAACTGGGGAAAGAGGATAAATATGATTTAGCGGGTAGAGGCGTTTGTTGGCTAGCCTGAAGATTTGAGTTTAATCTCCAAGACCCACACAATGAAAGAAGAGAAGGTCTCCTGCAATGTGTTCTTTATACAGATGCTGTGGCATGTGCATGCACACACACACACACAGATGTGTGTGTAAATTTTAAAAACAACCTCTCTTCCAGACTGTAACATGTGAAAGGAGATGAGAATTTGAAGTCTGTAAATAAGGGCTAATGCAGAATTTTCTACACACATACACACACACACACACACACACACACACACACACACACACTGAAGGCAGTGGCTACCACTAACCCCCTGAGCCCATAGACCTCACATCCCTGTGAGAGGGGCCATAATAAATGGGAAACCTGGGCCCCCAAACATGTTGTCACTCTAACAGCCTCAGCACTGGTTTGCCAGCCAGGCCACTCCCTCAAACCATGACATGAAGTGATTCTGGGGACATACTGTGGGAGCACTGCCCAGCACTGCCTCTAGTCTTACCAAAGGGCACGATTCCATTCATGGGCAACTGGAGCTTCTGGCTCTGGGAGAGACTTGGTCATTGGTCCCTCAGCTTCTCACCCTCAGGCTCCTTCATGAGCTCTCTTTGTGATTGGATCCTCCTAACCCACTTCCCATCAGTCTAATCAGCATTTTTAGCTGTCGACACAACAAGCAGATCAACTTTGTGTGGGAGTTGCTCTCCAGGAACCTCGAGTGACTTCATGTTAAGAATCAGAAGGGAGAAGTCAGAGGTCACTTGCTTGCTGGAAGTCACAGCCTTAGAGCAGAACTGCCATCCTTGACTTATGAATGCCTTTCTCTCTCTCTCTCTCTCTCTCTCTCTCTCTCTCTCTCTCTCTCTCTCTCTCTCTCTCTCTCTCTCCCTCCCTCTCTCTCTCTCTCCCTCCCTCCCTCCCTCCTTCCCTCCCTCCCCACCTCTCTCTATTGACCTTTCAGTCACATCGCCTTGTGCCAATCAGAAGCTCTAGGATCCCAGGCTGTGTGGGTGCCACAGGTGGCCACTGACTTCCCAGAGGCTGTTTCGATGGCGCCTGCAGAGGCTTCAGCAAACAGTATTGGCAAGAGCAAAGGGTACATTTCAAGTGCCTGAGCCCACAAGTGTGTTAGGATTGCAGCCAGACGGTACTGGGCATCCTGGTGCTGCTGCCAATTGCAAAGGAGACACATTGGACGTGGGCGCGTGGCCAGCCAGCCAGTCTGCATGCCTACAGCTTGGTTCTCTCTTGAGCAAGCCCCTGGCAGTCAAATAGAGTAGTTCTAAACCCTGGTTCTGCTGCTGACTGGCTTGAGGAGCTCTGGGGCAAGTTTCCCCTTCCTCTGTGCTTCAGAGACAGTGGGACTCTATCCCAGGGGCTGTGGGATGATGTGAATTATTACCTCTAAAATGTTAGCCATTATTAGCAGAAAGGGGACACTGGGGAACATTCAAAGGCAGATAGGAACAATCTGGTTAGGACTGGGACCATCCTGTGTCAAGGGCCTGTCCCACAGTGTTCAATGTCACTGTGACCTTGCACTAGGAAGGTGCCAACCTATTTTGAAGTTGAGGATTCTACCCTCAGACATTGTGGTCAGTCAGCTAGGGGTGACAGAGACAGTCTCTCCCCAGACTTGCCACTCCCCAGCACACACAGTTGATAGCACTGTGACCTTGTGAAAACCAGAAAATGAAAATCTCCTGCCTTCACTGAAATGCCTGGGCTGTGACCAAGCCAGAATTCAAACACAGAGCCTGCTGG
Organism: Mus caroli; assembly: GCF_978045245.1. Classification (NCBI taxonomy): domain Eukaryota; kingdom Metazoa; phylum Chordata; class Mammalia; order Rodentia; family Muridae; genus Mus; species Mus caroli. Next base: position 61,176,246 of record NW_028227262.1, read on the forward strand.
CTCCAAAGTCTCTTTCTTGGATCTCTGGGTGTGGTGACACATGCATTTAATCCCAGCACTCAAGAGGCAGAGGCAAGCAGAGCTCTGTGAGTTCCAGGCCAACCAGGGCAGACCCTGTCTTAAATAAATAAATAAAACAAAGCCCTTTTCTCACAAGTTTGATTTACTTTCTGACTAGTTTGCTGTCCAGTCTGCATTGCAGAATGAAGCAGCCTGGGTTCAGCTGAGCTGCAAGGGTGTCCCTGTCCCCATCTCTCATCTCACCTGGCTCCACCCTTCCTGGACCAGGACTCACTGCTAGGCCCTGCATGCTAAGCAGATGTAGTGCCAGAAAATCCTTTACATACAGAGAAGGCTGCCACCTGCAACCCCGGTGCCATGTTCTGCTGTCAGTATCATACAGATTTTTGCCATTACATGGTATAATGACAGAAACACCGTGTTAACGGTGCTGCATCTTGGGGGAGGGTTGGGGATGTTTCATTCTATTGACTTTTTGTTTGGGGCTAGGTATACTGCACTAACCACACAGTGTTTCAGGATTTTAAAAATGCCTCAGGTCTGTGAGATGGCTCAGCAGGTAAAGGCGCCTGCCACCAAGTCTAACAACAGGGGTTTGATTCGAAGGATTCTGGGGTAAGCAGTGTGGTATGAGTATAAACCACCCTAGATCATACCCCCTACACACACACACACACACACACAAATAATTAAATAAGGCAGGGGTTAGAGACAGGGTGTCTCTGTGTAGCTCTAGCTATCCTGGAACTCTCTAGACCACCTGGACCCTTGAGACTTGAACTCAGAGATCCACTTGCCTCTGCCTCTGCCTCTGCCTCTGCCTCTGCCTCTGCCTCTGCCTCTGCCTCTGCCTCTGCCTCTGCCTCTGCCTCTGCCTCTGCCTCTGCCTCTGCCTCTGCCTCTGCCTCTGCCTCTGCCTCTGCCTCTGCCTCTGCCTCTGCCTCTGCCTCTGCCTCTGCCTCTGCCTCTGCCTCTGCCTCTGCCTCTGCCTGTCTCCCAAATTCTAGGATTAAAAGCTTGCACCACCACCACCCCAGCTACGTAAGTTTTTTTATTACTATTATTTTTAAAATCCATCATCTCATTAAGAGCCTAAAACTATCTCCTTTCACCCCCACCCCATCCCAACAAAGACAGGAAATTCTCAATTTACCAACTAATTGTGTCGCTAAGATTCCTTTGTGCTGTTTGGATGGTGGAAATGGTTCCTACATAAACAAGGCTATAAATGGATCTGGTGCCCCAGAACCCCTAGAGCCTGGCCTACTTTCAGTCTGGGTACCCCACCCAGGAGGACAAGAAAGAGCCAACTCGGGGCCTTGTACAACCCAGAGTGGCAGATGTCAGAATTATCCATCTTTGGTGCTGGCTGCTTGAGAAAGTAGCAGGCAGGACCGAACAGCTTTCTATGCTGCAGCAGTGACATCTGAGGTCTGGTCTCGAAGCTGTTCTGTTCACTGTGAGAACCATACAGCAGCAGCCCAGGAGTCTCACCAAAAGGCCACATCACATGGGATGCTGGTGCTGATGGGAGCCAGGCCACAGCCAGCAGCCCCATCCTCACCAGCAAAGTGCAGCACCTGGAGGGTTCCTGCATGAAATGTGAAACGCTTTCCCTCCTGGAGAGTGCCAGGCTTCAAGGAAACCATGTGGGTCAAGAACTTGGCCCCGCCTCTAGTATACAGTAAGTGTTCAGTTAAAGCCCCACAGGGTCCATGATAAAGCAAAAGGGAGCAAGGAGAGGAGGTTTCACTGTGCCCTGAAGAGCAACTAACTAGGGAAGATGGGCTTCCCTGGCACCAGAGGTTACCCAGTGTCTCACTGAGAGTGGAGAGAGATGGAGTCTCCCAGGGACTTGACCTGGGATGGAAGAGGCATGCACAGGCCCAAGTCTCCTGAGAGCATGAGTCCAGGTGCTGCTGAGATCCTAAGAATATTCATGAGACTTCAAATTAAACAAGGCTGAAGTCACCCCTGGGAATAGACAAGGTCCTTGTAGGTTCTTGCTTCATTTTTCTCGTGTTGAAAGATGGCCCTGTGTACAATCTTAGTTGCCTCAGCTAGAAAAGAGAGCCATGGCAGCTCCTGCCAGGATACTGGGACTAGAGAACATGTTATCCAGGCTGCTGAATTCAAGCTTCAAGTGTGAGGCCTGAACTTTAGATTAACAAGCCCCCCTCAGCCCTCTCTGAGTACTCACACTGCTAAGGCACTGACCTGGGCTAAAGGCTTCCAGCCGGCACTTGTGACCTCACTGCCATCTGCTACCTACTGCTATGTGTCTGTCAGCTGTGTGCCTGTCAGCTGTGTCCTGCAGCCTCTTCAGGCTATGGTTTTGCATCCGTGAGCTGTACACAAAACTGCCTACCTTGTATATGAGCTATTTTGCAGCTGGGCAATGTGTACATAAATACCTGACTTGTGGGAGATGCTCAAGAATGGTACCGTGATTAGCTAGGATGTGAGAGCCAGGACTGATAGATGCCTTGAAACCCTGAAGAGCCAGGATCTGAGGATAGCCAGCCCCTTGCATGGAGCTCTATTCAAAATGCACAGGTATTGCCTAGATGGGGCCACATCTTTAAGCAGGGATTTGCCAGTTTTGCTATTTAAGAAAAAAAAAAAAGAAATATGGAACAGAAACTGTTGAGGGGAAATCACTTCCTACCAGAATTCAGAACGGCACCATAGGAAGGCCCCTGCTGTTTTTCCTTCTACCACCCCCATTCCCAGCCCTAGAGCCGGCCCCATCTGATTGACATCTTGGGAAAAGTTAGCCACAGACTTGCAGCCTGTCTTTGGAAGAGAAGCATGCTGTCCTGGCCTCGAAACTGTGCTGTGTGATCCTGAGAAAACTGTACACCCTCTCTGACACCAAGGTCCTCATCTGTAACTCGGGAAGGGGCTGGCAGTCATCTGCTCACCCTGAAGGTATGTGTGAAGTGCCTGCTAGCTCAGGGCACGTCCTCTGTTTATAGTCCATGGATAGAGTCACGTTTCCACTGCCAATGCCTAACTACAAAATAAAGCAAGCGCCAACCCTAGAGAGTGTGCAAATGCTCTTGCTTGGCTCTGAGCAGTTCTGATGGTGCTTGGCAGCAGAACCCTTTGTTCAGGCAAAATCTTACACAGGAGCAGATTGGAACCCACATCAATGGGAACTGCAAGGAGAGAGGGGACCCCGAAGCTTAGGGAACCCGAGGATATGAAGGATCACCTGGAAAAGTGCGCTGAGGAAGAGAGCAAGGTCAGCAATGTGTAAAGGTGATGGAGACCCTTGCCTATCAGAGACCTGGAAGGAGAAAAACCTCCCCGCCCACGCCCTCTCTCCTTCAAATGGGCGTGGAGTGGAAGGTGGGAGGAGCCAGGCCGCTGGGTCGCCTGGCTAGAAGCCCCTGACTGTCCTAGCCAGGGTTGTACTGGGTCTGGGGTCCTGGGAAGCAGAGAAGTGGGTCTGGGCAGCTGGCGCTGGAAGCCAGCTTACTGCAGCCGATTATCTGATGGAGCGCTTCCTTCATCGGCGCTAATATCCATGTTGCGAAACAATGCGAGGGTTTCCTATCAGTTTCAAATAGGACATGAAAAGCTTGGGCGCTGAGAGTAGAGGATGCGAGAATTGGGCAATGGGAAACGCCTGAGTCACTGCAGCCGCTTTGATTCCATGGCCCAGTCCTGGAAAAGGGAAAGAGAGAGAGAGTGGGTCATTAGTGACCTGGGGAGGGGCAGGAAGCACTGGCCCTTCACACAGAATCTCCCTGGAGGGCAGAGGGACAGGACCAGAGAAAGAAAAGGAGCCCATGGCCTCCACCGCCCATGCACCGGGTGGCTAGCACGTCTGAGCTGACATGGCAGTGTCTAGTGAAATAATGCTTTGGGGACCAAAGCTGGGAACCTTGCTGAGTTCATATGCATGCACTGGCTGCCCCAGGCTGCAGGGCCACCTGGGCCAGAGGCTGCCTACCCACTTGCCTTGCCCTGGTTTTGAGCAATTCCTTTGGCCTTCCCTGCTCCTTGGAAAAGAAGGAGAGCCACGGAGAGATGCCTGGAGGCTTCTTGTTTCCTTCTGTCTAGATGGGAGCTCTTGGTTCTCCGAGAATGCTCTAGAATGGGTACAACTGGCAGCAGGGGCTGGCTGAGCTGGAGACCCTGTCTTCTATCCTAGGCACTGCAAAAGAGAAGAGAGTCTGCTATTCTTTAAAAGACCAGACTTGAGGATGCCCCGAAGTGTTTGCTTACGGATTCCATGCCTGGTATGTACACTCAAGAACATCCAGTCATCATCAGAGGCAAACCACAGGGGGAAAGCAAAACTGCTCAGTGGGTAAAGGCCTCACCTCCAAGCCTGATGATCTGAGGTTGATCCGTAGGGCCCACGTAGAAGAAGAAAAACTGACTACTGCAAGTTGTCCTCTAACCTCCACAGAGTGCTGCGGCATGCTCACTCATACACTACACACATGCACATACATACACACACATACATGCACAATACATATATACAACATACACATGCATGCACATGCATACTCATATACATACCTACATACACATGCACACACCCATACACACATATATGCACACACATATTCATATACACACATACATACACACCAAACCACAGGACTGAGGATGTAGCTCGTTATTTGAGTGCTTGGCTAGTGTGCATGAGGTTCTGATTCTGATTCCCAGGTATAAACTGAGCGTGGTAGTACTTGTATGCAATCCCAAAACTCAGGACAAGAAGGCAGGAGAACCAGGAGTTTAAGGTCATCCCTGGCTACATAGCAAATGAGACCAGCCTGGGCTACAAGAGAACCTGCCACGGTTTTATCATCCTCAGAGCTAGGTACAACTTAAGCCTTTCTCCCTCTCTCTTGAGTTGATTAAGTTATTGATTTTCTTTACATCCTGATCACAGCTTCCCTTCCCCTTCCTCTCCCCCTCATCCACCCTCCCTCCCTTTCTTCTCAGAAAAGGGGAGGCCTCTCGTGGGTATCAACCAGCCTTGGCATATCAAGTTGAAGTTAAGACTAGACACATCGCCGGGCATGGTGGTGCACACCCTTAATCCCAGCACTTGGGAGGCAGAGGCAGGCGGATCTCTGAGTTCGAGGCCAGCCTGGTCTAGAGTGAGTTCCAGGACAGCTGGGCTACACAGAGAAACCCTGTCTCGAAAAACCAAAAAAAAAAAAAAAAAAAAGGAGTGCTCGTGCCTAGGGCCAGGCTCTTAGCTGCTATCCCGCCACTGCAGCCACATCATCACTTTAAACAACTAGACACATCTTCTATCAAAGCTAAAGAAGGCAGCCCAGTGAGGGGAAGGGAATCCAAAGGCAGGCAATGTAGTCAGGAACTACTCCCGCTTTATGAGTCCCACACGAAGACCCAGCTGCACAACTGGCATACATGCGCAGAAGGCCTAGCTCCATCCCGTGCATGTTCTCTGGTTGGGAACTCAGTCTCTGCGAGCCGCTGTGGGCCCAGGTTAGTTGATTCTCTGGGTTTTCTTGCATAACTGTCATCAGAGAGGCTTCACCCAGCAACTGATAGAAATGGATTCAGAGACCCACCGCAATCCTTAAGTGTAGTTTGGGGAATCCTGTGGAAGAGGGGGCAGAAGGATTGAAGGAGCCAGAAGGATCAAGGACACCACAAGCCTTTCTCGTACGTCACCTCAGAGCCACCTTCCCAGCACATCTCTGCCTGGGGAAAGCAATCCATTGGGTCCAAAACTTGTTTTCAGGATTACTGTCCTTCGGGTCAGCAACTATTGTTATGTTTCCAAGCTTTCTCTTCTGGCTGTTGCCGTTAGACATGGCCATTCTGAGCCTTCACTGGTCAGCCTGCATACGGTCCCTGGCTCCTCTCTGCATACAACTCTCCTGGGGTGTCATAGCTTCTACTACACAAGGACCAAGGGCCTGAGCTGAGCTGGGTTCTACTCTATGTGGGGCTGCTATTCCTCTGAAAACCTGTACTGGCAAGCACACCTAAGGGCTTCCAGAACACTGTGGAACAAAACCGAACAGAGGAAGCATGCTTAGGCCACATTCCCAAACTCTGCTTCCCCGGGAAGTACATGGCTGAGGAGAAATGCTGTTCCCTACGGCTTGATCCCCAGAAAAGGGGGCCCTCCTTGGCCTTCAGCCTGGAACAATGCAGAGAGCTTCATAGAGGGCAGGTGTGTGTGTGGGGGGGGGGGGTGCCTTCCTGAAGCTTCCCAGGACAGGGCCCCGGCCAGCAGGCTGGACTTATTGTCTATTGTCCCAGGCTGGGACAGGAAGCACTTTCTGTTCCCAATTGCTTGTGTAGATTAATTTACAGTGAAGGAACTCAGAACTTTGGCTGCACCTGTTTTTCCAGAGGCCAGCTTCTGACTCAGGGGGGTTCTTGGGAGGAGCCCCCTGTTTCAGGGACCAGTACCCCCAGGGCCTTCAGCTGGAGCCACTGCCTGTCTCATGAGTGCTGGGCATGGGCTCTGGGAGCCCCCGCCTGCTTGCTTCAGTCATCTCAGCTGCTCTCTGAGGCAGCCTAACCAGGGGAAAGGTTAGCCACATGGTAGAGAAGTGAAAACCATCAACAAAGCTCCTGCCCTGCGAAGATGGCATCTCCTCTTTCATCAGAGATCCCTTTTCTGGCCCCGGCTTAGGCAGATAACAGACACGATCCTTTTATTTTCATATGATTGGTTCTGGGAATCCATTCTACGGATGAAGAAACAGGGCAAGAGTGGCCCCTTCACAACTGGACTCTCAGCCCTTGGAAGGCTAAGTGAGTCTGAGGTCAACCTGGGTTACATAGTGAAGTCTAGTCCAGCCCAGGCTACAGAGGCCCAGTCTCAAGAAGCTAAAAGCAGGAAAGGAAAGGGGTGGGGAGGAAGGAAGAATGGAAAGAAAGAAGGAAGGAAGGGAGTGAGGAAGGGAGGAAGGGAGGAAGGGAGGAAGGGAGGAAGCAGGGACTGTGGCTGAGAATGACCATAATGATTTATGTTGCCAGTGGACATATGCTCTGGGTCCCTGAGTTCTTAAGCCTAAAAGTCTCCATAGAATAGATGCAACTTAGTGTCGCTGGCCTGTGTGCTTCACGAAAGATGCTCTGGAGCAGAGAGACCAGTGCCATTGAACTGCCTTCGCCATCTTCTCTGCTCTGCCCTCTGTAGGCCTAATGGCAGCCTGGGGTGGCCTTGAGCTGAGGTAAGCCCCACACAGTCACATTTTCACGTGGAATTTGCATACCTTTCTTTTTTAAGATTTATTTATTTTATGTGTATGAGTACAGTGTCAATGTCTTCAGACACTCCAGAAGAGGGCATCAGATCCCATTACAGATGGTTTTGAGCCACCATGTGGTTGCTGGGAATTGAACTCAGGACCTCTGGAAGAGCAGTTGGTGCTCTTAACCTTTGAGCCATCTCCCTAGCTCATTGCATGTTGTTCTATTAATAACTCTGGTAATATACTTCCATACACTGGGCAGGTGGAAGAAATCTATCTGCAGGAGTCACAGTGCCTGTGGGCCCAGCCTTCCCCTCTGCTCTGTGACACCACCCCGGTGCAGACAGTAGACACCTGCTGGACACAGCTTCCCTGTGCAGCTGGTGTGTGCTTCCCCGTGGGAAGAAGAGACAGGCTCTAAGGGACAATGTCACTTATCTCCAGGTTGCCCTGCCTCCCCATACCCAGTGTTTTTCACCACTGACCAAGAGGCAGCACTGAAGGATGCTGGTGTCTGGTGGGGTGAAGGGTGCTGACCCTCTTTTGGGGCTCTCCTTAGCTTTCAGAGGGTGACCTCCCTGCACAACTGAGGATGGCTGCCTTCTGTGGTACATCCAACTCAGCTCCTTGACTTGGGTGACTCAGGGTGGCTCTGCTCTCCGTGACTTGTCCAGCCCCTCTGCCTACCAGTCCACTGTATGGAAGGCCACGGCTGCCTCTGCAGGGCTGCTTCCTCTAATATCACATGGCCCCGGATCCAGGTCCGCCTGCCGTCCCCCTGAGTGACAGAGCTGCCCTTTGTGAAGTGGGAGATTAGAGGCGGGCTGGAGGCTGCACGGCTTCGCCTCGATGACAGGGGCCGTCAGCCCTGCACACCGCAGAGCCCAGATCGAGGAGAGTCTTGACAGGCCTGGAGGGGTTCCAAGAGGGGGATGGTGGGAGGGGGACAAGCGCCTAGCACACAAAGGCCGAGCCTGTCTTCACACCTGCAGGGACGAACAGAGTCCAGGCTGGGGGAGATGGGGCTTGTGGGGGATGAATAATTCGCTCTGAAAGAAGCATGTCACCGGCAGATAGCTCAGCCAGACACTTCAAATAAAGGCAAGCAGCCACAGTGACAGGGGACATTCTTTGCCACCGATGTGCTGCTGGGACCTAAGTGCTGTGATGTCTTGAAAGAAAGGCATCTTGAACTCTTCGTAGTTATTTTTATTAAAAAAAAAAATAAGAAGGAGGAGGAGGATGAGAGAAGGAGGAGGGCTAGAAGAAGGAGGAGGGAAGTGGGGAGATGGGGAGAGGGAGGAGGGAGGGAAAATACCACCTCGGAAGCAGAGATGAGCCTCAGACCTATGGAGCACCAGAAAATGCATCTGGCACCTTCATGTCACTGTTATCAGAATGTGGACATACCTGCTGCTTGGTCAGCTCCTGCCACCCCAGGCCCTGCCGATTGCCTGCCCAGGAGTGTGCCTCACCCTGCCACCCCACAAGCACTGCCCAGACTTCCTGAACCAACTCAGATGCTCTCTGCCCGCCCCAGACGCACCTCTGGTTCTCACTCTCTCCTCCTCAATCCTCTATCCACCCAGCCAAAGCCTGCAATCCCAGCACTCTGAGACCCGAAGCCCAAAGCAGAAGGATCCCAAGTTCAAGGTCAGCGTGGGCTAGCAAAACAGAGAGAGAGAGAGAGAGAGAGAGAGAGAGAGAGAGAGGCTTAAGCTGATTTATTCCTATGTTCTCATGGATGAAAGTCCAACTATTAAGTGTGAAAATATTAGAGAATGATGTGTGTGTTTATGTGTGTGTCTGTATATGTGTCTCATGTGTGTGACTCTGTGTGTGTATGTGTGTGTGTGTGCACATGTCTCTGTGTATGTGTGTATATGTGTATGTCTCTCTCTCTCTCTCTCTCTCTCTCTGTGTGTGTGTGTGTGTGTGTGTGTGTGTGTGTGTGTGATCTTAGTCTATTTTCCACTACAATAATCCACTGTCTGGATTAAGACTAGCTGACTTAGTGGGAAAAGAAATTTGTTGCCAAACTTGATGACATAAATTTAATCTTTGGAACCAAGCAAGGAAGAAGAGGCAGATCCCCCAAACTGCCCTCTGACCTCTGCACATGCACTCAAACGTGCAAACACATGCACACACATGCACAATAAGCAAATAAATATAATTTTAAAAGTTTAAGGACAAAAAGGGGAGCCAGAAAGATGGCTCAGTGGTTAAGAACACCTGCTGCTTTTGCAGAGGAGCCAGGTTCAAATCCTAGCCACCTACACAGTGGCTCCCAACTGTCTATAACTCCAGTTCCAGGGGACCCAATGCTCTCTTTGACCTCCTTAAACACCAGAAATGTGGTGTACAGACTTACATGCAGGTAAAACACTCATATACATAAAAAATCAAGTAATAGAAAAAGTAAGAAGAAAGCCAGGTAAAAAGATTTCTTTACCTTACAGTATTGGGGGTGACACCCAACAGCACACCACTCCCTCCCTACAGCCCACCGTCAGGGATGGCTTCATTTCAAGGTGACCAGAGGGAAAAGAGCCACCCTCTGAAATAGGAAGCCAGAGCTGGAGGAGCCCGTCTTGGTCCTTACAGCAGTCTACTCTCAGGTTACTCCACCAGTCCTGATGTTGCAGGGACCTAGTCACCTTTCCCTGGGCTCTACCTCTTAAGGGTCACCTCAGTGACCAGGGTGGGACCGATCCCTGAAACCCTAAAGGCAAACCACCTGGGTGGACTGTGGTGACAACAGGAATCCACAATGGTTGTGAGGGCCCCTGTGACAACTGAACAGGCTGCTGCCCCTGGCATCCAGGTATACTTCCTGCAGTTGCTGTGGCAAGGAATTGAAGTATACAAAGTCCCTGGCTGATGGAACCCACCAAGAACCCCCTGTCTAACAGCCCTCAGGTCAACCACAACTCTGGATGGAGACTGGGTCTTTCATCTCAACAGCCTGGGAGGAGCAATAAGTGAGCTCAACTCTGAAACAAACTCAACAAACTACGGGAATTTTTCCACCTCCCAGCTTCCCTTGCAGCATAGGGGAAGAGGGGAAGAAATAAATCACATGACCTCACTGAAAACACCCTCAATATTTGGCAGGCTTTCTCCACCCCCAAACCCCCACCCCATGCCCTGTTTGACAGCTCTCACCTGACTGGTCCTATTTCTCACCTTATTTGAATACATGCACACACACACACAGTCAATCAGCGCCCACCCTGCTCTATATAATAAATCTGGAGCTTTGAGTTTCTGAATTCAGAAGAAGAGAAAGAGAAACTTGGACTCTGGCTCCTGGCTGAGGAGGTTGGTCTTGAACCCTCAGTGGAAGGGAGGCTGACCCTTGGGAGACTTGTCCGGTCCAAAGCAAATGAGGGAACTCAGGCTCCCACTGCTCCAGCTTCTAAGGCTCAAGAGCGACTGCAGGGAGGGGGAACTTGTTCCCTCCTCAGCCTCCCAGGCTTCAAAGTGTGGGGACAGATGGGACTCTGTTCCTGCAGCTGTCTCCACCTTCATGACCCAACAGACAGGAGATGTGCTGCTCCTTCTTGTCTGTGATCTGCATCCTGACTTCCAGGTGCACCCACTCCAAAGCCTCCTGGGAGGACGGAGCTAAGATGCCAGCATCCTCTTGGTTGGCATCCTGTTGTTGCTGAGGGGTCCAGATCTTTTACTTTCCTGCTTGAATTTTTGCTTTCCCGTTTAAGATGTCACCCCTGTGGGGCAAATGAGCTCCCCTTGTTTTTCCTTTTGTTATCTGCCCCTCCCCTGCTTGTAGGGAAGAAGACAAGCTCTCAAGATGAGAAAATCATAGTCTTGTCAAGCATGCACATTGGAGACCAAGCTTGTGACACACCAACCTTGGAGGGCACAGGAGAGCCTGGGTGCTCCTCCCCGAACCATTATTTGTGGCTGCTCTGTAGAGATGGAACTAAGGGAACAAGAGGTGCCTTCACCTTTCATTTTGACTTTTTCCTGTGGAGTTTATGCTGCATTTGAAATTTTAAAAACATACTTCAGAACTGGAGAGTTGGCTCAACAGTTAAGAGTGTCTATTGCTGCCAGGCAGTGGTGGCACACGCCTTTAATCCCAGCACTTGGGAGGCAGAGGCAGGCGAATTTCTGAGTTCAAGGCCAGCCTGGTCTACAGAGTGAGTTCCAGGACAGCCAGGGCTACACAGAGAAACCCTGTCTTGAAAAAACAAAACAAACAAAAAAAAAGAGTGTCTATTGCTCTTACAGAGGACCCCAATTCAACTCTCAATACCCATGTTTGGTAACTTACAACCTCCTCTAACTCCAGTTCCGAGAAATCCACAGGCACAGGCAATTAAGCATAACATACACAAACACATAATTTTTTAAATGAAAACAATGCACCCACTTATACTTCTAATCCACATGACTCTGCTAGGCCTTTAGGATGTAAAGTCATGAAGATAGGGCCTCTATAACGGTGTTAGTGGCTTTAGGAGAGTCAGAAATCTGAGCTTACACACTGCTGACTCTCATGTTACATCATAGTACAAGGTCCTCAAAGAATTCCAGAGCTTCTAAGACTGAGGCAAATAAGCCTCTTCTCTTTATAACTTACCCAGTGCTCAGCTGCAGCATTCAGGTATAGCTAAGGAAATTCACTTATAACGAAAGTAAGACACACCACCCTAGCTGCAAGGGAGTCTGGGATTGAAGCAAGGTAGTCACAGCCACTGGCTTACAGGAAGAGCTCACTTTCCCTCTAACCCAGGGAACTCCACTGATATTTTTCCTCTTTAATATTGTTTTAAAGACTTGAAGACTTGTTTCTTCAAGTCTGCTAAGACTTTTTCTCTTCTCTTAAAACAAAGGAACTATCTCTAAATGGAAATGTTCCAACTCAACCTGTCCCTTGTTTGTGGAGCCTCCTTCTGTGGACAGGTTTCTCTCCAATTATTCAACAATCTTTTTTCCTGTCTTCTTTTCTCTTCTAATTTTATTTCTTTTTGTTTTTTGGGGTTTTTTGTTTGTTTTGTGCTAGAGATACTCAAGTCCCAAAAATTCATGAATGCCAGGCGAGTGTTGTGCCTCTAATCCACACTCCCAGGCTCAGCACCATGCAAGTTTGAGCTGTTTGTCCTTAGGTTTTCACTGGTGAGTTGGTTGGTTACTGATTAGCTTTCCCACAATACATCAGAATTCTGAATTTTATCTTGACTTTGTGAAGGGAATGCCCAACAAGAATGAAACCAGGTTGGACGGTGATGGTGCATGCCTTTAATCCCAGCACTCAAAAAACAGAGACAGGCAGATCTCTGAGTTCAAGGCTACAGGGCAAGTTCCACCACAGCCAGGGCTACACAGAGAAACGCTGTCCCAAACAAACAAACAAACAAACAAACAAACAAACAAACAGAATGAAACCCCAAAAGAGCCAAGTCCAGCTGGCACAGGAAGCCCGAGTCAGCCATGCCTATAACTGTGCCTGACTTCCCACTCCACCCCGGCCCTCCAGGGCTGGGAGTTAGAGCTTAGGTTTCCCGAAGGTCATGCAATCACTGTACCATTGAACTGTATCCCCAGCCCACTGCTTCACCTTTTTACATGAAAGAACCAATAATTTCTTTAAATGGGTAGGGGCAGGTGAGTTGGTTCCATGTTTAACAGTACTTCTTGTTGTTAAGGACATGAGTTCGATTCCCAACACCCACTTGGAGGTTCACCACTTCCTCCGTCGGGCACCAGACATGCATGTGGCATAGAGATGTACATGCAAGCAAAATACTTAGATACATCACATAAAAATAAATTAATCAAAAGTAAAATAAATGCACTTGGGATGAGAGAGAGAGAGAAGATCAACAGGAATCATCTTTGAGCGTCATACTTTGGAGAGTCACTTGAGTTGGATGGTGTTTTGCTGGGACAAAGACAGGACGGGGTGTTTTTTCTGAAGTGGACTCAGGTGAGAGACTAAGGCAGACGCCTTAGATTTCGCTGGAGCGCTGTGCCCTAGTATGGTGATTTCCTCTTCTGGGGTGCGAGCAGCAGGTCTCATATGAAGCTATAAAAGCAGATGTGCCCCACGCTGGATTTACTCTTGGGATTCTCTATGATCCCAGGTCACCTCACTGAGCCTTTATCTTGCAGGCTGTCTACTCTGTCCCTAGGGACCCTCCGCTGTCTGCCCAGTGCGCAGCCCCGCCCATCACGGAGATGTCCATTTCATCCAGCACCTTGGGATCTTTTGTTTTCTCATTTTCTCTCAAACCAGAACTCTTACCTGCCCAGCACACTTCCAGGACTTAGTCACTGTCCTCATTACGACCGCCAGACACCTGACAACGGCAGTTTAAAGCAGGCAGAGTTCCTTTGGGCTCAGAGTCTGAGGGTGTGGTGGTAAGAAGGAGCCACAGCTGTGTGGGGAGCATGAGGCTGTAGTTCACATCTGGGTAGATCAGGTAGGGGAGAAGGGAGAAGTAGTAGGGGGAGGGCTGGAGACTCAGTCTATGACTCTAGCCACCCACATTCAGCGTGGATCTTCCCTCACTCGCAGACACACCCAGAGGTGAGTCTTCTTGGTGATTTTAAATTTAGTTCAGTTGACACAAACCTTAGTCCATCACACAAACCTTAGAGCTCAGGCACACGCCCGTCTGCCCTGAGTGGTTCCCACACTGTTCTTCTCTTAAGCACTGGAGCCATCAGAAGTTTAGGGGGTGGTTATACAAGGCATAGCTTCTGAAACTAGAAACCAAGCTGAATCAATTACAGAAGCCCATGGACAGGAAAGACAGATGTGTTCCTGCACCAAGGCAGATGGAGTCCATGTGGATCAAATCTCAAAATTATTTTGGCGGTGTCATGGCATAACCATGGCATGTCAGGTGACAGGTGACACCCCACGGCATGCTGGTGTCCACACCTAAGAGGCTTCCTTACTTCCTCGCAGGAAGCCTTAAGATGCTCCAAGATAAGAGCCACAGGTGACTGCTCATGCCTGTATCCCCAGCACTTACATGGCTGAGGCAGGAGGATTGCTACAAGTTTGATTGTCAACTTTGGGCTATAAAATGAGACCCATTTTCAAAATAAATTGTACGGAGCAACTTAGAAACTAAACGTTCCCCCCGCCCCCGGCAGCCTCAGGTGTGACAATGTGGGGTGCTGAGGCTTCAGTTCCCAAAGCATTGAGACTGAGAGCCATTATCCATGAGAGACGAGGGTGCTCCCTGGCCTATGACCACAACACAGTCAAGAGCAACAGCAGGCTTAAGGCTGGCAGTGAAGTCTCAGGGAATTCTGGGGAGAGACTAGATGGCTTCCAAACCATCCTTACCCCCTATATCCCATGAACACCTCTGCTAGAATCTCCTCCAGCCCCTACCTCAGCCCGGCTCCCACCATCACTGCCCTCTGAGCCACCTGCTCTATCTGGATGTTCTGGCTTCAGCCTACCCTGGTTCATCCAGCCTTCACATAGTGTCAACATTTTAAAAGCATGGGCCAGTTCCTGCTTAAGATTCCCAAGGGAGTTGCAGCCCAGAGACTGAAATGGTACTACAGTCTCTTCTAAACAGGCCATCTCCCATAACCAAGATGGCCTCCGATGTCTGAAAGCACCAACGCTGAGGTCGCCGTGGTCTTCATCCCTCACATCACAGGTGACTCCAGTCGCCAGCCAAAGCTCTGATGTCACAATTATGACTGGAGAAGTGTCTCCCAGGAGGAATCGGATGTCTCAGCATCAGCGTCCAGCTCCTCCTTTGTCCCCATTTTGTCCCCGCCCCACCTCTTTCTCCATACTTATCACTAGGCACAACTGCAGTGGAATCCTAAGGGTTCTTTGAAGAGTAGAGTCACTTGTGTTGGATCGTGTTTTTCTGAGGCAAAGACATGAAGGAGTGTTTTCCTGAAGTAGACAAGGGTGAAAGACTAAGGCAGACTCGTGAAGGAATATTTCGCTGAAGCAGACATAGGAGAAAGGATGTTCTGCTAAAGCAAGCATGTGAAAGGACAAGTGATGAAGGATTCTTTGCTAAACATACACACATGCCACTTTTGCAGACTCAGGCTGACTAGCAGAGTGATGTCAGCTGAGACAGATGCACATACTGAGGACATGTGAAGGACACATGATGTTTGGAGGATATAAACAGGACTCGACGAACAGAGACTGAGGCTGAGCTGGGCTTGCTCATACAGCTAGCTGTACAATGCTCATGGGTCTCACATCTTCGCTGATCTTCGCTTCCCTGAGAGAGGCGCAGCAGAGAACTTCTCCTGGCCTTCCTCCTGCTCCCTCCTGCTGACTCAAGCCAAGCTGAGACCTGGCTGTCTCTGCTAGGTAGGGCCACCACTGCTGATTTGTGTTTGCTACCCATTCTCTACCAAGCTGAACTGCTGGTGTATCCGTGAAGTGTTTGCAAGTGGATGAAGCTGCCACTGCTGTGAACCGAACTGCCGATTTCCAGACAACACAGACAGGAGTTGCTCCAAAGAACCTAACTAAACAGGTTCACTTCCCTCGTATCCTTTCTTTCCCACTACCTCGGGTGGATGGTGGGCTACAAGGGAGGTTAAAGCATTTAAGAACCATAATTCAAAATAAGGCTTGAAATAATTAAAGTTACACACTATCCACAAGAAACCCGAGTTCCCTAGTGCAGCAGACCCTGGCTGTGCTGTGGTCAGTAGGAGTCGTGAAAAGCAGACCTAACCATGTCCATCTCAGAGGGGGGAACATTTTGGAACCTCTCCAATTGTTCCAGGTTACAAGCATAGTGGCAGAGCAGGGCAGGGCGCACTTGGGGCATCAGAAGCCGGTGCCTACTTTTTCCTCGGTTTCCATAACAAGAAACTGTAAGGCTGTCTCCCATCTATGTGATGGCTGCCCTGGCTTTTCCATGTCACTTCTCTTCTGGCAAACAAAGATGGCTGTTGCTACATTCTCTGCAGTGCCTCACGTGCTTAGGACAGTTCAGAGTAGGTGTGGACGAATGAATGTGGAAAGAATTTACCTTCGGGCTCTCAGGATGGCTGTGTAGCTTCAAGGGGCTGCTGGGCAGCCTTGTGCATGGGGAGCAGGGCATGCTGGGAAGCAGGTGGAGCATAAGGTGGGGGTGGGGAAGCCATGGCTTCCCTCTAGCACTGTGAGGTCCCAGGGAGGGAGAATTAGGGGATAGGTCTGAGATGACTCATGAGAGATATAGCTTTACTTTCAGAAGGACTTGGGTTTGGATTCTCTCTTGCCCTTGAGTTCCTATCAAAGTCACTGCACATACTTCTGGCGGCAGTGTGATGCTAGGAGCGGAAGCCAAGGTCTCACCCGTGCTTCGTGAGCTAACCTATGAGGCTATTACACTTTCTAGGCAGCACCACTGATCTGGATGCAGTTTGTCTTGGTCGCCACTGTTTAGCCTGTTAGAAGGCTCTCTGTCTCTTAGAGGGAAGGGCTGGGACTGATCTCCGAGCCTTCTAAGTCCCTTTGCCAAACAGGGGTTCCTTGTCCCCAAAAGGGGCTGTGGTTCTGCTTACTGGCCCTGCAGACTCTCAGAGCCAGCGAACAGAAGGAAGTGGAGTCAGGCAAAAGTCTCTTCATAGAACCACACCCCAGACTACTGATCAGGGGCCTGAGGCTGGCCTGGACAGGGAACGCCAGGTCTGCAGCAGGGTCTTTTTCCTGAGCGGTGGCTGCCCCCATGAGGGCGAAGGTAGAAGCTGTGTGCAGAAAAGCTGATGGGAGAGGCGGTGCCATCAACTAAGAAAGGGGCGGTTTCTGGGCGGCAAGGAAGCCTGGAGTTCTAAGACCCATCAGGATGTGTGGCCCAGGATTCCCGGGGAGATGAAGTGGGTGTAGCCAGGCTGCCTGTTTGAGGGTGGTCTATGGGGAATGTGCGAGGAGGCAGGGTCAGGACCCTCCAAAGAAACTCGGTGTAGGGAACGACCACCCAGGAATGGCAGAAATCAGGAAGACACTTGCAGACAGCAGGCTGCCAAGAAACATAAACCCTGCAGGCTGTTGTCCCCAGGAAAGAGTAACCCTGCTCAGAACTTTTGACCTGATCCCTGGAACAGGGACCTGAGCCCGGGCCCTAGGGTAGAAAGCAGCACTACTTGATGCTGCCACTAGGGGTCCTTCTTGAGCTGCCCCCGCTCCCAGCTGCACATCCTGCACAGCGTGGAACTGTGCTTCTCCCAGCCTGAGCCTGGAAAAACTAGTGGCCAATGTTGGGTCGCCCATCCTGCACAGCGTGCTTCTCCCAGCCTGAGCCTGGAAAGGCTAGCGGCCAATGTTGGGTCGCCTGCGATCACCTCGCCACACTCTGGGAAACCAAGAGCTTTAAAAATCCACAGTCCAGTCCCCTGGCCCATCTAAGTAACAGGGTTGCCACTGAAACATCTGAACATGCCCTGACCTGACATGACCATAAGACTGACAGCGCTTGATTCCCCTTTTCAAAAGCCACCACAGAGGTAAACAGACAACTGCGTAGGGGTACAGCGGTTTCTCTGATGTGACATCAATTTCACAAACATCACGCAATTGTCTAAGCAGAACTGTGGCTCTCTCTGCACTGTCCCCAGACCAAGAGAAGCTGTAAGATTGCAAATCAAAGACCTTTATCATGGGGCTGGGGTATATGTAACAAGAGCTCAGAAGCTTAAGGCCCTGGCATCGTGGCAAGGCCCCTAACTCCCCCCCAAAAAAGATATTCAAAGTGACAATGAACTGGACACCCCCAACTTAGTGGTACAGCATGCCACAGTGAACCTCTCCTGATCAAAGGGCCGATGGACGTTATTCACTTTCCACTGTACAACATGGAGAGCAAAATCGAGGACCACTGCTCGTTCAGGAGAAAAGCCCAAATTCATAACTCAAAGCATTTTTTTTTTACTGGATGCATGTCATTTTAACATCCTAAGACAAACTATTGAAAGTTGGGGACAGCCTGAAATGACATCCTAGTCAGCAGTGGGCACATTAGCCTGTTTGGCAACAGCCATGTCAACTCCCGTGGCTGTTGGAAAACTTTTAGCTATTCAACACTGAAGAGCCAGTTAAATGTGGTTGTGGGAAGGCAGGAGCAGGGGCCACGAGTCCAGCTGCTATCTTCTCTGTGGTGGAAATCCTGCACTGATAACAGAATGGCTTAGAGCTAAGCATAATGTACACACAGACAGACAGACACATATAAATACTTGTGTGTGTGTGTGTGTGTGTGTGTGTGTGTGTGTGTGTAAGTAGATAGGTAAGTAGGTAGGTGGGTAGATAGATACAGATAAAACTAGGGCATCCTAAATCATATCTTCTGTGACATCATCCTATAGTTTCCAAAAATACCACTATTGGGGACATGGGCAAAGCCCATGTGCACTGGCCTCACAACTGTGCATGGACCTAAGGTGGTCGCAGCCAAGGTTTCAGCTGCTGAAGTGTAGGTATGGCTTCAGCCAATCAGAAACATGGCCCAGAGAAAGGCTGGGTGAGAGTGGGATGCCACATTTGTGCTCACAGGAACCAGGCTGAGAAACAGGACCTCACATGGGAAAGGGTCCAAGAGAGAGACACCTGCTGAGGGGTCTGTTCCTATTACGGTGGGAATATTAGAGTCTCACAGCTCTGAGGCAGTCTGGCCCCAGTCCCAGCCAGGCCTTTGGGCACGCAGCTTCAGCACAGAGCCCTGGTCCCTTGGACTGTCCAAGGGGCCTGGCTTGGCTCTTGTGGCCTTGGGGGTTAACTGCAGGCAGGCTGCATGATGGCTGTGCCTGGTGTGTGGTGGATGTTCAGGAAATGTAGCTTCCTTCCCCTTGGCTCAGAGAGGAGAATCACATTGAAGGAGTGAGTTCTGCAGTCTCAGGGGGCCATCCCCCATCCTTTCCCAGAGCCTTTTCCTTTATGGGGAACAAATTCAGAAAGATGGCTGGTACTTGGAAGGATCCACAGTGGTGCCCCACATAGGAGATGCCTCACAGGACAGCTGAGCTCTCAATAGCAATTTTATTATTATTATTATTATTATTATTATTATTATTATTACATTTATTTTGTACATATCTGTGGTGGCACATGTGTAGAGATCAGGACCACTTACGGAAATCGGTTCTCTGATCCCACCACATAGGTCCCAGGAGTTGAACTCAAGCCCTCAGACTTAGTGGCAAGCACTTTTGCTCACTGAGGCATCTTATCAGTCCCATAGTGAATTTACTTCTAAATAAGCCTCCCAAGGCTGGGTGCAGTTCAGCATTTGTGGGTTTGGGATTCTATCTCCAGTGCCACAATGTGGCTGAGGAGGAGAAAGAAGGCGCATTCTGCAGCCCACTGGGCACAGGGCCCAAGAGGTGACCCGGGAACACGGCACACTGACTGACTGACGCCTGCCAACTCTACCATGTCTGTGCCTCCGGCTCCTCTTCCACAGCCCAGGGCAAACAAGTCCAGGTGTAAGGATGACGAACGGATCCTGCATTGTACACAGCACCATCACTTGCTGTTATCATTACTGACCCAGGTCACCAAGGGTCACCACCTCTCCCCTGCTTTGTCATCCGTGGATGGGGAGTAGTGTCTCAGTGGATCGAAGACGGAACAGTTAAGGCGACGCTCAGATACTGAGGCACGGCTTCAAGTCCTGAGCTCGTGGCCATTAGTCCTCACAGCGCTGCACAGAACTCACTAGTCTGATCCTCTTTGCAAATGGGGACAATGAGGGACAGAAAGACTGAACCACCAACATGCTCCCATGGGGCTGGAGCTGAGGAGCAGCTGCCTCTTGGTATGGACTTGTGCCCAATGGTTCTCCATAGTCTCCACCACTCTCTGTAGCCACCCAGTTCTTTCTGCACTAGGGACAGTTCTTAGCACTCATGCCTCTCCCAAAAACTGCAAACAAAACAAAACAAAACAAACAAACCAAAGGCCACGGGCTTTACAGTACAGACATGAGGAATATCCATGGGCAATGTGGCCCGCCAATCTCCATCCCATGTGTATTACCTATCTGAAGATGGTAATGGATGCATAGTGCTCATATATCTAGAAGTGCCCTGCAACCACAGCCTAGGGAGCCTCTGGATACATGAGCAGCGTGCATCTATTACCTCCTGTTGTTCCTACCTGCACAGCAGTGGCCCTAGAAGGGTAGACACTTGTAGTCTCAAAGCTAGGGTTTCCAGCCTCAGTCCCTTGAGGGCCTGTCTAGGTTGTATATGTGCATGGGGGGGGGTCATCCTTCCATGTTCTCCCCATACATCCTTCCACATGCATACGTCCCTCCTGAGAAAGTCCCGGGGTCAAAGTGGGCTCTACAAGCCCCCCGAGTTTCCTGAAGCAGAGCAGATAATGTAACGAAGATGACCAGATGCTTGTGGGTGATAGTGACGATGAGAGCACCGGGCAGCTGGACTTCCCATAAGCTGCCCAAAGTGCTCTAAGATCCACTGATCCACGACACCCCCACGTCCCTCCCCCACAGGTGGGAATTCCCTTTCTAAGGAGGCGGGGCTCTCAATCTGTAGCTTCGAAGAACCCATGAAAAATTATCTTGGTTTTAGTTCACCCTTCCTCTGCTTACCGATTTCTGAGAATCTAGCCTTAGAAAGTCATAAAGAGAAGAAGAAAGGAGTCAGGGAGAGGGAGAGGGAGAGAAAGGAGCAGGAAGAAGAGGTGGAGTGGGGAGAGGAGAGAGAAATTTACACTCAGCTATACTGGGTGGGAATGTTCCCGAGTGACCATGGGGGCTCTGGCTGTGGGAAAAGGTCTGATTTATTTGCTTAAGTCTGTTACTTCCAAAACCTTCTGAAACTGGGCCTTATGACCCACCCATCCTAGGCTCAGGCAGGGGCATTACTGTACATTTGAGACCAACCTTGACTATAGAGTAAGACCTTGTTTGAAAACTAACAAAGCCAATCTTTCTGGCTGAGTGTGGTGTAATCCCAGCCCTGAGGAGGCCAAGGCTGGAGGATTGCTCCAAAACTGAGGCTAATGTGTTCCAGGCCTACACGGGCTGCAGGGTGAGACTGTATCTCCACAACAAAACCCCTCCACCTTTTAATTTCCTTCTCTCTGTCTCTGTCTCTCTCTCTCTCTGTCTCTCTTTCTCTCTCTTCTATTATTTGATGTGTGAGTGTACTGCCTACACTTGCTTATGCACCACCTGTGTGCCTGGTGCCCATTGAGACCAGAAGGGGGAGCCAGAAAACTCCCTGCAACTGGAGTTACAGACTGTGACTGCTATGTGGGTGCTGAGAATTAAATCCCAGTCCTCTGGAAGAGCAGTCAGTGCCCTTAACGGCTGAGCCATCCTCCAGCCTCCAAACTGTGGTTTTAAAACCTCAGGACCCCGAGTCACTCACCCATGTAGATGATTGGCTCTTTATTCTCTTGGGTTTATTTTCCTTATTTTAAACATGAGTGTAATAAGCATAGGCTGTAATCTCTTAGCAGTGGAAAGACTGAGGCAGGAGAATTGTTACAAGTTCAAGGCCAACATGGGCTACAAAGTGAATTCTAGGGCAGATTATGCTAGTATGAGACTCTGTTTCTAGACAAACCATGAACGGGCAGAGGTCCCTGGTGGTGCATCCTCACAAGGTTGGGAAAATGAAGTGTAACAAAAGCCCAAAGCTCACCTAAGTCCTTCTGCAGCCTGCCCAGTCACCACCTGCCACCTTCTACCTCTTGCCAGACTCTTTGGCCCCTTCCTTCCAGAACTCCTCACCCCTTAGCATCCTCAGCTCATTCCCAATTTTATTTCTTCCCCAGATCATTGTCATGAAACTTTGATAAGGAGTTAAATAGTAGAACAAAATTTTAAATTAATTTCACTTTTGTGTTGACATAGTTCAAAGTCAGCAGCAGACTTTGTGTCTCTCACACCTCCACAGACACCAGTGTGAGTCTTGAAGCGAGAGTGCTGAGCTGAAGATGTCACCTGTGTGGTTCAGTGTTTGCCTAACAACACAATGCCTGCCTGCATTTGATAACCAGCAATTCAAAATCAACATGGTGACATCAGCCCCTGCATCATCAAGTGACGCCGTCTGAACTCTAGAGGTGGAAGCAGGAAGATCAGGAGTTCAAGGTCACCCTCAAGTACAGAACAAGATCAAGACCAGCCTAGGTTACATGAAACCTTGACTCAAAAAAAAAAAAAAATAAGTTAGGGGCTGAAGGGATGGCTCAGCAGTTAAGAATACCAGCTGCTCTTGCAGAGGACCTGGGTTCAGTTCCCAGCACCCACATAGTGTCTCACAACCAACTGAAACTCTAGTTCCCGGAGATATGATGGTCACTTCTGGCATCTGTGCACACCAGGTGTTGTACATACATAGAAACAGAAGAATGCACATACAATAAAAATAAACAGTTTTTAAAACTTCACTTTTAGGGCTGGCGAGATGGCTCAGTGGTTAAGAGCGCCGATTGCTCTTCCGAAGGTCCCGAGTTCAAATCCCAGCAACCACACGGTGGCTCACAACCATCCGTAACAAAATCTAATGCCCTCTTCTGGAGTATCTGAGGACAGCTACAGTGTACTTACATATAATAAATAAATAAATCTTTAAAAAAAAAACCAAAAACTTCACTTTTAGCTGGGCATGGTGGCGCACGCCTTTCATTCCAGCACTCGGGAGGCAGAGGCAGGCAGATTTCTGAGTTCAAGGCCAGCCTGGTCTACAAAGTGAGTTCCAGAACAGTCAGGACCATACAGAGAAACCCTGTCTTGAAAAACCAAACCAAACCAAAAACAAAAAACCAAAAAAAAAAACTTCACTTTTATGATCATGAAATGCAGACATATGATCATAGATATTATTGGATCAAATGCCAGAAAGGGATTTTAGACCAGAGATCAGAAACAGGTAGTGAGCAGAGATCAATGCATATATATATATATATATATATATATATATATATATATATATATACACACACATATATATATCACACTTGGGCCCCTGGGAGCAAAGAACCAGATGCATAGCTTGCAAACATTCCCCAAGAGCATGTGCTACAAGTGTGATGTGCCTGATGTGCCTGGTACATCCGTACACAGAGACAGACACAGAGAAAGACTGAAAAAGAAGAGCAAACAGGTGTTTATGCAGCCTCAGCTAACAGTTTTGTACTTTTGAATTTATTCCTCAATAAAAATAAAATTAAGGAGCCAAGTGGTGGTGACACACGCCTTTAATCCCAGCACACGGGAGGCAGAGGCAGGTGGATCTCTGAGATCAAGGCTAGCCTGGTCTAGAGTGTGAGTTCCAGGACAGCCAGGGCTATACAGAGAAACCCTGTCTCAAAAACAAAACAAAATAAGACAAAACAAAACAAAAAAGCAAAACAACAACAACAATAGTAATAATAATAATAATGATAGAGATGCAAACAGATATGACCACCATGTACCTTACCAGGAAAAAGAGGAGCAACCTTTGCAGCAGTATGGATCATACAAGTCCCTGATGGTGTTTGGGAGTGTTACCATGCAAAGGTAATATCTCACTAGCAGTAGTAAGGCTATTAGGATCGTCCCCATGAAAGAGGCAAGGGAATAACTGGGTTAGCCCAGGAAGTGCCACAGGTCTGCAGCACCGCACAGCCTCCCTTAATTAAGGACAGTAATCCTGGCTTCCTGTGCCCACGCTGATTTCAGAGCTCTGGCACGACAGGGTCTAGCCATATGCTGCCTCTCCTGAGCCCCACCCTGAGCCTGATCCCTGCTAGGTTGGTGGGAGGGGGCTAGTGAACCATGTATCATCTGCCAGTAGAGGCCTGGGTGCTGCCAGGGGTGGGGAACTGCCACCCCCAGGCAGTGGACAGGGCCTCTCGCATCCGTTACTTGCCCCCAGGCCACGTTCTGCCCACCGCACAGCAGTGATAGATAGTTTGTGAAACACCCCGAGCTTGCGGTTGACCAGAATTCTGAAATAATTCCATTGAGACCGGAATTCATGCAATGCTCTGTATCCTGATGTGGTAAAGAAGGTGGCCCACGGGGTGGCGGGGGGAGGCAGGGGCTGTGAAGGCCCAGGGATGGTGAGACAGCCATCAGGCCCTGCAGCAGGGGTTCTGCTGGCCCCCCTCACCCACGGGCTCCGGAAGGCCCATCTGACAGGAGCAGGGCCCTGATAAGCGCCACCTGACCATGAGGCCCCAGGCAGAGAGATTAATGCTCAAATTGTCAACAGCCTCCCACGACATACCCCATGGGGGAGCAGGGGCCAAGAGGAGACAACCGGGAAAGGACAGAAGAGATGTCAGCGAGAAATGGACAAGAGGAAGGCTCAGTCTCCCTGCCTCCTGTGCTCAGCTTGCTATGTCAACCCACACTGGCCTGGGTTGGCCTACCAGGGCAAGATGCCAAGACTTGAGGCACAGCAAGCATCATGGCGCTCACTCATGTTCCAAGCTGGCCCCAGGCCTGAGCAGGCCCTGGCTATGTTATGCAGGAGGATGGCTGGTAATCTGCCAACATCCAGGAAGCCTGGGGGCTTCTCTAGGCAGGCAGGTCAACTCTGGAGCCTCCTCTCCTGGGCCAGGACTCCAGCCCTATCAGCCCCTGGCTGCTGTCCTGGATGGAACGTGGGTTTCCCCTACATGGGTCCCTGCCTCATTCTTCAGCAGACTGGTATCATATCTGGGTTTGGCAGTCGCTGGGCCATTACATTCAGGACTCGCTGCAGTCCTCAGGTTCCGGCTGACTAAGGTTCCTAAGCTGTGGGGAAACCAGAAACTCAAGAGATGGGTTTTCTACGAAGCAAAATGTATTCTCTGAATGCCTTCCCTGTGCTCTGTGGTTATCTAACGCCCCCATCCCTGTCTTCTTAAGGGAAAACCCGCCCTCCCCCCCCTTTTTTTTCTGAAGAAAGGGTGATCTGAGAAATCAGTGTCATAAAGCCAGACCCTGGGTCCCTCACCCGCTCCACGGTGACTGGGTTTTAAATTTCCATCTCTATGTGCATTTGGGTTTTCACTGTGTGTTGTATTTCCAGCTTTGCCTTAGAAGCTCTGCTCCACTCTGGCAACCCAGGCCACTGCCCGTCTCAGCCCTGAACCAGGAGCAGAGCAGCGGCCACACTTAAAGAGTGCAGCGCCATCCGTCTTGACTGTCCTGCAGCACCTGAGTGTGTTAACATGTCCTCTGGCCTCCATGGTGGGCAGATGGTCCCCTCTGTTCTTCTCTGTCCCATCCGAGATCAGTAGGGACTCCAAATGTCAGGCCAGGTGCTGTCCCAAAGGGCACAAACAGGCATCGGTGCCCGTGAGGAGGTCAGAGACACGGTCTGTCTCCATTTCCATGCCTGTCAGTTTTCTCAGTTAAGTTGCCAAGGACAGACGTCACAACCTTAGGACCTTGGGAGCCAGGCTGGAACCAAAGGGGAATTCTGGGAAAAGGAACAGAATGGGAGAAAATATACAGGAAGCCTTGGTGCTCCAGGTTAGTGTCCATCAGAACTGACTCCAGACCCAGACAGTAATGTGCGAAGAATACCTTCAGACATTAAATGTTGAACCCGAGCTCATGGATTTTATTTCTTTGAAACAGAGTTCCATTCTGGAGTCCAGAATGGCCTTGATCTCCTTCCCAGGACAACAGGCCTACGCCACTCTAGAGATGCAGCTTTGAATTCAAGTTGATTTTTTTATTTCTTCTGTTTTGTTTTAATTTGGCCTGATGTTTTGAGGCAGAGTCCTATGTAACCCAGGCTAGTCTCAAACTCAACAAGTAGTCAAAGATGCTCTTGAACTCTTCTTAATCCTCCTGCCTCCACTTCCCCAGTTCTGGAATTATACATATATGTTGTCACATTCCGCCCTGAATTTAACTTGTAATAATGTTAACAGAATGTCATACAGGGAAGATTCAGCTGCTAGGAGGAACCTCATTGGGAAAGAAGGAGAGGCACACACACACACTCATTCACACACACACACACATGTTCACACACATACATACACATACTCACACATTCACACTCTCTTACACACACATATATTCACACACATACACACCCACTCACACATACACACTCATACATGTGCATATACATACTCTCTCACTCTGTCTCTCTCTATGTCTCTGTCTCTCTCACACATACATACTCACATACACACACACATACTCTCTCACACACGTTCATACACACATTCTCTCACTCTCTGTCTCTCTCAGTCTCTCTCATTGTGTCTGTCTCTCTCTGTATGTCACACACACCTCCCCTCCATAGCCATCCTGTGCAACCTCTTCAATGCATGCTGTGTGAATCTGGGCCTGGCCCAGGCCTCGGGAGCTGATGTGGAGCAGAGCACAGAGACATAAGTTAAAACGAAACCCTCCAGGGAATCCACTAAGAAAACTCTAGGTGGGTAGGAGAGTGGGAGGAAGGTGGGGCTTCCGCTCTCTTTTCTGTGCCTTCTGGTCAGTTTGAAGACTTGCTATGAGCAAGCATTGTTTTTACAATTGAAAACACATGTGCACCTCCTGGAGCCTACGGGGGAGTGTTGCAATGGGCCCAAAGGACAGAGGAGGAGGGAGGTGATAGCAGATGAAGTATAAGCTTGGGTGTGGAGACAGAAAGCTTCAGGCTGGGTAGGCCTTCTCCATACACTCATGTGTTACTGGGCCCCAACCAGCCACCAGAGTCTTCCAGTGGGGCAGGGTGAGGGCCGAGGCCCGGGTCCTGTCTTGCTCCGTTGACCCTCTGTGCTTGGATGCCTGTTCCCTGGCGCAGTCAGTTCACCTCCCGCAGGCTCGCCCTCTGGAGCTCCTGACATGCCATTCATGAGCTGACCACAGCCACCTAGGACCCCACGACTCCACATGGAGTCAGGCTAGCCTAGGAAAGAGGAAAGGGCAGCTTTGTCCCAGTAGCCAGGCTTGGGAGGACAAGCCTCTCACGTGACATCCATATTCCTGCTGAGTAAATCTCTCCAAGGATCAAAAAGCCACCGTAGTCTGCTGGCCCATCAACCCCAGTCTCGACTTATCGGCTGCTGCCTCTGATGCCCAAGGCCAGCAGAGTAGGAGCCTCAGCCTGAGAACACTTGGGCCCCCATGGCCCAACCCCCAGTGATTACCCAGAATCCCCAGGGGGGGTGCTGACCCAGTCAGCTGGGTCCCCTGCTTTCTTGATCACACAGATCCTGTTTGTGACCTACCACTGTTTTCTGTCTTGGGGGTTCGGAGAGCATATTTTGTTTTGTTTTTTGAATTTTGGCTTTCTGTTGTTGTTGCTGTGCAGAGCCCTCATAGGTGCCTGACAGCAAGGGCTGAGGGCTTCAGCTCTTCATTCTCATTCTCAGTGTTCCCTGGTGTCCTCAATAACAACTTCTACTCTGATGATTGCAGGGGGTGTAGCTGGCAGGAACTAATGGGGGCTGGGGTGTGCTTCAGTACCCTAGTGTACCCAAGCTCTGGGTCCCATCCCTGCACCAGGAAGAAATCAGAAAGGAACCAGTGGTGTAAGGGCCCAAACCTAGAATGTGAACCTGTCAACAAGGTGACAGTCTGGGGCCTCACTCATCCCTGATCCTCACTGGAGCCCTCTGCGCTGGATCTCAGGATGAGCCTACGTCAGATCAGAGCGTGAGGCCAGCAAGGCTACCCACAGCCAACGTGGACAAAACAGGGACGAAGGGTGAGAGACCCCAGTATCCAGGCTCCTTCCATCTTTGCATGCAGACACCCACCCTCTGTCCACCCTGAGGCCCAAGCAGGGGTGGATTTGCAGGGTTTGGAGTGCCCTCTAGTGGCTACAAGGCTCCAATTCAACCCCTACCCGAACACCATATAGCAAGGTGAAACCCAGCTCTTCTCTGACCCTGTGCCCTGGGGCCAGAGACACCAATTCACTTTACAAAAAGAAAATCAAGGGACAGGCCGCATGCACAAAACAAGCGGACCAGCCAGAGATGCTGCCCCGCAGTGCTGTGGTACATTCCAGGGGCTACCGCCTTTATTGAGTGTCTGCTACCTGCTCTGTGACCTCAAAACAAGAGATTATTCTCTTCTACAGACAAAACTCAAAGTCGCTCTACATCCCTGACCTAGAAAATGTCCAGAGCAGTCCCCACGTGTCACTGTGCAGAGAGGCATAGAGGACCCCAGCCCCCTGCTGGGGGCTGGAGGACACCAGTGCTCTGTGAGCTGCCAGGCTGCATCTTCTTATCATTAGCACTGTAGTGTGTTCCTGTCACCCAGCTCGGACTCCCACCACCAAAGGAGTCACCCCACCAGCAGACTCATTTCAGGCTCACACCACTCTAAGGAATAAACATTATTGCATTTTAAAGATGGAAACAAAGTTCCTAGTGGTTGGATGACTTTGCCAAGGCTACAGGTCCTGGAAGGCAGCTGCAGCATCCCGCCTAACCCAACCGTACCTTTCCATTTGCTTCATAGTGAGGATTTATTTTCTGAACCTTTGTAAATAGCCCCGGTACCCGCCTTTAAGAAAGCTTAGCAGCCAGACATGCTGGCGAGTGCCCTTAATCCACAGGAGTTGGGTTAGGGAAGATGGCGAAGGTTTGAGACCATATCTGTTTGAGGCCAGCCTACTGTATAAGAGTTCCAGGCCAAGCTGGGAAGTGGTGGCATCTACCTTTAGGGAGACAGAGGCAAGAGTTTGAGGCCAACCAAGTCTACAGAGCAAGTTCCAGGACAGCCAGGGATTCACTGAGAAATCTTGTCTCGAAAAACAAACAGCGCCGGGCGTGGTGGCGCACGCCTTTAATCCCAGCACTCGGGAGGCAGAGGCAGGCGGATTTCTGAGTTCGAGGCCAGCCTGGTCTACAAAGTGAGTTCCAGGACAGCCAGGGCTATACAGAGAAACCCTGTCTCGAAAAAAAACCAAAAAAAAAAAAACAAACAAACAGCAAATAAAGAGTTCCAGGCCAGCCAGGGCTGCAAAATGTGATCCTGTCTAGCACTGATTGATTGATTGATTGATTGATTGATTGATTGATTGATATGGAGAGAAAACAGTGAAAACCAGACATGGCGATATACACCTGTAATCTCAAAACTTGGGAGGTGGAGGCAGGAGGATCGGAAGTTCAAGGTCATCTTCAACGACATCTTGAATATGAGGCTCGCCTGTGCTACGTGAGACTGTCTGAGAGAGAGGGGTGAGGGAGGAAAACTGTAAAACTCAAACGCAGCAAAAATCCAAGAAAGTGACCCATGACGGTGAGAGACCAGTCAGTGGAGAGCACACAGTCTAGACACAGTTCCGTGTCCTTAAAGAGATTTATGTCACCCACGAATAATCACTGCCCTGCGCCCCAGGAACAGCCCTGCATGATCTCTAGCTCCCGTTCATTTTCTTCAATCCAGGAGTCAGGGAGGATGCAAAAGAGGGAAGGGGTCCCTCCCTGGGGAGTTGGGGGGTGGTACGTGAGCAGGAAGATGGAGGGATGTGTGTCCCTCCACTGGGGACTGGGAGGTGGACAAGAGGGAAGCCAGAGAGAAGGTGTTCTTACCTGGTCACACACGTCACGGGTGAATGATGAACTGTCTGCATTTGCTGATGTAATGCATCCACTGAGACCGGTGCTGGGCTCTGAGTATTCCAACGTTACAAAGGCTACATTTTTTTTTCTTTTTACAAAATAAAAATTTTATTGTCTTGATAAATATTTCTAAGAAATAGACTGTGTGATGTTTTAAACCTTTATAAACCTTTTGGATATTCTTTCAAAGGACAATTGTTAACATTTTAAGCACTTTTGACTAAAATTCCTCACATAAAGGAACATAAGAGTTGAAAACTGTAAATGCTAACAGACCCACTGCTTCGAAGGTTTGCTTGCTCCTTTATACAAGTATTTGACACACACAATACCAAACAGGACATCACTTCCCTTTTCTTTCAGAAAAATCATGAGTTTTCACTGGTTAAAACCAATTTAAAATTATTTATTTATACATGATAGGAAATGAATGTAAATACAAAAATCTATAAATGTCAATAAACTCGCATATTGAAAACCTACTCAGGAACTAAATACAGCTGTTTATAAGACTCTGAGACAAGATCCCCACAGCCAAGCACCCTCTCCCTGATGGGGGTAGCAAGAGTCCTCCCAGAACATGAGGGGCTGGCACAGGAATCTTGAACTTCCATCTTGTAGAATCCTGGGAAATCAGTGCCACTGTAATAAGCCACCCAGTCAACTGTTGTAAAGACAAGAAAAACCTCGAAGACGCCCTGGGAAGACACTTATCACCGGCAGGCACTCACACTGTGGGTGGGTGGATTCTGAGCACTGCGGTGGATGTTGGAATATACAGCAAGGGGAGGGAAGAGTGCACGGGAACAGGGAAAACAAAGGACCCGGCCAAGGCTCCACTCACTTACACCCCAGGTCTTCCATGCAGGACCCAGCTGAGCCATTGGGGCTGAGGTCCTCATGTCGCCTCACAAGCTCACAGTGTGGCTTCAGCTCAGTACTGAGGTGATGGAAAGTTTGAGGCAGAGTGGGGTAGGAAACGAGTGTTATACGAAGACTCGGTTCCAGGTTCTTATGAAGAGAGACCACCACCACCCCTGCATGCCCTGTGTTATTTTTATTACCATTGCATTTGTTGTTTATAGGCCATGGTCCACGCAAAGCGATCAGCTTGGGGGAGTCCATTCTTTGCTTCCATGTGTGAGCCCCAGGGATCCAACTCGGGTTTGGCAATGGATGCCTTTACCAAAGAGCCACCTCAGTGACCCTGCACTTCCCTTACCTGTTTCTCTGCCACACTATGACTTTGCCGGGGCCACCAACCAGAAAGTTGGTTACATACTGCTTTGGATGGGTTATCCAGACACCAGAGTTGGGAGCCAAGTAAACCTCATTGCTCTAGAAAGCTGCCTCCCTTGGGGAAACTGTTAGAAGACAAGGGACTGAGGCCAGGTCCCTGTGGATTGTGACCTCTATGTGCACAAGTGGACAGTGTCCTCTGAGTCACAGGTGGCCACACTGGAGCAGGCATCTGCCATTCCCAAACCCTTAGCAGTTCTAAAATCCCACCATGAATACACACAAATCCTCACCACTGTGTCTAAGTGCAATGTCTACTTCGATGATGTCACCTGCCTGTCACCCTCACAATACCAGTACTGGTTGGACTTCTGTCTGATGGGGAAATGAGGGAAGAAACTACTTGCTTCACAGTCGCGCTCTTCTTACCGCCCAGGCTGCCTTCCTCCCCCTAGTCCATCCACAAGGAAAAAGGAACACAGGCGCATGGGCGCCTACTCACATACACTTGCCCGGACACATAGATCACAGACCACTTCTCTGGAGCCAGCCCTTCCCCTCTCCTCGGCCAGGCTCTACTGCATCCTGCCCCTCTATAGTGTTCTCCGCCAGCCTCTCCAGACAAATATTGGAGCCCACAGAGCCCTCCTGAACTGCCCCTCTGCTTCTGGATCAACTGCAAGTGAAAAGTCTGGGCTCCTGGGAAGGCTGTGGGAGCTAATGCAGGAACACTGTGCCTTTCCTAGCTGCAGTTCCTCATTTGTATGCACCTAGCCTGACCCGCCTTCTCCATCCAGGCCTAAGTGCTGGGGCAAGGTCCTATCCAGCAAGCCCTGCTGCTTGCCATGTAGGGAGTTATAGCTTCAACCTGACAAAAATGTGCCCACACCTAGCCCTTGTGTGCTCCATGTGTGTTCTGACTTGGTTCAGGAGTTTCTATGGCAATCAAAGGCTCTGAGGACAGGGATGCCGGCTCTCCATACTCACTTCCCAGGGACAAGAACAACCTCCAGAGCTAAACAAGTGCCCAACAAAGGCCCATCTATTGGTGGATGTGCATGTTTACCTATGTAGATATACGCCGCACATGACAATGTGCCTTGATGAAGGTAGTATCTTGCGTACACCCAAACTTTGGAATGGCTGTGAGCCTGACATTGGCTTTATGCCTCACATACCCACAGAAGACAAAGAGGTACCTAGGCGCCAGTGTCAAAAGCTCTCAC
Organism: Mus caroli; assembly: GCF_978045245.1. Classification (NCBI taxonomy): domain Eukaryota; kingdom Metazoa; phylum Chordata; class Mammalia; order Rodentia; family Muridae; genus Mus; species Mus caroli. The sequence continues at coordinate 61,208,465 of NW_028227262.1, forward strand.
ACATCTGTCTGAACATTGTGAGATGTTCCAGGTAGGGCCCAAAGCACAGAACTGCACCCCACCATTCCTGACAAGGCAGCAAGGAAACCCACCGTACCCCTCAGTCTCACCTGCCTCACCAACCCTGGGAAGACACAGGCCCTGGGACAGAGAACAAGCCGCTGCAGCTGTCCTCTGCTCAGACTGCCCCAGACTCTCTGTCACCACCCATTGCAACCAACACACTTGGGCATTGGTGCTCCAAAGCCCTCAGATATCTGTCACAGTACAGTAAGGATTGAATCACTGCAAGTGGACATAGATACTGTGAAAGACATGACCGGGTACATTGTGAATGGGTCTGGTCTGAAGATGGGCAACCATCCTTGGCAGAGGAAAGGAGGCAGGTAGGCAGGGAGGGCGAAAGAGAGAGAGAGAGGCCTGCTCCAGGCTGTGCACGTGCTGGCTACAGAGTTTGTGGCCCAGGTCTGGGGGACTGGCATCTTGGCTGATACCTCCACCTGCTGTCAGAACCAGATGCACGCAGACTGATAAAGCACTTAATGGTGTCACTCAGTAGAGTTTCTGGGCTGCTGCCTCTGCTGATTTGGAGGACAGACCCCCTGCTCTTCAGGGGTCTGTGCTGGGGCTCAACAACACTTTCAGGCCTTCTGTCATTTGGTCCCTGTCCCCTGATGAAAATGCAAGACTGAAAGGACAGCAAACACAATTCTCCGATGGGCAGATGGCCCCAAGGGAACCTTCAGCAGAGGCTAGCAGAGCTGGCTGCAGGAGTTGGGCTCTGAAGAGGAAGCTGGTACTAAGAGGAAGAGGACATGCTGGGTCAGTCACTTCCAGGGCAGGAGGTTCTGCAGTCACCAGAGGCTGGGATGGATATGTGGGAGAAAGGGCAGGAAGCAGTACAGTAGGCGGTAGGGACAAACTCTGCTCATCACACCACCCTGTCATTTCCGACATAGTAGTCTCTGTCACAACCTGAAATGATTCACCCTGTAGTATCTGGTTCCTCTCCAAGTCACGGGAGGCTGTGTCCTACTTGGTGCCTGAGACAGTGCCTGATACAAAGCAAAGATTTTTTTCTTTCTTTTCTTTTCTTTTTTTTTTTTTTGAGTAAAACTAACATTCTGCCTCTGTTTCAACTACTAAAGAGTGGAGAGCAGGAGAACGCAGCCACAGTCCACTTCAGAGACTAATGCCAAAGCTGTAGTGGGGATGGGGGTGGGATGCTGGTTTAGCCTAGGATGCTGGTTGGCAGTGTCCTTTCAAAATCCCACCCACCCTGCTCTTTTGACTCTTTTCATTGGCTCCTTCTCTCCTGGCTCTAAGATTTCTCCCTCCCTATCACTCCTCCCCACCCCCATCAGCATTTCAACAGGCTCCAGTTCTTGCCCTAGTCAGGTGTGCACGCTCCCAAATTCATGTTAGCCTAATCCCTAATGGAGTGAGTGTGTGTGCGCGCGCGCGCGTGTGATGATGATAATGATTAGCTCATGGAAGAACAGCCTTCATCAATGAGATGAGTGACCTGAGAAGGTCTCTGAGGTTCCTCTTTCCTTCTCTAGCATGAGGGATTTGGTGAAAAGCCCACACAAGAACCAAGAGGACTCTCACCGCACCCAAATGCCCACACCTCCCTTCAGGATTCTCTAGACGAAGGACGGTAAAGCCCTGTTGATAAGCCACCCAGGCAGCTTTTCCTGATAGCGGCTAAAGCCAACCAAGTCTCTGATTTTTAAGGGAATCCTGGATTCTTCATTAAGAGTGGAAGCCAAAAGAAGAGGAACCTTGGCTTCTCCCTGGCTTCATCACCACATGAAAATGGAACCTCAGAATTCTCTCCAAGTTGTGCACTGTCTTTCCCCATTTGAGTACTAACCTTTTAAGGCTCCCTAGGTTAGGTCTAGACCAGCCATAGGTCACGTGTAAACTGAGGCAAGAGGCTAGGAGGACACAGTCAAGGGTTTGGATGGGGGTGGGGATTGTAGGGGAAGGGGGTGTGTGTTGTGGGGAGAAAGGGACTCCTAATCCTTAGACCAGGTGGGGCTAGAGGCTAACTGTCTTGATGCTCTCACCTCCCCAGCCTGGTGATAGGCAGGTGAACTGAACAGCCTCTGCCCAGCCTCAGGAGTCCATCTTCAACATGGCGGCAGCTTGGTCTCAGTGCAGGTCTGCAGAAGGCTCTGGTGCACCGGGCGCTTCCTGTCCCAGCCTGCGGCCCCCAACCGCTGGCAGCGCGGTTTCCGGCAGGGCTGCGGCCGGGGCCTGCACTATCAGCTCGGCACCAGACACCCGGTCAGGATACTTGTGGTGAAACTGTGAGGGCTACTGGGCCTTTGGGGTTTTCTCCATGTCAGCCTCCAAGACAAATGGAGGCAGCTCAGAACCCGCAGACTTTCCCTGGCCTGTACTGTGCTCTGAGCCAAGACAGGGCTGCCCAGGGCTGGGCCCACCTGCCATGTGGCCTTGGGACACATGGGCTGAGGCAGTGGGCTGGTTTCAGAGCCATCTGCCATGTCTGGATCCAAAGTGAGGCTGCGCATCACTCAAGGGTTCAAAACCTGGTGAGATGTGAGACCAGGTCTCCTCCGCTCCTCAGGGGCTTCCAAGAGAGACATCAAGGCTTTTCTTGCTACTGGGGGAACTAAAGTGCAAGCTAGCATGGGGCTGTAATGGCCTGAGGTTCTGGGTACCAGAGCAGCAAAACTGGAGTCAAGAAGACAGTAGAAAACATGATGCATTGATCCAGCCCAGGGATGCCAGAGCGCCACCGCTAGGCCACCAGCAAAACCATGTCCTTCGCCTTCGACTTCCTGAAGCAGGACTTCGTGAATCTCAGGCGCGGTAATATGGAAACCGGGACATATAGGGGATCCCCCTTCTTTGGGGAAGGCGGGACAGAACCAGGCCTTTAAACCAGGAGGGGCGCACGCATGCGCGGCGGTGTTCGAAGCCAGCCACCAACTGCGCTTGCGCATCTCAGTATTGGTGCCTGCCTCTCCTTAGCTTTTGAGGTGGCGCCAGTGTGCTAACACGGCCCGTTCCCTCTTTAGGCCACCAGGGGACGACTGGAGCACGCGCAAAAAGAGATTTGGCCTGGATGTTTCTTTCTGAATGCTCCAGCAAGCAGACAAAAAAAAAAAAAAAAGAGGCCTGGGCTTCTATGGGGCCGGGCGCTGAGCTGGGCACCCGCACCACAGGCAGTTCACGAAGCGAGCATCACCTTGAGAACATTAGCTCGTGCCTCAGCCCTTCGTAAGACCCGCTCTAGAGCACGTAGCTGTGTATGGGCAGTCCCTTAACCCACTGTCAACCAAGCTCCATCTTAAAGAAAGTCTTATGTAAGGCCAGAGAGGCAAGACTTGATTTCACTACCTGTAAGTCTCCTGATCTTCCACCTTAAACTCGCCACACACCCTTCCCCTCCCTTTTTGTTTTCCCTGAGACTGGATCTCATTACGTAGCCAAGACTTACCTTGAAGGCCTTATGCACCATCATCCCCCACCTCCCAGGCGCTGAGGGTAGCAGCCCTGCGACAGTCACCACACCCAGTCCTCCAAGTTTCACAGCAGATCTCTGTACCCAACTCAACAGCAGATGACTGGCCTGGCCCACTCCTAAATCCCAGGTATTGCTGGTCTCCTGCTTTGACCCCTGTGCAGTTTGCAGTGTTCCATGATAGCTCTTGCCTGTCTTTTAGCACATTTCTCTGGCCTTCCCACCACTAGTCCTGGTCTCTTCTCTCCCTGCTAAGTTATTTGCCTACTCTAGTGGCAGCTAATTCTCATGAGGCCTAACACAGCCTTGGGAATCTATTGCTGTTGAGAGTCTCTGTCTTGATTTTGTTTCAATGACTTCTGCTCAGTACCATATGATGGACATATTTCTTCTAACGAGGGTACATTTTTGTATATTCATCCTTGTTTATTCATTCTTGAATAAAGTGAGCTCAGCGTTGGCTTGCAGATATTAAAAAGTATTTATTTCCATTCAATAAATGCTTTCTTAAAGAGAGAGTCAGAGTCTCTCCACATTGCTCTGATCTCCAATTTCTTTGCTCAGTGATCCTCCTGCCTCAGCCTTCAGACCATATCCTGCTACGAATGCCCTAGGTGTCTTCTAATTCTACATTCTTCATGGGCACACCTACCCACCACAATCTCTATCCCATCTCCCTAACCAACTTTGTGCTGGACAAACCACGTGACATCCCTAACCACGTATCTCCTTGTCAGGTTCTGGGCTGTCTGTGGACATCCTATTTGGAGCTCTCAGGCGCCTCATGATTGATATCAGAAACAAGTCCACCCATTTCTCAAAACTGGCCCATAGTTCTGTTCTCAGTGGATGGTCCAACACATCAGACAGCGCCACCAACCTAAGATGTACATAAGCCAGACAGGCAGCCCGTAGCCATCTATTAGTGTTAGCCAGAAGGTGAGCTTCTATCTGTCTGCTGGCTCAGGTCACGTTACAACAGTCAGCTATGATGTGCAGGAGGTGCACGAGAGCCTGACTCAGTCGGGTGACAGCTTCCTGACCTCTGTATGTTACTTGAAGGAGCAAATAGGCAGATGCTTCCTAGCACGTTCTCAGCCACCCAACGCCAACCCCCACATCTGTGTATCATCTTTGACCTGGATTACAATACGCTCCTGGCTTTCTCATACGAAACTCTGGCTGTGTTTTCAACCAAAACAGCCCTGGCCCAGTGCTCAGTCTGCCCTGATATAAAGTAAGCCAGAGCCTTACAGACCTATGAAGCTATCCTGTTGTGGACTTGCACCTCTGCAGTCCTGTCATACCCTGTAAAACCCACTATAGTACAGGCCCTCTGTGGGTCCTCAAGCACCAGGGCCCTTCACACACACTGCCCACTGCCTGGAACACTGGCCTGCACCGTTCTTAAGGCTCAGCTCTCCCTCCCCTCCCCTCAAACACACACCCACCCAGACTTAGCCCAGTGTTCTCCAGTCCATGGCTTCCTCACAGAGTGTGGCCAGTTGGAGATTATGAACCATGACTGCTCGCCCATCACAGTTTCTAATGCTCAGCACGTGTGGCACAGATTTAAGGACTAGGAAGGCTCACTCTACCCCTGTTGTGTGGCCTCCGGACCTTACTGGGCCTCTCGAGACTTGTATCAGTGTTCTGACACTTGCCTTGCACACACAACAAGAAAACCCATCTTGATAAAAGTATTATCCCCAAACTTCAGAATTACATGAGAGATTTTTCAGCACAGCAAAAGCAAATGTTCACAGTCCCTCCTTTATTTTCATTTGGTCATACACACTTTTAAAAAACCATGCATACGCTCACAAAAGACCCAAACATTAGAAATCAGAAGACCATAAAACAGGACTTGAAGACAGAAAAAATCCCCAGCTATCAAAACAGAATACCACCAATCAACTACTGAAATGCCTTTGCTCAAAACACAACCAAGTTTGTCTTTTAAACAGAATTTTTTGTCTAGGTTTTTGTTTTTTTAAAAAAAAGGGAACCATTCAGAAATAAGGGACAAGCTTCCCCCATGCCACGGACGGGCCACTGCCACGGACGGGCCTCGGTGGTGTCTTGAGGCCTTGGGCTAACCACAACCTCCTCTTTCTACCTATCCAATGCCATCTGGAAGTCTAGGCACCTGGGCCTGCTCTGGAGCCAGGAGCTACAGAGCATCCAGGATGTGGTCGATCTTGGTGACCAGCTCCTGGCGTTTTCCTGAGCTGAGCTTCTCGTTCTCCAGGTACGTATCCTTCTTGAGCTTGCCAGCCACCAGCCTCTCTGCTTCTACCGCCGACTTCAGGACCAGCTCCTTGACCTGGGCGTCCAGCTTCTGCATCTCGCTCACCTGGCAGAGACAAGAACAGGACAGGGTTTGGGAGCCGTCCCCTCGCCCCACTCAATAGCCCCACTGCCCCCCAGGCCTACATATCCAGAGTGACACAAGAAGATTCAAAAACTCAGCAAAAGTAGTGCCTATGGCAGAGGGCTGGCAAGTAGGAAAACAGCCCAGGTCCAAACAGTGGCCTCATCATTTACATGGCACGTTCTTTTCAAATGACGAGTAAGATAAAGCCACGGAACCCCAGCATCGTGCCTAGGCACAGTGGGCTCCCTAAGTGTTCCTTCTCTCTACTGGGGCCAGACATCTGTTAGGACAGACCACTTCTGCTGCCCCAAGTGCCAGGCTCCTGAAAGTAGTAAAGGAGAAAGTGTTCTTTCCGCCCTCAAGGAGCTGACACGTAAACCCTCTAGGCACATGAATAATTGTTCCATGGTGGGTGCTATAAAGGAACTAAAGGGCACGGATGAGACGCAAGGTGGGGGTGGAGGAGCTAACAGGGAGCCTAACAACTCTGGGGAGCATTTTCTGTTACTGATAACTAGCTCGCATAGCACATGATGGTCAGGACTCTATACACTGACAAGATCCACAGGTACTGTCAAAGACTACTGGCCTCCCATTATCCATAAGAAAAGGGAAGCAGAGAAATTAGGTAATCTGCTCACATTGAGAGTCTAGATCAAAGCCTGGGATTTATGTCTGGATGCATTTGGTTTATTTATTTACTTACTTTGAAAGACAAGGTCTTACCCTTTGGCCAGAATATTTTGTGCCCTGGGTGGATGTCATCTGAAAATATACACTCCCACACATATACACACGTCTAGCCTGCTGGGGTTACAGGCATGGCCACCCAGAGCTGAAGACTGGTATCTGGGAGAAACACTGCCCTGCCAGCCCCAAGGACACAGAGCTGCAGAACTTCTCCAAGCCAGCCTACAGATACCAAAAGCTTTCTGTCCCACCACGAGCATGAGCCTGTGGTTCTGCACATATGGGACGGGAGAGCCACTGGAGCCTTGCCTAGCCCAAGGAGTCGGGTGGATGCTGCTTTCAGCCAGAAATAGTTCCTGGAGTGCAGCGTGTACTTTTCCACAGAAAAGTGACTCACAGCACTAACACTCACCCTGTCACACAGGTCCGAGCCCTCCGTCTTCAGCCTAGACTGCAGCACAGCAATCTCGCTGGTCACAGCCTTGTGCTCTGTCTCTAGGCTCTTCTTACCACTGTTGAGGGTAGAGATATCCCGGGACTGCTTGTATCTATTGACAGTCTCATCAAAGTGACGGTAGAGGCCCAGCCTCTTGTTGACCAGGGTTAAGACCTGCTCTGTGATACAGGCCACTTTCATCCTGGCTTCTGCAGCTGGATCCTGGAAGGTAGAGAGATGACGTGTCTGTCAACAGGCTCACTCTGACCTACCTGCCAGAGGATGCCTACTGCCACCAGCCAACAGAAGTCACCTCAGAGCACCAGGAGTCAACCCCTTCTGACACTTAGTGAGGACTATGCTCAACAACAAAGACTGGACGAGGCTTCACTTTCCAGTTCCCTGGGCACATGGACATGACAGGACAAGAATGGTAGACTGAGGCATGAAACTGGCAGGAGAGCTCAGCTCTAGCCATGGAAGACTTCAGGGAGGCCATCTTGCATCACTCCTTCTAAGGTTTTCAAGGACTTCAGGAAACATCGTGGACTCCTCCTGCCATTAACATCCCTTAGAGGCCCCACCCAGTACAGGCTGGCTTAGGTCTGGTGGACACAAGTCACTTCTACATACTAAATCCTTAGAAAGGTACGTGAATAGGATGCTTCTGGTGCCCAGAACAGGGCTTCAGGTTCCCCTGTCCAACAGTACTATTGCTAAGAGTGAGAAAGAATGGAGGTGAAGAAAAGGAAAGAGTCGACCTGAAGACAACTTCTGTGCCCGCAGCCCCAGGGACGGTGGCCTTCAGTCAGCAAGCAGAACTCCAAGGGAAGAAAGAAGGTGGTGGATGCCCCATGTCAGTGGGATCTGAACTCTGATGTCATCCTTTTACAAGGAGCTCCACAAGGGAAGGGACAGAAGCTACTGCTGACACGGCCAAGGGGGCACCCCACCTCCATGTTCAGAAGAGTAACAAGGAGCAAAACAGCAGTGCCACCGCCACCAGCCACTCAACCACGTTCTGACCTCACCTAGTGTCCAGGTTGCTTCTACAACCAACACAAGGCAGGAAGCAGAGACTTAACATGGTGTGCTGGTGATCGCATTCCCAGAGGTACAAGGTCCTGGGTACCTTATGGTGGAGATGTGTGCGACACATCACAGGGGCACTAGGACGCCTGACACAGAGGAAGAGAGCAGAGTACCTTGGTGATGGAAAAGTCCAGACGGACGTAGATGATGACAGTGAAGAACAGGATGTAGAAGGCGGCCACGACCAGCAGCGGCTCCTGCAGCATGAGAACCTTGTTGAACGTGTAGTGCACCTGCGTGTGAGCCAGGACAGAGAAAGGTGTCAGAGAAGAGCAGCTCACGTCCTGCCAACAACCCCAACCAAACAGCAGTGCCACTCACCACAATGTCCTGAATGTGCTGCTCGACGAGATTCTTCTTGTAAGCCACGATCACTGGGCGGCCGAACGTGTCTAGGTAGGTATAATGCAGCTCGTCTGGGGCGCGGCTGATATCGTAGGGACTGTCCACCTGGATGTTCCTGGGACAACACAAACACAGTCACAGCCTCAACAAACCACACCAACACATGATGGTATGGGCTGCACAATTCTAAGACGAAGGGGCAGCAAGAGGCTAAATTCACACACTTCACCCTGCCTACTGCCAGCATCTGGCAGCCCTTTCCTCCTGCTGCTGATTCAGCCCAAGACTGGACTGACATCTCCCTCCAGTGCTCACAAGGACAGTGTACAGCTTCCCAGTACAGTCCACCAGATTCTCCCAGAACCCGAAGAATGCCTTGAGAGTTATTCGGAATGCTCTTTCCTTAGACAAATCAGTCTCTTTCAGGGCTAGGGCACATATATTACTTTCTGGCCAGGCTTAAAGTCCCCATAAGAGTAACATCGCAGTAATTTAGCTTGAAGAAACAACTCCTCCCATGAACAAAGTGCGCGTCATCTGCTAATCAGAGTAGTTAAATGAACCTACAGAGGCCAGAAACCAGATAAAGTGACACAAAAGTATTAGCAGCTCGCACTAAGGACGGGAGCCCTGTAAGTGTCTGCCTGCTCCTACCAAATGGATTCCTGCAGATGCCCCTAGCTCCTTCCTAAAGTCAGTAGCTCTCCTCTGAGCACACACATCAGAAGTACTGGGGCTTGAACCAGAACCTCATGAAAAGTCTAATAGGCACTCTACCACTTAACTACATACACAGCTCCAGTCTCTGCCTTCCTTCCTAAACCTAGCTCTATAAGTTAAACTCTATCAGACATCTCTTACCCAAACGGATCGGAAGGGATTCCTCTTGTTTGTTACAAAAGACTCTGAGATAGGAAAGTATGGAGCCACAGCTGAACCACTCGCTCGCTGGTAACACACCACAAAGTATACCTTTTATTTATTTATATTTTTAAAAGACAAGCACTTGCTAGGTGTAGCCCAGATTGGCCTGGAACTCTGTAGCCCAGGCTGGATTCCAGCTTGAGATCCTCCGGGCTCATCTCCACATCCTTCCCTGGCGTTAGACGCCAGCCATGACTCCGTGTGACAGAGGCAACTCTGACTTCTGCTGCACACATATGAAGACTATGGCTTTGGAAGTTCCCAAGTACATCTGTGCCCTCTAACTTTTCTCTTCCAGCATCAGTCAAAAGGTTCCACAGAAAGAGTTCTCAGTCAACGCTACTTAATGAGCACCTACACTGTACCCCTAGAACGCAGGTCCCCGTGAGGCACCAGGATGATCCTGTCAAAGAGATGGCATATGGGGGAAAGGAACACTGACTTACTTGGCTCCCTCGGGCAAGATGATCTTCACTGTCAGCGAATCTATCACTTGCTCATCAAACACGTGGTCTACAAACCGCATCTTCAGTGCATACTGGTCACCTGAAATCATCAACAATGCAATGGTGTGAGCAAAAAACAAGATGGCAGATAGGAAATTATAAGGCATGAACTTTCTCCTCTTACACAAAGGGAGAGATGTTATCAAGAGTTCGTGGGCAAGAGCCAGTAGGGTGAGAGTTAGTGGTGGCAGCATGGGCTTTTTGGCTTTTTTCCAATCTCCGCAGAAGGCAGAAAAACTAAACAGCAATGTCAAAATCCGAGGACCATTAAAACACAGCACCGTGCATTCTCTTCAGTTCAGTTCAGCTGTGCTTATTTATTTGCTAAAGATCACCATCACAGCTGGGTTTGGAGACGTCACAGGAGGAGGAGGGTGATGGGACCCTCACCTGAGCATCCACACCTCTCAAACATTTGTATAATAGTATGCCCTAATGTAGAGAGCAGTCTCAGGGCCTCCCAGGGAGGGACTAGAAGAGTTTTCTGAGGAAACTTAGGGGGAAGGGGTTCTATATTTATAGCTATGGGAAGCCATCACCCATGCTGACTTCCCAGTGTAGCTCCCTTAGGATCACCCACACACCTGCCAGTAGCCCTCACCTAGATTCTCTAAGTCCAATAAACACTGGCTCCTCAGGTGGAACCTAACATTGCTTTGTCCTCTCCATCCCAGGGAAAGTTGTCACAACACATCATCAGCGACAAGACCCGCAGGTGAGCAGTGTCTGTGATGGAGAGCAGGGGAGGTGCATGGCCAGTGACGGGACCAAGGAGAGAACTACAACAGGTAGGTTTCTCTACAACGCTGAGCAGGTCAGCAGATGAATCCCAATGCTATGTCCCTGGCTCAGCAGGAGAGAGATAGCCTTCAGAGACCCCCTACATCCTAGCTGTCCCTGAAAAGTTCACAAGGCTACGAGAGCAACCCTTCAGAAAAAGAATAAAAACTATAAAATGCAAACTAGCCAAGTGAGCAGTTTCTTCCACACCATCCCCAAACAGTACTGGGAACTGAACCCAAGACCTCGCACGTTAGGGAAGCACTCTGCCCCTAAGAGGTAGCCTCAGAGGCCAAGGAAGCTCAGAAGGCAAGCTTGGATGCTACACTAGTGTAACAAAGGACTGAACCATGCAAAGGATGGCCTAACAAGCCTACTTCAATCATACCAGAGACCAGCATTAAAAAGGTAAAGATGCAGGTTGTAGAGAGAGCTCAGCAGGTTAAGGGCACTGCCACCAAACCTGACAGCCTGAGTTCAATCTCACCATATGAAAAGAAATAATGACTTCCACAGCTCATCTGTGACCTTCGAATAAGTGCTTTAGCAAAGATATATGCGTGCGTGCACACAAAATAAACATGTAAATAATACAGTATCTATTTATCTATTTATGATTTTTTGAGACAGGGTTTCACTACATAACAGCCCTTGCTATCCTGGAACTCTCTGTAGACCAGGTTGGCCTCAAACGCACAGAAATCTGCCTGCCTCTGTCTCCTGAGGTGTTGGGATTAAAAGTGTATGCCACCATGTCCAGCAAATAATGTTACTTAGAAAGAGGGAGAGGGAGAGGGAGAGGGAGAGGGAGAGGGAGAGGGAGAGGGAGAGGGAGAGGGAGAGGGAGAGGGAGAGGGAGAGGGAGAGGGAGAGGGAGAGGGAGAGGGAGAGGGAGAGGGAGAGGGAGAGGGAGAGGGAGAGACACAGAGAGAGACAGAGACAGAAAAAACACAGAAGGCAAACATGCCTGTAATTCCAGCACTAAGAGTAAGAAGCTGAGGCAGGAGGATCTCAAGTTCTAGGTCCATTTAAGCTACACAATAAGAAAGACAATAAGAAAAATTAAAAATTATGAGAGAAAATGAATGACTGGCTACAGAACTCTGTTACCCTACAATCCTGTCATACCTCTGTGCTCTTCAGAATCAAGATTTTCTCTGTGGAATTAGACATGAAATATATAAGAAAATGCACTGTAGATGCTTACTGTTTTACAGAGATAAAATGTACACTAAGTTCCACAGCAGAAAGGGATGGCCAATGACAAGCTCAGAGCACTGAACAACAGTGTACTCACATACATAAAATAAATAAATCTTTAAAAAAAAAAGAAGAGAGAGAGGGGGGAGAGAGAGGAAGAGGAAGAGGGAGAGAGGGAGGGAGGGAGGGAGGGAGGGAGAGCGAGAGAGAGAGAGAGAGAGAGAGAGAGAGAGAGAGAGAGAGAGAGAGAGAAACTGGAGCTGGAATGACTCAGTGGTACCCTTGCCCAGGGCTTGATCCCAGCACAGAGAGAGGAAGAGAAGTCAGGGAGAGACACAGAATACAGGCAGTAACAGGTCATGAATCCCACACTAACCCGCACTTTCCCTACCACAGCTGCAGCCCATGAACCAAGGGAAACAAATCCTTCAATTCTAGTCAGTAAATGAAAGGGAACAGTAGAATTCGAGAATCACAAAGGGAAGACAGCACACAAGCTGCTTCCTAAGGAATGGGCACTGAGACCTCAATCAGGCCAAACCTTGCTCAGATGAGGGGCAGCTGTCAATTTTCAGGACAGGACAGAGGGTGCTCACTGTACTGACTGAGCAACCACAACTCCAGACAGCAGACTGCAGTGCAAAGGAAATGGGGAAGAAATCTATAAACTGAGGGGCTAAGAAATGTATTTTTAAAAGGGCAAAACTTAAATAGTATCTAAAACCATATAAGCAGTAATTTAAACACACACACACAACAAGCTTTTCCTCTCAGTACTCAGGAGATAGTGGCAGGTAGATCTCTGTGAGTTCGAGTACAGCTTGTTCTACACAGCCAGCTCAAGGACAGCCAAAGTTACAAAGAACCTGACCTAGAAAAATAAACAAAACAAAAAGGAAAATATGACAGGATGTTTATAATCATGGGCTCTGTTTTTAGAGATGACGTCTCACTAGCACTGGCTGGCCCAGAAGCACTATGTAGACCAGGCTGGCCTTTAACAGATCAGCCTGCTTCCACCTTCCTCTGCCTCCCAAGTACTAGAATTAAAGGTAGGTATGTGACACCATGCCTGGCATTAAAACTTTTCTTTATTCCCCTTACTTCTGGGCTTTAAAAATAATACTACTACTAATAATCTCTAATTAAGAGCTGGGTATGCCTTAGTGACATTTACTTGGATATGTGGGGCCTCTAGATTCAGTTTCCAACAATACACAAAAAAAAATAAATGTGGTCGAAGAGCAGTGAGCTGGGCCAGTTAGATGGCTCAGCAGGTAAGGGTGCTGCTACCAGTGCTGGCAAGCTGAGTTCTACACTTAAAACCCAAATAGGAGAAAACCAACTCTGCTAAACTGTCCTCTGACATCCTCAAATGTGCTACGGCATGTACACACCCGCAAATAAACAAATGTAAAATAACTGAGAGGAAAAAAGTTCAAAAACTACCTTAAAAGTGTAAACAGCTCTGCTCAGCAGTGACAGTAAATCTGAACTGAGAGCTCGTGCAGGCATTGCATTCACAACTGCAATTTCCTCCAGCTCACAAAAGCACTGGTATCTCACCCTTCTCAGAATAACAAGAGAATACTCTCCTTACATACAAGCACTGGCAAAATTAAAGAAAAAGTTAGCCCTTTGCAATCCTATTCTTACTATCTAAAACACTCACCCAGATTATAGAGGTATTCATAGCTTGGGAGGTTGTAACCAACGATGTAGTGTGTCTTCCACCCTCCAAAGAGAGGAAATCGAGGCCGGATTTCCATTTCCACAGAGTCATCCAAAATAAGGAGGTGGCTGGTGGAAACATTACCAATCTCATCCCGGTAATAGACATCCTGGGCGGCAGCAGGAAGGATGGTCTGCAAGAGAGGGGAAATGCCTTCCAGAAACTCCAGGAACCTCCGCAGAAATACAGCCTGCACCAGCCCTCTGACCGTAAACACTCCCCAAGGTTCCAGAAGGTCAGATAGCACATCTACTTCTTAATCAAGGATGAGAAGCAGATAAATCTTCTCAGCAGCAAACGAGATATTTGCAAAAGGAAATCTATGAAACTCCTAGTGGTTGAGTTACAAAGGTCTTCATCTAATAAGCTTACATATCCAAGCATACTGACAAACGCGTGTTCACGGTGAACATTTCAGAAATATGTACATATACAAAACTATTTATAAGATTTCACTTAAGACGAAGACACACTCAGTCTGTTAATCTTTGTAATGGTGTAGATGATTCTGAGAGGTCATACCCGTGCTTCTCAGTTGTGCCTTTCCATATGAAAGGTTCTTTCATTCTCTTAGCCCTCATATTTAATATCTGTATTACACACAACAGGAAGTTAATAAGTGTAAGTTTCAAAGTCTTTTGATAAACCTCAACTCTACTTCAATTGAAAATAAAAGAGCCTGCACCATGGTAGTGTACCCTGCAGCTGAGAGGTAGCACCAAGGAGCTCAAGGCCCCCTTCTGATACATACTAAGTTAGTGGTTGGCCTGGTTACACACCACCGATCCTAAAAAGCAAACAGCAGGGATGGGAAGATGGCTGGGCAGTTACAAGCACTTGCTGCTCAATCATGAGGACCAGAATTCAGACCCCAGCACCCATTTCAGGCAGTCCCCAAATGCCTGTAACTCCAGCTTCAAGGGATCCAACAGTTGTCGGCCTCTGCAGGTAGGTCACATACACTCACACAAGGCTCTTGCACACACAGAATAAATCCTTAAAACAACAAGGAAATGTTCAGGTGATGATTTTAGAATTTAGACCGTGAATATGATTTTTTCTTTATTGAAATTTTCTAAAAAACAAAAAAAACCAGTCTAGGTCAGGGGGTTCTTAACCTGTGGGTCATAACCCATTTGGGGTGGGGGGTGGGGGTGTCAAACAACCCTTTCACAGGGATTATCTAAGATCATTAGAAAACACAGATTTTACAATTTTTAATAGTAGTAAAATTGATTTTATGGTTTGGGGGGTCACCACTACACAAGGAACTGTATTACAAGGTCACACACAGTATTAGGAAAGTTGAGAACCACTGTTGTGGGGCCAGCCACATGTCTGTAATCATAACACTTAGAAACCAAGGCAGGAGTGTCCTAAGTTCAAGGCCAGTCTAAGTTACACAGGGAGTTCCACACTAACCCTGCTATGGAGGGGAAAAGGAGAGCACTACTTACATAAACACAGGAACTTTTTTCCTTAAAGACCCTTCTAAGCAGTGATATTCAACATCGTTAGTTAATCCCCCCAAACTAAAAAGCGAAAGAAAGGACACACAGATAGTCACAGTTCCCACAGTGAACAAGGTGGCCACTCATACCTTAAAAGAACGAATGGAGGAGATCCCACTGTCAGGCTGCCTCTGGTAATCGTAGCGGGAGAAAGGCCCCTTCAGCACTGCGCCTGTGTGCTTCAAGTCCACGTTCTCTTCCACAGCAATATTGCCCCAGTGAGACACCTCAATGACCCGGGTCATACTGGTGATGGTCAGGAAAGGGCTATTGTTCTCGTAATGCACTTTGAAAGTGTCCTAGATGGGAAGGAAACAAGCAGTCCATAGCTTTAGCAACAGAGAAGCCCACACTAGCTTAAAAGAAACTAACGAGCACAAGCCTGGTCACCAAGCATCAGCACATGGCGTGTCTTTTCTGGACTTATTTCTTTGTATGTGTGCACCTGCAGCATGTGTGCCATGTGTGTGGGCCCTCAAAGGCCAGAAGAAAGTCCTGGACCTCCTAGATCTGTATTACAGGTTGTGAGCCATCAGCTATGGGTCCTGGGAAGTGGGCTCAGGGCCTCTCGAAGAGGAGTGGAACATCCTCTTAACCACTTTCTTTTCTTGTTTGCACTCAAACTTGTCACCTTCCTGACACTGACTGCTGAATGCTAGCATTATAGGCCTGCACCAGCCACTCCCATTTTGTTGTCATTTTTGCCTACAATCCCAATACACAACAGGCCTGAGGCACAAGGATCACCATGAGTTGAGGGCCAGCCTTGGAAACAAAGAGACCTGTCTCACAAAGATAAATAAGTAAGTGGCTGGTGTGGTGACACACGCTCTTTCTTTTTCTGTGCATTATATTTTCCTGGCATATATGGCTGTGTGAGGTTGCCAGGTCCTCTAGGTCTAGAGTTACGGACAGTTGTGACCTGGGTGCTGGGCACTGAACCCAGACCCTCTGGAAGAGCAGCCACTGCTCTTAACTACTGAGCCATCTCTCCATCCCAGGTGGGACACACACACTTTTAATCCCAGCACTTGGAGGCAGAGACAGGCGGATCTCTGAATTTGAGGCCAGCCTATTCTACAGAAAGAATTCCAGGACACCCAGAAAAACTCTGTCTAAAAAAAACCCTAAAAACCAAAATAAAAAAAAAAAAAAAATGGGAGCCGGGTGTGGTGGCGCACGCCTTTAATCCCAGCACTTGGGAGGCAGAGGCAGGAGGATTTCTGAGTTCGAGGCCAGCCTGGTCTACAAAGTGAGTTCCAGGACAGCCAGGGCTATACAGAGAAACCCTGTCTCAAAAAACAAACAAACAAAAAAACAAAAAAAAATGGATGGAGGTTCAGCAGTCTCCATAGCCTTTGCTCTAGATGATAAACATAAGAAATCCTGCCTCCAAGTGTCTATAATTTAAGAATATTGTCTCCCGATAACATACAACAGAATCCACGTCTATATTTTCAGTAATTCCTCAGGTTCTCTGCCCATTCTCCCATCGGTTAGTTTTGTCTTGATTCATCTCTAGTAGGACTAGCAAGACGGCTCAGCAAGTCAGGGCACTTGCTGCTGCATTTAATCTTTCCTGGTGGAAGAGAACTGACTCTCAGGAGTTGTCCTCTGGTCTCCAGGCATGTGCTTTGGCTCTCACACCAACATACATCATACATAAACACACACACACACACACACACATTAAATAAAAGTTTAAAAATCGCTCTGGAGCCGGGCGTGGTGGCGCACGCCTTTAATCCCAGCACTTGGGAGGCAGAGGCAGGAGGATTTCTGAGTTCGAGGCCAGCCTGGTCTACAAAGTGAGTGCCAGGACAGCCAGGGCTACACAGAGAAACCCTGTCTCGAAAAACCAAAATAAATAAATAAATAAATAAATAAAAATAAAAATCGCTCTGGGGTTGGGAATATATATAGGTCAACGGCCTGGCATTCAATGGGGAGTGGGTTGCTGTTTCTCTGGTCTCTCTGAGTAACCCAATGCCCTTTTATGAATGTGCCCATAACTACAGAAAAACAATATTATAAAATTAAAAGTTAAGAAAAATATCTTTCTTTCTGAACCCCATGAAATGGGTAAACAGGCATTTCATTGCTTATAAACTTTCTTATTCTCTCACTCTATAGCCGCATCTTTTGAGATTCAATTCAGAACCCTCTTTAACACCATGCAGTACCAGTACTGAGCAGGGTAGCTTCATACTGCTGGAATCAGGTGCAGCTCACTGAAAGCGCCCATCCTTAGTATGCCTAAGACCCTGCGGTCAACCCCAAATGCACAAACAAGTGAGCAAACTCACACTCAAATGCACATGCCCACACATGCTCACGTATGAATTTACTTATATTTTTAAAATGCTCGTGGCTTTTTTCTATTTTGGAACAGGAAACACATAGCCTGGCTGACCTCAAACAACCCTGGTGTCTCTGCCCCGAGTGTTGGTTTTTACAAGCAATTGTCATCATTCCCAGCTTAGAATGTTTGTGTCTGGGCTAGGAATGGGAACTCAGAGCTGTAATTCCTCCTGTCTAGGACAGAGAAAGGACTGGCATATTTTAAGGCATAGTAACAAGGGGGCAGGGCTTGTTCATGCTTTGAACAAGCAGAGTGAGTTCCAGGATAGCCAGGGCTACACAGAGAAACCCTGTCACGAAAAAGCCAAAAAAAAAAAAAAAAAAAAAAAAAGGGAGAGTAGAAGAGCAAGGGGAAAGCAGCTAAGGAAGAGAGGTCAGCTGTAAGGAGAAACTGGGAGAAGGGAGAGGGCTCAACAGGTAAGGCGCTTGTTGTCACACTGACAACAGCCTGAGTTCAGTCACCAAAACCACATGGTGGAAGGAGAGAAGCTACACTAGCGAGTTCTCCTCTACCTCCACACAGAGGGAACAAAGTAACCATCATCAAAAATAAAGAAAGGGAGGGAGGGAGGGCTGGCACCTGGACTCCATGAAAGCAGGTGACAGGCAAATGGTTCTTCATGAGTCCCCTTCTCTACTTGGACATTTTTGAGATTTTCCACAATAATCTTTTACTTTATGTGTATACATGTAAACCTGCATGTACGTCTATGAGCCACAAGCATGTGGTCCCCAAGGAGGCCAAAAGATAGCATCTGATCCCACAAGATTGGAGTTAGTTGTGAACTGCCACGTGGGCCTGGGAAGCCAGCCCAAGTCCTCTCCAAGAGCAGCAGCCTAACTGCTGAGTGAGTTGTTTGTTGTTTTCTGTTTTGACACAGGGTCTGAGTGTCCCTGGCTAGCCTGGTACTCTAGGTAGACCAGGCTGGCCTCAAACTCAAGAGATTCCCCCAGTCTCTGCCTCCAGAGTGCTGGGAATGAAGGCGTAAAGCACTATACCACCTTCCCACGACAAAATTTTAATCATGAATTGCTTTCTCTTCCACAGTCCCAAACCCAAGGTTCTTACCTCAGCCTCTGGTACACAGCCACTCCAGTGTCTCTCTTGTCCATCACTAACCTACCCAGAATACCTCACTGCCTTCTCCCATGATGCTCACTTGCCAGCCTCTAAACTCAGTTCTCAAGAAGTTAACGGGAGTAAGAGTCACTTCAAGATAGGTTCAGAGGAGTGTCAGAATGCGACTTAGCATATCCCATTCAAGCATGGCGGTGAGACAGTCTCTGAAACCTACCTGACTGTAGGCAGGGATGTCTTTAAAAGGACCATAATCTAGGACGTCCTCAGATCGAGAGGGGTTCCCCAGCTTGGTATAGCTTTCCACATTTCGGGACGCCAGTTTCACTCGCATGGTCTGGGTCTTTGTTGGATAGGGAGAGTAGAAATAATGGTTGCCTTCAAACACCACGAACTGTTTCTCTGACTGAGTTATCTGAGTCGGATACGGATGAAGCACATGGGTGTAGACAGTTTCCACAACGACCGAGATCTTGGACCCAGGATCAAGAGCAACTGGGAGCTTGACCGTGAAAAATCTCCCACTGGAGGAAGAAAGAGAATTAAAATTTATAACACTGGCTAGGCATGGTGGCACACACCTTTAACCTTAGTATTCAAAAGGCAGAGGCAAGCAGATCCCCGTGAGTTCTAAGCCAGCATGGTCTATATTGCAAACTCTAGGCCAGCCAAGGCTGCATAGACCTTGTCTCAAAAAAAAAAAAAAAAAAAAAGATTAAAGATACTGAAAACAGAGATATTCAAAGTCACAGTAAATTTCATGCTCAAGATAAAAGTTACCACCTTTAAAAAAATTAACGTAAGTCTTTAAAGACAGACGTGCAGATGCTCGCCTCAGGTTTTAATAGCAAGAATGTAAGAACTACCAAAGACAGTCAAGTGACAGACCTCTAATCCCAGCACTGAAAAACGAGGGCTTTAAGAGCTGTTAGTGACAGAGGGAGAATGAGGTCAGTCAGAACTACATTAGGACTGTCTGAAGACCCTGGGAGGGGTTGAAGAGATGGCTCAGTGGTTAAGAGCATTGACTGCTTTTCCAGAGGTCCTGAGTTCAATTCCCAGCAACCACATGGTGGCTCACAACCATCTGTAACAGGATCTGATGCCCTCTTCTGGGGTGTCTGAAGACAGCAGCAGTGTACTCATAACATAAAAGAATAAATCTTAAAAAAAAAAAAGAAAGAAAGAAAGAAGGAAGGGAGGGAGGGAGGGAGGGAGGGAGGGAGGAAGAGAAACTGGGAGAGCAGAGAGAGGGCTCGGCAATGTGAGTGCTGGCTGACAGATTTGATTCCCAGCACTCAGAAAGCCGCACACAACTACAACTCCAGTCCCGATGGGATCTGATGGCCTCGTCTGACCTCCAAGGGCACTGCATGCACAATGTATGCAACCATCTACACTAGCAAAGCACCCAACCACACACAAAATCAACTAATTTTAAAAAGAAATCCTGTCTCAAGTCACGAAACTTTTCTTTAAAAAAAAAAAAAAATGCTTAGGGCAGGGAGATATACCAGTGGGTAAAGGTCCTGCTGTCAAGTCTGACTACCTGAGGCCAATCCCCAAGACTCACGCGGCAGTCGAGAACCACTTCTACAAGTTGTCCCCTGACCTCCACACATCAGCTGTAGCATGCATGCAAATGAACAAGTAGGCATAGCCTGTAAACTAATGAATGTGAATTTTCTAAGCCATGAACGTATTCCTGTTGTACCCAGTAAGTCTTTAGTAAAAGTTCGAAGGCTTTTAAAAATGTTCCCATAGGGTTTATTCTCGGTGATTAGAACATGAACGATTTCACAGAGAACCCACAGCACTTCAAGCTCTCCATCTTGTCCTGGGACAATGTTATCCCCTTCTCGGCTTCACGTATCAGCTCTGCTTCTCCTCTCACTGCTGACAGCCCAGTCAATCCTCCATGCGGTACCATCCCAACAGCAGTCCCTCCCCCAGTGCAGCCAACTGTAAGCTGGACAACTAGAGGATGTTCTGACACCTCCATCTACGCTGTCCTAAGAATCTGTTTCAGTCACCTTAGAAACACGTTGGTTAGCTTACCTTTTCCCTTTAATTTTGGTTTCTCGGACTTCTAGGTTGTTGTCTTCCTCATCTTCTCCCTTTATCTATAACAAGGGGGGGAAAAGAGTAGTGTATTCTTTTTTATGTTTGCAGTTCTAAATTTTAAGCCAACTATTAACCAACTGTTAATAATTGAATGTGAATGCCCCCAAAGGCTCATGCTTAAATTGACTTCTGGGAGGATGTGTGTCGAAGACATGGGTGGAAACTCCAGCCATTCCCAGTGTGCTCTATGCCTCCTGCTTGTGGGTCAAGATGTGCTCTAGCTACTGGCCACCTGCTACCTACCTCTGCCCCACTATCATGGACTCTGTCAGAAACTGTATGCGTCAAGTAAACCTCCCATAAGATGTTTTATCACTGCAGTAGTAAAGAAACTAACATACCAACTTTTTTTTGGTTTTTCGAGACAGGGTTTCTCTGTGTAGCCCTGGCTGTCCTGGAACTCACTTTGTAGACCAGGCTGGCCTCGAACTCAGAAATCCGCCTGCCTCTGCCTCCCGAGTGCTGGGATTAAAGGAGTGCGCCACCACGCCCGGCCTCAACTATCTTATAATATTTCCACTAAGGTAACTTTTCAAAATTTCTTTTTTATCATTGTGGGATGTGTGTGCACGTATGTTCGCCACAGCACGTGTGTGGAGGTAAGAGGACAACTGTCAGGCGTCATTCTCTTCAATCTTGATTTTGAGACAGGATCTCTCCCACTGTTTCTGCCATGATGTACCCAAGCTTACTGGCCTGCAAGCTTCCGGGTGAGTCTTTTGTCTCTGTTTCCCACCTGAAGGTACCAGTGTACTGATACTACAGATGTGGATCACTTCGCCAAGCAAACTCCAATCATCAACAGGTCTGTACTGTAAGTGCTTCTACCCCTGTGGTGCTGGGATGGATCCCAGGGCCCTATCCAGGCCAGGTGAATACCTTTATCAGTGAACCACATCCCAATCCCATCAATTTTTTTTCTCTGAAACATAAGATTTAACTTGAAACACTATCAAAGACTTAACTGGTGCACAAAATAAGTTCTGTAAAACGTCTTATAGACATTTTCCTGAACAATCAAATACACATAAAGACCTCATCTCCACATTCACTTCCTAAATGGTCCAAAAGCTTCTTTCTGATATTCAAATATCTGTAAGCAGAAAACATAAGGAAACAGCACAAGTCCTATATGTAATCAGAGTGGGCGCACTGGCAAAGGCCTTAGGGGAAAGGGCCCTGGTGGCCACTATGGCACACTCCTGTATTATCTATCCTTCACTGCCACCAGCCATGTAACCAGGTTAACTCCAAAGGCTTGCTGAGGCTTCCTGAGGGGCTCTCTGGAGTGACAGACTCTGTGCAGTCTGTGGAAAACATACATGTATTCTACTGACCCTTGGCTAGCCTAACCTAATGCCCACCAAAATGAAACAAAACAAAAAACTATTTCCTAGGACTGAAGCAATAATTCCCAACAGAGAACATAAGACTACAAAGAATAATTGTATGTGTTGTTCTCAGACCTGCACTCAAAGCCTGGTGCAGCTTAGCATGTGCTTTACCAGTGCACCACACCCCAACCCCACAGGAAATTGCTTTCTTTTGAGATAGGGCCCCAAGTAGCACAAGCTAGCCTCAAGCTCCCTTTAGGATGACCTTAAACTATTGATCCTCCTGCCAACTGCTGGAATTGTATTGGCAACTATCACTATATCCCAACTCCAAGTTAAAATATTATCTTTACTGTTTCAGTATCTTAATATTTAGCTATATAATCATCCTCAATGATATCAGACTGAAAATGTTTTAAAATGCCATTACTTTGACTAGACTCTTACTACAAGGACAGCATTCTAGCACCCTCTTGCTCATTCAGAACTCTTTGTGAATGCATCTTACTTGTCCTCATAGAAAAATATTCATGGGCTGGAGAGATGGCTCAGCAGTTAAGAGCACTGACTACTCTTCCAGAGGTCCTGAGTTCAAATCCCAGCAACCACACGGTGGCTCACAACCTATGTAATGAGATCGGGTGCCCTCTTCTGGTGTGTCAGAAGACAGCTACAGTGTATTTATGTATAGTAATAAATCTTTGCGCTGGAGCAAGCAGGAACTGAGCAAGCAGAGTTGACAGCTATAATGTACTTACATATAATAAATAAATAAATCTTAAAATAAAATTCATTACTTAGTAAAAGGTCAGAAAGCTAGGCATGGTGGCACACAGCTATCGTCCCAGTACATGGAACAGCCAAGATGATCAGCAGTCAAGGTCATTTTTAGCTATCAGCATTCTGGAGGCTGGGACAGGAGGATTCTAGGTTCCAAAACAGTCCAGGGACAACATAGCAACACCCTGTCTCAAACAGTGTAAGATGGTTCAAACTACATAATCCTACTGTCCTGCTAGCTCCTTAAAGGTTCCTGTAATCTGTCCACCTCGACTAAGTTTCCAAGGCAATGTGTGCCCTTTCTTATCCTCTTTATCACCCAGTTGCTTCTCACCTAGGTAAGGAGTATAAACTCGTCTTCCTCCAGAGTTAACACAACTGTAAGTCAGTAACATGACTGCAGAGCTGAAACACAAGTCCTAATTTCATGTCAAGGCCAGAAAGCAAGGTAGCAATAATGCAGGAACACCCAAGGGTATGGGACAAGTCAGACCTTCATTTGGGGGAGGGGGGTTAGTAAGCTCCAAAGCCAGATACTTCCACAGTCATGTAAGAATTCCTATGCCTCAAAAGGTTGCTATAGGGTGGAGAATGTTCTTAAAATATCTGCCACAGCCTTTTCTTTTCCTAATTTTTCTCTTCTTTTTAATATACATGGGTATTTTGCTTGCAAGTGGGTCTGGAGTTACCGATGGCTGTGGAATTGAACTTGGATGCTCTGAGCCATGTGAAGGGACCCAACTTGTATGCAATTCCCACCAGGACAGCAGCAGGGTGGTAAGCATCTGCTGTGATCTGATTATACCACGACTTCATTAAGTCATGACTGGTTTTCACAAAACAGGACTGAGCATCCAATGAAGTCATGAATGCCTTTCCAGAAGTATTTGAGGAAAGCCGTGCTGAGCATGAACAAGGCTTCAATGTAAAGGGGACAGGAGTCACTTCAGTGTCTTTATAAGTCCAGCTTTATAGCTCCATACAGTTAAAAAGAATGTGGTGTGCTTCGTCTCCTAGTAAATTGGGTAACCACTTAATGAATATAGTTAATGAGAACAGTAATAAAAATAACCTGTGTGGATATTTCCTCTATTCCCAAAGCCAGCGATTTCTTTCCTTGAAAGGTATAAAAGTGTGTTCAATGAATACAGAAGGCTAAATGCTGAGGTGTTCCAATGAGAGGCGGTGGGGAGGAAGAGACCTGGGCTTCACCTTTCTGTACAGCATAAGGGGCTGAGTCTTCAAACTAACTTCAATTAGTCTGAACATTAAGAAAGCGTTAAGCAGCAGCTTTCAGAGGAGTGTTACATTAACCGGGTGCGAGGAATGACAAACTTTAATACCAGAAACCTGCTGTGTTTCTGAACGCTGCTGTCTGGAGAGAACAGACTACACCAGTCAATTGCATTCAGGAAATAAATTGTCTTAACTCACTGATAGTCCTCCACCAGACGAGCAAGTCCAGGGGACAGAAATCAAGCTGGGTACCCGAAGTACCGCACCGGGCCACAGCCAAGATCCTCCTGGGGTGCGGAAGGAGGTCGCCAGGGGACCAAGGGGTCGCCTTGGGCTCCAGAGCAGCCACGTGGGCGGTGCCCCACGCTCGGAAGCTTGTGCTGACGTGTCCGAGAGGACACGCAGACAAGAGAGACGGCGGACCCCAACCTTTCCGCTGTCCCCCTCCAACACCTGCCTTTCAGACAATCAGACGCCTGGAGAATCCCTAACGCCCTCAACCTCCCCGCCCCTCCCCAGGGATCCCCGATCGCCTCAGGCATCCCGCGTGAGGTTCGCCGGCTCCTCCCTCCGCTCACCTGCACGCCTAGGTGCGCAAGCCGCGACTCCAGTTCTGGCTCCAGGGCCAGAACGAAAGAGCTGGCTCGTGATGTGGAGCCGCCGCCCGGGTGTACCAGGACCACCTCAGCCGTCACCTTGGCTAGGTGGCTGCTCAGGTCCACCGTGCGCTTCACTTCCTCGTTGACCAGCGGCGGAGCCTCCGAGGAGGCGCTGCCGGGCGTCGGGGCTAAGGCCCCGAGACATAGCAGCAGCAGCAACTGCAAGGCGACCGGCGACTCCATGACCGCGAGCTGAGCGCCACCGCCACGCGCCCCGCCCCCCCGCCACGGCGCAACCGCTGATTGGCCAACAGCACCACAAGATGGCGGGGCCGGGTCAGAAAGGACCCCGTCTCCAGGGCAACCGGGCGATCGTGGGGCGCCTGATTGAAAATCTTAAAGTGCAGGCGTACTTCTTGGGGCGCTTAATAGCCATACTCACCCCTGATTTCCTTATCTCCTGTCTGTTTCCTTCATGCCTATGCAAAATAACTCTGGCCTCTCAGCTCAAAAACAGTATACTATAGCTTAGTCTAAGGAACTAACTTTGCCTTCTCTATAGTGATACGAATGCTAAGTGGGCAAAAGTTTAAAGGAAAACGGAAAATTTCCAGAAACTCAAGTCTCTCCTCTAATATTTAGTTCAACCATTAATGTGAGTGATGGCAGAAACCTTAAGCAACTAACCAAGGTTGATGATATTAATCTCAGGTACCTGTTGACATTTATCACAGTTGTAGGAGTCCAAGGCCAAGTCACTGGCAGGACTAGCTGTCTGGTGAGGGCTGCTATTTACTACCAAGGTGGCACTTTGACATTGCATGCCTTCTAAGGAAGGCATTGCATATCGTCATATGACAGAAAGGCAGGAAAGGGTCTCTCTGCGGCAAGCCCTTTTACAAAGGCATCTTGCAGATGGATTCCTCTAGTGCCATCTCCCAAAGTCACACTGAAGAATTAATGACCAAAAACAATGAACCTCAAATGAGCAGAGAAACTGTAGTCAGTGTACTGATAACACCTGACAAGAAAGCCAGCTTAGCGACAAGAACATCCAATGGCATTTTTGGGCCTTGAAACCATTTAATATATATATAATCTCCAAGCCCCCTGCACAATGGTGGTGTACAGTCTCCACTCCCCAAATGAGAATGTTGCCCCTTTCTTTGCTCTGACTGAAGGACAACAAGGCTTTGAGAGATCTGTTTCCTCTTTCATTTCATGTTGCCTCTATTGATTCTGATCTAATGAACGCATCCCAATATTGTTGCTTGCAGGATGTAATTCAAAGGTAAGTTTTTGGAGGAGATGGAAATATTCAAACATTGATACCTGCCAATGAGAAGAGAGAATGGAGGGCAGCACATGCTCCTCCCTACAAAGCAGAAGTCAGGAAATTAGCACCTGCAGGCCAACAATCTATCTGTGTCTATAAAGTTTTATTGGAACATAGCTATGTTCATTTGCCCGTAGCTTATGATTGCTTTCACAGTACAACAGTAACAGTAGTGTAGTTGCAAACCAGACTATATGGCCCACAAGACAAAACTACTTACTGTTTGCACACGAGTACAAACATTATGTATGGAGAGACGGCTCAGTGGTTAGGAGGATTTGCTGCTCTCTCAAAGGACTTGAATTCTTCCAGTTCCCAGGCTCACAACAGACATCTCACAACTGCCTGTCAGGCAAGGATCTGATGCCCTCTAACCTCCACAAATATCCATACACAGATGTTCTTCTTTCTGTTCCTCTCTGTCTCTGTCTTTATCTGTCTCTCTGTTTATCTGTCTCTATCTCTTTCTCTGTCACATACACACACATAAATATAAATTTAAAAATAAATCTTTTTTTTAATGCTATCTGGTTGTAGTAGTGGTACATGCCTGTAATGCTTCAGAATTTAGGAGGCTAAGGACAGAATAAAGCAAATCTAGGGCCAGCATAGAATACTTTGCCTTAATGTAACAACAACAATAGAAAGTCTGACCATGCTATTAACATATTCACCAGGGCAAAGCTCTGCAGAGGATAGCAGGGGCAATATAGTAGCCATTTAAAATAACACTCCAACATCAGAGACAATTTTTCTTCAACTCTTCCAAAATTAAAAATTATAGACTTAGGTGACTGGAAAGGAGGCTTAGCAGGTAAGTCCTCTCTTGGATACTCTAGTAGAGGACCAGGGTTCAATTCCCAGGACCTGCATGGCTTCTCACAACACTAAGTCCAGTTCCAGTGGATCTAAAACTGCCTTCTGTACTCCACTCACACTTCAAGGATGTGGTGCATGGACACTTATGCAGGCAGAACACTCAGACACAAAAAATAAATCGATGTTTAAAAATAACAAAGTCATTATTGAGAGTGTTAAGAGGGTAACTAGGGAGTTAGCTCAGTCAGTAAAATTCTTGCCACTTAAGCACGAAAATCTGAGTTTGATCCCCAGAACTCATGAAAAAAAAAAAAAAGCCAAGGACAGTGATGCAGCCTTGCAATCCCAGAACTGGGGAGGCAGATACGGGAAGTTTGCTCTCCAGCCTAGCCTGCTTGGAGAACTTCAGGCCAGTGAGAGATCCTGTCTTGAAAACAATGTAGACAGCTCCTGAGGAATAACACCTAAAATTGTTCTCTGTTTTCTATCTGCACACATATATACACACATGCACAAAGGGAAGTGTGAAGAAAGATTGAGAACAGCGCTTGCCTAGCATGCTGAAGGAGTTAGGGGCGTTGCTCCGTACTAAAGCATGTGCTTCACATACATAAGACCTAGGGTTCGAGCCTCAGAGCATACTCATATAAACACCACTGTGGAAAGCAAGTCCCAGAGTGGAAGAAAAGAACAGAACACATCAAACAGAAGGCTTACACCCAAAACACTAGAAAAATACAGAATAATAAAGTAATAGACTACACAGTAGAAAAACAACCAGAAAAATCTGAATAGGCATGCCTAAAAAAATACGCAAGAAATAGCTCAGTGAGATAACATTTGTCTCATATATACAAGGCCTGAATTCCATCCCAACATGGATGTAAATAAATAAATAAATAAATAAGGCCAGTGTAGCTTATATGATAAATTTAGAAGTTGATCTGACTCCCGGATTTCATAGGTTTCAGTCCACGATTGGTTTCTAATCCTTTTGCTTTGGCTTTGTGACAACCCATTATGATACAGCAGAACTGATCATGTTTTATAGCCAGGAAAGAAGAGAGAAGAGGAGGGTCTGGGGCTCCAGAATCGCCTTTGAAGGTATCTTCTCCATGGCTTTAAGAATGCCCAGCTATCACAGTTCCACCACCTACCGACAGCACCAAGATGGAGTTTGTGTGCTGGTTAGTTTGTCAATTTGACACGAACTAAAGTTACCTGGGAAAAGGGAGCCTCCGTTGATGAATCATTCTCATCAGATTGGTCTGTTGGCATGTATGTTGGGTAGTTTCTCATTACTAGGCATGACTTCCCTCCTGTTGGTTGAGCCAGTTAAGCAGTTGTTGGTTACTGCCTAGATAGAAGTACCACGATTGCACCATGAGGAATATTGTGCCATGCTTTGGTTGGGGGATAGAGGACGGCGGGTAAATGAAGTCACAAGTGAATTTGTGCAGTCAACCTGGGCATGAACATGTTAAGGACCCCATAGCCTCAGATCCAGACAGATGGTAAAGCCTCCCTCAGGCACCCGAGTGCTAGTGTTACCATTGTGTGCAGAAAATGTCCATGATAGCCTTCTCCCCCTGGATACATATAGCCTGAAGATTGCTCCCCTACAGAGACTGTTTCTACCAAGATCAGCCTAACCTATCTCCTTGATCTAGCTGTGTACCATAAACCCTGCTTCTGCTTTCTTGATTATCTATATATAATAGCCCTGCCTCCTAATTCAGCTGTATTTAAAAGCCCCACCTCTCCGTTCAACTCTATATAATAAGTGCGCTGAACTTCCATGATGCTGTCGTTTCTTCAACAGAAATCCCCACCTGCTTTCCTGTGTGTCCATGTGTCTGTCCAACAATTTATATTTTCTTCATTCCCTCACTGCCCTAGTCAAGCCCATCCCTAGAATCACATTGGATGGGACACATGCTGGCCACTGTTATGGTTCCTAGACATCACAGCTGATAGGGGCTATTGATTGTTTCCCTCCGTTGGAAGCTTGCATAGCAAATTCTAATAGTATGAAAGCTAGTTAGTCCCCAGAGAATATTTTCATATTAATGATTGTCAATGGAGAGCCCAGCTCACTATGAGCAGGGCCACCCCTGAGAAGGTGGTCCTGGGCTATATAAGAGAGCAAGCTGAGCAAGCTATGGAGAGTGAGCCAATGAACAACATTCCTCAATGGCCTCTGCTTCAGTTCCTGCCTCCAGGTTCATGCCTTGAGCTCCTGCCGTTACTTCCCTCAGTGATGGACTGTGATGTGGACATATAAGCCAAAAAACCCTTTTCCAACAGAAAGCAAATTGCAACACTTTTATGTCTTTACTCATTTTCACTTTGTGTTGCATGTGCATCTATGTTTACAATAGGGTTTCCTCTGTATTCCAGGCTAGCCTAGAACTCACTGTACAGCCCAGACTAATCTTGAATTCATAGTAATTCTCCCACCTCCGAGCATCGGTACCTGTACCAACTTGCCTGTCTTTGGGAGTATTCTGAGTTTCCTTATCCCTATTTCTCTGTCTCTCTAAACCCCTGGTTGCAAAACAAGACAAAAGCAACCATGCTGGAAAGTAACCTGGAATCCTCTGGAGGGTAGAGAGTGAAGTGTCAGCTCCTCTGATGCGCCATCTCTGTCGATGTTTAACACACCACCTGTTCCAGGGGAAGTCCCACTGAGAAGGCTTGCCTTGGGCTTTACCCCAGAAGCATTCGGGGAATACTATGGTAGGGACTTTTAAGTACCACAGTGTCCTGAGGTGGTAACAATTGTTGGGGCAAATAATAAGCTGATGAAAACATCTTAAAAGGGAGATGAAGGAATTCGGGGGATCCAAAGCCTGCACATATGTAGAACAGGTCAGAAGCACAGGAAATACACAAAGGACTGTAAGATCTGACCTTTGGCCAGCCTTTTGGTTCTGTGCACATTGGAAGGGAAGGATGAGATACAGCTGTAAACTGAAGAATTTACGCATGCCTTGTTCAGCAAGGGCTTGGTGATGATTGAGTTTATCATCATCCGCTCTTACACAGCAAGAGACAAGATCAGCCACTCTCAGTGTAAGGTCTCCACACGAGCTGTAAACATCTGGGAGCAGGAAGCAGCCACCCACACTTCTGTACACTCTGTCAATACTTGCACACAAAACAGAGAAAAGCTTTGCCGGTTTGCAACCGTCTGAAGCATTGGTATTTGTTACCAGTGTACATCAGGTCGTCATTCACTCCCTACACATCCATTCAAGGTTTCCTCCACTCAGCGCACAATTGATCATTAAAGGTAAATAAGTTTTCACATGTGCACAGAACAAAGTTGAGAAATTTAATGATTCTCCATGTTTAAAGAAGTCTCTCTCCAATAGCCGTTGGCCATTCAGCTAGCTGTTCAAACTGTTCACAAATAAAAAATAAAACAGGGGGCTAGGTGTGGTGGTGTACATGTTTAATTTTTAGCATTTTGTGGGCAGAGGCAGGTGGATCTTTCTGGGTTCAATGCTGGGCTGGTCTACAGAGTGAATTGGAAGACAGACAGTGCTATGCAGATACCCTGTCTCAAAAAGAAGCGGGAGGAGGTGGTGATGAAAGAGGAGGAGGAAGAAGAGGAGGACGAGGAAGAGAGGGAGGATAAAAAGAAAAAACTTTTAACCTTGCAGAGAAATTAGGCAGATAGAAATATCGACAGTGGTGACTGGAGCCTGGGGAGATGGTTCAGCAGGTAAGAGCAGTGGCTGCTCTTGCAGAAGTCCCAGCACCCTCACGATGACTCACAAACATTAGCAATTCCAGTTCCAGTGGATCTGACATCCTCTTCTGACCTCTGCATCAGGCATGCATGTGATACATAGACATGCATACAGGCAAAACATCTATACACATGCTGTATATATATTTATATAGTTTTAAGTGTAATTTATTCAAGTGTGGTGGCAAATGTCTGTAATCAAAAGCACTTAAGGAGATATAGGCAGTACAGGCAAGAACAGGTGCTGAAATCCAGCCTGAGTGCACAACATCCTGTCTTGCAAACAAAAGAGGTATTGTTTCAGTATGTTGTACTAGGTCAAGTGGATAACCATATGGTTGTTTTTCTTCTTCTTTTCTTTTCTTTCTCTCTTTCTTTCTCTTTCTTTCTCTCTCTCTCTCTCTCTCTCTCTCTCTCTCTTCTTCTTCTTCTTTTTCTTCTTCTTCTTCTTCTTCTTCTTCTTCTTCTTCTTCTTCTTCTTCTTCTTTCTCCTTCTTCTCCTTCTCCTTTTCCTCCTCCTCCTCTTCCTTTTCCTCCTTCTCTTCCTCTTCCTCTTGTTTGTTTGTTTGTTTGTTGAGACAAAGTTTCTCTGTGTAGTCCTACACTGGCTGTCCTAGAACTCACTCTGTAAAACAGGCTGGTCTCAAACTCAAAGAGATCTACCTACCTCTGCCTACTGAGTACTGAGATTAAAGGCATGTGGCAACACTGCTTGGCTCTTTTATAATTCTTATTTTGCTTTTTAAATTTTTTTCTTTTGGGGGGGACATTTACATATCTGTTGGTTTGAACTTTATTATACAACTTGAGAGATAATGCCTTTGCCTCTCCACAAACTTTTAAATTGTTATTAGGCTGGAAAGATGACTCAGTGGTAAGAGCACTGGCTGCTCTTTCAGAGGGCCAGGGGTTCAATTCCCAGCATCCACATGTCAGCTCACAACTGTCTGTAACTCCAGTTTTAGGGGATCTGACAGCAGGGACCCTCACACCAATGCACATAAAATAAATAATTAAATTGTTATCACCCAAAGATTCCTGGCAACCCTTATTATGATCTCAATGTTTGTTTATTTTTGGTTAAGTTTTCTCTCTGTGTCGATCTGTCGGTCTCTCTCTGTCTCTGTCTGTCTCTATCTCTGTCTCTCTCTGTATACATTTGTTTGCATGAATGCAGGCAAGCACGTGTGTATGTGTCAGAGCACAATACCAGGCATTGGTCCTCACCTTCCTCCTGGTCTGAGTCAGGGTCTTTGTTGGTTTCTGTTGCATATGCCAGACTAGCTGGGCCTCAGGTTTCTAGGGGTTCTTCTGTCTTTACCTCCACTTCCCTGTAGGCACACTGTGATACAAAGTCTTGCCCAGCTTTTATGTGGGTTCTGGAAATTCAAACTCAGGTCCTCATGTTTATGTGGCAAGTGTTTTAACCCCTGACTCATCCTTCCAGCACTCCATAAGTCTTTTTGTTTGTGTGTTCTGGACAGCATCTCACTGTTTAGCCCTGACTGACCTAGAACCATGCATCACACCTGGCCATATAAACTGACAATGTAGTTTGTTTGTTCGTTTTTAAATATGAGGGAGAGAGCAGGCAAAGGAATCTGGAAGATTCCAGAGCAGAGAGGCAGAGAGAGAAAGTAGGAAACTAAAGATGGTCAGAAGACTGACCTGGTCATGAGAATAGTAAGAGCAGAGATCGTGTAGGGAGAAACAAAAATGGGAGACGGAGAGATAGGGAAAATGGGACAAAGAACAAAGCATAGCCGAAATAGCAGGGTTATAAGGAGAGAGTGGCTTGAAAGGAGGAAAACCTGAGAGTAGGGAAACTCTAGGGTGGGGAGGAGGTGAGAAGGGCAAGGGTGCTAGCATGGCCTCTGAAATGTCTGACAGGTACTGTATGGTGACGAGGGAGGCTGGTGGCCAGCCTGAGCTCTGCTATGCTAATAGAAACCACAGATAACTGTTTTTCTTTTCTGCCTTTCAGAATTTAGGGAAATAGAGTTTTCTTTGGACCTGGCAGACTTGTGCTTTTTGTTTGTTTGTTTTGTTTTTGTCACAACAGGGTGGCACTATGTAGCTCTAGCCATTAGCATTCGATCTAAGCTCCATCCCACAGTTACCTGGCAACAGCCAGGTATGCTCCTCCCCATAGTTACCCGGCAACAGCCAGGTATAGACCCAGTATAAAAGGGGCTGCTGGCCCACTCCTATTTCTTTTCCTCTTTCCTTCTTGCTCCCTGTTGCCCCCTTCTCTCTCTCTCTCTCTCTCTCTCTCTCTCTCTCTCTCTCAATCTCTCTCTTCCCCCCCCCCTTTCTCTGCCTCTAACTACCCTCTTAACTCCTTTCCCCATGCACTGAATAAACTCTAT
Organism: Mus caroli; assembly: GCF_978045245.1. Lineage (NCBI taxonomy): Eukaryota > Metazoa > Chordata > Mammalia > Rodentia > Muridae > Mus > Mus caroli. The sequence goes on from NW_028227262.1 coordinate 61,241,347, forward strand.
TCTATACAATACCATCATGCGGCTGGTCCCTCCAGGGAAAGGGATGCCTTGGCATGGGCCCCCTGAGACACCCCCTTCCCCCATACCTGACTATACCCCCATAGAACATATCTCCCCTCTCTTTATCTTTTTATAAACACATCCACTATCTGTGGAACTCACTATGTAGGCCAGACTGGCCTCAAACTCACAGATGTCTGCCTGCATCTGTCCCCTGAGAGATAGGATTAAAGGGGTGCGCCACTACACCCAGTATTGTGTGGATTTTAAAAGATAATATAATCAGAAACATTCTAAGTTTTCTTCCCTGAAACTCACAGGCACCCCCACAGAATCTTCTTTTACACTTATGGAGATAATTAGTTTGGACTTTTTCATCAACCTTGTTGTTGTTGTTAGATTTCTTCACTAAGCACCTTCATTGTCCTGGTAACTTCCTAATTTCTGGGTGCACACGGTGTTCTTATACTTCTACACCTTTCTTGGCAACTCAAATACATTGTCCAAAATGTTTCCTCTAGGACTCCAGTCTTTTCCAGTCTCAAAACACCTAACATCGATTCAGACTCTTGCTTCTGATCCTTCAGGATTTCTACATTTTTCTCCTTCTTCCTCTACTATATTAAGCTAGGAGATCTTATATCTTATTTTGGTCCCCTAGACGGAAATAAAAACATTTTGAATCATAACTGACATAGTGCCTCCCTCTTTGCAATCCCAGCACATAAGAGGCTTAAACAGAAGGATAACTATGAGTTGAAGGCCACACTGGGCTCCAGTGAGTTCCATAGTCCATAAGCAATCTGTAGAGATTCTATTTCAAAACCAAAAACCAATAACAAACACTTCTTCTGACCTTTGTGGGCCCCTAAGCACACTACATGGTGCACACATATACATGGAGATAAAACAGTCCTAAACATAAAATAAATACGTTTTATTTTTTTTTTTTAAATCTGGCACTGTAACTAAAAGATCATTAACTCTCACAATGATGAATGCAAAGGCCTCCAATTCTGTCTCGACCAGGAGTTAGCTAAGCCCGTGAGGAGGAAGTGATTCGGTTTCTTCCCCGGAAAACTTTAGCAATGTTCTCAACTCCTGGCCTCCATCTCCAACTCGTCCGGCCTCGCCCCTCCGGGCTCCGCCCCTCTAGGCTGTGCGCTGAGTAAACTCAGCCTGGTTAGAACTCCAGGCTCTCTCCTGCTTGTTGATGTCAATGGTGCTGGCCGACCCGGAAGCAGAATTCCCAAGTCAAAGACCTCGCATCGGATAAAGCAGCGCTGCCGCTAGGGGGTGTGGAAACCGCGGTGACGTCGTGCGACTTCTCTTAAACTAGCCTGCGCCTCCGGAAATGAAGGCTTGTAGCACTCGCTCTCGCCGCTTCCTTCCTGTTGTTCTTGTGTGGACAGGCATCCTTGCTTAGAAGCAATCGCTGAGATTTCACCTACAGGACCACCACTGCGGAGTTCCTGTAGTTGCGGGAGGCAACCCAGAGGAGAAGCCGGCGAAGCAGCGGGTGCCCATGGCTAAGGGAACGAAGCCTGGTCTCCTAGCCATTGTGCTTGGGTGCCAGGAGCGCGAAGGCGAAGGTGCCATTCCATGTGGTGTAATGACAGTGTTTCCTTGCTAGTGTTCTTGAGAGGTTTCCAAGACACAAAACTTGACTGCAGACAGTTTCCCGTTTCCAGTTTACAGCAACAATTCCCTTTTTTTTTTTTTTTTTTTTTTTGGTTTTCGGGACAGGGTTTTTCTGGGTAGCCCTAGCTGTCCTGGAACTCACTCTGTACACCAGGCTGGCCTTGAACTCTCGAAATCCGCCTGCCTCTGCCTCCCAAGTGCTGGGATTAAAGGTGTGCGCCACCACGCCCGGCTCAGCAACAATTCTTAACCCAGTAGAGTGAAACCCTTTCCGCGAGAATCTCTAATCCCTAACAGTGCAGAACAATGATTTGTGGAGCTGAGGCAGTTTAGAAAGCCAGGGAAAATTAAGACGCCATGGGAGAGAAAGGGGAGAATATTGTGATACAACAGAATTCTCGGCAAACATTGCCTTCACAGACTATTTTTATTAAATAGGAATATGTCAAAGAATGTAACAATAGCTGAGTTTGTGGCGCTCAGTGAGTTTGAAACTAGCCTGAGCTTTGGAGGGTGGTCTTGCCTCCATCCAAAAGGAAGAACGCAAGGTCTTAGACTGTTTGGCCTTAAAGCATGATTCTTTGACATTTTGCTTTAACTTTTTGAGAGGTTACATGTAGCATGGGCTCGTCCCAATTCTATATAGCTAATGATGCTCTTGACTTTCTAATCTACCTCTTCCTCCGAGAGCTGGGAATCAGGTGCCCTGCCACACCTAACTTTATTTGGTTTTATTTTTTGAGGCAGGGTCTCATACTAGCCAGTGCTAGGATTATAGGTATGATCACCACACCTGGATACACCTTTGAGTTTCACTTTTAAGGATCCTAAGCTGTAACTTGTAACTTTCCGAAGATCTTAAAAGATTACTAGCCTTATATACCAGTCAAAACGTAGTTTCACGTCACTTGTAACCACTATAGTAATGATGGACGTGGCATGTCAACCTGTGCTTTTGTCCTGTCAGCCTATGATCCTGTCCAACCTACCTCAGAAAACACACTGTGATCACACTTAAAAAAAAAAAAAAAAAAAAGAAGAGAGAACAAAGTTCTTCAGAACACTTTGGATAGCGCACCTTCAAAAGTCGCCCCAATCATATATATGACAATATTAAGACACTTAAATGTAGTCGTGAGTTGAGAAACCCATACCTACACTTGAATATTTAATGTGTACTGTACTCCTAAGAATCTTTCTCTTTAAATATCTAAGTTTAAATGTATGCTTAAAAGGCCTTTTTTTTTTTTTTTTTTTTCAGGACATGGTCTCACTATGTATCTTCGGTTGGCCTGGAACTCACCATGTAGACCAGGTTGGCCTCAAGCTCACATAGATCCACCTGCCTCTGCCTACTGCCACTATGCCCAATCGAACGAAACATTCTCATTATAAACTCGTACCAAATCTTCCTGGACTTCTCTCTGCAGCAGATCAAGAATCCCAGCTTTGGGGGAGGCTAGCAATGTGGATTCCTGTAATGGACAAAGTCCTCCACTCCATAAACCAGGAGTGAGGGTGCGCACGCGTGATCCCAGCACCGAGGAGGGTCAGGAGTTCAAGGTCATTATCAGCAGAGTAGCAAATTCAAGCCAACCTGGGCTACAAGAGATTCTAACTCAAAAACAAAATTTTATCTTTGGGTCTGGAGATGTAGTTCAGATGGTGGCATGATTGCCTAACATCTACAAAACCCTGAGTTTTATCCCCAGTGACACATAAGCCAGACAGAGTGGAATAAACTTGTAATCCCAGCACTTGAGACTGGAGGCAAGTAGCAAGTTTGGGATCAACCTGGAGCACACGAGACAATTTATAAAAAGAAAAAAAGCGGGGGGGGCTGGTGAGATGGCTCAGCAGGTAAGAGCACCCAACTGCTCTTCCAAAGGTCCTGAGTTCAAATCCCAGCAACCACATGGTGGCTCACAACCATCTGTAACGAGATCTGACTCTCTCTTCTGGTGTGTTTGAAGACAGCTACAGTGTACTTACATATAATAAATAAATAAATCTTTTAAAAAAAAAAAGAAAAAAAGAAAAGAAAATCCTGGCCAGGCATTGGGGCTCACAACTTTCAGCCCAGTACTCTGGAGCCAGAGGCAGGTCTATCTCTGTAAGGCCTGTCTGGTCAACATGGTAAGTTCCAGGCCAACCTAGATTGCACAGTGAGACCCTGACTCCAAAAACAAAACTAAAAGCAAAACAAACAACAAAAATCCTTGCTTACATGAGTCTCTGGAAAGAATTTAAGTCTTGGTTTTTAATAGAATTGAGGTGTATCTCCCCGCTCTTCTCTGGTGTTGACAGAGCCAACTCCAAAGTGTATGAGATGTAAGCACGGAAAAATGTATATAAAGAGGCCACTGCTTTTAGACAAAGACTTCCACTCAGGTGAGGATATATGAGCTTGTATAGCATTGACTAGCTCATCAAGAAATAACCGGCTGGCAACTGACCAACAAAAGGATAGTTGAAGGGACGGTAGGAAATATTTTCACCTACGATCAAATCTTTTGAGTTTCATAGATTATGATTTCTTTTTCTTTTCCTTTTCCTTTTCCTCTTTCTTTTCTTTTTTTCTTTTTTTTTTTTTTTTTTAGACAGGGTTTCTCTGTGTAGCCCTGGCTGTCCTGGAACTCACTTAATAGACCAGGCTGGCCTCAAACTCAGAAATCTGCCTGCCTCTGCCTCCTAAGCGCTGGGATTAAAGGTGTGCGCCACCACGCCCGGCTAGATTATGATTTCTAAGCATCTATTTTTCACACACACACACACACACACACACACACACACACACACACACACACCTAAATGCACACACCCATGAATGGAGGCGAGTGGACTGCTTGTGGGAGTTGGTTCTCCCACATGGAGATCTAACTCAAGTCCTCAGACACTTTTATCCACTGAGCCAGGTCAATAAATTGTATGGGGGTATGATATTACAACTGGCAGATGGTGCATGGCAGAAATTACCATGAACTTTCACCTGGAACTGAAGGACATTCCCGTTTGTTTGTTTGCTTTTGTTTTTGTTTTGTTTTGTTTTGTTTTGAAACAGGGTTCCTCTGTACAGAGCTGACTATCCTGGAACTCACTCTGTAGACCAGGCTGGCCTTGAACTCAGAAATCTCTCTGCCTCTGCCTCTGCCTCTGCTGGAATTAAAGGCGTGCACCACCACTGCCCGGTGACATTCCAGTTCTTTTGTTTTGTTTTTTTATTATATGTAAGTACACTGTAGCTGTCTTCAGACACTTCAGAAGAGGGAGTCAGATCTTGTTACAGATGGTTGTGAGCCACCATGTGGGTGCTGGGATTTGAACTCTGGACCTTCGGAAGAGCAGTCGGGTGCTCTTACCCACTGAGCCATCTCACCAGCCCCTTGTTTTGTTTTTTGAGACAGGGTTTCTCTGTATAGCCCTGGCTATCCTGGAACTCACTTTGTAGACCAGGCTGGCCTTGAACTCAGAAATCTGCCTGCCTCTGCCTCCGGAGTGCTGGGATTAAAGGAGTGCGCCACCACACCAGGCGACATTCCAGTTCTTAACACTGGGTCCTTTGGCCTCTGCCTGGGTCTTGTCTTTTTGTGAGTTGCTGGTTACCTTACATTTCAGGGTCACAGATCTAATAAACATCCTGTGAGGTGAGTGGACATTGCCCCCTGAGCCAGCAGTTCCCTTCACAGCAAAAGCAAACTTCCCTCAGCACCAGGCTGGCTGTAGGCACACATTCTGCCCCCTCCCCCAGGAACAGCAACTTCACTTCATGGACAGTGAAAGACTCTGGCCTTTGTTCCTCAGTAGCCCCTAGAAACAGGCACCCTGAAGGCAAGGCTGCTTTTCCTGTTCCACGCCCTTTCCTGCCTGAGCTCTTTCAGATGAGTAGCAAAATCCAATCCGTTAGGATCCCCGAGTCCAGCTTTTCTTCTGGGGCTCTAGACACAGAGCCAACACATCTGAAAAGGTATCTGTTATTAAAGATACAGTTTGTGAGGATAAAACTTTCGACGTTAGTAGGTGGTACTTGCTGCCAGGAATACAACTCCAAGCGGCGGCCCTGAGCGAGCCCTCTTGGAAGTTCCGTGTGGCTATCCGGGGAGATGGAGAGTGAGCAGGGGCATGAAACTGATCTTCTGTCATCACATCTGTGTGACTTTCTGCTGAACCCACTGCAGTGGCTTTTTCAGTTGATATGTGCTCTGGGATTAATATTACAGAAAGCTGGTAGCATTAAGTTTGAGTCAGAGCCCAGTGCAGACTTAAAATCATTTGTAAAGTTGTATTCAGGGCTTAAAAAAATAAAGTAGCACTGGGCGTGCATTTAGTCCTAGCATTCAGGAGACAGAGGCAAGCGGGTCTCTGTGAGTTCTAGGCCAGCTCGGTGAACAGAATGAGTTCCCTGTCTCCCAAAACCAATAAACAACCCAACAAATAAATAAATAAATAAATAAATAAACAGCAATCAGACTGAGAGCTCATGCTTATTTTTTTTTCAGTACTTGTAGACTGAGGCAGGAGAATTGTGAGCTTGAGGTCAGCCTGGGCTGCAGTGTAATTCATGTCAGAGAGAGAGAGAGAGAGAGAGAGAGAGAGAGAGAGAGAGAGAGAGAGAGAGAGAGAGAGTTGATCCTGTATGTCACATTTACTGTGAAAGAGGAATCAGTCCTATGTCCTAAAGGACTCAACCCTCTGACCACATTGCCCATGTGTGGAGCCCTTGACAAGTTGGGCATCCTTTTAAAGCAGGCTGTCTGTAATGTAGGGGAAGCTGGTCTTCAACTCCTAACCCTCTTACCTCCACCTACCCAAATGCTAGGGTTTCTGGCTTGCAGCAACTCAGAAAAGAGTGCTTCCTGGAACACTCTCGAGTTGGGTAATTCCACTTGAGGATCTTGGAAGTGTTAATATGACAGTATGCTGATTCCTCATCCACAGACATGTGACAGGTCATGTTGTTCAAGCCACCACAGAGCCTCAGCTGTCAGAGCTCCACCATGACCCTGAGGCAAGCTAAACCCCTCCTTCCACAAAGAAATAAAAAATGTTATCAGCCAACTTACCTTCACCAAATGCCAGCTATGTGCTGCCCAAGAGCTAAACTTCACTTTGTAGCTCAAGACAGTGCAGTTGAGCCTTTGAGTTTCTTGTGGGCTTTAGAAACATGTTAGCTCTGTAGGCATCTTAGAGGCCATGTGGGACACTGGGAAGAATTTAGCATTATTCTATGTATCCTTTAATAAGCTAGTCAACCTTTTTGGGCTTCAGCCCCATCCTAAGGTAGAAACTGCAAACTTCTTTCAAGGGTAACTGTGAAAATTATTAGGATTTATATAAAGTCAGGCAGGGGGATTCACATCTGTAATCCCAGCCCTGGGGGCATTGAGTCAGGAAGAGTTCAAGTCTGAAGCCAGCCAGCATACTGAGATGAAGCCAGCTAGGGTTACATACTGAGATGATGGCTCAAACAAAACAACAGAACACAAACCAAAACCCCTCAGGAGTCACCGCAGCACCACCTAAGTTCACAGTCCATTGAGTTCCCACGTTTCTGCAGCTCATCTTCATCCTTTTCTCTTTCTTCCTTCCTTCCTTCCTTCCTTCCTTCCTTCCTTCCTTCCTTCCTTTCATTCATTTATTCATTTATTTATAGGCAGGGTTTCTCTGTGGAGACCTGGCTGTCCTGAAACTCGCTCTATAGACCAGGCTGGCCTGGAACAACTCTGAGCTCTTGCTCTTGCTGTCCCTGCAGTATTGAGAATGCCATCACGCGACACCTCACCTGGCTCTCGTCGTCAACACTTCAATGTGAATCAGTCTTGGATACATTTTAAAATATATTTAATTATTGCAAAATACACACATAACATGAAACTTAGCATCTCGCCCTTTTTAAGTGTGAAGACCAATAAAGTACCCTCCGAGTATTTCATAAGCCGCCATCAGGACTCTCTTCATCTTGTTCATCTTGCATAACTGAACTGAAAGTCTGCCACAAAGCAGCAGTTCCTCATTTTGCTTCAACACCAAGCTCTGGCAATCAACACACTCCTCCTGTCTCTCTACTGTTCTATGTAGCTCATTTTAGTGGGACCATGCAGTATTTGTGCAAGGGGAGGAGGTGTGTCTGGCTTATCTAATTCATCCCAGGAATTTCAACATTTTAAGTATGTTTTCAGGACACAGCAGAACCCCATTACTCTTTATTGCTGAATAATCAATTGTATTTATATGGCACATTTATCCATTTACCTGTAAATGAACTTTGGGGCTACTTCCACTACTCAGCTATTAGCATTAAAGTTGCTATAAATATGGATTGCATATATATATATATACTTAATATAAGCAAATGTTTGAAAGGACCAGAGACAGTAGATTACATTTTATATTTGACCAGATAATCCTGTTACTATAAAAAGCTGCTATGTTCCTGGTGGTGGTAGCACATGCCTTTAATTCCAGTACTTGGGAGGCAAGGGAAGGAAGATCTCTGTGAGTTCAAGTCTAGCCTTGTCTAGTGAGTTCCAGAACAGCCACACATAGAAACTCAGTTTAAAAACAAAAACAAAAACAAAACAAACGGGCTGGTGAGATGGCTCAGTGAGTAAGAGCACTGACTGCTCTTCCAAAGGTCCTGAGTTCAAATCCCAGTAACCACATGGTGGCTCACAACCATTCATAATGAGATCTGACACCCTCTTCTGGTGTGTCTAAAGACAGCCACAGTGTACTTACATATAATAATAAATAAATCTTTTAAAAAAATTAAGGTGGGCTGGTGAGATGGCTCAGTGGGTAAGAGCACCCGACTGTTCTTCTGAAGGTCCAGAGTTCAAATCCCAGCAACCACATGGTGGCTCACAACCATCTCGTAACTAGATCTGACTCCCTCTTCTGGAGTGTCTGAAGACAGCTACAGTGTATTTACATATAATAAATAAATAAATCTTTAAAAAAAATTAAGGAGGAGGAGAAGGAAGGGGAGGAAGAAGAGAAGGAGGAAAGAAAATAAGAAAAATAAGAAAAAGAGAAAGTAACAAACAAGCAAAGAGGAAAAAAGGGACAGAACACATTAGTCAGGTGTAAGGACACATGTTTGTATTCCCAGCATGTGGGAGATGGAGGCAGGAGGCCCAAATATTCAAGATCTTCCTCAGCTACATAGTAAGTTTGGGCCCACAGTAAGACTGGGCTGCATGAAGTTCTGTCTTAAAACATGCAGAAAATTAAAGCACCACCAAAATGCCATTTAAAATAGAATACACCTTCCAAAGCATGAATTCTTGCCAAGTACACACAAGGCTCTGGGTTCATGTCTAGCATCAGAAACTCACGCCATAGTTCCTCAGTCAGAACCACATTTCTTCTTTCTCACTAACTGAGGTCACCATGGAGCTGCCTAGGACCCATGTCCCTTTTATGCTCAGTCTTCCTTATCCTGTGGTTTTCACCTCCAAAGTGTCCCCTTCAGACCAAAGATGACTATGACACTTCCCCATCACTGCCCAATTTCAGACAAGATGAAGGGGGACATGAAGCCACCAACTGTACTTTCCAGTTTAGTCAGGCTTCCTTTGTGAACATGTCAGGGAAGCACACCCTGCAGCTTGTGCTCCACCTCCTTGCCCACATTGTCACCTGGTCACTTGCTTCCAGCAGGGAGCACCGACAGATGTAGTTGTTTATTATTATTATTATTTTACGTGTGTATGTGTGTGTTACTGGTATGTATGCCTGTGCACAGCATCAGTGCTGCTGATGCTGTGCACAGAGGAATGAAGAGGCCATCAGAACTGGAGTTACAGATAGTAGTGAGCTGCCTTGTGTGTGCTGGGAATTGTGGTCCAGTCCTCTGGAAGAGCAGTCAGTGCTGTTAACCAATCAGCATCTCTGCAGCCCCAAGACACAGGTCTTTTGTTAAGACATGACTTTATAGCCTTTATTATCAGTGTGTGCCACCTTCCTCAGCTTTAAGGACCTTTTCTAACTTTAGGACTCCTCAAGGCTGAAAATGCTGGTGTGGTGGCACAGCCCTGGAGTTTCAACATTCTGGAAGCTGAGGCAGAGGGTTTCCTAGGCTACATAGTGAACTCTGGTCTGCTTTGGATTATGTAGAGTGAACCCCTGTGTCAAAACAAATCAATAAATGGGTGAATGAGTAAAGAAATATAATTGCAGCGTTTGTTAGGGATCTCCTGGGGAACGGTAAAGCTACAGCCATGCTACACACATTTCAGAGACAGATTGAGCCTGAGAACTACCCTCCCCTTACATTTTTAAAAAATTTTTAAATATATTTTATTTGGAACTACAGAGAGAGAGAGAGAGAGAGAGAGAGAGAGAGAGAGAGAGAGAGAGAGAGCTCAGTGGTTAAGAGGACTTGCTGCTCTTGCAGAAGATCCAGGTTTGGTTGCCAGCATCCACATGGTGGCTCACAACTGTCTAACTCCAGTCCCTGGGGATCAAATGGCCTCTTCTAACCTCTTCTAACCTCCACTGGCAACATGCACACGTGGTACACAGACATATGTGCAGACAAAAACACCTATACATATAAAAACAAATAGATTAAAAAATTTTAAATGTCAAATAAATTCTGGTTGCTCTTATATTCCATTCTAGTCAATGGAGAGAGAAGAGAGAGAAAAAGGGTATATACAAACTTCTTTCTTAGTACTGGAATCAAATCCAGAGGTATGTTCATGTCAACTAAGTGCTCAGCCATCTATCCACACCCAACACATTTTTTCCCTCTAATTTACTTGTAAAAACAGTACAGAACATCAGCCATCTTCAAATGGTGGGGGAGATGGAGTCATGGCAGCCTGTCTTAGTCCACTGGAAATAGAGGCCCATCACAGGGGCCTGAGCATCTTCAGGAGTCTGAGCTGGAGTTAGAGCAAGAACAGGAACTGAAGCCTGGCCTTAGGCCAGAGCTCCAGCTTCCGTTTTGGTTTGGGCTTTGTTCTTTGGTTGGCAAAGCCACAAATCAGCTTCCTGAGCTTGGTGAGAGTCGGGAAAGGATGTCGGTAGAGCTTGCAGTTGAGACTCTTTGGAATCCCAGGCTTAGCCTCCTTAAGGCTTCACAGAGGCCTCAAAGCCTTAGCTGTGCAGTCACTGGCCTCTGGGAGTTTGAGGTGGCTTCCACAGGCTTCTGGGCTTCTTGGCAAAGTGCATTTCCTCAGAAATGTGAAGTCAGTGTCCTTCAGAGATTCCTATTGTTCTCACCTGTGCTATTGGGGGTGGGGCTCATGGGGCTTGACCTCATGAAAGACCCTGAGGTTAAGAAAGTATTTGAGAGATAGACAATACTGATAGATTAATGTTCTGTTGTTGTTGTTGTTGTTACTTACTCATTTTACATCTTGCTCACTGCCCCACTCCTGATCAAATCTATGTTCTTAAAAAGTACATCTCTCGAGCCAGGCGTGGTGGCACACACCTTTAATCCCAGCACTCAGGAGGCAGAGGCAGGCGGATTTCTGAGTTCGAGGCCAGCCTGGTCTACAAAGTGAGTTCTAGGACATCCAGGGCTGTACAGAGAAACCCTGTCTGAAAAAACCAAAAAAAAAAAAAAAAAAAAAAAAAAAAAACTTGTGACTACAGTTGCTTGATTAGCCAGAAGCACATACAAACTACGGTTTTGAGGGCCAGGGGAATGGCTCTGTTGGCGAAGCATCTGCCGTGAAAGCACACAAACCTGTTCCAGTGTGCTTTTCCTATAAACACTATGACCAAAAGCGCCTTACAGAAAGGGTTTGTTTCACTTTACATTTCTACATCACAATCCATCACTGAGGGAAGTCAGGGCAGGAACTCACTCAAGGAGGGAACCTGGAGCAGAAGCCACAGAGGAAGGTGGCTGATGGCTTGTTCTCTGCCTCCTACTCAGTTAGCTTTCTCATACAGCTCAGGCTGCCTGCCTAGGGGTGGTGCTTCCCACAGGAGACTAGGCCTCCCCCACCAATCATCAGTTATGGCGATCTCTCAAAGACAGGATCACAGGGCAATGCTTCTCTTGAAGCTCCCTGTCCCCAGGTGATTACAGGTTGTGACTTTTGGTATCAAGTTGACACTAAAAGCTAACCGGACAGGACCTAAATTTGAAATCCTAGCATGCATATAAAAGCAAGATATGGTAGGTAACCTCTATAACTTTAACTCCTAGAGGAAATAGGAGGGTCAAATGTAACAGGCCCCAGCCAGACCTTAGCACAACTGACTCCATGATGGAAATACCATTAGGGTCTTAAAATTCAGCACGTAGACAGTACCACTTGCCAAAATGAAAATAAATACCTAATCCATCAAAGTCCATGGTTCTGGGAAAGTCCCTAAATGTGCTAACCTTGCTTTTGGTTTCTGTAGTTTTGCTTCTGGCTAACTGTTCTTGTTAACTGAAGTTCTTGTTAACTCAGGATATATATATATAGTGATTAAAGGCTCACCTTGAGGAAGGCTCAGGACTACATTGGAGATCCTGAACACTTGTCACCAGCAGACGAATAAAGACTTTCTATTGACTTAAACCCATGTTTGAGTAGTATTCTTTGGTGGCGACCTCACAACACAGAGACAGGCAGATTCCCAGAGCTTGAGAACCTGAGTCCAATCCCCATAGTCCCCACGGTGGAAAGAAAGGACTCCATAAGCTACCCTTTGACCTCCATACATGTGCCATGGTGTATGCCTGCCTTCTCTCACACAAATAAGGAGATGTTAGAGAAGATGCCCAGTGTTGAATTCTGTCCTCTATCACACATGTATGTTCACCAGCAAAAATTGTGCACACACATCCACCACACACACACACATACATACACACACACACACACACACACATTGACAGCTTTAGTGCTAATGTGTGTTTTCCATGTGTGAGACCCAATGTTTGATACATAACACCACCAAGATTAATTGAAGGTGCATTATAATGTAAATGACCAAGATTTTATCTTCTTCCTTTGCACATTTTCTCATCTCTCCGTAAAATGAACAATTTATTCAGAATAGAGGTCTGACTTACAATTCTAGAGGCTGGGAAGTCCAGGAGCTTGGTGCATATATGGTAAACACCTTCATGCTATGTGATCCATAGCAGAAGGTAAAAGGACAAGAAAGGTCCCAACCTACTTTGGTAGCCAGAAAATTCACTCTCAGTAACTATCTTACTCTGCAGCACTCATCAGTCCATTTTTGGGCAGAGCCCCTGTAACCTTTACCTCTTTAGCCCCCATATAAAATCCTGTTGCACCGAAGGTTGAATCTCCAATCCTAGAACTTTGGGATCACATTCAAACTCTAGCATTTTCCTAGAGTGTATGTTCTCCTGAGGCGGTACAGTGAGCTAACTGGGATAAGCACAAGTTGTAGATCCTAAGAAGAACAAAATAGCAGGATTGTAGGGGGTGGGGGTGGCCTCGTTAGGATGGTCAGATTATTGGGAGCCTGAAGAGATGCTCCTGGCTTGAGGAACATCGAGTACTTGTTCCCTGATGAGGAATGTGCTTGGCATGTTTGGGGAACAGCATGTTATGGCAAGGTGCCTAGAACTGAGTGAAATCAGAGAAGGGGTGTAAGGTAGACCAAGTTGAGCCCAGTGGGATGGGACAAGGGATTGAAGCAGGGGGTGACATTTAAGAGCTGAGAAGTCTATACAGACCTCTCAACAGGATGAGGTTTCTCAAATACTGTTCTAATTCAATGGGTTATAACATCTACCGGAACCCTAAAAAGAACTAAAACCATCAAACTTGAAGAAGAAACCTCACAAAACCCAGGGAAGCACTTGTTGACGCCCATCAGTTATAGTAGACCATGCATAGGGAATACCATTAGAGAGCATGGGGTGCAGTGTGGAGAGGCTCAGAGCTTCTTCCCCTTAGGCTCATACATCCTAGCAGGTGTGCAACCCTCCGGGAGCTCCTGTCCAGTCAGCCCCAGGAGCTGCCTAACCCCATCCTTTGGGTTTTTGAAACAGCTGGTGATCATCACCATCTTCATTTTCTGCAACAGTTGTTTATTAGATCATAAGATGCTCATATCAGTCGGACATGCTGGTGCACACTTCAATCCCAGCTCTTGGGAGGCAGAGGCAGAGCTCTGTGAATTCGAGATCGGTCTGGTCTAAAGAGCGAGTTCCAGGACAGCCAGGGCTCCACAGAGAAACCTTCTTTTTACATTTAAAAAAAAATGTTCATATAACCCAGGAAGTTTCAAGTGTCAGAGTCATGGTTGAAATCAAGCACAAGGGGCTGGTGAGATGGCTCAGTGGGTAAGAGCACCCAACTGCTCTTCCGAAGGTCCGGAGTTCAAATCCCAGCAACCACATGGTGGCTCACAACCATCCGTAACGAGATCTGGTGCCCTCTTCTGGAGTGTCTGAAGACAGCTACAGTGTACTTACATATAATAAATAAATCTTAAAAAGAAATCAAGCACAAGGACAAAATGTCGTACACGCACTCCTATTGCTCAGGGAATTAAAGAGGTTCCCAGAATCCTATTCGAGGGTTTTCCTAGGGCAGGAAGCAATTGTGTATATTTCTTTTTTTTTTTAAATTAGCTTTATTTTATATGTATGAGTGCTTAGCCTGCATTTATGTCTGTGTGCCTCTTGCAATGCGGGTGTACTCAGAGGCCAGAAGGGGAGTCAGATCCCCTGGAACTGGAGCTACAGAGGGTTGTAAGTCACCAGCTGGATGCTAGGAACTCGGGTCCTCTAGAAGAGCAGCCAATGCTCTTAACCATTGAGCCATCTTTTGAGGCCCTAATATGTATATTTCTTATATTTCATGATGCTGTTGAACAACACAGTTTAAAACAACACACTTCAACAATGTAGAACTCTATGGAACACTACGCAAAATATTTCAAATAGAAAATTTTTGTTTATTATACTATATATCTTGATTTTTTTTTCCAGTTAACTTATTTGTTTTAAGATATCTCCTGAATCCCAGGCTTTCCTAGTTCTCCTGGTCCTCTTGCTTCCAGTTTCACAGCTGCTGAAATTACAGGGCAGGGTGTCCCACCACCACCACCACCACCACCACCAGGCCTAGCTTATTTCCTTATAAATTAAAAAACAAAATCCAAACAAGAATGAGTGTGCTTGTTTTGTGCTTAGGAAAAACCACTTAAAGGAGGAAAGACTGACTTGGTCAAGGCTTCAGTCCTTACTTCCTTGACTCCACCAGCATGGGCTGTGCTGAGGTGAACATTACGAAAGGGAACATGTGATGACGTGCAGGAAGTGGTCAGGTGGCCAGGAAGTGGAAGGTGGGGAAAGAACCAGGGGCCACATAGTCCCTCAACAGCACACTGGAATGCCCATTCAGTATAGTCCAGCCATGGGCTAATCCATGATGAAACTAACTAACACTGTGAGGACCCATCCCCTCCAAAGCCCCACCATCTGGGGACCAAGCTCTAGGGTGTGAGCCCAGTGTAGGGAACAAACATTTCATAACACAACTCATGACAGTGGGCAAAGGAGTTAAATAAGCATCTCTACCCTGGAGAGTCAATAAACACATGGAATAATATTCAATAGTGCTAGAGTGAGAGAAACGAAAACCAAACTGCAATAGGACCATATCACATTAGTTAGGATAAGTATTACTGGCCAGGCGGTGGTGGCGCATGCCTTTAATCCCAGCACTTGGGAGGCAGAGGCAGGCGGATTTCTGAGTTCAAGGCCAGCCTGGTCTACAGAGTAAGTTCCAGGACAGCTAGAGCTATACAGAGAAACCCTGCCTCGAAAAAACAAAACAAGATTAAGTATTACTAAAGCAAACAAAACCAATAGCTAAAAAAGAAATGGAAAGTAAGTGTTGTGGACTGGGTTGGTGTTGTTTGTATGTTGATGCTAATTCCACTCTCCTCTCCTAGGAGGGGTTGTAGACAAGGAGTGAGTCATACTCAGGTGACTTCTTGTGAACCAATCCCTAATGAATAAAGGAGCCAATTACTGGGCAGTAGATGGGACTTTAGGGTTGGAGAGGGGAAGAGAGGAAGCAGGAGAGAGTTAGGTCCTTTTGGACAGGGATAGCATGAGGACAAGATTTAATTACAAGTGTCTCCTGGTTTCAATGGCGCAGATAAATCAGGATTCACCACCGGAGGATTTAGATTTAATAAGGCTTACAAGTTAAGATTTTCGTTGTTGTGCCCAGCAATTGAGTTACTGTAGTTTCTGAACTAAGTTTGTGCTGCATTTTCCTTCACACAGCAGCTCATCTGGGTTCTAGAGAGAAAGGTACAGCGGGCAAAGTGTGAGTTTGCCTGATGTGTGCCACCCACAAAGGCCATGGGGGATTTGAAGCACGGGGTTGGCTTGTTAGCGAGCCACCAGTGGGAACTTGGCAAGCTTGGTGGAGACATTTCAGGAGCTCTGGGCCAGAGAGTCTCCAAGAGATTAAAAAGAGGTCAGCCATTGCCCGCCAGTGCATGGCTGGCCAGGCCACCGGGGCAGAGAGTTGCCAACTCAAGTGCAGGAAATGTGTGGGTTTCTTTTTAATATTTCCCACACCATCAGGAACAAAAGTAGTATAGCTGGTATGGAAAGCAAGAACCTAAATAGAATCATCATAAACATAAGTAAACATGTATATGTGCATATATGTTATATACCTTAAATATGTGCAACTTTTCCTGTGGAGAATTATTTTTGTTTTGTTTTATTTTAAGTCAAGGTCTCTCTATGTAGTTATATGGCAATGGCAATCCTGGAACTTGATAAATAAACCAGGCTGACCCTGAATTCACAGAGACCATCTTGCCTCTGCCTCCTGGTTTTTTTTTTTTTTTTTTTTTTTTTTGGTTTTTCGAGACAGGGTTTCTCTGTGTAGCCCTGGCTGTCCTGGAACTCACTTTGTAGACCAGGCTGGCCTCGAACTCAGAAATCCGCCTGCCTCTGCCTCCCGAGTGCTGGGATTAAAGGCGTGCGCCACCACACCCGGCTTGCCTCTGCCTCCTAAGAGCTGGACTTAAAGGTATGTGCTGCCTACCACATCTGACTGATGTACAACTTTTTTTTTTTTTTTTTTTTTTTTGCTGTTCTTGCAGAGGACCCAGTTTGGATTCCCAGCAGCCACAGAGATTTGTAAACATCTGTATCTTTAGTTCTAGAGCCTTGACCTTCTCTCCTGATCTCTACAACCGCCTCTTCAGAGGTGTGCCAAAAATGTACCTGGTGCGCATACAGACAGTAGTATCCAACAGATAAAAGCCAAATGTCCACCAGTGGATGAAGAGCTAAACAAAGCATCATATTTATTGAACATGAGAAAGTAGAGAATGGTAGACAAGCTTATAATTCCAGCACATAGGAGGTTAGGTGGTGCAGGATGGTCACTACAAGTTGGAGGCTAGCCTGGTCTACCTTAGTGACTTTGAGCCTAGCAAAGACCACAAGGAATTCTGTTAATTTCCCAGCCCCCACTTCCCCTCAAAAACAAAAACAAGCAAACAAACAAACAAAAAACCCCAAGTTTTTAAAAGAAAGAAATTTTGAGGTCCTAGGTTTGTAGAGTGCCTACCTACATGCACAGGGCCTGAGTTCAGTGCCAGCACTGCATACATTAGCATGATGCCATTCACTTCTAATCTCAGAACTGGGGAGATAAAGGCAGGAAGAGCAGGAGTTCAGGGTCACTCTTTACTACACAACGAGTTCAAGGCCAGCATGGACTACAAGAGACCTTGTCCAAAAACAAACAAGCAAACAAGCAAACCAGGCATGGGGGCACAGGTGTTTAATCTCAAGAAGCAGAGACAGGAGGATCTTTGTGAGTTCCAGGCCAGCCAGAGCGACATCAGAACTCAAGCTAGGGAGTGAAGACAAACACAGCAAGGCTCCATTTTTAAGAGGTCAAAGTAGTGAACGGTTGACGGCTGACTTCTTTCCTTGCCTTTGGGTTTTCAAGACAGGGTTTTCCTATGTAACCCTGGGCGGCCTGGATCTTGCTCCTGTAGACCAGGCATAGAGATCTGCCTGCCTTTGCCTCCTGAGTGCTGGGATCAAAGGCATGTGCCACCCACCGCCTTCCCCCACTTTCTACACCTCCACCTCCACCCACTCCTGGATGAATAGTTGACTTCTTAGAAACCGAAGTAATAGGGGCTAGGGAAGGTTGAGAGAGATGAGAATGGAGTTACTATTCAAGGGCACAGGTCTGTAAGATATTGTACTGGCTGCTTCCCATCTCTGTGATGTACTGGTTACTTCCTTCTTTTTTTTTTTTTTTTTTTTTTAAAGATTTATTTATTATATGCAAGTTCACTGTAGCTGTCTTCAGATACTCCAGAAGAGGGCGCCAGATCTCGTTGCGGATGGTTGTGAGCCACCATGTGGTTGCTGGGATTTGAACTCTGGACGTTCGGAAGAGCAGTCGGGTGCTCTTACCCACTGAGCCATCTCACCAGCCCCCGGTTACTTCCTTCTCTTTTGCTAT
Organism: Mus caroli; assembly: GCF_978045245.1. Taxonomy (NCBI): domain Eukaryota; kingdom Metazoa; phylum Chordata; class Mammalia; order Rodentia; family Muridae; genus Mus; species Mus caroli. Next base: position 61,259,445 of record NW_028227262.1, read on the forward strand.
GATAAAATACCGGAATTGTGCCGCATATTCTAACAATGATCTTAATCAAGTTTTGGAAGGGAGAATTTATTTTGGTTTGCAGATCCAGAGAGCGAGAGAGAGAAGAGAGAGAAGGAAGGAGAGAGAGTTAAAGAAGGAGAGAGAGAAAGAAGGAGGGAGGGAGGGAGGGAGGGAGGGAGGGAGGGAGGGAGGGAGGGAGGGAGGGGCATGATGCAGACTTGCCAGCAGATGGCCAGAGCAGGAAACTGAAAGATTATGTCCTGTCCACAGGAAAGGAGCAAGGGGAATGATCTGGAAGTGGGCGGAGACTATAAACTCTCAAAGCCTACCCCAGTTATATACTGAGACTGGCGAGGCTCTGTCTCCTAAAGATTCCATAACCTCTGCTACACAGCACTACCAATCAGCACCAAGTGTGCAGATCATGAGGCTGGGACTGGTGAAGTGAAGAGAGATTTGGTGAGTTTGTGTGTTGAAGCTCCTGGGTACACGGTCAGTTGGCTCCATTGGCTTGCCTCCTGGCAAGAAATGAATCATGATAGAAATGTCCGGTAGGCACAAGCAAAGGCAGAGGAGAGAGACAGAGACCCAGGCTCTCACAATTCCCTTCATAGGCATAATTCCAGTGACTCATGCACCACCCACATCTTACAACGCCTACCAGAACCATGCTCTGAGGAACTTTCATGAGCTTTCAACTCAATGCCCCCCAGCCCTGAGAAGACACTTGGAAGTGAAGTCTAGCAATGGGATTTGCCTTGGAGGAGAAAGAGCAGCAGGAAAGAGGAGGGAGTGTCAGAGAGAGACTTGGGTCTAAGACTACATCCTTCGGTTCACAGTAATCAAGCACACCAAATGCTCATGCTTTGGGGTATCATGTTCTGAACCCGACCCCCACCCCCAAAAGGAAAAGTAATATCTGGGATAGCCATGCTTAACAAAACTGGGGGACTCATACTATCTGAAGCTGACTGGCATACACAGAAAGACTTGAATTACAAGGACAAACTCTCCCTGGAAAACAGAGAGGGCAAACTATAGGTGAATTAAACTCACACAACAGAGAACAGGAAGCCATTCTTAATAGCAAGAAGCGCGCACATTGTTCAGAGCTGTAAAAGTAACTACCAGGACAACCAATGACAAGAACAGAACAGCCTGAGTGTGGCGTCCACAGTGAGGTGGGGTGGTACACGGCTGATTCCCAACCCTTGGAAAGTACCAGGAGTACAAGATCATCCTTTGCTACATAGCAAGTTTGAGACCAGCGTGGGCAACTGGAGTTCCTGTCTCAAAAAACAAAATATCAACAACAGAAAGAGTGACAGCTGCTTATAGCAGTCCCGGGACAGGAAGAAGTGAGGCAGACATCTGTACTAACACAACTTAGTGCTGTTCAGGGTTTGTTTTGTTTAACCATATGCATGTACTTTGACTTTAAAAAGTAAATAAGGTGCTGGAGAGATGGCTCAGCAGCTAAGAGCATGTACTGCTCTTCCAGGGGACCTGAGAACCCCCAAACTACCTGTAACTCCAGTGTTGAATCTAGGGAATTCAACACTTCTGGCCCCCATGGATACCCACACAGAGATACACACATATACATATGCTTACAAAATATAAATCTTAAAGAACTGATCGGTCCTGTTGTGATGGTGCACACCAGCGAAATATGCTAAAAAGACTGAGGCAGGAGAATCAAGGCCAGCCTGCATTCACTTTGGGGCTATCAAGACAGCTCAGTCAGGCAAACCTGTTACCTGAGCTGGATTCCCAGGATCCAGTGATGATAGGAGGGACCAGACTCCTTTGACCTTTATTCTTTAACTCTCACATGCACTAGCTGACATTCACACTCTCCCCTCCCCCACTATGTGAGTTTAAGGTTTTTTTGTTTTTTATAAGTAAATAAAACTTGTAGAAACAAAAGCACTTGCCTAGCATGCTCAAAGCTCTGAGTTGCAGCCTGAGCAACACAAATTAAAACAGACTAGATTTAAAACTTTTAAAGTTAATTTAAAAATCAAATTGCAAGGCTGGGTGTGGTAATATAATTCCGGATGTCCTGACAAATCAGGGGAGCCCTCTCCTTGATATGCTGGGGTAAGAATGAAGCAGTTAGAGAATTGTTCAAGTTAACAGTAGGCCTTTTTATAAGCAACCCTTTCAGGTTTGTGTGTGTGTGTGTGTGTGTGTATGTGTGTGTATGCACACAGTTGGGAGGAAAACCCCCAGTTTAATTCTTCAGGTGCCACCCTGTCTTTGAAACATCCAGGTGGGCTCCCAGTAGACTCAGCCGTCTGCCCAGTGCGTCTGCTTCTGACTCCTCAGGGGAGGGGATCATGACAGATGTGAACCACCAAGCTTTGCTTTAAAAGAAAGAAAGAAAGAAAGAAAGAAAGAAAGAAAGAAAGAAAGAAAGAAAGAAAGAAAGGGAGAGAGAGAGAGAGAGAGAGAGAGAGAGGGAGGGAGGGAGGGAGGGAGGGAGGGAGGGAGGGAGGAAGGAAGGAAGGAAGGAAGAAAGTATGGCTCTTACTTTGTGTGATGGTGGTGGTTTGGGGGATTATTGAGACAGTCTCTCTATGTACTCTGGGATGACATGGAACTAGCTATGGAGGCCAGGTTGGCCTCAAACTCAAAAATATCCTGCTGCCTCCCAGATGCTGGGATTAAAGGTGTGTGCCATCATGCCTGCTGAGAATTTCACTTTATAGCCCAGTGTGGCCTCAGATTTGTACTTTAACCTCCTAAATGCTGGGATTACAGACCTGAGCCACCGTGCACAGTCTGGCTTGAGTACTACTTCTGTACCCCTCACCCCCATCCCCTGTGTGTGTGTGTGTGTGTGTTCCCATGTAAGCATACGCCTATGGAGGACAGAGGTTGATGTCCAGAGTGCCCTCTGATTTGGCTAATCTAACTAGCTGTCATGCTGTCATGCTGGGCTTCAGCATTAAGCTGTAGGGTTTATGTTTTGCAGCAAAGGTTAAGGGATACAAAGATTTGGCCCATTGTCCTCCTGGAGCAATGGTTGGAAAGTCTGGTATTCTACCCTCCCAGAGGTGGCTAGCAGGCAGCAACCCCTGAAGTCTCCATCCCCTACCCCTACACTGCCTTGCTCTCCTTCCCAGCTCTTGGAAGACTGAGAACCAGACCAAAACCATGCCCTGCCTCCTTACAGGCTTCCTGAGGAAACCTGTGATCCTGGCTGTCTCGTGTCTCAGGCCTTAAGAACACACGTCTTAGGACTCTTTTTGGCAGCAGCAGGGAAGGAGAACCCATATGCCTGAACCCTACAGCAGTCAGTGATTTATGTGAGCTCCCTCCCTCACCTTTCCTAGCTGCTTCCCTGGGCATGTTGAGGGAGGAGACTGTAGTGGTCCACTTCTGCCACTTGCTAGTGAACTCCAAGAACCTGTTTTTCTCCATTCTTAATAGACTTTCTGAATTTCACCTAACATGTGAGGTCCACTCTATCCTGCCTTCGATTATGGCTCCCAGTTGTCAATACCAGGAAAATGGGAAAAGTCCCCCATCCATCCTGAGCCAGGAACCCACCACAATTTGCCCTCTGCTTGGATGTCTTGGTCTAGTTTCCTGCTTTCTGACGGTGTAGCTGAGCAATGTAGCCATCAGCAGTTTCTAGGATGAGTTACGACACCCTGTCTTCTCTCCATACCTCACATATGCTTGTCTCTCTGCTGACAATAACCTTCCTCTTCCTATACTGGCAGAATAGGTTTTGCCTTCCTGAGTCACCTGATAGCTGCCTCCTCTGGGAAGTACTCCCTGAGTGTCCCACCTCTCTGATGACATTAGGAGCTTCTCCCGGCTCACTCCAGCTTCTTTGCTTTCTTCAGATAGCATTTATTCTGCTGGACCAATGGCAGAGACAAAAAGTTGTCCACAAACTATTATTCCTTTCCATGGCATATGCCTGTGGCTAGAAAGAAGCTGTCCAAACTGGAGCCCCAGGTCGAAGCTTCCCTGGCTTGTGGGAGTGGTCATACAAGTTGCTCCTGCCACAGGTATGTGAGCAGAGTGATGTGTCACTAAGTGGGTGTGCCTCTCGACACACTTGTCCTGTAATCAGCTGTCTATAGACAATGACAAGCTGCTTTGGAATAGTGCTGAAGAATGAATGGCTCTCAAATGGTACCTTGGATCTGTTGATGGAAGGAAGACATCTGCTTTTATTTTGTTTGAAATGGAATTTCTGTGGAGACGGAGTTGTCTCGAATCCAAGTACTAAGTAGCCCTAAATCCTTAGCGTCTAAGATTAGATAAGGTTGGGTGCAACAAAGGTGGTATGGCCCTAGGCCAGATATATTGCATAGCATCTAGGGCTGTCTTACTTAGAACATACCCATACCTTAATGTTCTATGCACTCCTTGCAGGACTACCTCTTTGCTAGACTGCTCTCAAAGAAAAATGGGGGCTTTTTTTTTTCCAGTGAAGGGAAGGGGGACAAAGGAGCATGGAGCAGATATGCAATGCTGTGGATCTTGCTGAGGGCCAGGGAGTTCAGGCTCCACACGGGTTCTACCACTGAACAAGACAGACAAGGGCGCGAGTTTTAGCGGGGAAGAATCACTGGCCATGTGAACCCTTCAGTGTAGAGTTCTTTCCAAATGGTGATGGGGAAAGGCCGCTCTGTGAGAAAGGTGGAGGCGAGGTTGGACTAGGCAGGTGGCTCCTCACTGCTTCCTTGTTTGACACGGTCTAACATACTACACCACACATTTCCCTCGCTCACCTGTCTCCAGTTTGATTTTTATTTTGCACTCCTGAAAATTGAACTCTGGGCCCCGTGCATGTTAGGTAGAGCTATATGTGCACACTTAACCTGCTCTGTTTTCTGTCTCTTTCATAAAAACATACATTCCAGGAGGGGAGGGGCTTTTACTGGTCTTATTCACTTCAGTCTCCTAACCAGTGCTACCTCAATCTGTCTGTGCCTGCCAGGCATAATGTTTAGCGTATGCTTGCTAAGTGAATTAATGAACGATGCACACAAGTTGGATGGGAATAGAGCCTTCAAGGCAGAGAGTATCTGAGATGCACACAGAGAAAATAAGGCAAGTGACTCTCAGCCAGGTCAGGATAAAGCCAGAGCTTTAGCCTACTGTGTAGAAATAGTGGGGAAATGGAAGCATCTCTGATATTTATGAGTGTGAAGGGATAGGCTGGGAACGGGTGGCCGCAGAAGTCAGCTGAGGCAGAATTAAGGAGATGTCGGCTGTGTGAAGTGCTGAGAGGAACCCACAGTCATGGTGTCTTTTCTGCAGCTCTGGGCTCACGTGCCTGCCTTCTGGGGTGTTGGGTATTGAGTGTTGAAGGCTCAGGTGTAGGAGGTTCAGTCCAAGGCTGGTGAATCAGCAGAGGTGAGTGGGTCACAGCTGGATTCAGTGGGTTGATCCTTTGGACAGCTCATTTTCAGGGGCTGTCAGGAATGAACATAAACATCAGGCTGGTAGGAAGCAGGGCCTGGTTGGAGGGATCATGGGGTGGAAGTGCCTGAAGGGTCACCTTGTCTGTGATCTCTTTCTGCTTCCTGAACCATCGGGTGAGCAGCTTTTCTCTACCATGCCCTTCTGCCATAATGCTGTGGCAGATGTGGACTGAAACTTCCCATGCTGTCATTCTTCCCTCTCTGTGATAGTTATCTCAGGTTGTTATTGAAGGTCCTAGAAAGAGACTAACACATGACTATGGAGAGATCATGGAGTGGACACCCTGTCTATGTGGAAGGGATTGGTATCCTTTGGGGGGAGACTTTTTGTTTGTTTGGTTTTTTTGTTTTCGAGACAGGGTTTCTCTGTGTAGCCCTGGCTGTCCTGGAACTCACTCTGTAGACCAGGCTGACCTCAAACTCAGAAATCCGCCTGCCTCTGCCTCCCGAGTGCTGAGATTAAAGGCATGCTGGGGGAGGGTTGTAAAGAGAGAGTTTCTCAGCCGGGCATGGTGGCACACGCCTTTGATCCCAGCACTCGGGAGGCAGAGGCAGGTGGATTTCTGAGTTCGAGGCCAGCCTGGTCTACAAAGTGAGTTCCAGGACAGCCAGGGCTACACAGAGAAACCCTGTCTCGAAAAACCAAAAAAAAAAAAAAAAAAAAGAGAGTTTCTCTGTGCAAGAACTCTGGTTGTCCTTGAACTCTCTTTGTAGACCAGGCTGGCCTTGAACTCACAGATATCTATCTGCCTCTGCCTTCAGGAGTAAAGGCCCTTGCACCCAGCAGGGATTATCATACTTTATCATACTTATCCCATAAAAGAGGAAATGAGGTTAAGTACCTGGGACTCTGGAGGTAAGAGGTGGAATTGTTTGAATTGGCACGTGTGTCTTGGCAGCCTAGGACAGAGGCCGAGAACAAAGCTCAATGGCTTGTTGCTGACTGTGGCATCCAACCTAGGGCAGCAAGGCTGCTGTAGAAGAAAAGAAGAAAATATAGAGGTGGTTCATAACCTGTCCAAGCAGCCCAGTGCTCCATCCATCCACAGAGGACTGCCCGATCAAACGCAGGATGCACGGTTAAGCATGAAGTATAGATGGCTATGGATAGTGTCAGCACACACACTCAATTCTGACAGCCCTGGCCCCCGGGGCTATCTCTAGAGAAGCTGGTCATATGAAGGCTTCACCTTTTAGCCCCTCTCCAAATTCAGAGTCTAGCTCCTTAGTTTACCCTGTGAAATTGTGTTAGTTAGATCACTGTAACAAATGCCTGACAAATTTATGAAGACAATAGGATTGTCTCTTGGCCTTTGGCTTAAGATCAAGTGCAGTTGAAGAGGAAAGGCTTATTTTGGCTTATGGTTTTGGATGTTCAAACCAGGTGCCTGCACACACACATGCACACACACCAGGCATATATGTACATATACACACTAGTAAATTGAACAAGCAAACAACTCCCCTGCCCCCAACATATGGCTTTGGAGGTTCCTGTCTGTGCTAATTAAGTTTTTGTCAACTTGACACAAGCTAGGGCCATCTGAGAAGAGGGTAATGCAACTGAGAAAATGCCTCCATCAGACTGGCCAGTACCCATGTCTGATGGAACACTTTCTTGATTGATTGATTGATTGATTGATTGATTGATTGATTGGAGGGCCCAGCCCACTACGGGGAGTACAACCCTGGGCAGGTGGTCCTGGGAAGTGTGAGAGAGTTGAATGTGAGCTTGAGGGAAGCCAGAGGATCAGAGTTCCGTCCCCAGCACCCACATGACTGTTCACAACCATCTCTGACTCATTTGAGGGGCTCTGATGTCCTCTTCTGGCCTCAGAGAGCACCAGCAACACATGTGGTGCATAGGCATACATGCAGGGGTAAAAGCATTCATGCACATAAAATAAAATTAAAATAACATAAAATGTAAAAAGAGCCCAAGGGCAAAGGTGGCACACGCCTTTAATCCCAGCACCCAGGAGGTAGAGGCAGGCAGATCTCTGATTTTGAGGCCAACCTGGTCTTCAGAGTGAGTTCCAGGACAGCCAGGGCTACACAGAGAAACCCTGTCTCAAAAAAAAAAAAAAAAAAAAAAAAAAAAAAAGAAAGCAAGAAAGAAAGAAAGAGAAAAAGAAAAAATAAAAAAGAGCAGAGTTGGAAAATCAAAAGAAAGAAATATGATCCCCAAGATTATGGTTCTAAGTCTTTGGAAGGTGATTAACTTATTCATGAGGCCCCTACAGTTACAGATGCAGTTGGCTGTAGACCATGGCTCAGGGAGTCTGGTCTTTCCTTTGCCTGCTTCTGCCAAGTGAGGATACAGCAAGGACACTCCGTGTTGGAAGCAGAAAGCCACAGCCCCCACCAGACACTGACTATGCTGATGCCTTGAACCTGGACTTCCCAACTTCCCAACCTTCAGGAAATAAACTTCTATTCTTAGACATTTCCCTATGTAAGGTGCTCTGTTTGCGGGTGTAGTTTTGTTTGTTGCTGTTTTAAAGACAGCGTCTTCTGTGGGACAGACTACCTTTGAGTTCTCTATATAGCTGAGGATGAAGATGGCTTTGAACTTTTTTTTAAAGAATTATTTATTTGTGATATGTAAGTACACTGTAGCTGTCTTCAGACACCCCAGTAAAGGGGGTCAGATCTCATTACAGATGGTTGTGAGTCATCATGTGGTTGCTGGGATTTGAACTCAGGACCTTCAGAAGAGCAGTCAGTGCTCTTAACCGCTGAGCCATCTCTCCAGCACCTTTAAACTTTTGATCCTTCTGCCTCCTCTTCCTCCTGAATGCTGGAGTTACAGGTCACCACACTTGGCTGCAATGATCATTTAAAATATCAAAATTGGAGCTGGAGAGATGGCTTTGTGATTAAGAATACTAGCTACTCTTGCAGAAGCCCTGGGTTCACTTTCCAGCACCCACATGACAGCTTACACCTCACTGTAACTCCAGGTCTGGGGCTTCTTATACCCTCATACAAACATACACGGAGGAAAACACTAATGAACATAAAAATTATGTAAAAATATAAGATATCAAAATCAAGGACTGGAGATTAGCTCAGTTTATGTGGTGCTAAGGATCAGATCCTGGACCCCATTTCCTCAGCATATCTCCCAACTTAACAGCCTCCTTCGTTTGTTTGTTGTTTAATGTTTAACCCATGTGTCCAATTAGTGCAGTATTCTGTGTGTAGGGGGTCATGGTCAGATTAGTAGCTTGTGAATGATTGGATGAGCTAACCTTCGTTTCCTTAGCACCTAGCAGACAATTGCCTTAAGCCACTGCCCACAGTTTCCCTTACCTGGCAACCGCCAGGCTTCAGTCACTCCGCGGTATCAGAAGGTGTGTGTTCATCTTGTCCACACACAATCTCCCACAGTGAGGTGAGGCTTATTATCCACCACATCGTATGTGGTAAACAATTGCATTGAAGCTCAAGAGAGCTCAGAGTTGCTATCAAAATCAGAGTTGTCATGGAAGCCAGAAGAGGGTTGGGGTAACCAAAGGTGGAAGAGGAGGGGGCAGCTGGGCAAGCGCACACAGCCTGCCAGAGACCAATGAGAACTTTCTAGGGAAGAATTGTGGCCCAAACTGGCCACAATAATAATACACTTTTCTCTCTCCTCTGATTATTGTGAGCTTATTTATTTATTTATTTAGAGACAGGTATTTGCTGCATAGTTCTGGAACTTACTCTGTAGACCAGACTAGCCTAAAGTTCACAGATCTGCCTGTCTCTGCCTGTAGTTAAAACCATGTGTAACCTTGGGGTTTTCCACTTGTTCACTTTATTCCCAGAAATAACAACTCAGACTTTATATATGTAAGTAAATGCTGAGGCCAATAGCTTTGACTTTGTTCCCTAGCTAGCTCATATTTTAATTACCCATTTATTTTATTCTAAGACATGCCACATGGCTGGTTACCTGGTCCTCAGTTTCAGTTTCATGCGGTCTTCTGGGAATCTCCCGTACCTGATGATTTCCCAGAATCCTCTCTCTGTAGTGGAACTTCCTCCTTCCTATCTTCTACCTCAGCTAATAGGCCAACAGCATTTTATTTACAGGGCATATTTCCATACAGTACAAGAGAGTCTCTACATCTGCCTTCTGAGTGCTGGGCTTGCAGGCATGTTTCAACATTCTTGGCTAAAAGTGATGATTTTGTTTTGTTTTGTTTTTGCAGGATATCACTATGTAGGCTGGCTGTGAGTTCAAGGCTAGCCTGCCTGGTCTACCAAGGGGATTCTAGAACACCGAGGCTTACATAGAGAGACCGTGTCTCCTCCAAAAATAAATAAATACACACATAAATAAATAAATCAAAATCAGGGGCTAGGGTGTAGCTCAGTTGGTAGCTTGCCTGCATGCAACTACAGCACTGACAAAACAGATGTGGCACAGCCAAGTAGAAGGAAGTAGGAGGAGCCCTCGTTCACACAAAATCAGACATCAAGCTGAGTCATGAGGCTGTGTCAAGATCTTTCCATGGCCATGAGGTTCATTCAAGGAAACAAGAGGAAAGGGTGATGCCTAGGACAGTCTCTCTCTCACTCTCTCTCTCCTTTTCACATGGGGTATAAAGGCCATGACTCCAAAGCCACTGTAGTATCTGGCTCTACTTCTCTCCCCCAGTTTCTTCTCCCTCACCAGCTCTGCTTCAACCACACTGGCTGCTGCTATTTCTTGGGCAAAATGCTTTCTTCTGTGCAAAACTTTTGCTCTGTTGTTATGGCTACATGCAGCACTTTCTGTTCACATGTGCGTGTGTCAGCTCGTCCTGCTCAAATGTTGCCTCCTCAGACATGACTTTCAGGACACCCATGCCTGGTATCATCTATTTGCCATCACCATTCCTTAGCATTTTCTTTGTTTATTGAGATGGGCTTTCTATATGTACCCCAGTCTGGCTCTTATCCCCTTGGTGATCCTCTGGTGTCAGTTTCCCCATTGCTAGGGTTACAGGCTAAGCTTACCATGTCTGGCTGCATAACATCATTTTATCACCTGCACTGCACTGATTACTTAATGGATTTGCTTACTTTCCTTTTACGCAGGCCGGGGTGGGTGGTTGGTGTGTGTTTGTGCACACATAAGGAGGTCAGAGTTCAATGTCAGTGTCTTCAGTTACTTTCTACAAACCCAATACCTGTGGATGGTGGTGGCACACACCTTTAATCCCAGCACTCAGAGCTACACAGAGAAACCCTGTCTCTTGAAAAATAAAAACAAGCTGGGCATGGTGGCTCACTGGTGGTGTACACCTTTAATCCCAGCATTTGGGAGGCAGAGGCAGGCGGATTTCTGAGTTCGAGGCCAGCCTGGTCTACAAAGTGAGTTCCAGGACAGCCAGGGATATACAGAGAAGCCCTGTCTCAAACAAACAAACAAACAAACAAACAAACAAACAAAAAACAAAAACAAAACCAAAACCAAAAAATATGTAGTTTTTGTTTGTTTTGAGACAGGGTCTAAGCATCCCTGGCTGACCTTGAACTCACTGTTGACTAGACCGGCCTGGAACTCACAGAGATCTACCAGCCTCTGCCTGCTGAATGCTAGGATTAAAGGTGTGAGCCACCACACCTATCCACTTTCTATCTAGTTTTTATCTACCCCTACCCCTTTTTTACTTGTATGAGTGTTTTGCCTGAATGTATATAAAGGCAACTTGTGCATGCAGTTCCCGTGGAAGTTAGAATAGGGTATTGGCTCCTCTGTGAGTTATTCCAGGGGCACTAAAGTCAGAAGAGATGAAAAGCAGACACAGGTCTTGTTGGGCCTCATGGTTGTCTCCCACTTTCCTCCTTAGGTCTAGTGTATCACTGCTCTTAGCCATATCCAGCTTTGTTTCCAGACTGCTGGTCTAACTGCCATGTGGAGGCTGATGCTACATCCAACATGGGTAGTGAGACAGGGCCTGAACCAGCTTCCTGCATCCCTACAACTGTGGAAAGTCTGACTCGACCACCTGATTCATATGGGTCCTATTTTCCAGTCAAATTTTAATAGATGACCCAGATAACTAGTTGCTGAAATTTGTACCCAGTAAGTATGTGGTTTTTTTTTTCCCCAACAAGAACCAAGAACTGTCACATATACATCTTTGCACCCTACTTTGTCACTTCATATTTCTTGAAGATTTCACTTTGCATATGAATCTACATAGACTTCCTTTGTTCATATCTTATCTTTTATTTTTTATTTTTTATTTTTTTTTGGTTTTTCGAGACAAGGTTTCTCTGTATAGCTCTGGCTGTCCTGGAACTCACTTTGTAGACCAGGCTGGCCTCGAACTCAGAAATCTGCCTGCCTCTGCCTCCCGAGTGCTGGGATTAAAGGCGTGCGCCACCACGCCCGGCTGTTCATATCTTAGTTTCAAAGTATTCAGTCGAATGGCCAAGTAATAATTAACTAATGATTGAAACTGAGCAAACTTTTCATTGTGTGTGTGTGTGTGTCTATTATATCAAATGGTGAGGATCTTGGCAGAAAGGTCTTGGTTTCCCCTATTCCTTAGGACCTACAAACCTTCCCTATTCCTTAAACCTTCATGCTAGAACATGTACTAGTGTTGTGGGGTATTCACCAGAGAAGACTACTCACACATGGGTTTAAGCTAACAGATGGCAGCTGGTTACTGCACTGGGTGTTCAATACCCCAGGACAACCTGAGTCTTTCTCAGGGTGAGCTTTTAAGCACACAAAAACCATGTTCTGGGTTGACATACTTCAGTTAACAAGAACTGTTAGCCATAAACAGAACTACAGAAGCTAAAAAGCAAGGTTAGTACATTTTGAGACTTTCCCAGAACGATATGGACTTTGATGGATTAGGCCTTTGTTTTACTTTTGGTGGGCGTGACACTAAAATCAGCCTCATGTCTCTTCAGTTCAGCAACTCCTAAGCTCTCTTTCCATTTTCCTGAATCATCTGCCCTGCACAGGTATTCAGTAGCTCCTATTTCATCACTGGATCTCCAACACTGGGGACACTGTAACTGATCATTTCCATCCACATTAGAGATTGTACCCAGTGGACTCAGAAGACCCTGGACTACACCCTGCCTGACACATGGCTGACTGACTGGCGTGTTCCAGAGGGGGACACTCTGGAAAGACCAAGTGACTCTCCCTCCTTTAGCTCTGTTTATGGAAGCGGGGTTGGGTGGGGGGACCACTGCATTATCAGTTCTTGGCCCAATATGGTGCGCTCCAGCTTCTGCACAGCCTTCAAAGATGGCAGCCCCCATCTAGAAACGGCCATATTTAAGCCACCAGACGCCAGGCTAGGGCCTGACGCGACCGGAACGTGACGCAGAGTGGAGGTGGGGCTCCTCCCTCCAACCCTGGCGTCGGACGTCTCGTGACAGACACTTCCGCTCGGGGCGGCGGCGGTGGCGGAAGTGGGAGCAAGGCCGGAGCTTTGACCATAAAGCCCAAGGCGGCGGCGTTGGCGACGGTGTTTGGGGCCGGGCAGCTCCGAGGAGCCTGCTGGAGCCAGAATCGGACGTCTCTGTTGCGGCCTGCGTTGTGTCTCCTCCTCCGTTGACCCTGCGGTGAGCAGCGGGCCCCGGCCGCCCTTCCCCCGCCGCCGCTTGGGCCTCCGGGCCTGGCGTCCTCGGCGAGCCGAGCGCCGAGCTGGGCCGGGCCAGGCGGGGCGGCGCCCAGCGGGCGGAGGTCGGAGGGCGCAGGGCGATCGGTGGGTGGCGGGTACGGGGATCCTCGGGCTGGGCGCGTCCCCGCCGGCAACCTTCTGGGTGGGAAGAACTACCAGCCGGCCGGCCACCGAGGCAGTGCTGCCAGGCGCGTCACATGCCCCCGCCCGCCCGCTGGCACTGGGAGACAGGAGCTTTCAGGGTCCTGCAGGGTAAATCCCGTTTCCGAAGTTCCAGGAAGAAGGACCTCCCGAGTGCCTTTCAAATGGCCAGGTGTCCTCCTGGCTCATAATCGTGCCGATGTTGAGAGTAAGGTTGTGAAGATTTGAGATTTCTCGTCTGCTGGGCAGCGTGGAAAGACCGCACAAATTGCCCTGTTCTCCCAACAGCCCCTCCGAAGCACCGAGGCACTGCCCACTTACAGAGAAAGCGAAGAACAGAGAGGCTAAGGCACTCGACCAAGGTCACACCTCTGATAAATTTCAGAGTGAGAGGTTGAAACAGGCAGCTAGACTACTTAGCACTTACTGGCCTCTGGCCTCTTGTACTTTAGATGCCCCCAAAACTTGCCACCTGTTAGTTATCTGTCCATCAGCACCCCCTTCCACCTCCTGTCTAGTGATGTCATTTGAGAGCCTCTTAGTCCTACCTTAAAGCCGTGTTGTATTTGCACTTGTGACTTACAAGGCATATAAGGTAGTGTAGTGTCATCAAACCAGAAGATTTTGAATTCTGGCAAGGTATATATTGGATTTGAATAGGTTTCCTAGCCAGCTCTTTAATGTGAGTCAGGTCTGGCATGCCTACTGTGTGCACCTTTCTACAAGAATTTCTACAACAACCTAACCTGTTGACTCTTCACCATTGAAAATATTGTGTCTTTCGCTTCCCAAAGAATAAACTCTTGTCTCTTTCTTGTGACTTCAGCAACTGATACCCACATGATTGAGTTAATAAAATCTTTTGTTGACATGTTTCTCTTCGATCTTGGTAATATTGGATCAGAATTGAGTGTAAGAGCTGGAAAGTGAATTATAACTTCTGAAGCTGGCCAGGCTAGTTTGGTGCCCTCGGTTGTCAGTTGTTTAGTTTGCTACCCGGCCTGGTAAACCTATGTAATGAGTTTAGAAGAGGAATCACTAAACATGATTCCCTTTTTGTTGTATGATATTTTTGTCCTCCCTCGAGGGGAATTAGATGCCACTTCGTCCAGTGCACTGTCATGTGTGAGCAGAGGCTGGAGAAGACAAGTGGTTGGCACCTTCATTTAGGAGATGTTTTTCTTCCACATGTGTGTCAGGCATTACTGGGTCCTGACTCAGGGATGAAGGCATGGCTGGGTTGTGTCCTCAGAGAATTGTAAAATGATGAGTCTCAGAGCCAGGAGCTATTTAGGAAGGAATGACTTGGATGTAGAAAGAATCGGAGGCTTCTTCAAAAAGTAGTTTTTATTTTATTTTATTCCCTCAGGTGAATTAGATAGTGTATTGTTCTGGCTAACAACTTGAAATATTTGCCAACTTTTTGTGTGTGGTGTATGCATGCACATGTGCATCTGTGTGGGCCTGAGGTGGGTATTGGGTGTCTTACTTAACTGCCCGCCTTTTTAATTTTTAATTTTTTGAAGACAGGGTCTCTTCCCTGACCCTGGAGCCTATCCACTGCTAGCAGGCTAGCCAGTGAGTGCACGCATGCACACACGTGCACACACATGCACGGGTGTTACAGATGCTTCTGTACCCACCCTTTTTCTTTTTCCTTTTTTTTTTTTTTTTTTTGGTTTTTTACTTTTTTATTTTTGGTTTTTTGAGACATGGTTTCTCTGTATAGCCCTGGCTGTCCTTGAACTCACTCTGTAGACCAGGCTAGCCTCGAACTCAGAAATCTGCCTGCCTCTCCTTTTCTTTTTCTTGATTTAAATGTGGGTCCTGGGATCTGTACTCAGGTCCTTACACTTGTCTGACAACTGAGCCAACTTCTGCCCCTATCTCTGTCAGCATTAGGTTTGCTCCTGTAAGAGAGAGAGGGCCATAGTCTGGTGAATGACCGATCACCTCTTTTAAAGAGTAACCACCAGCCCTAAACGTGATTCCCTTTTTGTTGTATGATATTTTTGTCCTCCCTCGAGGGGAATTAGATGCCACTTCGTCCAGTGCGCTGTCACGTGGGAGCAGAGGATGGATTTTCCTTTTTAGCTGACAAGAAAGCTTACTTGGCTCTGCTAGATTTAGTGATGCATGCTGGAGAAGCCCTGTGTCCTCTGCTTGCCATGGCTCTCTGGTTCCCTCCATTCAGGGGCCCAGGTTTTACACTGAAGGTAGAACCTCGGGAGTAAAGGAAGGAGAGTGGAACTGGCATGCGCTCTAAAAATAGCTTTATTAGTGAAGTCTTCCAGGTGACTGCTGGCAACCACATGGTGACTTTTCTGGTTGCCTTTTTTTGGTGTCAGTTGTGGTTCATATTCAGAGATCCTAACCCTGTAAACGCCGTCCTTGTATGAGAGGAGTTGTGAATCAGTTTCTGGCTCCACCACCAAATGAGGCAAGGAAGTTTGAGCATTGGCTGTGCTGTTACTCTGTCTTCAGAGAGGTCTGCACTAGTAATACTTTTACGTGTATTTGTCAGTAACTTTCTATGAAAATATGGTGTGAACCCAGATTCAAAGGTTCAGTCGTCATCTTCTGCATCTATCCTTCCCGGGGTCTGGCATCAGTCTTTAATTTTTTTCAATGATAAATCATCTAAGTTCCATCCAAGTTGGCAAATGGGGCTGAGATAGATGAGTTTCCCTGGGTAACTAGGAGGTGGCCTCCTAGTCTGAGCTGAACAGCAGCTCCTCTTTAGAAGAGTTCGGAAACTTCCTTATCTTTATGTCCTTCTTTCTTGGTGTTGCTCTTCTCATTGTGACCAAGGCCCTTACCTGTGCTGGTCTGTGCTCTGCTCTGTGGTCTGGGTACTGCACTGTCCGCAGTTGCTGCAGACATTTTGCAGAATGTTTTCTTGCTTGTTATTTATCCTTACATTGTTCACCTTTTAGAGAACATTAAAGACTAGAGATCATTTGCATCTTTGTTTTAAAGTTTAAATAAAACAAAACCAAAGCCTGGCTGTAAGCAGTGGTTGTGAGCAGTGACTGTAACCCAGAGGTGAGTGTGACATGATAGTTTACATCAGAGCCGCCTTGAGGACTCTCCCTGACCACTTTCCATTTTAGTAATGCAGACTGATTCCAACACCAAATTTAGAACAGCTACTTGCAAAATGTCCCCTTAAGGAAAGAAGAAAGCTTGGGATTTGATTCCAGTGGTGATGCATTCGCCTGTTCAGCTGCTTAAGATGCAGTAATTAATGCACAGGGTGGGAGTCCAGCCAGAGGTCTGTTTTGGTGATGTCATCACTGGTTTGAAGATGTGATTGATTCTGTTATCCGTTTCCTGGTCTCCTAGGATTGCCTGTGTTGGCACAGAGCAGATTTGAGGCAGCCTGAGGACCTGAGCAGTCTGTAGGGATCGCACAGCTTGGCCTGCTCCTTCATCAGCCTTGCTGATGGTGCTGCCAGGCAGAAGGAAGGAGATTCTGGATGCTTCCCAGCGTCAGGTGACAGTAGCCTCTTCAGGGAGTTAATTTACTTTACTTCAGGAACCAGGAACCAACTCTATAACAGTTACTGTGCATGAACTGCACATATAAGTATGACAATGTCATAAATACATGTCAATAAAATTAAAATAGTTAATGCCATTTATTCTGTTCTTGTATCAGTGTGATTTTTAAAGTTATTTCAATTTAGTTTTGAATTGACCACACAATAACAAAGTTACTATGACTTTAAAAACTTGAAACTGCATTTTATGAAAAATAGTGGCCCCTCACACATGCATACACATGCATTTCCTTTTGAAAGCTGCCAAAAATTCTCCATGTACTTTCAGATTTTGGGACCTTGAAGAAACTATAGGTCATTTTTGCAGTCCCTAGTATAGAACTGTTTCTAGGGTGTGGTGGCATATACCTTTTGAGACCCTGCCTTTAAATTAAAATGTAGGTTGGATATGTTGGCACACATCTTTAGTCTTAGTCTTAGCAGTTGGCTCTCTGTGAGTGAGGCCGGCCTGGTCAACATAGTTCCAAGGCAGCCAGAGCTACAAAGAAAGAGCCTGTCCAAAAAAAAAAAAAAAAAAAAAAGAAAAAAAGAAAAGAAAAGAAAAGAAAAGAAAAAGAAAAGCAGCTCTTCATCCCGTGTCTGTCATTGAGTGACTGCGGAAGAGCATCACTGTCTTGTCTAGGCCCTCCTACCCAGCATTCCCGTCCTTCCAGGTCCCGGGACATACAATTTTTTGGGCACTTGTTGTTGCCTGTGTTACTTGTTGAGATGGTCCTGGTTAGTTTGGCTGTCCTGCCTCTGTCTCCCAAGTGCTGGGATTAAAGGCGTGTGCCACCACTCCCGGCCCCACTTTTTAAATAGGCACACATCTATATGGAAATAAATATAAAAATAAGAGAATTTTCACAAATTTTCACTCCTTGTGCCTTTTTCAATCCATTATCTCCTTACTGCTGTTAACTCAAGTGTAGGGTTTTTTTCATCTTTGTAAAGCTATTTATTGAACATCTTCTCTAACCCCGGTCCCATCCCACTCCCACGCTCAGGACGTGAAGCCAGCTGCAGCTGATTTCTAACACGGTGACTAATCTTGCTTGGTTTGGATTCCTTTGTGTGAATGGAATCATGCACTGTGCAGTCATTCTCTGTATCTCTGAAACCTGTGTCATGTGTGGTTTTAATTCCATTTTCATTACACCATAATATTTCATTGATGTGGTGTGCATCTGAAGTCTTGTTACTCTGCACCTGGTGCAGGACCATCTCTTGAGCCTAGGAGTTGAAGGTCAGCCTGGGGAGCTAACATATGAAGGAAAGCCTGTGTTTCCTTTTCTTTTTTCTTTTTTTGGTTTTTCGAGGCAGGGTTTCTCTGTGTAGTCCTGGCTGTCCTGGAACTCACTCTGTAGACCAGGCTGGCCTCGAATTCAGAAATCCGCCTGCCTTTGCCTCCCGAGTGCTGGGATTAAAGGTGTGCAACACCATGCCCGGCTCTGTTTCAAAATATAAATGAATGAATAAAAAGTGGAAAGGCGGGGTTTAGTCAGTGTCTGTCTGTGTTCCATGAACCAGTAGTTTAAACAGCAGCAGTGTATTCCTTACAGTTCTGGAGACTATGCACCTGAGCTGCGGATGGACAGAAAGGGCTTTTGAAACCTCTTCTCTGTCTTTCATATCAGCACCCTTGTTTGTGTGTGTTCTGACCACCTCCTTTTAGCTATGCTAAGGGCCAACCCTAATGACCTCATCTAGCCTGTAACCCCTGTAAAGATCAGTAAGTCCCATTCTGATTTGGGGCCCAGCTTGGAATGCATGGGCAAGGGTGGGCCATAATTTAGCTGTCTCTTTCACTTTAATGGACAGGGCTGCTGCTCACAGAAGCTGACCCTTTGTGGCCTCCTTTTCCCTTACCAGTGCAGGGAGACCTGGAGTGGGTAAGACGGAGTTAGTTCCTAGAGCAGTGTGCCCGAGTTTGAGATTACTAACAGTGCTGCTTAGCTGTGTAAGAGGTCGAGGCCGAGAGATGCTCAGCACATGCCTGAGCCTGGACTTGATCCCTTAGCTCCTCAGAAAGGAAAAAAGTAATGCAGGGATGACTGCTCTGAGCTTTCTGAGAAAACCAGAACGACTCAGTGTGGTTCGTGGCCATCCCTGTGCTCTTTTCTCTTTGCTTTCTTGATCTTTGATCTTGACCCATCCCTCATGGGCTTCACCTGTGTGGAGACAACAGCTCATAATAGCAGAGGGGGCTTGAACAGCAGAGTCTGATGATCTGACACCGTGTCCTTAAAGCGGTGGAGTTCCTCATGCACACGCTAGAAGCTGGGCTCTTGCTGTTCTTATTGCTGTTCAGGTTGGTATATGTGGCATCAGACTACCAACTTTTTGGCTGAATGATCTTGAACTTCGAAAATCAGATCTTAGTTTGAAGTATTATATGACTTTGCTTCTTCCCACATCTCAGCCTCATTTAAAGATTTAAAATTCTGCACCTGTAATTCTGCAGTGTAACTTAGCTTTTAGTGTTCCCCCTCCCCTGCTTGTAGCCCTTCCTTGGCCCATGTATGATGTTTTGTTTTGGCCAGAATCTTTCTCCAGCTGACTGTTGTTTAGTGCTTAATTGTCTTGTCTGGTCCTCATTCTCGAGATACTGTTATTACATGAATTCACGTCTCTCTGTCCCCCTCTCCCCCACATATACCCTTTTCCACTTCTCCCCCTTTGCTCATGTCTTTTCCTCAGTCTCTGGGGCAGTTTCCTTCTGCTTTATGTTGTGTTTGGGTAAGCCAGGCAGTTCTCTGTCCTTCATAGAACTCCACTGAAGTTGCTTAAATACTGGTCACTTACTCTAGTCCATTAATCAGTGTGACAGCAGCCTCAGTCATCTAGAGTCTGCTGGTTACTTAGAGAGGAACCTTTTCCTAAGGTGTCCTCAAAAAGTGAAGCAGCTAAGTACTTGCCCTGTTAGTGTATGTGATACAGATATTGGGTACTGCGTAGTTGTCCACTGGTTACATCTGTAGAGTGGTAGAAGATGTGTTTTGACTCCTAAGAGCCCTGGGTTCTTTTTTTTTTTTTTTTTTTTTTTTTTTGGTTTTTCGAGACAGGGTTTCTTTTTATAGCTCTGGCTGTCCTGGAGCTCACTTTGTAGACCAGGCTGGCCTCGAACTCAGAAATCCACCTGCCTCTGCCTCCCGAGTGCTGGGATTAAAGGCTTGCGCCACCACGCCCAGAGCCCTGGGTTCTTAAGCAAGTGCCAGTCTGTAACATGCTTGCTGTGCAAGCTGGAGGACCTGAGTGGATCAGTACCTACAAAGAGCGGGGGGGGGGGGGGGGGGGGGCACTTCCGTGACTCCAGCATAGGTAGGAGGCAAAGGTAGATCTTAGGGACTTGCTGGCCAGCAGCTGTAGCTGAAATGGTGAGCTGTGGCTTCAGTGAGAGACTGTTTCAAGATCCAAGTTGGAGAGCAATAGGTGAGACACCTAGTGTCAGCCTCTGGCTTACACACCTCACACACAAACACCTGGGAGCATGCACTGGCACCGATCAATAACAACAAAAAGTTCACAGGAACAGTTACTTCATAATCTAGATGAATTACTGTTTGTTAATTGTTGTCTTTGAACTGGGTTCATCACTCCTGTGGAGAGTTGTTAATGGTGGATTTTTTGTTTTATTAATTGAAAAATTTTTTATTTTATATGTTTGGATATCTTGCCTGTATGTCAGGCAGCACTCCTGAGCCTGATTCCTCAAGGGGGCCTGAAGAAGGTATCTGACTCACTGAGATTGGAGTTACAGATGGCCGTGAGCCACCATGTGGTGCTTATTCTTTGGAAGAGTGGTCAGTACCCGTAGTTGCTGAGCCACCTCTTATTTTGGCAGATCAAGAGACAAGTAGGTTTTACAGACTAGACCATTGGGCCAGTTTTTCCTTTCAAGGAACCTTTAGCCGTCTAAGTCGAAGAAAATGATTGCCTTCTGAAGTTCCTGGGTCGGCCAGGTCTTCCCGCTTTTCATTGTCTTCTGGAGGCTGAGCTAACATTTGTCCGTGTCATATGAAGTCTGTCTCTGCACTTACTCGGCTGTTCCTGCCAAATGGATATCTTTGTGGCTTGCAAGTCTGTGAACTCATGATGTGGTCTGAAGTTGTAGAGGATCTATCTGCTGGTTATCCCTGAAGGATAGACCCTTCTGCGCAAGGTTTTTTAAAGCCAAGTAGGGTTTTAAAGCAGGCCTGATTAGAAAGACTCCCCTTTCGTATGGTTAGTGTGTGTAGTTAGAATGAATGTGTGTGTGTGTGTGTGATGGGCAGATGGCATGTATAGTTAATTAGTAATGTCACTTGTTCTAACAGTGCTGGTCAGAAACTGAGCAGTGAGTTGGCTTTTCTGTTTCTTCTTGCTGCTGTAGAGAACACTGAGTTCTATCCTTGGGATTCAGGGGAAGTGAAAGTATAGTCAGCACGCAGGCAGCCTCAGGATGCATGATGCTGAGCACTGTGCTATAGAAAGGCCTGTGGAGGGACCAAATAACTTAAGTACATAAATTAAAAATTAATAAGGAAGTGCCATCAGCAAAAGAAAATAGTATAAAGATATTACATGCCATACTCAAAGTTAAGATTTCAGTGACTTTCGTATATTACTAGTGGCTTTTTGTATTATTTTGTAGTTTGGGGTTGCTGAACCCGTGGCTCTGTGCAGGGTAGACAACCATCTACCATTGAGCCACAACTTCACCTCCACCTTTGTGAACAAACAGTAATTTTGTTGTTATTCTTTTGTGACACAGGGTCTCTGTGTAGTCCTGGATATTCTAGAACTCACTTTGTAGACCAGGCTGGCCCCAAACTCACATAAATCCTCCTGCATCTGCCTCCCAAGGCTTGTGCTGTAATGCCTGAGCAATGGTTTTATTTACAGATCTAGTTGTACAGAAAGAATTCTCCACTCCCACAAAATACAAGGGATTTATTCAGAAGTAAAATTTCAAGGTGGATACAGTACAGGGTATCAGTGGATACAGGCAGAATTGCCTAAAAGTCTTGAAGTCTTGGTTTGTTTGAGGCATTTGTATGCGTGTATTTTGACACCAGGTTTCTCTAACAGAACTCTGGCTGTCCTTGGCTCCTTGTGTAGACTAGGCTGGTCTTGAACTCACAGATACCCGCCTTCCTCTGCCTCCTGAATGCTAAAGTCACAGTTCTATACATTAATCATCTCAAAAGGAAGTTAATAAAATCATTTCATTTGTAAAAGCATGGAAAATAACTAACCAGGTTAGACGAAACAAAGTCACAAAATACTGATGAGAGAGAGTGAAGTGCCAGAGAGATGACTAAACGACCAAAAGTGGCAGCCATACAATGTCTCAGTCACTTAGTTACTGTGCTACTGTGAAGAGACATGACAACTCTTACAAGAGAAAGTGTTTAACTGGGGCTGGCTTATGGTTTCAGAGGCCTAGTCCATTATCCTCATGGCAGGAGCATGGTAGACATGGTGCTGGAGAGGTCGTTGAGCTACATGCTGATCCACAGGCTGACAGAGACACCTGGGTCTGGCCTGGGCTTTTGAAACTGCAAAGTCCACACTCAGCGACGCACTTCATTATCTAAGCTTTTTAACCCTGTCAAGGACTTCCACTCCCTGGTACAAGCCTGTGGGGGCCATTTTCTTTAAACCACCACAAGTGTCATGACCCAAGAAAATCTGTAGGACCTACATAGAAGACCAGATGCAGCAGTGTGCATCTTAATCCTGTCACTCCTAGGGGAAAAAGAGAAGCAGAAAGCAGAAGCTTGGGGGCTAGCTAGTCTGGATTCTGCAGTGTGGTGCAACACACATTCTTTCTCTCTCTCTCTCTCTCTCTCTCACACACACACACACACACAAATACATTGTTTTAAAAGATTTCTTCAATGTATATAAGTGCTTGGTATGTGTGTGTTATGTGTAGCATGTGTATGCCTGGTGCTTTGAGGAGGTCTGAAGAGGGCATTGGATCACCAGAAAATGGTCACGAGCCACCGTGTGGGTACTGGGAACCAAACCCCTGCCCTCCCTCTGCAAGAGCAGCAAGTGCTGTTAGCCTCTGAGCTTCAGACATTGAAGAGGCCGTGATAACTGTCTGAGAAGAATCCATTAAAGGAAGAAGTGGTTGTTTTGGTTTGCAGTTTGAAAATGGACAACCGGGGCTGGAGAGATGGCTCAGCGGTTAAGAGCACTGACTGCTCTTCCGAAGGTCCTGAGTTCAATTCCCAGCAACCACATGGTGGCTCACAACCATTTGTAATGGGATCTGATGCCCTCTTCTGGTGTGTCTGAAGTCAGCTACAGTGTACTTAAGATATAATAATAAATAAATCTTAAAAAAAAAAAGAAAATGGACAGCCTATCATAGTGGAAAAACATGGCAGTAGGAGCATAAAGTGGTGACTACTTACCTCTCTGATGCGTACTGGTGGTGAGCTTATCTCCTGTCTTTCAGACCCTGACTCCAGCCCAAGTTGCTCTCATTTAAGGTAGGTCTTCCCTGTTCAGTGAAAAGGCAGCAAACAGTAGCCAAAGCACTAGCCTGTCATAGTGATGAGTGTCTTTAAATCCAACACTGAGGAGGCAGACTCAGGCAGATCTCTGAATTTGAGGCCAGCCTGAACTACATAGAGAGTTCTAGGACAGCTAGCGCTACAAGTCTGTCTTCAAAAATCCTTCATCACGTGTCCTTTCACGTGCTTGCTTTAGCAGAACATCCTCTCCTGTGTCTGCTTCAGGGAAACGTTTTTTTCAAGAGTCTGCCTTAGCCTTTCACACCTGTGTCCACTTTAACAAAGTGTTCCTTCACGTGTTTGCCCTAGCAAAACAACATCGGACTGACTTTCCAAAGACTCCTTACGTTTCCACTTCAATATCCCTAATTTTTTTGCTTTTGTTTATCAAGACGGGTTCTCTGTATAGTCCTGGCTGTCCTGGAACTCAGTCTGTAGACCAGGATGGCCTTGAACTCAGATCTGCCTGCCTCTGCCTTCTGAGTGCTGGGATTAAAGGTAAGTGCTACCACAGCCTGAAAGAACACTCCCAGTTTTAATTATCTACCTTTTCTGGGTATTGCAGCATACACCTGTAACTTGAGCTAATTTAGCTAGCAAAGGCAGAAGGATCAAGAGTTTAAGGCCAGCCTGGTGTTACAGCATAGTAAGATTCTGTTTCGAAAAGCAAGCAAAATTATAACCAACCCAAAATTTATCTTCTATCTCATGGATTTCTGAATGTCCAAATTGTCTTGACTGCTCAGAACTAGGTTGTGGTGGAGTCATAGTTCATGATTTCAAATTTTACATCAGAGCAAGCCAGGCATAACAGAAAATCACACCTGAAATCCCAGCTCTCTGGAGGCTGAGGCAGGCAGATGACGAGTCCAGACCAGGCCCTACTTCCTTAAACACAGTGAAACTTCCCCAAATAAAGCTGCTCCAATCACAGCAGCATGGCATTGGCACAAGTTTAGATTTTGGTTTATAATCTTTTTTCCTCCTAAGTTTAGTGCCTGTTGATAATAGCAAGAGCATAGTAACAAACATATTCTTGACTTTTTTTTTTTTTTTTTTTTTTTCCGAGACAGGGTTTCTTTCTCTGTGTAGCCCTGGCTGTCCTGGAACTCACTTTGTAGACCAGGCTGGCCTCAAACTCAGAAATCTACCTGCCTCTGCCTCCTGAGTGCTGGGATTAAAGGTGTGTGCCACCACGCCTGGCTTCATAGTTGACATTTTTAAATTGAATTTTTATTGTGGTAACAATGTATGTGATGTAAAATTGGCCATTTTTAATCTTCTTGCTTATTTTATGTTGTTGAAGGCACATTTTTGGTTTGTGTGTATGTATATGGGATGTGTGTGTTTGTGTGTGTGTGTGTATGGGTGGCTCATGCATACATGCGGTTCTGGGAAGAGCTCATACTGTCTTCTGTTACTGTTCATTGTACATATTGAGAGGTTGGGTCTCAGAGCTTGTGCTGGTTCAGCTAGTCTAGGTTGCCAACTTGCTCCAGGGTCTCTTACCTCTGTTCCTGCCTGCTGGAATTACTGACAGGCCATCATGTGTCGCTGGTATTTACATGAGTGCTAGCGCCAGGTAGAACATGGCAAGTGGATATCTTGGGGTTACTGACAGAGAAGTAGACAAAATAGCATAGAGGGTTGATATCTGCTCAGCTCTAGTGCCTTAAAGCTTATTATATAGGTTATGTGTCTCTTATTTGGGAACTAAATGCTCAAGTTGAGGAGAAACCCCCAAATAATATTTACCACAACATTTTGGCACCCTACGTTGGGTACCAGTTATAAATGGAATTAATTGTTCTATCTAACCTGTAAAAAAGACACAATCTAGGTATTTTATTTACAAGCCATAAGCCTAGATGGAGCAGGTTTGGAGCTATTCTGACTTATTTTCTGGCCATAATGTCCCTTGTTACTTGCTGGTCCTGGCCATGTGCTCATGGTCCATCTCTTCTCTGTATCCTTCCTTCTTCTCTCTCTCTCTGCAGCCCCCTCGCACCATCCTCAAGTCCCACCTTTCCAATCACACCACGCAAAAAAGAGAAAAGCTCTTGAGTGTCACAGCAGCCCATCTTACTTGAAACCACAAATGGATGCTTGATTAGGTTTCATGTCTCTCTAGGTGTGACCACACTTGTTGACTTGATTAGACCTTGGTTGCCCACGTCCTTACCTCAAAATTGTTCTGGCTGTGTCTCTGAGGGTGCTTATGTGGGAAGCATTTGAGTGGGACACTTGAGGAAGTCAGATAGAGGCCGAAAATATGCTCTGTGCATGTCTTTCATGTCTTTTCCTACTGTAAGGTCCTGTGGTCTGTTATCCTCCATAATAATAATTATTATCATATTAGTATTAATTATTATTATTTTCGAGACAGGGTTTCTCTGTGTAGCCCTGGCTGTCCTGGAATTCATTCTGTAGACCAGGCTGGCCTCAAACTCACAAATCGTCTGCCTCTGCCTCCGCCTCCACCTCCACCTCCGTCCCCGCCCACCAAGTGCTGGGATTAAAGGTATGTGTCACCAGTGCCCAGCTGTAATTCTTAAACTGCAACTATGGTCATCTAGTATAGTGCTTGTCTAAGATGAAGAGTTCCCTACACTCCAGTGTAGCTGGTGACAACATTCTGATGTTGGGTGGGTTTCTATTTTGTTTCTTGTGAAGTGGGGTCCTGTGACAGAGTAGAAAATGCTCTTAACTGCTGAGTCAGCTCTCCAGCTCTTCAGCTTTTGATTTTAGTCTAAAAAAAAAAAAAAAAAAAAACCTCTCAAAGAGGTTTACACACCCAGAACCCACCCAGAACCGGAAATCAGATCCCATTACAGATGGGTTGTGAGCCATCATGTGCTTGCTGGGAATTGAACTCAGGACTCCTGGAAAAGCAATCAGAGCTTTTAACCCCCGAGCTATCTCTCTAGCCCTGAGATAAGACTAGTTTAAACTGAATTCTAGTCACCAGTACACAGAAGGGCTCCTGCATTGACTTTCATGACCTTTCCCACTGGACACCAGGAGAGTGCACAGTGGGGAAGAGGAGGAAAGAAGCCAGTCATAAAGTAGGTTAAGAGGCTGTGCACAATGTTGTCTCACATTGGCCAGCTGTGCTGCCTGCGACGAGGGACTTTGCATCCCCATCTGCCTACCTGACCTTTGCATCATTCTTTCTGCTCAAGTGAAAGAGTGAAGAGCCAGTGACAGTTGTTTAAGAAAAACTGAATTTGGGCTGGAGAGATGGCTCAGCAGCTAAGAGCACTGACTGCTCTTCCAAAGGTCCTGAGTTCAAATCCCAGAAACCACATGGTGCCTCACAACCATCTGTAATGGGGTCTGACAGCCTCTTCTAGTGTGTCTGAAGACAGCTGCAGTGTACTCATATAAATAAAATCTTAAAAAAAAAAAAAACCCTGAATTTAAGAAAGCTCATTTCTCAGGTTTCTTCTCGGAAAAAAATCCAAGTTGAAATGGTGTTGTTTTTTATTGTTTGCAGGGTGGGACTGGGTTGGTTTTGTTTGTGTAGTAGGCCTTTCTATCCTGCTGGTGGGAAGGCTTTCTCACCTCCCAGGCATGTGCCGCTATGCCATGCTTCTGCTGTTGCTGCTGCCTTGGTTTTTGTACAGATAATGCAAGTGATTTTTAAAGTTATTAGTTTATTTGTGTTATGGTGTGAATGTTTTTCCTCAGTTTTGGGACTTTGGGGGTCCTGCTTGGGGTTTAATAAGGAAGTGGAGACGTGTGTAGTAGAAAGCTGTGGGCCTGTTTCCTGGGCAGTCTCTCAGCTAGCCCATCTAATCTAACTTTAGTTCTTCTTCACCATCTCGTTCTGCATGGCTCCCTCTGCTCTCCCTCCCTACTCTGCTCCTGATCTCTTTCTCTTTTGGCTCCAGCTTTGCCCAGCACTTTACTGCTCAAACGCCACACCTCTTTCTTCTACAAAAAAGCTATTAGCATAGTGGGAGAGATTCCTCCCCCAGGGCAGCTTGCCTTTCTTTTTTGGGAGGTGAGGAATTACTGGCACAGCAATTAACAATTGAGAATACAGAGACATACCTTCATAGCCAATTGATACAATGTGTGTGGGGTGACTTATCCCAACATACATCCCTCAGTGTATGTATATATTCTATGAGGGTGCCTACTTCTGCAAAGGCCAGAACAGGACATCCTGGAATTGGAATTACAGATGGTTGTAAGCTACCGTGTGTGCTGGGAGTCAAACCCAGGTTCTCTGCAAGAACAAGTGTGTTAAACCATTCTCCAGCCCCCAAGTTAAATCTTTGAGAGCCAGCAACTTACTAAGAAAAGAGAAAGAAAGGTCTGTTGCAGTTTTCTTAATTTGTAACTATTCAGAGAGAAACGGCACTGGTCTGCGGCACACACCTGTCACCCTCAGCCCTGGGAGGTAGAAGCAGGACAGGTGCGTTGTTGGAAATTCAAGGTCAGCCTGGGCTATCTAGGGATGCCTGTTTCAACAAAATCAAGGACGGGTACCAGTACTAACTGAAACATGGTAGACACACAAGTGGTCCCTAGAGCCTGTGGAGTGCTACCCTGGGCTTTAGGAAGGAGCTGCTGTGCTTGCCAACCAGGAAGCACTACTTTAAAGGTGACATACCATAGATCTGTTTGTTTATAGTTCCATGGGATCATACATCTTCTATAGATTTAGAAAATCTGTGTTAGGCCAGGAAGGCCAAATTGCTTAGCCTCTGCTTACACAGAATAACAAATTTCAGCCCTTGGTGAGTTTCTTCTACCAGAGGCCATCTGGACATCCTTGTAAACCTAAGTCCTATGTTATACTTTAGGTATAACTTGCTAATGTGCTTTAGGGTTTGGAGATGTGTGTGTTTAAGTACTGGGGTCAGACTCAGAGCCTCACAGGTAGTAGCTACATTCCCACTTTGATATTTAAAACTGACATCCTTGGAATTTTTTTCTGCTTCAAACCTCTGCTGAGGGTGTTAGCCATATCATGTGACCTTCAGGCCTTCTGACAAATAGTCGTACTCTGTGTAGTGTTTTGTTGTTTGTTTATTTTGGTTATTCAAGACAGGGTCTCTCTTATAGCCTTGACTGTCCTTGAACTTCCTCTGTAGATCTGGCTAGACTTGAACTCACAGTGATTCTCCTGGCCTCCCATGTGCTGGCTTAAAGTGATTAAAGGTGTGCACCACTGGGCTGGAAAGATGGCTCAGGAGTTAAGAACAATGACTGCTCTTCCTAAGGTCCTGAGTTCAAATCCTAGTAACCACATGGTGGCTCACAACCATCTGTAATGAGATCTAATGCCCTCTTCTGGAGTGTCTGAAGACAGCTACTGTGTACTTACATATAATGAATAAATAAATATTTGGGGGGGGGAAAGGTGTGTACCACCA
This sequence comes from Mus caroli, assembly GCF_978045245.1. Taxonomy (NCBI): domain Eukaryota; kingdom Metazoa; phylum Chordata; class Mammalia; order Rodentia; family Muridae; genus Mus; species Mus caroli. The sequence goes on from NW_028227262.1 coordinate 61,288,108, forward strand.
TTGCCCATTTTATTTTTATTTTTACATGCCTGCAATGTATATGCATCACATGTATGACTGGTGCCTGTAGAGACTGGAATTGGATCCCCTGGAATTGGAGTTACAGATGTTTGTGAGCCACCATGTGGGTACTGGGAATTGAACCCACATCCTCAACTCCTCACTTCGAAACCTCTGGGTTATGGGAGAGGAGGCAGGTTTTTACAAGCTTGATGGTTGATGGTAGGCTCTGCATCATTTGGTACATTTATATTTTTTTGAGCTTTTTTGTCTTTTTTTGAGACAGGCTCGCTCATCTATCCCAGATTGTCTTCAGATTTGCTCTGTAGCTGAGGCTGGCTTTGAACTCTTGATCCTTCTGATTCCACCTGCCTAGAGGATGTGTACCACCACACTCAGCTCTGATTTTGGAACTTTAAACTTCCAAGTGTGAGTATAGATTACTATTTACCTGGCTGCTTTTACTTCCCTTTGAGATGCTGTTGAGGAAGTGAACAAGAATTAGTTTGTATGAGAAATGCAACTACGTGAAACACCTTAGTTGGGTTTTTTTTTTTTTTTTTTTTTTGGTTTTTCAAGACAGGGTTTCTCTGTGTAGCCTTGGCTGTCCTGGAACTCACTTTGTAGACCAGGCTGGCCTTGAACTAAAAAATCCACCTGCCTCTGCCTCCCAAGTGCTGGGATTAAAGGCATGCACCACCACGCCCAGCTACCTTAGTTTTTTTAAGCTTATGGTATACATGTTTGGTTTTTTGTTTGTTTGTTTTAATACAAATACATTGTGGAATAGCCACATCCAGCTATTTAGTGTACTCCTGTTTTTCTGTGGTGAGAACACTTTCAAATGTACTCTGTAGTTTTCCAGTATCCAGTCTATTGTTACTAACTAGTCACCATAGTGTATAAGCATTCCCTTCTTCATGCCTGGCCACGGGTGACTACCACCTGCTGTCCAGGCCTCTTTGGGTTTGAGATCCAGCTGAATGTGTCTTCCTGTGTCTGGCTTATTTTCTGTGACATATTTTTTTTTCACCTGTTGAAGTATAGTTGGCTTAATTTCCATATCTTGTTCAGTCCCACAAGGCTAGTAGATCCAACAGATGTGCTGGCAAGTAAATGCAAGCTGGCGAAAAAGAGTGATCTTCCTTCTTCCAAAGTCCTTATGTAGGTCTCCAGCAGAAGGTGTGGCCCAGATTAAAGGTGTGTACCACCATGCTTGGTTCTGGGACTTGTCTTGTCCCACGCTGACCTTGAACTCAGATCACCTTGCCTTGGTCTCCTGGGATTTATAGCCACTATGCCTCAAGATCTCCAAGATCCAAGATCGCGTCACACTGGATGACAGGATGTGCAGATAGGCTTGACATGCTCGTGTTCCCATATTTACTGTATGCATGCAGTGACGGGATTTATACATCATGATCTAGTTTTTTTTTATTTTGGTGGGGGGTGAAGGGGAGAAGGACAAATGATCCTGTAACAGACCCCACCAGCACTGTATGAAGGACAGCCTTTCTGTGCTTACCTTTGCTGCCTTTACTTTGATCTTTTTGATAACAGCCATTCCAGCATGTGAGATGATACTCTAGATATTAAACATAGTGAGCATTTCTCACCAGCCACTGCTATTTGTTAGCTATTTTGTACGTATTGTTTTCAAGACTGTTCATTAATAGTATTGGTTGTATTAATGGAATTTAGTGGGGTTATTTGTTTGATAAGCATATAGTGATAAATATACACTGATCAGATTTAGCCTCCATTTTCTACCCTTCCCCACATCTTTCCCAGTCTCCAGTGATCATTATTCTACTTTGAAAAAAATTTTTGCCGGGCGGTGGTGGCGCACGCCTTTAATCCCAGCACTTGGGAGGCAGAGGCAGGTGGATTTCTGAGTTCGAGGCCAGCCTGGTCTACAGAGTGAGTTCCAGGATAGCCAGGACTATACAGGGAAACCCTGTCTCAAAAAAAAAAAAAAAAAAAAAAAAAACAACAACAACAAACAAACAAACAAAAAAAATTTTTAACTGTTCATATACATGATATATTTGTCTGTCTAGATCACTGCACTTAATGTACTGACCTACAGTTCTGCTCACTTTCAGCCAATGATAGCTTCTAGTCTTCTTTATGGCTAGGTAATATACTGGTGTGTGTGTGTGTGTGTGTGTGTGTGTAATTTCCCCTCCTTTTTTCTGGCTTGAAAAATGACTGTGCATGTATGTGTACACTATTTGTAATGGCTATTCCTGGTTGTCAACTTGACTATATCTGAAATGAACTACAATCCAGAATTGGAAGGCTCACCTGTGATCCAGATCTTAAGGCTGGGAGACACAAGTTTCTGACCTGGATCTTGGCATGGAGATCTTGAGGCATAGTGGCTATGAATCCCAGGTGACTAAGGCAAGGAGATCTGAGTTCAAGGTCAACGTAGGACAAGACTAGTCCCAGATCCAGGTGTGGTGGTACACACCTTTAATCTGAGCCTCACCTTCTGCTGGAGACCTATAAAAAACATTGGAAGAAGGAAGATCACTCTTCTTCGCCAGCTTGCATTTACTTGCCAGCACATCTGTTGGATCTACTACTAGCCTTGTGGGGCTGAGAAACTACTAGATCCTTGACTTCCCATTCACAGCTGACCATTGTCGAGGAGTTGGACTACAGATTGTAAATCATAACAAAGTCCCTCACTGCATAGAGACTACCCACAAGTTCTGTGACTCTAGAGAAGCCTGACACTTTTGGAGTCAGTTCTTCTGCCTTCATTTGGGCTTTAAGAGTTGAACTTAGGTCAGCCAACTTGCTCTGCAAGTGCTTTTACACAATGAGCCATCTCACAGGCCTCTCTTCTGGGGTGTGTGTGTGTGTGTTAATTTTTGAGGCAGTCTTATGGCAAACTCAGTGTGTAGCTGCGATTGACCTCCAGTTCCTGATCCTCCCAGGGACTAAGATTACAGGTGTTCTCTGCCGTGGCTGCTCTGTCCCCATTTTAATCCATTTATCTCTTGGTGTTTATTGGACTGATGGCCTGTATTCGGGCCGCAATGAGTGTGGGTGTGCAGGTGTCCTTTGGTGTGCTGCAGTAGTGCTGCTAGGACAGGCTGTAAAGGCGCACCGTGGCTTGAGGCGCTCGGTGTTAGTTAGTTAGGCACATGGTGTTGTCTAGGCTCTTACCCTCTGGTGCGTTGGTTGAATTTCTCTTTGCTCTGGTGTTACTCATGGTTGTTAGGACTGTTGACAAGCTTAGTCCAGGCTTCCAGGTAGTGTTGGAGCATCTATGGTCTGCTGAGACAATGGTCACAAATATTTTGAAATGTATTCTCATGAAGAATTCACATATCAGATATTACTCATTGTTTGACATTGAAAAGCCAAGATTTATGCTGTGCCTTCAGGAGGGGGAGAAATGGGTCAGATACTGGGTAATGAAACAAAAATGGTTATAGGCTTAGATTTGAGTTGGTAGGCTATATATTAGTCCTAGTACAATACTTCACATGTTTAGATCCACACTGTGCAGCAGAACTTTGTGTCATGGTATAAGTCTCCATATCTGCCTTTTATAGCTGATGACTATTAATTAAGCACTTAAACTGGAGCTAGTGCTGCTGAAGAGAAGTATTTAATTTATTGAGTTGTTTTCATTAAAGTATAGCAAGCTGTGGTTAGTGATGACTAAATTGCAGATTCAAGTATTGACCAGTGTTCCACAAGCTTTTCCCATTACCAATCTCCCTTCCTATTTGTGTCTCTAGACGTTTTCCCACAGTGTCTTCAGGTCTTGCACTCTACATAGCAACATTCCCTAGCGCACAGCAAAGCTGTTAATTCCATAGATGCACGAGTGTATGTACTGTGCCCACTAGATCTAAGGTCACCTGGTCATTGATTAGCATCCTTTTGGGGAATGCATGATAAAAACTAATGGCAGATAGTAGCATAGTGAAGGCTAACCTAGAGTCAGCAGTTGCTGTGACTACTACTAAGGCTATCATATTTGTGACTTGTATAGTTCACAACTTGAAAGCTGAGGGAAGCTTTGGAGGAGCTGTAGGACTCCGTTATCCTTTGTCTTTAGGTAACATTCTTATAGTATCAATTTTGTTGTTTGGTTTTGAGGTCTCATGTAATTCTGACTAGCAAAAGAAAATTAAAGGCATGGTGGTGCATGCCTTTAATCCCAGCACTTGGGAGGCAGAGGCAGGCGGATTTCTGAGTTCTAGGACAGCCAGGACTACACAAAAACCCTGTTTCGAACAACCAAATAAATAAATACACCCACACACTCAACACACACACACACATTTAAGAAAAACTATAATTAGAACCTGGCCTGGTGCTGGGTATTTTGCTACCCATGAAAATTGGATGTTTAAGGGCTGGAGGATGAATCTTGTCATTTTTTTTTTAAAGTCATTGAAGAGTGGGACTCAAGAAATGCCATCTGACATCGCATACTGGCTTCATAATATTTAGCTGTGACCATTTAACCTTATTCTCTGTAGGCCTTAAGTTCTAAGCAACAAATTACCATTTGCTGAGAGGATGTGTACTGTGTCGGGTAGAATAGTTCTCCCTAGTGGTGTAGGTGGATGCCACACGGTTAGGGAAGGTTCTTTCTTGTCACCTTACAAGCATTGTCACCTATGATAGCACCACATAAGCTCCCTGTGCCTACACAAAGGGACAATAGTGTCTAAGGGCACTGAGACTGACTTGTAGAAATTAGCAGCAAAAACCTCCAAATATTTAGCTTTTTTGTCTGGTAAGTGAATTCCAGCTTGCCTCATGGCAATAAGATACAGGACCATGGGCAGAATTTGTTGAAATTTGATGGAGAGAGGAGTTGCCAGTTCTAGGGTTTTTTTGGTTTGCTTTGTTTTGTTCTGTTTTTTGAGACAGGGTTTCTCTGTATAGCTCTGGCTGTCCAGGAAGTCACTTTGTAGACCAGGCTGGCCTCGAACTCAGAAATCCGCCTGCCTCTGCCTCCCGAGTGCTGGGATTAAAGACGTGCGCCACCACGCCCGGCCCAGTTCTAGTTTTTAGATTTCTTCTAATCTTCCTAGATTTTTGCTCTCTTCTTCAGTCATCCCTTTAGGGAATCAGGCTACTGAGCAAAAAGAAGTATTCTTTCCAACTGGGGGAACAAACACCTGCTTAGCATTTGTGAGATCCTGCCAGCATGTTTGATCGATAACATCTTAAAAAAATAAAATTGGTCCCCCCTTGTAAGGGAGAGCATAGGGAACATTTATTATTTTGCTGCTTCAGAGACCTTTTTCTTTTTTTAAAGATTTATTTATTTATTATATGTAAGTACACTGTAGCTGTCTTCAGACACTCCACAAGAGGGCATCAGATATCATTACAGATGGTTGTGAGCCACTAGGTGATTACTGGGATTTGAACTCAGGACCTTTGGAAGAGCAGTCAGAACTCTTGTTTTTTGTTTTTTTTTTGTTTTTTTTTTTTTTTCGAGACAGGGTTTCTCTGTGTAGCCCTGGCTGTCCTGGAACTCACTTTGTAGACCAGGCTGGCCTCGAACTCAGAAATCTGCCTGCCTCTGCCTCCCGAGTGCTGGGATTAAAGGCGTGCGCCACCACGCCCGGCTCGCAGTCAGAACTCTTAACCGCTGAGCTATCTCCCCAGCCCCAGAGACCTTTTCTTATCCAGGAAGTACTGCTGACATGTTCCTACCTTTGCCTTGCTCTGCTTGGACTGCCTTGTATCCTGTATAGCCGAGCCACTGCTTCCTGCCTTCTCTCTCCACTGCGCTAGGGGATGGATGCCAGCATTTGTACTGACTGACCTGGCATTTCCAGTTGGTCTTTCGTGTTTTAATTAGTGAAATTTTACTGCCATTTCCAGTTCTGTTCAACTTCGGTCCCTTAGCTTCGTGTTGTTTAAGGTAATAATAGTGTATTTCTGAGCTCTCTGCTTTAGAAACCTCATTTTTCATTTATATTGTCTTGGGGTGCGTTTTGGGGCTAGGAGGTGTTCTTGTGACTTGAGGTGCTTGTGGAGGTCATGGGACAGCTGGGGCAGGTTGGGTTATTTCTGTGGGTCTCAAGCACTAATTTCAGATTGCCAGATTCAACAGCAAGACCATTTACCCACTGAGCCGTCTTGCCAGCCAGAGTCTATTATGTTCCCTTCATCTCCTGTGTACAGTTTTCCTGTGTGTAAGTTTATTTTACATAAGTTGTTGAACAGTACATTCAAGAAGAACAGAATTGAATGTGGTCTCGCTGCCCTGAAGAGAGGTGTGCTTGGTGTGGAAGGGTGGTCTGTTCAGGACTCTGAGACTTTGGGGTCATGAAATAGTCAGTCCCCAGTCCTCGTTCTCCAGACATGCTGGTGCTCTCCTTAACTCCACAGCTAGATCCATAAGAACCATAAAAACAATTGCAAAATGGAAACGTGTGGCCTTCTTCCAGCTTCTGGGTGGACTTCTTTCACTATAGTTCTTTCAAGGTTGTGACTTTCTAAATGTAGATCTGCAGCTCTCTTGAGGGCAACAGGCATATTTCTGAGAGAGAATGTCATGGCGACCGTTACTGGTGGGCATGCCTTCTCTACACTGATTGGCCTCTTGGGCTCTTTGCTAATTTCCTCCTGGGCAGTGTTCAGTGCCACGGCCACTGTCCTCCTCACCCAGCCCACCAGCAAGCACAAGGAGGGAGCCTTACTGAATGTTCTTTTATTTTTAAAAAAATATTTTGTGTATTTTATGTCTGTGAGTCCTCTGTCTCATGTACATCTGCATGCCAGAAGGAGACATCAGATCCCATTATAGACAGTTGTGAGCCACTGTGGGTGCTGGGAATTGAACTCCCATGCCCTGAACTGCTAATTCATCCTCCAGCCCCGATTAACTGAATTTTCTTCACCCTTGGGTTATTTTCTAAGTGACTGTTCTTCATTCCTACCTGTAAAGGACCAGTCGACATCTGTCCCCAAGTTTTCCTACGCATCATGCTTTCCAGACCATGTGAGTGTTCTGTCTGCAGGTATGCCTGCATGCCAGAAGAGGCCATCAGATCTCATTCCATATGACTGTGAGCCACCATGTGGTTGCTGGCAAATCAGGATCTCTGCAAGAGCAGCCAGTGCTCTTAAGTGTTCAGCCATCTCTCCTGCCCCCAAACTCTTAAATTTTTTATTTTTAAAGGAAGGTGTTGAGTATATATCAGACACACAGAGAAAAAGACCCTCTGTGAAGCAGAGGTGGGGCTTGGAAAGCCAAAAAATTCTAGAAATAAGTTCTTAACCTGAAAACAAGGCGTTTGGTCTGAGGGCTTCCACACAGGTGGTGTATTGAGTTTGGGCCCTGCTGAGAGGATCTCCCTCTTGCATTTGACCTCTTCCCTCATGGGCTGTTAGGCACCCTCCGTCCTGCCAGCTTGCATACAGCTGAGGGGAACCCTTTTTCACCTGAGTTGTTTTTCGTCCTTTCTTCCTTTCTTCCTTTTTTCTTTCTCTTTCTCTCTTTCTCTCTTTCTCTTTCTCTCTCTCTTTCTCTTTCTCTCTTTCTCTCTTTCTCTCTCTCTCTCTCTTTCTCTCTCTCTCCTCTCTCTTTCTCTCTCTCTCTCTTCTTTCTTTCTTTCTTTCTTTCTTTCTTTCTTTCTTTCTTTCTTTCTTTCTTTCTTTCTTTCTTTCTTTCTTTCTTTCCTTCTTGACGGAATCTCAACTATGTAGCCCTGGAACTCACTCTGTAGACCAGGCTTGAAAATACAGTGCTCAGTGGAATTAGCTGCTACTAAAGCCTTTCATCTTAAACTCCTCAGAATGAAAAGTCCAAAGTTATGTTTATATTTTCTCCTTTCCCTGTTGTGTTCACAGACTGATCTTAGAAATAGTCTAATTTTTATCAAGACCATAACAAGTTTTCACTTAGACATCTTTTTACACAGTGTATGTGCGCTAGGTGTTTTGCTGAGAGCCAGTGAAGGCTGGTGTCGCCTGTGCCTCCTGAGCTGCATTGGTAAAAGCAAAATATACCCTGGTGTAGGATGCTGAAGCCCACCGTGGGCCCCCTGAGGGCACAGTCACTTGGGAATAAATGGCTGTAAGGAATAAATGGCTTTGCTAAGAGTGACTCTGATATCTGTGAGCCCAACCATATTCTGAGTGGACTCTTGTGGGTGGGAGCGAGCCCCCACTGCCTCCTGCTTGCCGAGTGTACTCTCCATTCCTGACTCCTCCTTCAGCTCCTGCTGCCTCTCAAGGAAGAGTCTCCCACAGACAGAATTCAGAGGTGCCTACTTCTCTCTCTTTCCCCTCTCCCTTTCTCTAGTTCCTCTCTCCCTCTCCTTGGTGCCGAGGATCAGACCTAGGGCCTTGCATGGGCTAGACATGCCCTCTGAGCCCAGAGCAGTGCTTAGCCCCATTCACAACATTCTCCTTTCCACATTTATCATAAATTAACAACCTGGGAGACTCAAAATAACCAAATCCTATGCTCAAAACACTGTCTGCTGTTGTGGGAATTCAATGGCTATGGGACAGCAACCCTGTGTAGTTTCCAGAGTTGGAAGCTGAAGAAAGTGACTCTTAAGGTGTCTCACTTCACTGCGGCCGAGTCAGCATGTTAGGTGTTTCCTTTCTGATACTCAAAAAGGCTACTAAGGAATCAAGCTATGGCCAAGCCATATATATGGTGCACGTATTTAATCCTAGCGTCAGGAGGCAGAGACAGAGGCAGTGGTGGGTCTCTGAGTTCTAGACCTGCTTAGTCTACATAGTGAGACTTTGTCTAACAACTCCCTTCCCCCAATAGAAAAGTTTTTACAGCAGGTATCCACCGATATAGTGTTATCCATCTCAAAAAGTGATACCAGCCAGGCAATGGTGGTGCACACCTTTAACCTTGGGGTTAAAGTGCTTAGGAGGCAGAGGCAGGCAGATCTCTTAGATCTCTGCTCTACAGAGTGAGTTCTAGGACAGCCAGGGCTACATGGAGAAACCCTGTCTCGAAAAACAAAACAAAAAGGTGATACTAGATCTTCAGTGAGACTGAAACCTTGCTGAGTCAACACAGACTCTGGGACGATGGGGCTGGGGATAAGACTCCATATGTATGTATGTAATGTATGGTTTAGAGTGTGAGAAAACTCGAGATAGGACAGGTGGCTGAAGGAAGCAGTCTCCGAGGGTTCAGCTTCCTTACACAGCCTGCAGGTGTTTTTCTTACCAGTGTCACTGAGCTTAACAGGCTGTCATACACTATGTGTATGGCACTGGGGGGCGGAGGGGGGGCATTGGGCAGTGAGCATAGGCAGACTTTGTCTGATAGTTGATCTTGATAGTTGTATATGTGTGTGCATGTCCCAGCATACATGTGGAGGTCAGAGGACAACTTTCACAAACTGGTTCTCTCCAGGCTTTAGGACCAGGGATTGAGCTCAGGTCATCAGGTTTGGAGGCAGGAGCCTTTATCTGCTGAGCCATCTCACTGACCCCAGAGACAGTTAAGTAGGGAGACAGTCTTTGAATGTGGGTGGTACCATCCCATACCTTTCAGGTGGGAGGTGGAGGCTGATGGAATAAAAGGGACGGGAGGAAGTCTAATGCACCGGCTTTCTTGCTGTGTGCTTTCTGGGTATTGTGATGGCACCAGTTTCACTCCACACTCTCCCTACCGTGATCTTATTATGGGCCCACAGTTCTTGCAGTTGCCCTGTTGCCTTTGAAACTGATCTAAAAGAAATCATTTCAAGGGATTACCTGCTTTTTATCCTAAGCAAAAGGCTCATTAGTCATGAGGTACCACTCCCTTTCCACGCTGTCCCTATAGCCAGAAACAATGGAAACAGTCACTGTGAGGGACATAGGTTTCCACTTCCTTGTGAGCCAGTTGGTCAGCATCTCCTGTGTGTTCTTGGGTGTGCTATCACCCACTGAAAAGGCAGTAGGCAGATGGCCCTGAACTTCTTCCCTTGTCATCTGGACTCTGTTCTGGTCTCTGTCTGACCTGTGTTTGGGACATATATTAAAATAACAGCAACCAGTACTTGTCAGTTTACACCCAATACTCAGCTAACAAGTGGCATTTTTGAAACCCAGTCATTTTCTGGTAAACTCTTTCTTTGTTAAGGATCAAGGATTGACAAGACCTGGAAGAGTGAACCAAGGGTCAGCATGTTACATACTGTACGGTCATGGAAGCCAAGGCTGCCTAGTTTTTTGGCAAAAGGTTGTCCCTAGACAGAGTGGCACTGTGAAGCATTGCTCATCCAGTAGTCTGGTGTGTGATAATTCTTTACTTGGCACCAGGCAAATAGAAAACAAAACTGTTCTCATGGAGAATGTTAGAAAGTGGAGAATATGGATAGTATATATTTAGATCTATGTAAGTGTTTTAAAGCAGCAAACAGTAGTTGGGGGAGGGGGAGTGGTGTCTTAGGTTACAGTTGCTGGGATGAAACATCATGACCAAAAAGCGCCTTGCGGAGGGAAGGGTTTATTTGGCCTACATATCCAAGTGACAATTCATTGAGAGAAGCCAAAACAGGAGCTGGTGCAGAAGCTATGGAAGATTGCTGTTTACTGGACTGTGCCTCATGGCTTGCTCAGCCTTCTTTCTTATAGAATCCAGGACCAAAATCCCAGGCAGGGTTGGCACTACACACAAAAGGCCGTGCCCTCTCCCATCAATTACTAATTAAGAAAATGGCCTACAGACTTGTTGACAGGCAATATTACAGAAGTATTTTCTCAGTTAAGGCTCCCTTCTCTCTGGTGACTTTAGCTTGTGTCAAGTTGACATAAAACTAGCCAGCACAGGGCGCTCCTTAAATAAAGTGGTTCCTAACTGGCTGTGGTGGCACTCTCGTAATCCCAATACCCAGGAGGCAGAGCAGACAGGTCTCAGAGTTAAAGACCATCTTGTCAGCCAGAGCCACACAGAAAGAAACCCTGATTCTAAAAAATGAAAGAAAGGAGGAAGGGAGAGAGGGAAAGGAAGGAAGGAAGGAAATAGGTTCCTTTGCTGAGGAAGTCGTGCTTAATCTTCACTTGTGGGATTGTGAGTCTGTTTGGAGTGTTAATCCCAACTGCTGAGGCCAGCAATGGACCCAGCGAGAGAGAGAGAGAGAGAGAGAGAGAGAGAGAGAGAGAGAGAGAGAGAGAGAGAGAGAGAGAGAGAGAACTCCGGCATCCTTTCAGCCCCTGCCCTGCTGACTTGTTAGGTTAGCTCAAGGGTTCACAGGCCCAGGGCCAGTCTGAGTGAGGGCTGGGGCTTGGCTCCTGGCGGACTAGAGTGGCTGCACCGTAGACAATGTCTGTCTGCTTTAATGTTTCTCCAGCTCACCTGTGCTCTCTCCTCCCTACAGCTTCAAGGATGACCTCTAGGAAGAAAGTGTTGCTGAAGGTCATCATCCTGGGAGACTCTGGGTAAGTGTTTCTCATGAGTCTGACCTCTGATTGGCCTGGAGCTTCATCCTCACTGATCTCAAGGCAGTTCCACAGTCGGCTCTGGGCCTGGCCACTATCCTTTACTGTTGGGCTTTCCTGTGTTTGGCCTATTGAATTGCTTAAGGAACCCTTGTTTTCTTGTTTTTGAAAGTGCATTCCAATGGGGTAGAGTATAGGAATAGTGTCTCCTGCCCAGGACTGTGAGAAATGGCATACTGTCTGAAAGGAGTCTCAAGGCCTTTGAGGATTACAGACCTCACTCTACTTCTGTAAATTCTAATTGTGCTGCAGAACTGGAGATAGAACCAGCACCTTAGACCAGTGGACGCAATGGCTATATCCCTGGCAAGGCAAGCACTACTGTCTTAGGCTGTGTGTATGTGCATTCTTTGTGGAAAGCCTTGAACAAGGAAAGCATTGGCGCTCTCTTTAGGTTGCATTACCCCGACCCTACCCTTATCTTACTGAACACTTGGTTGGTGAGTTTTCTTGGTGAAAAAATTCCTTGGGAGGGATATTCTTAATGTTATGTATGTGCATATGCATGTGGGTGTGAAGGTCCCTGCAAGAATTGTTTTTCTTCCTGCTCTGGGAGTCCTGGGATTGAATTTAAGTTTTCGGGCTTGGCAATAGGTGCCTTTCCCTTTAGCCATCAAACAGGCCCTGTTTTGTTGTTTTGCTTGGACTTTAGTTTTGAAACAAAAACTGTGGCTCAATGCCCTTGAACTCACTGTGCAGCCCAGTCTAGCCTCAGGCTCTCAATGCTGCTGCCTCTATCTCTCAAGCATGTGGGGCTACACCTGTCTTGGAACATTCCTTTCTGGCTACATACTGCTGAGTGGCTTCCTCCGGGTATTACTTGACCACACTGAGTGATGCATAAACACCTGAGATTACAAAGCCCTTTGGAGTGATCTTATCACAAAGTTCCATTTACGAGGGAGTGTGTGTGTGTGTGTGTGTGTGTGTGTGTGTGTGTGTAAGGGAGATGTTTCTCTCGATCATGACAGGCAAGTTCTTTTAGTAAAATGCTTTGTTTTGTTTTTAAACTGTTGCAGTACCGGGAGGTAAACCCAGGCCTTGTGTGTGTCAGGCAAGCTCTCTACCAACTAAACTCTCTTCCTAGCTCAGGCAGGTTGCTTTGAACATTGTCAACACAAATCCCTTTCAGTCCCTGATTTGACTCAGACATGTGGGTTTTGTTCAATTTCAGTGTTGGAAAGACATCTCTCATGAACCAGTATGTGAATAAGAAGTTCAGTAACCAGTACAAAGCCACAATAGGAGCGGACTTTCTGACCAAGGAGGTGATGGTGGATGACAGACTTGTTACCATGCAGGTGAGCCACTGCTCAGCCGGGAGCCAGACTGCCAGTTTACTGAGTCTTTTTTAAATGGTGGGTGGGGGTGGGGGTGGGGGTGGGAGGGGGAGGGGAAGGAGGACACACAACTTTGTGGAGTTGGCTCGCTTTCTTCCTTCTGTGAGTTGTAGGGATTAAACACAGGTCATGCAGCTTCTGTGCTGAGCCCTCGTGTAGGCCCAGTTGATTGCATCCAGACTGTCTGTCACACCTCCATGCTTTTCAAACTTACCGTTCGTTATATTTGTGGATAATGAAAAATTGGCTGCAAATAGGGTTGTTGGATAAAATAGCAGGAAAAGCACGGTCAGGAGCATGGTGGAGACGGAGCCTGAGCCCCATGCAGGCTGAGTGCACATGCTCCCGCCACTGAGCCACACCCCAATCCTAAATTTGAAATTTATATTACAAGATAAGTAGGAATTTTTGTAAAATTTAATTTAACTAGAGTTATTGTCTTTTTTTTTTTTTTTTCATTTCTTTTCCCTTTCTATTTATTTATGTTTGGTTTTTCAAGATAGGGTTTCCCTGCATAGCCTGGCTGTCCTGGAACTCACTCTGTAGACCAGGCTGGCCTCAAACTCAGAAATCCGCCTGCCTCTGCCTCCCAAGTGCTGGGATCAAAGGCGTGTGCTACCATTGCTACCATGCCCAGCTTCTTTTTCCTTTCTTTCTTTTTTTTTTTAATAAAGATTTATTTATTTATATGTAAGTACACTGTAGCTGTCTTCAGACACTCCAGAAGAAGGCATCAGATCTCATTAAGGATGGTTGTGAGCTACCATGTGGTTGCTGGGAATTGAACTCAGGACCTTCGGAAGAGCAGTCAGTGCTCTTCACTGCTGAGCCATCTCTCCAGTCCCTTCTTTTTCCTTTCTAAACTTAGCAACCTACCGGTTCCTTCTGTGTTCTAAAATGTCTTTATTTATCTTTCTTTCTTTTGGAGGCATTGGTGTCTGTGTATTCATGACTGACCTTGAACTCATAAAGTTGCACTGGGGTGCTGGGTTTAAAGTCGTGAGCCTTTCTGTAGCTTATCTAAGTGCCTTTGTCCAGTGCTTCAGCTCGGAAATCTTTCTGGGTTTTCCTAACTTCTGACAGCAGATATTAAGGTAGTAGTTAACTATTTAATTGTTGACTATCCTAAATTGATGACTCAGTGATTAAAAGTGATTTAAAGCACTAGCTGCTCTTTACAGAGGACCCAGCTTCAGTTCTCAGCACTGCTGTGTATAACTTCAGTTCTAAGGGACCTGATACCCTCTTCTGTTCTCTAGGCAATTTGGTACACAAGTGCAGGCAAACACATAAATAAAAACATTTTTATAAAGTTGAGCTCTGTAAGGCTGATTTAGTGTTTCCATATGTCTGCGCACCTCATGCCCCATGTGTATTAGTATACATGGTTGTTGAGGCATTTTATGTAGTGTGTACACAGGCTTGTGCACGAACGAACACCTCTTGAAAAAGAATCCCACTATTTTTGTCTTGCCTTCTGGTCCATGATCTCACTGAGGTAGTTGGTACAGTGACACCAAACTAAAGAAACAGAAGAATATCTTTTTTTTGTTGAGTTTAAAACATTAAAACTGAGGTCAGTCACCGTACATGTTTGTGTGGTGTGGTTGTGTGTGTACGTGTATAGGTACATGTGTACCAAGGAATGAGTGTGCCAGTTAGAAAACAACTTCAGGTGTTCATCCATCTATCCATCCATCTATCCATCCATCCGTTTTCTTAGGCAGGATCTCACTTTGTAGCCCTGGCTGTCATTGAACTCAGAAGAAATCAACTCCTAACTGCTAGGATTAAAGGTGTACACCATTTGAGACAGGGTCTTTGAAATTTATATTCTGGTTTTTCTACTACATACACAAAACATACACATAACTAAAGCAACAAAAACAAGTGGGGCTGGAAAGGTGGCTCCATGGAAGAAGAAAGCCCTTGCTTGCTCTGCAAAATGTGAGGATCCATGCTGAAATTCCCAGAGCACAGGTAAAACCAGATACACAAGGGACGCATCTATGTGTCGAGCACTATAACAGGGAGACAGGAGACAAACAGGCAAGCGCATTAAGGTAAGAACTCTGAATTGTCTCACAGTTTAGGATGGAGGTAATGTGAGTCGGCCTTGCCTAGCACATACATTGGAAGATACTCAAAATACCTGAGTGAAAGTTAAGAGACCAAATTTGGGGAAAGGACATTTCTGGAACAAAGAGGGAAGTGAAATTGTGATAGGCTCAGAGGGTTGGGCTGGGATGATTTTTAAGTTTTAACTTTGAAAGGACTAGAGATGTAAGCTTCTACTCACGCGTGGAGTCAGAACTGAGAAACACCCTGTACTCCCCACTCCATCCCCAGCAAACACACACTGTCCACCACATGTCCAGTCCCCACAAAGAATGTAAAAGCAGGACAGGGAGACAGGCCAAATATGTGGCAAGACTTCTGGGACTCAGAGGTTTGAGATTGCCTGCCCCACTGTCTCCCCGTCCACATGTGTGGTGGTTACTGTGCTGTGTTTAGGGAATGGAGAACTTGGAATTGAACCGAGAGTCTCTTAGGTGCTAGTAGACAAATGCTCTGCTGTTGGGCTTTGTCCCCAGACCTTTTCAAATGAGGGTCTTGAGACAAGGTGTCCTTTTGATTCCTAGGCCCTGACCTTGAACTTGCAAATCTCTTGTTTCAGCCTCCCCAGGAGCAAAAATTAAAGGTTTGTGCACCTAGATTCAACTTGATGTGTGTAGAATTTAAGTTTATACTCTTCAAAGAATAGGGACCTCTATCTTAAAGAATTTAACAGAAACACATGCCATTACTGACACAAGTAAGATTACTGCGTAGGACTCTTACAGTTGGAGTGAGAGGATATATGTTCCTGGCCATTTGAGGAAATCCTGTCCCAAGTTACCTTCATAATGACTACCGTTTCTTAAAACAGGAATAGAAACCAAAATGGACAAAGTGCTATAAGAAATGAGGATATGGAAAATTTAGAACTTAAAAAAACCGGGGAATGCAAAAACATCAAAATAAGTGAAAGACACCGTTAAACTCTAGAAGCATGGGCAAGCTTCGGGGGTTGCGCAGGGGTTCAGAAGGCCTGGCTAGGTGTAGTGGCGCATGCCAATAACCCCAGCATTTGGGAGGCAGAGGCAGGTAGACCTCTGTCAGTTCTGTGGACCTCTCTGAGGCCAGGCTGGTCTACACAGGAAAATATATTCAGAGCTACATAGTAAGATGGTGTTTTGGAAAAACAACAAAACAAATTAAACAAAAAGGAACTCAAGACTGCAGGAAGCCAAATGCTAGGCCCAAGAGCCCCCAGAAAGAACGCATGACTTGGGGGAAGGGCAGTGAGGCTGGTGTTCTTTCCAGCAGTAGGAAAACAGGAGCTGCACAGACCTGCACCATCTGCGCCCAGCCCAGGGTTGAGAGCCACACTCACTGCTGCAGTGTATTCCACAGATAGCGTCAAATGAGCCACACTGGAGACCCATAGCACAGAAGGGTCCAGGAGAGAGCAGGATGAGGTAGCCACTTCTGAATGATGGTGCAGAGTCTGGAGTGAGCCCCCCATATTTCTCTGGAGTTTTTGCAGGTTGTAGTAAAAGATAAGAAAAGGAATACATCACACAGAAGAACCCAGTGGTGATCTCCTTGGTTTTGAGAGTGCTTTTTGTACTTACAAAGGAGCCAGGTCACTTTCCCTGCTAGTTTAGGCTCATCTATGACAATTGATTTATTTTTACAGGTGAGGGTTCACTCTATATAGCCCAGGCTACTTACTCTCAAACTCTTGCAATTGTTTTACCTGTGTCTTCCCAAGTGCTAGGAATACCAGCAGGAATTGTCAGTTAACATATTAGAACTCCTCCCCTCTTTAGGGGATTGGCTGTATTAGGGCCTGAGCCTAGAGCCTCCTACAAGACTAGGTGCTCTACCACAGACCTCTGACTCCAGCTCTGTACATTGGTTTTAATTTAAAAGGAAGAAAACAAAACAAAACCTTACATCTGCAGAGAACAAATAGGCAATATAGATTTGGGGAGAAAAGAATTAAAAGTTTCTAGAACTTAGGAAATTTCACTTATCAGTAGATTGGACATAGCAGAGAGGATGTGCAAAAAGAAACAGAAAAGAAAGCTGGGTGAGGCCACACCCACACGTTTTCCCCATGTCTTTACACATGCCCAGCAAGTGATTTCCATTGAGCTGTATATAAAAGAATATAAAGGAATAAAGAAAATAGATTAAAGATAAAATTTGACAAGAATTTCCTAGAACTGATATTACACCAGTTCAGGGATCCCGAAATCTCAACTTCCAGGAGGAATAAATTAAAAATACACATGAATAACAGTGATACCCACCCTCACAAGACTGAAGAGGAGCCATGCCAGCATGGTCGTGGGAGCCAGGGGAGCAGCAAGCATGTGCTTGACAGCTCGATAGAGCAGAGCACTGGGGTGGTGGTGGGGGTGGGGGTCGAACACTGATAATAAAAAGCACAGGGTTTTTTCTCTTAGCCTCCACAAGCACCTTACCACAAAGACAAATATATAAGAATAAAGTAGACCTGAGTACAAAGGACTAGAGGAGTCACCAGAGATAGAATGCTTGCTATAATGTATGAGGCCCTGCAACTGGAGCAAAGAAAGCATGTGTGTTTGCCTTTGGCGTCTACTGAGGATTGGCCCAAGAAACTTCCTCACCACAATGCAGCCTTCAGGTTTGTAGTTTCGGTGGTCAAGCACTTACTTGCATAGTGTCCTGGATTCAGTCCCAAGCACAAGGTAAAACTGAGTGTGGTGGTGCATGTCTGTAATCACAGCAGTGTTTGGGAGCTACAGACAGAAGGATCAGAATTGTTTTAAGGCTACCTTCAGCTACAGAATGAGTTCAAGGTCAGTGTGGGCTACATTAGATCCCATCTTTAAAAGGGTAGATGTGCCGGGCGAGGTGGCACATGCCTTTAATCCCAGCACTCGGGAGGCAGAGGCAGGCGGATTTCTGAGTTCGAGGCCAGCCTGGTCTACAGAGTTCCAGGACACCCAGAGCTACACAGAGAAACCCTGTCTTGAAAAAACAAAAACAAAAAACAAAAAACAAAGGGTAGATGTAAAGGCTGGAGAGATGGCTCAGTTTAAGAGCACTGGCTACTCCCTTCCAGAGGACCTTGGTTTGAATTCCAGCATGCACAGTGGGACTTAGAACCATCTGTAACTACAGTCCCAGGGAATTGGACACCAGGCATGCAAGTGGTGCACAGACACACATGCAGGCAAAACACTGATAGAATAAAACAACAGTTAACACATTTTATAAATAAAATTGATTTGTCATGTCTATATAGAATGTAAGGACATCCCCCTGTACAACTTTAACTTTAAATGTAAGTATTTTGTAATTACTTACAATACCTAATCCCATGGGAGTATATTAGACTGTCTAGGCATAATGAAAGGACTAAAGTCAGGGCCTGCTGTTAAGTTGAGTGCTCAGGTGTGGCTCCTACATTGGCTCCTATGCTAAGGAGACCAGGATTGGCGTTGCACATTGTAAGGTCCGGTGGAGTAGTGATGGCTGTTCTGATACTGTTGAGGAAAGCTACAAGTCAGTGTGCAATGCTGGGCTCAGCTGGGTAGGTGTGCATGAACACTCGAGGCTTGGTAAGCTATGATAGTGAAGCAGTGGACACGGGTGACAGGGGCCTTGCTGGGAACTCTAAGGGACACGGGTTGTACTTGGCTGGACCAAGACCTTCAAGTGGAGCAGCCAGAAGCTTCAGGACCCGAGGTAAAAAATGCACAAAGTAAAAATGTGCACATGGGAAGCAGAGGATCGAGAACAAGTCATACAGGTGAAGCTCGTCTGAGTACTTAACCACCCCCGAATGGCATTACTCTCCATTCAGTAGTCCCTGAACAAGGGCGTGTGCCCACAGGAAGCTAGAGGTCACAGACAAACCTTAATAGCCAGAAGCCAGGGTTCAGGGAATTGGAGTCATGTGGAGGTGGAGGTAGGCAGGCAGGTCCTGTGCTCTCCTCCAATGTGGCCACATCTCCCAGCATAGCTTGTGTTTCCACTCCCCGATCCCACATCCATAACAACATGATCATGGCAGTCACAACCTGTGGCCTAAGAGAAATGGAGTCGGGAATGCCTGGAGGCTGATGGAGACCTCAGGAGATGAATGAGCATGGCCAGAGCAGACTCTAAGCAGGCAGGCTTCAGCAGGATAGCTCCTTTAACCGGGGGTAGGAAGCGGGGAATCCTATTCCTGCTGCCCATCTCAGGACGAGATTTCTGGGGTTGGACATGCCTTAACCCCACTCTTGCTCTGGACCAGCTCTTCCCAGTCCCACTGCTCCAGTCCCAGTTTCTGTTTCTAATCGTTTAAACCTCATCTTAACTTTTGGCATGAGGAGAGAAGCGTAATTATTGCAGTCCTGCATGTAGGATGAATGGCCAGGAAATAAAGTACAACATAAGGCAGTGAGATACTGCGAGTTTGGATGTGAACAAAGGTGAGTTGCAAGAGATTTACAGCAGAGCACTATTGGTGTAAGATGTTTTCTTCAGGCACCATTTACTTCTGGAGAGTTCAGAACACGTGTCACTGAGGTGGTGTTTCATGTGCTTATATGTATGTATATGTATCTCTCTGCACCACATTCCTGCCTGGGGTGCCCAGGGAGCAGAAGGCATCTGAGCTCCTGGAATTTGAGATTATGAGCTGCTATGTGGATGCTTTGAACCAAACCCACATACTTAGAAGAGCAGTGGTGGTTTTAATTGCTGAGCCATCTCTCTGGCTATAGGTTTACTCTTTAAAAAATAATGAAATAAGTACAGTGGCAATATTATAACTTATCAGCTTATCATGCATGTTAGGTCCATCTGTAGCATCTGCCCAAATTATCAGTAATGGATAGATAAATATATGAATATAGAATATATGAATATGCTGGAGAGATTGCTCAGCAGTTAAGAGCATTGACTGTTCTTTCAGAGGTCCTGAGTTTAATTCCCAGCAACCACATGGTGACTCACAACCATCTGTATTAGGGAGTGTCCTGTTATGATGTGTCTGAAGACAGCTACAGTGTACTCATATACATTAAATAAATAATTCTTTAAAAATATAGATGGATATAATTTTGGAAATAAAGAAGAAACTATTCTATTTCCTTTGGGGCTCTGTAGTTGAGCAGTAGAGCTTGCTCAGAGCTTACAGTGCCCTGGATTCCATTCCCACCACCAACTTCCAGAAAACTCTAGAAAGTTTAAAAGGACCATTAGACATAGGGCTGTATTTTTGTTCTTGTTAATTAACAAATATGAATTATACTTTTGTAAGTTTAAAGGGGAGGTAATTTTCAAAACTTGCTGGGATGACGACACAATTTTCCTTCATTTTTATATCTGTTCTATGTCTTTGGATTCCGTGTACCATCTGTTCAAGTTAAACATGGCGCTGTAGGACGGTGTCTGTGCTTAATCAGTGGGACTTACTGCTTGCTTCAACTCCAGATATTTTTATCAGGATTTTTGGTCAATTTTGGTTTTAAGTTATAAACAAGAACCACTTTTTGAGCCGGGCGTGGTGGCACACGCCTTTAATCCCAGCACTCAGGAGGCAGAGGCAGGCGGATTTCTGAGTTTGAGGCCAGCCTGGTCTACAAAGTGAGTTCCAGGATAGCCAGAGCTACACAGAGAAACCGTGTCTCAAAAAACCACTTTTTGATTAAAGAAATGACATTGTTAAAAATCTATAGATAAATACTAACTTTAGCCTATAATCTCAACACCCAGGAAGCTGAGGCAGAAGGATTACAAGTTTAAGACCTGCCTAGGCTACATACATATAGCAGAAAGTTCCCCCCAGAATCCATTAGTCTTGAAGCTGTAGCTTCATGTTCTAGGTACATACCTGGGAGAAGAAAGGAGCCATGTCACTCCTACACATGTACACACACACACTGCCCAGCATCTCCTAAAGGCCAGGTGTTTTGTGTTTGTGTCTTGCAGATCTGGGACACAGCCGGTCAAGAACGGTTCCAGTCTCTTGGTGTGGCCTTCTACAGAGGTGCAGATTGCTGTGTTCTGGTGTTTGATGTGACTGCCCCCAACACTTTCAAAACCCTCGACAGCTGGAGAGACGAGTTTCTCATCCAGGCCAGCCCCCGGGATCCCGAGAACTTCCCTTTTGTTGTGTTGGGAAACAAGATTGACCTGGAAAACAGACAAGTAAGCGCCAACTGCAGTCACCGTTATAGACAAGCCCCGCTCCTCTGGGACCTGCGAGTTCAGAGCGCTCTCTACCAGGCTCAGAATAATGTGGGAAGGAAGGTGCTGGTGGGCGTGCTTGTCGCCCCTCGGACCCCAGTGGTGTGGAGCAGCCTGTATTCTCAGAGCCTTGGTTACCCTTCTGTACCTTAAAGGAACTGCTTTTCTCATTTTGGGGTAGGAGGAGGCTGTGGGGTTGATCAGGTTGCTCTGCCTTAACTCTACACGGCACTTGTGTTGAAGCATAGCTTTGTTAATTATAGCTCAGCTTATTTCTGACATCTCTTTCCTTTTCCAGATTTTGTCTGTTGTTTCTTGGCTGGGGCAGGGGCAGGAAAGATCTAAGGGGTGAACACTGCAAAGTCTGTGCTGCCTGCCGCTTCTAGATGAGAAGAACAGGGTTCATATCAGAGATGAGCTGGGGACCCCAGGATCTCTCTCCTTTGGCTAAGGGCCACGTGGTCTGGCTATGGACAGAGGTAGCTGGAGTTGGGTCCCTCGTGTGGGCAGCAGAGTGAGCTGACCTGCAGGTCTATAGGCCACATTCTTCCTCCTTCCCAGATGTATTCTCACTGGCGTGTAATTTTCCTGGGAGGAGTCATTGTCTGCTGTTCATGTCACTAGTGTCCTTCTCCCTCCCACAGGTGGCCACAAAGAGGGCACAGGCTTGGTGCTACAGCAAAAACAACATTCCTTACTTCGAGACCAGTGCCAAGGAGGCCATCAATGTGGAGCAGGCCTTCCAGACGATTGCTCGGAACGCTCTTAAACAGGTGGGTCTCAGGGCCCTCAAGCTGCAAGGCGCCCTCTGGTGAGGTCTCGAGTTCTCTCCTAGATGCCTCTCCCCTACCTGCATCTGCGAAAAACTAACGTGCTTCTCTGGATGGCTAGGTCATGACAGATTCTGCGTCAGCTCCTGTGAGGTCTATGGCTTTATTAGTCATCTGGAAGACATGGGGCAGAGTTGGGGTATGGCTTGGTATAGCACACTTACCTAAGATACAGAGCATTTCAGGGCAGCCTGGTCCAGACACAGCAAAACCTCAGGAACACAACAGGGACATCCTTGTGAAGGAGGTGTGAGCTTGTCCCTGGGTTGGTTGGTTTTCATGTGCATTTTAGCCAATCAGGCCGCTTAGGGGTCTCTGACCAGATCCCTGATCTGTTTAATGAGATAAACTTGAGTCACATCCCAGCTGTTGTTTAATCATTAGTGTCTGAGCCTGTGCGCCTCATTCAGAACCAAGGCCAGCTTCAGAGGCCGTCATTACCCAACAACTCAGGACCAGGACCTTGCTTTTCCTGGGAGTAGGTATGTACATGCACAAGTAAGAGATAAGAGAACATCAAGGAGCCCAGAGCTCCCAGCTAGGGCACGATAGAGGCCTATAATTCCAACTATTGGAGAAGCCAAGTCAGGATGGCAAGTTCAAGGACAGCTTCAGCAACATAGAAGGGCTGGAGAGATATACAGAGTTCTTTGCCTAGCATATGTAAGGTCCTGGGGTTTGTTACAGTTTGGGGGGAGGGAGGTTAAGTAAAAAAAGTGTAGGCTTGGGGACCTCCAACCAACAGGCTGTGGGTGCCAACTCTAACTGCTGATGCTCAGTTGCCACCTTCAAAGCACCATCCCTTTGAGCCTCTCATTCTAGGCTCACTACTGTGAATGGCCAGCATGTTCTCAAGAGGTTTGTTGGACATCTTCGTGTTTCGTCTTTTCTTTACTGGTGTCCTTTTGAATACTCCCTACCAGGATACCTTTAGAATGGGGCTTTTTACTTCCGAGTCATTTACGGTCCTTATATACCAACATGTGGTCCTTTCTGATGTAATCCTCAGGAGTGTTCCCAGAGTGATCATAGGAACTCTTGGTGAACAGACATTACCTTCACCTACCCTCCAACTCCTCCCCACCCCCCAGAGTTCTTTTATTTGATAGCCTTTGGTCATAGAAAAAAAAAGGCCATCTTAGCTGGGTGTGGTGGTATCTGCCTACAATTTCAGCACTTAGCGAGAGGACAGCAAGTTCCAGGACAGCATAGACTACACAGAAAAAAACAGGAGATGTGCTAGAACCATGCTATCATACCAGCATTTGAGAGGTGGAGGCCGGAGGATCAGAAGTTCAAGGACAGTCTCAGCAACCATTCTGGGATATAAAAGAGCCTAACAATAAAAAGTCATTCTTGTGTCAGATACATTTTAAAGGTTCCTTCTCCCTTCAAAGACCTCTGCTTCCAGTGAATGTGAGTGTTGGGAAGCAGCCATTGTCCCCTTGAAGTGTGTCCTTTAAGTCCTTCATGTTTCTCTTCCAGCACGCACAAACTGCCCTGGCCATGGCTAGGTTCCTTTACCTCAGTAGTTCTCAACCTTGCAAAGGCTGCAACCCATGAATACAGTTCCTCATGTTGTAGTGACCCCCAACTCTTCATAACTGTAATTTTGCTAGTTAGTACATTGTAATGTGAATGTCTGACATGTGACCCCCTAAGGTGGTCATGAGTCACATGTTGAGAATCACAGTTAGCTGGATCATCTTTATTTCAGCATCTCTTAAATTTTATGAATACACTGTCACTGCCTTCAGACACACCAGAAGAGGGTATCAGATCCCATTACAGATGGTTGTAAGCCACCATATGGTTGCTGAGAATTGAACTCATGACCTCTTGAAGAGCAGTCAGTGCTCTTAACCACTGAGCCACCTCTCCAGCCCCTACTTTGGCATCTAGGGTACATCCTGCCAACCTGTGGTTACCCTAACCCTCTCCCACCCAGGCCGACAGCTTGTTGAGTTTTTGGTTGGAATTGTACTGGTCTAGCCATAACAAAATACCACAGATCAGACAGCTTATACAGAAAAGGTTTTATTTTGTTGTCACAGTTGTACAGTCTGGGACTCTCCTGGCCTGTACATGGCTGTCTTGTCTTCTTGCTATGTCCACACAGGGTGGCATTGCTCAGAGAGCAGATATGTTAACATGCCCTCTGGGTTGTCAGTTGGTAACAGATTGCTGTCCTGGCATGTGTGAGATCCTCCAATCCATCTCTAGTACCACATAAGTCTAGCATACATGTCTTATGTAATACATGTCTTAGACTCCCAGCACTAGGTGGAGGCAGGAGGATTTAGGAGTTCAACTACATAGCAAGTTCAAGGCCAGCCTGGGATACATATGAGAGCCTGTCTGAAAAGGAAAATTGAAGTTCTGTGAGAGCTGATGCCACAGATAACTTTGTCTAATCTGAAGACTCTAGGTACAAATAGGTACATGGGGGTGGGTGGGGGTGTGAGGGCTTCAACATACAAACTTGGGGTTGACACCCATTCTCTCCAAGGTTGTCACTTATATTTGTTTTTAAGGCCCTGGACTAGCACTTCCTCTGTAGCCCAGCCTGGGCTTGCATTTGTTTTGGCCTCTGTGTTACAGACTTCCTCCTGCCCCGAGAGTGTTGGCAGAGTGCTGTCTGCAGCACAGGGACCAACTTACTGAGACAGTCACCAGTTTGTGAACATCTGCACTGTTTTGACTTTTTGGTTATTATAAACAGCAATAAATTTATATTCCTGTCAATACTAATATACACATTTAACACAAAAAACTGCCCACTGGCAGGCAGAGGGCTTGCCTAGCATGTGTAGAGCCCTGGCTTCCACTCCTGCATTTGGAGGGAAGGAGAGAACATGACTGGTTGCTGGGGAATAAGCAGCTCACTCAGCACAGGGTTTCCTTTTGGGGTGATGAGCATTCTGATGTGATGTGATGGTGGCCCACACCGAAACCAGTGTGTTGCATGCACACTTGGGGTGTTGGGCCCTAGTAAACCTCTTACTGTATATTTTTAGTTAGTGTGAATAAAATGAAAATAACACTGTTAGGAACCTTTTTCCCCTTCTTAGGTACAGTGGTGTGGGTTGGGCCCTAGCGCTTGGCACTCAGTTACTCCCCAGGCGAAGACCCCAGTGACTCGAGTCCATGCAGCGTGGGCGCTGACGGCAGGCATCACGGTAGCTCTGCCCCTTCAGCAGCTATGTGGAAACGAAGGCCGGGAAGAACCAGCAGCCCAGAAGATTGAGTGGGAGGTGGGAGCAAGGCGAGCATCCTGAGACCATGGAGCCTTGAGCAGAGCTCTAGCCGACAGTTAAGAACTGGCAATGACATGAGCCCTGTGACAGAATAATCCAGAACCTTAGCTGTGTGTGGACCACAGTGGTCAGAACTTGAGTTGGCACACTTCTGGCTGTGGCTGCTGCTGACAATCTCCTCACAAATTCTGCCACCCTTTCTTATGGGTACACAGTCAGGATCTGTCCCTGTGACTCCAGTCATCAACCTCCCTCTCTCTCTCTCTCTTTCTCCTCCTATCCAGGAAACAGAAGTGGAGCTGTACAATGAATTCCCTGAACCCATCAAACTGGACAAGAATGACCGGGCCAAGGCCTCCGCAGAAAGCTGCAGTTGTTGAAGGGGCAGTGAGCACAGAGTCCTTCACAGACCAAGAACACACACGTAGGCCTTCAATAAGCGTCCCTCCTTCTCCAAACAGACCAGAACGTGAGCTCTCACATCCAGCTGCCAAAAGAAACTCCACCAAACAGTTATCCAACACACACACATACACAAAACACACTCGTGCACACACAAACACATACACACAACACACACACAGCAAGCAAACTCCAGCCTGTGCCTGTCAGGGCTCCTGGGGCAGCTGCCCCCTGTGAACCCTGTGTATGGCAGGCATATGGCGGAGACCCTGGGTGCTCTGGGGTGCAGTGGGCATGGAAAGCTTACTCTTTTTGTCCACTGGAGAGTGAGAGAACTGTTCACAGTTCATCTGTGTCTAATTATCTGATTTTTTTTTTTAACGGTCTTGTGGTCTTTTACCCCTCCCTCCTTGAAGGTCCTGTGGGAAGGCTGGTGCCCAGGCTCCGTTCTGAGCAGGCTGTTTTGTATGTATCTGTTAATGCTTGTTACTTTTAACTAATCAGATCTTTTTACAGTATCCATTTATTATGTAATGCTTCTTAGAAAAGAATCTTATAGTACATGTTAATATATGCAACCAATTAAAATGTATAAATTAGTGTAAGGAATTCCTGGATTGTGTGTTTAAGTCCTCTAACACAGGCGTGCAAGGTGGAGGGTTGAACCCTGTCTGGATTACAGAGTGTTAGAGACTCAAGTTTGGAAGTCCAGCTAGCGGCAGTATTCTGTACAGTAGACACAAGAATTATGTACGCCTTTTATCACAGACTTAAGAGCCAAAAAGCTTTTCATCTCTCTGAAGGGAGAACTGAACTAGACAGTTCCCTTCTGTGGCTAAATTTTCCAAAAGGTTGATTTGCATAATATAGTAGTGTATACAATGGATAAATTGCTGTTACTTCAAAAATTAAAATTCTCATTTTCTCCCTTTCTGTTTTTTCCTTATATTCAACACTTTATGATGCCCTTATATCACTATCCTACTCAAAGAGGAAGGAGAGCCCACCACACTGTCCCAGTGACTCTACCTTTGTTCTAGAAGGCGCTCCTTTCAGGGTTGTGGTACCTGTAGGTTAGCAGACCCTCCTCCTTTCCCACCCACCCAAGTGTGGCCCAGCACTAACCCACCGTCTCTTGGGTTGAGCCCTGGCAGTTCTGTCCCTTCCCGAGGTCCTGCCCTGCATCATGGCTTGCTTCCCGGAGCACTTCCCCTTCAGAAGTCTACATTCTAGGGTGTAGGCTGAGTTCTTCTGTAAAGAGACGAACGTGATGCCAATAAAATTTAACAAGAACAAAGAACAGCTGCTGTCTGTCTTTTTCTCTCAAAGATCAAGCTATGTGGGGACATTCTGTATGTTCATGGGACTCTTGGTGCTCAGAGGCAAGGGGGTGCCTTCCAGCTGATCCCTAGACTACCTACCCTAGTGTGGATCTTTTTCTTAGCCACTGGAAACAAAACTGTGGCCTTTACTCTGGTTATTTTGCTGTTTTCCTTTCTCCGTATCACAAGCCTGTTGTAGACTTTTTGAGACAAAATATGGTTGGGTGTGAAGTAGGAAGGCCCTCTTCAGAGCCAGCTCATTGCGCACAAGCAGCACATGACAACTTAACGTACACACATTTGTTCTCTAAGACTGAACTGGCAGTGTGCAATGAGCAGGAAACTCACTGAGTTCTGGCTGCACCCTAAGTACCTGTGCCCCTCATTTTGCCCAGATGAATCGTACCTACTGAGTCATGCGTTGGGAAGTTTCTAAACTCCAGTTCATCCATGGTCACGAAGGAGCGAACTGACATGGTGCCTGTCTCTACCAATGTCTAGACTAGACTTTGGTTAGACCTAGGTGACTAAAAGTCTGTAATGCCCTGTGATGTCTTGAGACTGCAGTGGATGCTCTGTGGATGGAAGTGGGTCTGGGTTTCTGCAAGGGAAACATACCAGGGGATCCTGGAACCATGCCTCCTGACAAAAGGAAAAGGAGACAGTTGAGTTCCTGAAGATCTAATTCTGCCCGGTGTTTGAGGCACAGCTGATCTTACCTTTCTTGGAATAGATTGCTCTGGGTCAGATTGGCAGCCTCTCTTTCCCAGTCTGTCAGCAGACCCTACTATGTCCCATTGTCCCCCTTTAATAGACCACACAAGCTCTGGAAGGAACCAGAAGCCACATTTGCCTATGTGATGGGTGCTCTGCTCCAGCCTCACATGACCTCACAGCCACAGCTGGTGACAGAACTTAATGCAGAGAGGCGGTGGATAGGCGCCAGCTCATTACCTATTGATACACTAGGGGGCGCCCAAGAGCCAGTATTGATCTGCTTGTTCTGGGACCCAAACATCTACTAAAGCAGTCACTTGCAGACAACCCCCCTCCCCCCCAAACCTGAGTAGAACCTGGCTGTCCTGGAACTCACTCTGTAGACCAGGCTGGCCTTGAACTCAGAGATCTGCCTGCCTCTGCCTCCCAAGTGTTGGGATTAAAGGCATGCGCCACCATGCCCAGCTGGGAAAATTTTTTGAGATACTTAGGGAACACAGGAATTCGCCTCTTATGCTTCTCCCAGTAAGAAGCCAGTCTGACCTCTCAAGCCATAAAGTCTGCGCACAGCTGTGCAGAGTTTGTTAATCAGTGTTCCCTTCTTAGGGACCAAGAGATGTCAGTTGGTAAAGAGAATTTGGGAGAGCCTTTGCTGATTACCCATCTAAAAGAGAAAAGATACACTGGAATGTCCTCCAAATCCTGTCTCCCTCTGCAGAATATCCTTAAAACACGGGCATGGCTATAGCTTCCAGAATATTTGCTGCATATGACCTTTTAAATGCTCTGTGGCCTTAATGAATTCCTTCTTATAAGACCTAACATTCAAGAACAACTTCGAAGTAAACCCCAGCAAGCCCATCCCCTTTGCCACTAGCTGTTATTGGCACCATGTGAGGTGAAGGCTCCTTTCTCTTTTCCCCACCGACTATTTATTGCAAGTGCTGAGGATAGGAACCAGGCCTCACTGTGTGTTTAGGCAAGCCTTCCCCCACAGGGCCTCATAGTCAACATGGTGTCTGCTGCAAGGCCAACAGATGCGCACCACCGACGTGGGGGAGGCCTGGATTAGAGGAAGGAATGTGTGTGGAGAGGACACTTTTCATGCACACACAGTCTAGCTACGGCTAACCCTGTTCCTGCCACCACAGCCCCTGTGTCAGAGTTCACACAGGAACAGTCATATCTCTTGAGAGCTACAAGGAAGACCAAGATGGCAGACATCGTTGGCATCAGCCGTGATGAGTCCCTCCTTGGAGATGATGCTTTCCATCCTAGTTCACCCAGCAGCTTCTCAATTCCAAATAGCCTACCTTGAACTCAGAGCAATGTTGGCATCACTTTCTCAGGTCAAAAGACAACTCCAACTTTTGCCTGCATACTTGGCACAGGAAGCCACAGCCAGACTTCCCCCAGGTTGTTCACTTAGCTATTATTCACAGCCCAGCTGAAGGGCCCAAGAGCCAGGACTGACGGAAGGCAGCTTTATCTGGCAGGTTCACAGATTCCCAGTGGGGAATCTGCCCTCTTCACGCCTTCTTCCTTGCGAAGACTCTCTGTTCCTTGCTGGGTTTCTTGAGGTGCAGTTTGCAATCTTTTAGGAATGACCGATTTTCAAGGGAGCAATCTCCTTCCTGCAGGAAAGGTCAGCACACACACACCCTCAGAGCCAGAGCCTCTACTCTCCCTTCTGATGGAGGTGGGAGATGGGGTCTCACCATGGGAGTTGTAGTCAGTGGGTCCCCTAGATCAGAAGGGACCCTCAGAGTACTGGATGGGTCACAGCCACCTTTGAGATCCTTGCCGAGATTTTACATTGGACATATGACCTTGTAGGTCTCCCCAAATCCTGGTAAACACTCAAGAAATGTAATGGGTGAAGGTACCTGTCTAGAGAGTTGATGAATTCATTCTGGCATAAACACAAAATTGAACTGGGGAAGACAGAAGAGACCCTGAGAGAAGAAACTAGCAACTCCACGCAGCCAGAGTAGTAGAAGCACCGGGCTGGAAGCCGTTTGTTACACTGCCACTGCCTTGGGTAGTTTTTAGGGCTCCTGAGCCCTCCCCTTTCCCTTGTCAGTCTCCATGCTAGATAATCTCTGACCGAAGTCTGCCACAGCTCTCCATGCTTCCCCTGGGAATAGCCAGAGTCAAAGCTTGTGGTCCCATTTGTGCAACCACAGAGCTGCCTTCAGTTTTGCGTTCATCTGAGGGTTTTGTTTGGAAACAGGGCTTTAGTGTCCTGCATGCTGGGATGACAACAGGCATGTACTACCAGGTTGGGTGAAACCCAGTGAATTTAAAAAGAGTATGACTGCACTGGCTGCTCCAACTGCCTATAACTCCAGCTCCAGGCCATCTAGTGCCCTCTTCTGGCATGTCCCTCTCCCAGTAAGATATGACTTTAAAAAAACAAAAAAAAAAACAGAGCTAAAGAGATGGCTCAGCAGTGGTTAGGAGCACTGACTGCTCTTCTAGAAGTCCCGAGTTCAATTCCCAGCAACCACATGGTGGCTCACAACATCTGTAATGGCATCCGATGCCCTCTTCTGTTGTGTCTGAAGACAGCTACAGTGTACTCACATACATGAAATAAATAAATCTTTAAAAACAAAACAAAAAAAACACACACAAAAAACAAAACCAAAAGATGGTAAAACCCCACACAAAGGACACTCAGTATGCCATGTATGCTGGGGTCCACATGAGGCTGCAGGGCCTCGGCCCCGCCTGTTCTAATCCATCAGGCGCCTGGTCCACCTGAGCTTTCTCCCTGGACCAAGCCTGAGCAGCCCTGAGAGGGGTCTGACCAGCACTGTGTTTTGTTTTTTTGGTTTGTTGTCTTGGTGTTTTATCGGCTTGTTTTTTTGTTTTTGTTTGGGGGGGGGGTTGTTTTTTGCTTTTTTAATTTCCTGGAACAAAAGGAAATTAAATAAATAAAAGGACAAGAAATGTTAGTGGAGTGCCATATGGGGCTGTTATATGTCCCTGATACTGCAGGGACCAGGGTTCCGGATTTGAGATAATGAGCCATAAGGTGCTTGCTGCCCAGGCCTGGAAAATACAGGAATAGGGCCTTTCTTCACCCAATGTTCACCGGAGAAGCCAGCCAGTAGTCTGGTGGTCTCAGGTGGCTGTGGCACCCCAGAGGTCGGCTTGCAGGTTTGTCAGTCTCTGTCTGTCTGTCTGTCTGTCTGTCTGTCTGTCTCTTTCAGCTTTCTGGGCGAAAACTAAAGAGGAGGCACTTTAACCTGATGTGTGGGAGGGACGCAGTCTCCAAAGCAATGACCTCAGATTACCTGGAATATGGTCCATGGGGAACCCCCTGAAGCCTCCCTCTCTGACTTCCGGGAAACCGGTCGCCAGATCCATAGGACAAGGGTGTGGCTGCAGTAAACACTAATGTAGGGTGGCCTTGGCCACCGAACACATTTTCAAGACCCCCACTACACCCTCCCTAGTTTCTACTGGCTGGAGAAGGGTCTGTGAGAAGAAGGCATTGTGACTACAGCGCAGGGGTGCCGGTGCCGGTGCTCCCCCCTCCCCGCCTCTGCCTCTGTGGCTGGTGGGCGGGGAAAGTGTGGATCTCCATGGAGATAGGATGGGGGCGGGGAGTGCTCCTAACGCTAACCCAACGGCCAACTGCTGAGCTGAAAGGCAGTGGAACTGACTGTAGGTGCTGCTGCCTTCCGACCAGAGAACCAGGGAGGCAGCAGCATCTTTCTAGGAGCTGGGTCATCCTAAGTGGGCCAAAACCATGTCAGCCACAAGCTCTTCCTTCATCCCTGCTAATCTGAGCTGGGCAACAGCCTTGTGGGTCGCCTGGGGCCCTCTAGATGGGGCTGGGCTACCGTGTCCCCAGCACTTGGCCTGAGGCCCTTCCTAGCGCACTTAGGCAGAGGAACTTTGTGAGCATGAGTGCCAGTTACCAGGGAACTTGGTTACATAGACTGGCCGATAGGACCAGAAGAGACTAGCTAGCACAAAAATGTCCCAGAACTTGAGGTGCCCTGGAGGAAAGACATGTAAAAGTCACAGGATGGCACTGGGCAGCCCTACTTAGTGTGTGGAGAGTCACAGGGCATAAGGAAGAGTGTGAGGAGATTAGTGTAAAGCTGAAATCACAGAAGGGCCCCCATGGAGAATAGGGTGTTCAAGCCTCCAGGCTATGGGAGACACTGGTTTGGATGGGGCAGGATTAATTTAAGCTTCAAAAAATAATAAAATCAAAGCCCAAGGCCTCAGTATTTAGTAACAGAAGACCAACCTGGATGGGCAAGGGCAGAAACTCCTTAGATCAACACCACTGTGGTCCTAGATTATCCCCAGGGATCTGCTCACCCTTCCCTTTTGGGGTGAATTTTTTTTTTTTTCTTTTTTGAGATAGGGTCTCTGCATAGCCAGGGCTATCCTGGAACTCACTATATAGACCAGGATCTCTCTAACTCAGAGATCCTTCTGCCTCTGCCTCCCCAGTCCTGAGACTAAAGGCATGTACCCCCGACTCTTGAAGTTTTATCTTGAAGTATTTTGAAGGCTTACAAAAGTGCCCAAAGTCCTGGCCCATGGTGTTGATCCTGGCCTGGGCCACCCAGAAATGAAAGGAACCACTACCCTGAACCCACAGTCCCTGACTTTCTATGCCCTGACACTCTTCTACCTTAGCTATGGCACAGGAACATTAAAAAGCAACAAAACCAAAAAAAAAAAAAAAAAAAAAAAAAACCCAAAACATTTTATTCAAGACTAGGAGTAAGGAGGCAGGACTGACTGGTGTGTCTAATAGTGAAAAACTGTACTGCCTAAGGCTGGGGAAACACTGCTCATTGTGCAATTTACCCCAGACATGAACTTTGACCCTTGCTTCCAGATGATTAGCTAACACTACTCTGAAACCACAAGCCACAGACGGACGCTCCAGCCTCTTGGCTGGGTCATGCTGAGCTCTGCTCTGTTCAGTTAAGGGCTCCTCAGTCCCGAGGGTCTAAGGGATGAGGTCGTCCCACGGCCAGCCATGGCTCTGGCCAGTGTGGTCGGTCAGTGGTTGCTTTTCATGAGGGCCTTTCTCGTCCTGAACTTTAAAACAAAATTCACTTAAATCTAAATCTAACTTGGGAACTTCAAAAAAGAGAAAAGCCAAGCCTGCTAATTATGGAGCTGATAAAGAATGATAATTTTTTTCTTTCTTTTTTTCTTTTTTTGGTGGCAGGATGGAACGTAGGCCCTCAGGACTACTAGGCAAGGGATCAGTGTTGAGCCGTCTCAGCCTCCTTTGAATAAATATAAACTACCATCTTTTAGAGTAAAGAGTATAGCTAGGTTACAGAACTGAAAATTCCTTTGTCTACAACAGGGCCTGAAACTTCTTGGGGGAAGAGGGACACAGAGGAATTCAAAATTTTTGAAAAATGAACATTCCCCACCAATGTCCAAATGTCGATTATTCCTTCTGTAGCACACAGTGAGAAAAGGACAGAAGTGTCCTTTTGGTGGAATTGTACAAAATATTTGATAGGTTTTATTGGGGGCAATGTTTACATAGGAGTTGACCTTATAAAGAAAAGACCCAGAGTCTACAATTATCAGAAAAATTAATTTGTTTCTTCTGTTATGTCAATAATAACAAGCAGGGAGAGGCATCTTTCAGCCTTATTAACATTCGGCAAGCATGCTGTTTAAGCATCAAATAGCAGCTATCCCTTCCCTGGGGAGGTCTCCCTGAGGCTAGAGGCAGTTTCTGGGCCCTTTGCCAGTGAAACACATGCAGAACCCCTTTGGCACACCTGATGGTTGTCTTTGAGCAACTTTAATGGTTATCCCAGGAAGCTGAGTGAACTCACTAACTCACTCTGCATTCCCTGCCCACCCTGTGGTTTCTCATCTGTCATGATGTGACCTGCCAGGTGCCCCGTGATCCCTGCTAGCTGGACAGTTACAACGACAAGAGCAGGAGCTGGGAAGTCTGCTTGGACTATATTGCAGACACACTTCCTGGGCCCACCTCTTTGCTGGACCTCAGCTTTTTCACATAAGATAGAGGCTGGGACAAGGCACAGATGTGTTAGGGGCCCTGACTACCTCCTAATAGATGACTGATTTTTGTTTTGTTTGTTTTGTTTTTTGAAACTTTCATATATATAAGTCCCAAGGTAGATTGTCATTTCTAGATTTCTACCACTCAGTGTTATCAAGACC
The DNA here is from genome assembly GCF_978045245.1 of Mus caroli. Taxonomy (NCBI): domain Eukaryota; kingdom Metazoa; phylum Chordata; class Mammalia; order Rodentia; family Muridae; genus Mus; species Mus caroli. The sequence goes on from NW_028227262.1 coordinate 61,321,914, forward strand.
AAGTCGCTAACAAGGAGATTGATATTGTTGTAATCAATAAAAGATAATTTAGTCTGAAAAGGAATCTGGATGGCCTGTTAAGGAATGGCAAAGGAGAGGTGTGGGGACAGGAGATAAAAGTCAAAGAGGTCAGCAGAGGGCAGGGTCCAGTGCAGACCTGCAGTGGCACAGACTCGGGCACAGATGTAGCTGAGTGCCAAGGCAGCGACACAGCCTGTGGCTGCGGCTGTAGCTGTGGCTGTAATGGCAGGGCCTCAGCAGCTGCTGATTGGCTCTTGAGTAGAGGAGCTCAGGACCCCCAAGATCTGACGAAGAACTAAGGGAAGTTCTATGCCTCTCACAGAGACACAAGAAGTTTTGTACTAGGGTTTAAGGCGAGGTCCACACCTGCCCTGACGGGTGGCCTAGATTCCATGAAGCTCTTGGAGCTGGGTCCCCTGTGGAGATGACATGAAAGATACTCCAAACCGATTCTTTGTTTTGAATCCCATCTCATTTATTCAACAAATATTTATTGAGGGCCTACTATGTGCCGGGCTATGTAGCAGTGAACTACAGGGTCTTCCTCTAGCTAATGACAGGATCCCAGAAAGTGGTGGGCATGTGAGAGGGCTGCTTAAATGGATCCAACAGTAAAGATTTGCTATCAGACACTAGCCAGTCTCTCAAGCCGGAGTCTCCTCTCAGCATCCTGATGCTGCTCTCAGAAACCCCTCCCTGCCAGAGCCTGCCCTGCTGAGGTTGAGGTTTTCGAGTGAGGGGAGCCCTTACTCGAGATCAGTGGCCCAGCAAGGTGGGAGCCTAGCAGACAGATATTGTGTCGTTCTGATACCTAGGCCCCATTCACAGTGGTCTCCCATCTCATCTCATCCCAGCTCCTTAGGGGCCAACCCTTCAGAGACAGAAACAAGATGTGATTGGAGGGGACAGAGGAGCTCATGCAAGAGTTCAAGCAGGGCCAACAGCCTCCCACAGAAGCTGTAAACAGACCAAGTGAAAAGGGACCCTTGTCCCCAAAGCAACTGGATGCCCAAAGCCCGGGAGCCTCCAGCTCTGGCACAGAGTTCGGACCACCTAGGATGAGGCCCAGGAATGGGTATTTATTAATCACATCCCAGATCAACCCCTTTTTGAGCCAGAATATAGAAAACAATTCCAAACTAAGGGTCATGGGGCAGGTAGCAGGGCCAGAGGGAGAGACAGCAGGCGCACAAGGCAGGAACATGCAAGAAACCAGGGCTTCTAGGAAGACTATAAAACAGAAAGTGAAATTACACGGAGGGAGAGGGGCAGCTAGCAGCAGTAGCACTAGGCTGGCCTTCCCAAGAGTCCGGGGAAGCTGGCAAACTGTGGTGCTGTACCAGCAAGGTAGGAATAACCTGAAACCCTTCCTTACCTGGGCATGCTAAGGCAGTTGCTATGCCAATAACCTATACAAGGTTAGGGATCTGAGGTGCCAGCTGGTTTTTCCCCCGGATCCCTGGCCTACCTCCACTCCGAGGAGTGCCCTTTTCTTTCTTAATAAACTGCCTCTGTTTACCACTATTTGTGTGTCTCTGTTAGGTCTCAAATACCAGACGAATGACTGAGGTGTCTATTAACATATCCAAGCCTAGGCTGGTGCCTTATAACTGAGCCATTTTGGCTACACTTATCTCTTTTTTGGTCTCCTGATCTTAGCCACCTCTCTTGCTGCCCCTCCCCCTCATTGTTCTCATGGTTCCGTGTAGCCTGCCGGCCATGCTAAGCCTGGCCTGCTCCCTCTGCCTGCTTTCTCCCTTGTATCTACAATAACTGTCTTCTCCTTACTGAAGACATGTCCTCCTCCTTGTATTTCATTTTTTTCATTCATTTGGTGCTGAAACCCAGGAGCGGCATAAATGAGCTCCCTCCTAAGGGACTCAGCCTCCACAAACCAAGCTGCCGAGCTGACTGTCCTAAGTTATGGACAAGATCGTTTCTGCTGGCTTTCACCACCCACCAAACTTGATTCCAGAGTCCGATCTGTCTGCTGCTTTCTGTTACTTCCAACAGTTCAGAAAACTGTCGCCTCTCTATTCTGTGAGCCCAGTTCACATGTCAAAGCACAACAATAGAAACCCTGGAAATTTGAGCAGGTGCTCTCCAAATTCAGATCTGTCGCTTATATACAGCGACAGAGACAGGAATGGGGCTCAAAATACATAAGCAAACTAGGAGGTGATGAAGAAGGAATCTGAGACCTGGACCAGTGCCTCCGTTTCTGTTCTTGAATCTCTGCATGGTCCTGCACAGCTTCTGTGCAGGGCAGGGGGTGGGGTCACCTCCTCGCTGGAGCAGTGGCTCAGGTATGGCCATGATCAATGCAGCAGGTTTCTCAGGCCCAGAATCCTGGAATGAGAACTCTCCATACCTAGGGTTCAAGATCTCCGGGGTGAAACCCTAGTCTGCTGGCTCCCGGTCCTTCCCACAAGGGCGTCCTTATGGCATGCTTGCTCAAAATCTCAAAGCCTTCTGCTAGGTCCCGGGCACAGCCAAGATGGTCTACAATTAGGGTCTGTACTTATCTGGAGCCCACTGAAGCCTCTCTGCTGGCCTCCAGCAGACACTTTACTTCGGCTTGGGTACTCTAGGTTCCACTGACAGTGGGACCAAAAAAATGAGTCCCAGTCAAATAGCAGCACCCCATTCTGGCTTCACAATACTCATTCTATCTTAAAGGCATTGACTTTTTCTCTGTGCTCCCTTCCAGGCTTAAAGCCACTTGATGTTCCTAAAGGGAGGACATCCCCCCACCCCCTTACCCCACTGCAGAAGGTAAGGGCACAGCCCCCAGGCTCTTGCCCATGGCTTCAAGACACCACAGGCCCTCCATTTTCAGGCCCTGTGGGGCACCTGGCCTAGGATAGAATCCAAACCAGACTGCCGCTCAGCTGTCACACTTGCAGGGGCCCCTCCTGTCTCAGATCCTGAAAGGCACCCCCACTGAGGGCTCTGTCTGTAAATCCTTAGCTAATAGACTTCCACGTGCCCAGATTTCTTACTTGGAGAAGTAGCTATGGCTACTGTGGCCACACATCCCACAGCTCTCCTTCTCCACTGCAGGATGAGAGCCTGGCTGTGGAATCCCCTGCTGCCTGGGCCTGTACGGGGTCCAGACTCTGTCTTCAGATGAGCAGCCATGCTGCTGCTGTCTGTTCATGGCATTAATAACTCTTCTAATAAACTCCTTGCTCCCACAAACCATCTTGGTGTCCCCTCTGAGCCCCACCATTCAAGACCTTCCGGCTTGCAGGGTTAGTCCTGGCCCTCCTCCCTTCTCGGTGTCACTTCAGCCAGGCTGCACCTTGGTTCCCATCAGTCATTCCTCGAAGCTACCTTCACCCCATGAACATGAGACTGGCACACAAGCAGTTAGGAGCAGGGGCTGGGCACTAGCAGCTGCCTAAATTCGGCTGCCAATCCTCAACAGATCTATTAAACAAGCGGCGGAGGAAAAAAAAAATGTAGTGGCTACACAGCAGAGGACCAGAGACCCAGCAACACCCCAACAGTATCCTGCCTACCTCCTCCAACAAGGTGGTCAGACAAGCTGTCAGAAATCTCTTGTTTGCAGGAAACAAGCTCCATCCTTGCCCTCAGCCCTTTCCTTTCCCTCACAGGAGAATCTCAGGAACATTCCATTCATCCAAGGCACTGAAATGTGCTGAAAGCCAACAGGAAAGGCGAATAAACAGAACATCGGATCTCAACCTGGGGGTCACCCCACCTTTTCAGGGGGGCGGAATGATCCTTTCACAGGGGTCACCAGTGGATAACAGAGATTTACATTACAATTCATAACAGCAAAGTTACAGTTATGAAGTAGCAACAAAAATAATTTTATGGTTTGGGGTCACCACGACATGAGGAACTGTATTAAAGTCGCAGCATTAGGAAGGCTGCGATGTCTTCATTCTTGCCAGGCCAACAGTGCCCATCTGCGGCAGCCTCCTCCCTACAGCTGCCCTGAGGGAACTATTAACCCTTTCCAAGGGCCTATGTACCTGTGGGCCTCTGACAGCCTCAGGTGCCCTATTTCCAAGAGAATGGCAGGTACAGCATTTCCTGAAGGAAGCTCAAAGACCTCGGACTCCGTAACAGTGCCATGGGTCTAAGTGGGCTCGACCCGACTAGACAGTCATCCATTCCAACTTCCCCTACGCCTTTGCAGTCACACACTCCTTCTTCCCTGGGGTGCCAGCCAATGCTGTGCTTCCTCAGCTGCACAGTAGAAAGCCCCCCTTCTTCTGAAAGCACTAAGGGACTCCCAGTCAGCCTCGAGGACCTGAGCTCTCTCCCCAGAACCCCCACCGCACTCTTTTTCCATGCTGTTAACATGCAAATAAATCCCCTACCAAGATGGCACTCTGCATCAGTGTGTCCCTTGAGCCCAGTCCCCAAAACCTTTCAGTTACGAGATTGCCAAGGAGAAGGGTCACTCACCTCAGGTGCCAACTGACTGGATGTAGGAGGTACCACAGGGCCAGCTCTGCTCTTAAGAGCTGACGTCAATCAAAACACCAAGACCTGGGCTTGCCATCAAGCCTGCCAACCCACAGTGTGATCCCTTACAACACACACAATGGAAAGAAAGAACTGGCTCTCACTGGTTGTCTCTGACCTACACACACTTGTGGGTGGCATGTAGGTTCTCCCTTCCCACCTCACTAAATGTAATTCAAAAGAAAAAAAAAATAGCAAGTCCCTATCTAGGAAAAACAAAAAAACACAAAAAAACCCAGAAAATACAAGCTGGAGCCATGCCCATGGGTAAAATGCTGTTGCAGCAGCAGTGCCTGATGATGGAAAGTGCTATGAAGGAAATAATACTGGGAGCCAGCCTGCTGACCAGAGGGGAAAGCCAACCCCTGCCACACAGGCCCAAAGACTGGGGTGCACAGGCTTGAGGCAAGAGCCTTGAGTGAAGTATAAGGAAGAAAAAGGGGAGTGTGCTGAAGCTGGAGCCAGGGCAGAGCTTACCCGGGCTGCTGCAGAGCCAGCTCACTGCCTAGTGAGCAGCCACTGGAGTCTATTAGCAGAGCCTGGCACCACATCCCTCTAGCAGATCTGGAGTGAAGTGAGGATGGAGGCTTGGGCAGATGTGGGAAAGTTTAGTTTGGAGATAGACTTATCAGCAGCAGTAGCAATACACAGTCCAACATAGCTACCAGCAACCTAAAAGGGGTCCCTTTGTCTTTAGGGGTCTCCACTTATGTGAAGTAAGGTCCTTGCCTGCTTCTCAGAAATCATTTCAAGATGAGTCAGAAGTGAAGCAGGGGCTGGGCAGTGGTGGCATACACCTTTAATCCCAGCACTTGGGAGGCAGAGGCAGGGGAATTTGTAAGTTCGAGGCCAGCCTGGTCTACAGAGTGAGTTCCAGGACAGCCAAGGATATAAGAGAAATCCTGTCTCGAAAAAAATCCCAAAAAACAAAAAACAAAAAACCCACAAAAAACAAAACAAAACAAAACAACAACAAAATATAAAAAACAGAAGTGAAGCAGGGTCTAGTGAGTTTCAACATTCGGCAGGAAAGCAGAAGAGACAGACAGGGAGAAAGAAGGCGGCCCCTCCCCCAGGAATCTGCTTGAAGCCTCTCACCAGCAGAGAAGCAAGAATTCCAACCTGTTACTGGTTAAGGCCAGTCTCTTTCCCTAGCCAAAAATGTGCGGTTCCCTAGGAACCCCATTTCCAGAAAAGTGACTCACACTGCACCCCCTTCTGCAGACCTAGCAGTGCCTGGCTTTGACTAATCAGGTGATTCTACCCAAGACAGCGCTGGAGTCGCCCAATAACCTCACCTATCAAACAGAGATGGCCCAGTGAGTGGATGAAGTGCTTTTTGATGTGAAAAACATGAGGTTTGAGTTCAAATTCCCAGCACCCACACGAAAGCCCAGCAAGACAGCGCTTCTAAAATCGCAGTTACGGGAGTGGGGACCTGGAGTGTCATTGGCCAGCTGGTCTGCCACTAGAGCTCTAGGTTCAGTGAGAAACCCTGTCTCAAAACACAAGGGACTGGGACTGGAGAGATGGCTCAGTGGCTAAAAGAACTCAGTTAGGTTCTTGTAGAGAACTCAAATTCAGTTCCTAGTAGACATGTGGTGGCTCACAACCATCTGTAACTCCAGTTCCTGGAGAGCCAATGTTTTCTTCTGACCCCAAACACTCTTGGTGCACAGACATACATGCAGGTAAAACACTCACATGCACAACATAAAATATCTTTGAAAACTAAGGTGAAGGGGGACAGAGGAAGTCCCCCCATTTCTTCCTCTGCACACACATGACTGAATGCATCCTCATACACTGTGTACATGGCGGAAGGAAAAAGAGAAGGGTTGCTTAGCACTCTTTGGGAGATGTTACTTGAGAACCACCAAACTGAACACATGGCTAATGCTAAGAGAACTCATCTTGACTCCATTACTGAAGCCAACATCTATGGTCCTGGGTGTGCTTTCATTCTCTTGAGCATCCTCCTAACAAAATCTCCAGCTCTGCTTCATACTGGCTAGTCCTGACATTCTTTTCTGCATCAAAGCAGCAAATGAGTTGTACCTGAATAGAGGCCCCTAAAAAAGTATGGGAACTCTTGAGTGTGACAGTGTGGTTGTGGCTGTGTCCCTTCACCACTGAGAAAAGGATATATAATACACAGTTCCAAGACATGGGCATGGGTGGTGAAGGAGTGGGAAGGAGGGGGAAGCAAAGGGAAGACGGAAAAAGTGGAGGAGGGAAAAGGAAACGGGATGGGGGCTGCCAACAGTGGCAAGGTGCCTGCTGCTCAGGCAGGAGGATGGGAGTACTAATCCCTGGGCCAGCTGGGCTTGTCTATGCACGGCCATAACTCCAGCAGTACCAGGCACAGCCATAACTCCAGCAGTGCCAGGCAGACACCCGCAGATTCCCGGGCTTGTTGGCCATCCAGGCTCACTGGATTGGGGAGCCGCAGTTTCAGTGGGAGACCTAATTTGGGAAAATAAGGTGCAGAGTGACTGAGAAAGACACCCAAGCCCCATGGCAATAATTGCTCTACATGTGGTCGCACGCGAGCCACATCATACATACACACACACACACACACACACACACACACACACACACTTTACAATGACTTTCCAAGTTATAGTCCTCAGAGAATATAATTTACAATATAGTTTAAAGATTAAGCAAAGCTTAAAGTATAACTTTAATTCTTTCAAACACCTATTTTTAATGATGGTTCTTAAACACTTTAACATTCCATGTAGCCCACCACCCACCAGAGGTAGGGGAAAGGAAAGGATACAGGGGAAGTGGACCTGCTTAGAAAGGTTCTTTGGAGCAACTCCTGTCTGTGTTGTCTGGAAATCAGCAGCTTGATCCACTCGAAAACACCTCGAGGATACACCAGCAGTCCAGCTCGGTAGTCAGGATAGCAAACACAATCAGCAGCAGTGGTACTACCTAGCAGAGACAGCCAGGCCTCGGCCTTAGCTCCAGTCAGCAGGAGGGACCTAGGAGAAATGGCCAGGAAGTTCTTGGCTGTGCCCCTCTCAGGGAAGAGAAGATCAAGTCAGCCTCTGCCACTGTCCATCGAGTCCTAGTTATATTCTATTTATACCCTCCAAACATCACATCTCATCCACAGGTCTTGCCTCAGCACCTGTCTGTCTCAGCTGACATCACTCTGCGCATGAGCCCGAGTCTGCGGACGTGGCAAGAAGCCGCAGCACACCACCACAAGTTTTGTTGTTGTGTTTTTCTATGGAGTCCCACAGTGTAACTCGGACCAATGCATGCGTGTTGTTACTTTCATGTGCTTAGATGAGCAGAACATCCTTTTCCTGTGTCCACTTCAGCTAAACATTCCTTCACGTTTGCCCCAGCAAAACCCCATTCAACCGACTTTCCACAGAACTCTTAAGTTTCCACTCCATTAGAGTGCAAAGTTTAAAAGTTTAGTAAAAATATATGCACTAGTTCACTTTTTAAAATCTTAAATTTTCCTTTTGTGAATGAAATAATGTTTTTATGGGATGCAGTCTTAGATGTTAGGAAAGGGCTAATAAGGTAACAACTCGATGTTCTAAGCATTCTTGCCTAATTAATTACAGTTCATTTGATGTTTAGATGCCTTAGGAAAAAACAGTATCTCTGTGGGTAATTTTGGGCTTATCGATTGTATTGAAGTTTCCTGACTCTTAGCAAGAAAGACAAACTAGATTCTCACGTTGCTTTGTCTATCTTTCCTCAGATTGACTGGACCAACAGACATCAGTCTGGTGAACAACATCAGTCCTGATTGAAGCTTCTGCCTGAGCCTGAGGGCAGCATGGCATTCCGGCACACAGGGTACACAGCAGCAGCAGCAGCGGGCTCCTGGTGGCTGGAGATAGGAGTGAGTGTCATCAGCCCATGGAGTTTAAAGAAAAAGAGGGTAGTGAGTCCAGGAGAGCCTGCACCCTATAGCTCGCTGTCCCTCAAAACTCACAGGCCCATTGGCCCTCCTCCTGAGAACGAATCACAAGGGGATGACTCGGGCTCTGGGCTCTGCTAAACCCTGGCCACTTCCTGACGATCCTTCCTTTGATGGGGACGAGGTCGTGGGGTGCGGGGAGGCTGGCATACCCATGAGTACTGAGTTTGAAAGGCCGAGAATCTAGGCCTTCTTGATCTACAGGCAGTCGCTCCCTCTTTTCACCCAAGAGGCCAGGGAACTGCTTATGTATTGGAACAAAGCTGGCCTGGATGCTTTAGTGGTGTCTACTATGTCCTCCGCAGGCTGGCCATTGCCTACACAGCCCTCTCTCCACCGTTGGACTTGCCAGGCTTTCCAGTCCTTCCCTGTACCACCACCTCCTTCAAGTCCTCCCTCACCAAGGGATGCAGTATTCGATCCCCCAAAGCCGGCAGGATCCTCAAAAGCCAAATCCCCTGCCACAGCCTCGAAGGGAAATGCCTTAAGGGTAACCTTACACTTTTCCATCCTGGAGCCCCCATCTAATTCTGAGGGGTCCAGGGACAGCTACTTAAGCATCACAAAATGGGGTACTTGGGGCCAGAGAGTGGTGAGGAAGTGTCTAGGGAGAGGCCCCTGTGGTCGTGCCTGCACTGACTCATCTTTGAGATGCCAGGCGTGCAACCTCAGGGCAATTCCCTTCTGTTGTTCCCCTTAAGATTCAGAGAAGACCCCCGCCCCAGCACGCTCTCGGGCTTTGCCTTGCTCCTGTCGGCCGCGTGAGGGCGTACCCTGTGTTAGTTGGGACAAATTAATGCCCTTCCTGCGGGCAGGGCTGTGGTCCCCTGGGCTCAGAACCAACTCAGGTACCTGAGGAGCACTCTTGTCTGCCGCCTGCAAAGTTCTGGGTCTTGGAGTCCCGCCCGGGGCCCGTGCTAATCCTTTACAAATCGAGCGCCCCCCTCCTCCACGCTCCTATAGCCTGGGGTACACACCTCTGCGCCGCTCCGCTGAGCCCGTCCTAGGCGCAGGCCGCCTCTGCGCAGCGCAGCGGGCTCGGATGCTGTCCAGGGCACACTGCTGAGGGTGCAACCGCGCCCGGGAGCCGCGGGCGGAGGAGCCAGTGGCCGCGGAAGGCGCTCCAAGAAGCACAAGTTGGCGCTGGCCTGGGCCCAGGCTGTTGTTGTTCTCAACGTGGTCCGCCACGGGGAAATAAAAGCGGAGCGGGGCGCGCTCTCCGCCAGAGCGCAGCGCGCACGCCCAGAGCTCCGGAGCCCGCGCAGTGCCGCCGCGCTCCCCGCAGGCTCCTCTCCGCATCCCACCCCCCAGCCCCGCCGCGGCCGGCCCGGCCCCCGCCCGCACCTCAGCCCTGCCGCCTGGTCCCAGGCCCGGCCGCGGCCGCTCCCGCCTGGAGCCGCCGCGCGCCCCCAGTCCCCCGGCGCCGCCGCGGCCCCTCGCCTTCCTCTTCCCGGCGCGGCCCCCCGGCTACCGCGCGCCGCCTGCCGCCAACCCGCTGGCCACCATGTCGGTGGAGCTTGAGGAGGCCCTGCCGCCGACGAGCGCCGACGGGACGGCCCGCAAGACGGCCAAGGCCGGGGGCTCTGCGGCGCCCACGCAGCCCAAGAGAAGGAAGAACCGCAAGAAGAACCAGCCGGGCAAGTACAGCCAGCTAGTGGTGGAGACCATCCGCAAGCTGGGGGAGCGCGGCGGCTCGTCTCTGGCGCGCATCTACGCCGAGGCCAGGAAGGTGGCATGGTTCGACCAGCAGAACGGGCGCACCTACCTCAAGTACTCTATCCGGGCGCTGGTGCAGAACGATACACTGCTGCAGGTGAAGGGCACCGGCGCCAACGGATCCTTCAAGCTGAACCGCAAGAAGCTGGAGGGCGGCGCGGAGCGGCGCGGAGCTTCGGCGGCCAGCAGCCCCGCGCCCAAGGCGCGCACGGCGGCGGCGGACAGAACGCCCGCCAGGCCGCAGCCCGAGCGGCGCGCGCACAAGAGCAAGAAGGCGGCTGCTGCTGCCAGCACGAAGAAAGTGAAGAAGGCGGCCAAACCCAGCGTGCCCAAGGTGCCCAAGGGCCGCAAGTGACCCCCCTACGGTCTGGCGACATTGTCCAGTTTTCCGTCTGTCTCTATCCCTCTCCGCCCCCCCACCCTCGGTGTACCGGTTCCGTAGGGTTCCGCCTGGCCCAGGTCCCTGATCCCTGTCCCCTCCCCCGCCCCTCCCCCAGCGATGCTGCGTTCTGTTTGCTTTAGGTTTTTGAAACGGCCCTGGCGACGCCCCCATTGGCTCTCACCCTTGGCAACGGCCGTCGCCATGGTTACCGGCCCGGCGGCGCCAATGGCCTGGCGGCTCCTGCCTACTGTGCCCGCCGATGGCCACCAGGCGCTCGGGTTGTGCGGCGCCTTGCTCCGCCCGCTGCCTTCCTGGGGCGCAATAAACGGTTCCAACCTTGACCATTGTCGTTGTTTTGTGGGCGCTGGAGGCTGCTTGGGGTCCGGCGGGGGAGTCGAGTCATTAAGACCAGCTAGACAGCTAGCAGTCGCTGCCAGAGGTGGGCCAGGTGTGCCCAGAGACAGCTGCCCAGAGGAGAACTCTTGTAAAAGTGGGTTTCCAGCCTTGGGTTGCTGCAGTGTCCAGCATATAAAGGATAAAAGATTTCTTTTGTGTGTGTGTGTTTTTGAGACAGGGTTTCTCTGTGTAGTCCTGGCTGTCCTGGAACTCACTCTGTAGACCAGGCTGGCCTCGAACTCAGAAATCCTCCTGCCTCTGCCTCCCGAGTGCTGGGATTAAAGGCGTGCGCCACCACGCCCGGCGTTAAAAGATTTCTACATGTTGGAAATTAAACCTCAGGAACTAGTGCAACATAATGGACAGTTTTGCCAAATGGAAGACTAGGAAGGTTCAGAACAGTATGTACACATTCAAGTAGGGTGAGATGGAACCCGAGTTAGGTAAAGGTTACATGGTGCTCTTTCCCTGTATCACCTTTTTGGGCCTTGGCAGTGTCTTGAGGGTGGGAAGGGACCAGTGTTTCTTGGCAGGTGTGATCATGAAGCAGACTGAGCTGCCCATAGTGGGCATTTCACTGCCTCTTGGATGTCTGGTACCTGGCTAAAGGTGCCCTACGAAGGGCATAGGCAGGTATCATGTTGAATTGGGGTGGACCACCTTCAAGCTGGTCAGTGAGGCAATGACTTCCAGATGACTCAGTCCACAGGGTCATAACAGCTGGGCTTAGGAAACAGCCTTGCCCTGCTCCATGGATCTTTTTGAGGTTTCCTGAAGGCTAAGGGGTGGCTCTTCTCCAAGTGCTGGTGAAACCCCTAACCTAACTCTTACCCTGCTAACCCACTGGAGGCTTTTCATGAGCTGCTGGGTGCCTTTCAGGTTATTATTCCTCGTCATCTTTTCATAATTCCCGACTCAGTACCTGCCTTCCAGTGGTTTATCGCTCACATGCTGCTCTCTGGTTCATCCCTCTCTGTCACCCATCTCCCATTGGCTTCTTACTTCCACTCAGGCCTAGGCTTTCCTAGACCCAGGGCACTCCTCAATAGATATCTTATTTAGGATTTCCTTTTTCTTTTTTTTTTTTTGTTTTTTTTTTTTTTTAGATCCGTTTATTTATTATATGTAAGTACACTGTAGCTGTCCTCAGACACTCCAGAAGAGGGCGTCAGATCTCGTTACAGATGGCTGTGAGCCACCATGTGGTTGCTGGGATCTGAACTCTGGACCTTTGGAAGAGCAGTCGGGTGCTCTTACCCACTGAGCCATCTCACCAGCCCCCTTTTTTTGTTTTTTTGAGACAGGGTTTCTTTGTGTAGCCCTGGCTGTCCTGGAATTCACTCTGTAGACCAGGCTGTCCTTGAACTCAGAAATCTGCCTGCCTCTGCCTCACAAGTGCTGGGATTAAAGGCGCCACAGCAGGATCTTATAGAGGCATTTTCTCTTGAGGTTTCCTCCTCTCAGATGACTCTAGCTTGTGTCAAGTTGACATAAAACTAGCCAGCACGGTAGGACAGGACCCCTGCCCATTGTAATTGTCCTTTTGGGGACCCAGCCCACCCCAATGTTAGGTTACAGGGAGAATACTGAACCTCTCCAGCCCCAGGGGTGGTTATGTGACCTAAGACCTGGCCAGTAAGATCTTAAGTCAGTTGTTATCTTAGCTGCTGGGGGGGGGGGGGGAGCAACTGGAGAGATGGCTCAGTGAAACAGACTGGTTCCTGCTGCCAGAGCGTTCAATGCCGAGCGACTGGAGGACTTCTAAGGTGACTACTGAGAAACAGCTGTTCTTCCTCTGGGTCACTAAATGGTAGGAATATGAGGGCAGAGTTGCTAGGGGAAAGGCTGCCTGAAAAGGAATCAAGATTGGGGAGTTGGAGGCAGGAAATGGGCACATGTCCAAAGACTTCTGAATGAAGCTCACAGGCCTGACCACCCTAGGGCTGCTGCACTGCTCTGTAGATAAGCTTGTTTGAATTGGGTTGCTGTCAACTGCATCCTGGTCTCCAAATTCTTGAATTACCTTCTTCATATTCCTTTGTCATTTCTTCGAATGGTTGTTCTTCTAAACTTTCTGCCCAGGGTCCCCAAGCCCTCCCTTACCTGCTCAACCAGACTCACTCATGCCATAAGTGCTTGCTGAGTTTGTTACCTCCTTGCCGAATTTACCTGCCTGAGAAGCATCCTAAGTTAAAGTTATATGACCCTAGCCAGCCACCCCTATTTCCCATGGGCCAGGAGCTAGGAAGAGCACTGTACAGCCTTGGTCTCCTCCAACTCCGAGAGGAATGTGTGCAAAAGGGTTACTTTACTGATGCAACTGTTGAGTCCCTAGGAGGAGACACAGCCAGCCAATGGCCAGGTTGGAACCCTTGTGCCTCCTGACATTATGTTCCAGATCCACTTCCTCACTATTCCTGGTCTTGATCCCAGTGGCCCTGGATTCCAGTCAAACACAAATGCCGTCTGGCTAAGGAAAAGGTATTTTGGGAGAGGTAGCCTGATGCAGCCAAGAGGCTGAGGACTTCTCTGTAATGCAGTCCAGGCCCAAGTGCTGCCTCTCTGCACCCACTAATGGGAAGGGCTGGGTGGAAGCTGAGGGTCAAGGAGCTGGACCTGGTTTCACAGGGCTTTTGATTGGGGAACCAAGATTGCTCTCTCTGAGCCAGAATTTCTGAGCCAGACTCACTTATAAGTAGAGTCAAGACCAATTTACTTGTGATTACACACCTGTAAACAGGCTACTACCTCCTTGTAAGCCCCCAGATCTCAGGTCTGCTTTGGGTATACTCAGGTCTGCCTTCTTCCTAGCCTCCAGACATCCCTGTTCTGAGCACCAAAGCCAGAGTGACCACAGACTGGGGTCACCATGTCAGCAAGAACCTGTCCTGAACTTGTCCCTCTGCCAGAGCTGAGCATGGGCTTTGGAAGGGGTGATGCTGAAGGACCTTTATCACCGGCTCGGGATGCCAGATTTCAGATGACGCAGGGCAGTGCACATCAGGCATTCTGGCTATGTCACCATTCCTGAGGCAGTGGTATATGGCTCTAATTCTTTGTTGCTGTTGTTGTTCACATTATTTTAATTAATTGAGAATTTCTATCACACTTTTAACCTCCACCTACTGAAGAAGGAGAAAGGAGGAGGAGAAAGAAGAAGAAACGACACACAAGCCCAGTTTGTGTTGCCTGTATACTCAATAGAGGGCTTTGATTCTTAAGAAGAGGAGGAGAGGGAGGGGAGGAGGACGAGGATGAAACAACACACAAGCCCAGTTTGTGTTGCCTATATACTCGATAGAGGGCTCTGATTTTTTCTTCACAAAATGCCTTTTTATTCCTCTAATTGGTAGCTCTTATAAATAACTTTGGCAACATTAGAATAATAACTTTTCCCAATACAGGGGAATGCCAGGGCCAAAAGAATGGGAATGGGTGGGTAGGGAAGTGGGGGGGGTGTATGGGGGACTTTTGGGATAGCATTGGAAATGTAACTGAAAAAAATACGTAATAAAAAATATTAAAAATTAAAAAAAAAGAATAATAACTTTTATTTGGTAAAACAAGCAACCAACTTCACAGAGTAACAAAATAATAATCTTGACAAATATTTAATACACATATAAACAGTGCCCGGCAGTGGTGGCACACACCTTTAATCCCACCACTTGAGAGGCAGAGACCGGTGGATTTCTGAGTTGGAGGCCACCAGCCTGGTCTACAAAGTGAGTTCCAGGACAGCCAGGTCTATACAGAGAAACCCTGTCTAGAAACAAACAAACAAACAAACAAAACAAAAAAAAATACACGTGTAAACAAAACAAAGTGACATTGCTTTCAAAATAGATAGAGCTGTCGATATAAAACAGAAAGCTTCCAGAGACTCAGCTCGCTCTACGTCTTTGTGTTAGAGGCACAAAATTGGACTTGAGCTAGCTCACATCTAAGGCAGAGCCAAAGCTCTTGCTAACTATTTCTTCCTCTAGTTCTGTGACTAGGAAACTTAGCTAGATTGCAGAGGGGGGAAAGCTGCGGGGAGAGGTAAGTTGTCTTCCAAGAGGAGGAGTAAAGGGGGCTTCAGAAGCAGGGGGCACTTCTAGTCACTCTAAAACTCTTGATAAGCTTCTTGATAAGGTAGCAGCCATGCAGGCTTAGGGAAAGCGCTGTGATAGCAGCCCAGGCAGCCTCTGCATGGGGGAAACAGGAATTTACTGAGGAATGGCAAGGTTGGTGAGTCACAACAGTGCAGCAGCAGGGGACAGGAGAAGCTGGTAGACAGGAGCGAGAGCCCTGGAGCCTCCTTTAGCAGACAACAGTCTGTCCTCCCCCAGGAGCATGCTTTAGTGAAACAGAAAACTACTGCAATAAGCAGGGCTGGAGACACTTGACACAGGTCTAAGAGGATTCTAATGCTTACCATAGACAGTAATGTTTATATGAGTCTGCAGAATCATTTCATAAACAGGATTTTCTGCCAGAACAAGTGGGACAAATACACTTTCCACACCTAAAGGAAAGGTACAGGGTAAAAGGAGAGTGGTGTGGCAAATTAATAATAATTCACTGAAAAAAACCATCAAAATAGTAAAGAGGCAGATCACAGCCAGTCAATGGTCAAGCACAGAGCACACAAAAGATACTCACAACCTCCTGTCCGTCCCTCAGTCTTAAGAGAGAGGCCAAGGCCTGGGGATAACCTCTCCCCATTTTTTCATGGAATCTAGGGAAACTTCACTAAACTGAGGAAGGAAAAATGGAACAGGGACATCTAAAGAACCTGTCCCCACTGCCTCTTTTGTTGTTAAGGAACAGGGTCTTGCTGTGTTATTTGGAACTCACTGAAGAGTCCAGGCTGACTCTGAACTCCAGATCTTCCTGCCCCAGCCTCCCAAGAACTCTTATCAGCATATGCTACCACACCCAGCAAGATAAGGTACCTTTAAAGAAAGGAACAGGACCAGTGTCTATAACCAGCACACACTCTGACTCCTGGAGGGATGGGCAGCGGCAGCTGGTCACCTGGGCTGGAGGACAACAGGTGGCAGGGGCCAGTCTCAAGGACACAGCCCTGGAGATATACAGAAAGAGCTAACGCTCCTGAAGCTGTTGAAGACCAATCCTTAGAGGGTGCTCTACGGTTCTATGAGAAGTTGTTCCTCCAGAGGCTGGTGACCAGCTAAGTAGTATGATAGGAGAAGGCAAGTCTTCATTTAGGGACATATCTTGCACACAAAAGTGTTTCAAGTAAGACCCAAGCAAGCAGTATTAGTGTGATCAACTCGGAAATGACACATCCAGCAAAGGGAGCTTATACAGACAGTAGAACCATGTAAATAGGAGACAAGACACAACGTGTGACTAGGGGTCTGGTTCAGTGGTAGAGCCCTCGCTCGGGCTTAATCCCTAGCACCAAGGAGGAAAAAACACCAGAGCATCAAATTGCAAGCTTCACACACTCAACCACACACGTGGACTGAAAAACGAAGACCCCAGAGAGGGTTTAAATTCTAGTCATCCTGGTCTGGCTTTTGTGCTATGTCCAGTATTATTGGGCAAATTCCTATTACAGCTTGAGAGTAGAACTAAGTTCAGCCCAAGCCATAAACTGGACAGATGCCATTTTCCCAAACCTTTTCAGTTATAACTCGGGTTCAGTATACTTCAAACCACAAATGCCGAGGCTTCTGTCCTCAGGAAAGGACAGCTTAGCTTGCTTTACTGATGTGGCCCATGAGGATAGGGACAGTTCTTCACACATAGCCAGCCAAAAGGGAACAGGGAGTGGGTAACTCTGGCTACCCTAAGCATCAAGCAAAACAAAATCCGTGGTCATCAGCTCCATGCCAGTTCTCTAACTACTGTTGCTGCTTCATGTGGCGCTAATAACACACAGCTATGGGCTGGTGAGATGGCTCAGTGATAAAGAGCACCAACTGCTCTTCCCAAGGTCCTGAGTTCAAATCCCAGCAACCACATGGTGGCTCACAACCATCCGTAACGAGAGCTGACTCCCTCTTCAGGAGTATCTGAAGACAGCTACAGTGTACTTACATATAATAAATAAATAAATCTTAAAAAAAAATACACAGCTGTGCTTTTAGTGTTTGCAGGGCCTTTCACAAACACGGGTGTTTTACAGGAATAGCTTGCCTCCTTGGATATTCTTCCAGGTAAAGGCATTCGGGCAGGATTCCTTCTTTGGCTTCAAGACCTGTGCCTGCCCACTTAGCCATGCTATATATACCACTTAAGAAGATGTCCCTTGCCGGGCGTTGGTGGCGCACGCCTTTAATCCCAGCACTCGGGAGGCAGAGGCAGGCGGATTTCTGAGTTCGAGGCCAGCCTGGTCTACAGAGTGAGTTCCAGGACAGCCAGGGCTACACAGAGAAACCCTGTCTCGAAAAACCAAAAAAAAAAAAAAAAAAAAAAAAAGAAGATGTCCCTTAAAAAAGAAAAAACAATGTCTCTCTCCCTCCTACAATAAGCATTAACTGTCTGTAAATCTTCAGGGAGAGGTGGAGCCTTATGAGCCCACCAAACGTCAAACCTTAGGGTTATATGAAATACTAATAAATAGGTTTAACTTGTTTTCCATTCACAGGGATACAGACACAGACATCTTCCTCGTGTTAAGCCAAACACTTAATATGAAAACCAGATGGATTTTAAGTAACACTCACTGTTCACTCAGAAAATGCTATAGAGGGGGGTGGGGGAGGGGTAGAGCACTTGCTTATTATTTGTGAAGCCCCAGATTCAGCTCCAGCACTAAATGAGAACCAAAGAAACCCTCAAAAAATAAATAGACAAAACCCTGCATTATCACAAAATCAAAGAAAAAAAGATCTGACTGTTCATCAGCTCATCACCTTGGGTACCAGCGATTAACCGATATCTGGGTTTGTACTCTTGTCTCTCTGAAGAGTTTGGAATCTGACTGAGGTTAGAATTAATGAGATCTGGGGTAGTAAGAGGGCTCCCAGTCAGTTGTGCTCACAGTGACTGATGCTACTTTCACAGATTCTGACTCAACAGGCTTCACTGAGACCTGGATCGCGACCTTCGACCTTCGTCGCAGGAGGCAGCCCTTCCAGCTATTTAGGCTTCTTAAACATTGGGTGGCAGCACGCCTTTAATCCCAGCACTCGGGAGGCGGATTTCTGAGTTCGAGGCCAGCCTGGTCTACAAAGTGAGTTCCAGGACAGCCAGGGCTATACAGAGAAACCCTGTCTCGAAAAACCAAAAAAAAAAAAACAAAAAAAAAAAAAAAAAAAAAAAAAAAACATTGGGTGGCACTGGGTCTTATGCTCCATTTTTCTCCTTGAAGGTTAAAAACTGCAGATGATTCTGATTCTTAACAGCAACTGCCATTTTGGCCACTTGGCCTCAAGATGGAGGCTGCAGCACTGGTGGAGGTGCTGAAGAAGGAAACGAGATGTCACATGTCACGGGCCTCATCTGCAGTCGTCCTGTTAACACTTATCAGATAGCCCTGCTGGACAGTGTCAGGCTGGGGACAGGACAGAGAAGCCTGGGGACTGGAGGCTAGCACAGGCCCTGGTGTCTGGAAGATGCTTCAGGGCAATTGGAAGCTTGTCGGGGACAGCAGCCAGCCGAGGTCAACAGAAGCTGGGAGGGGGGAGGGGGGGACACAGGTTCGATGCAAGAGTCTGACCTGTGCTCACATTCGATGCAGGAGTCTGACGTGTGCTCACGTTCTGCAAGACTGTCTTCATGACAGTTGAAAAGCAAGGCCAGCACAGGCAAGTACCCTACTAGCTGAGATGGCTCACCAGGACAGACTGAAACCTGTCTTCTCTTGTTGCATGACAATGAGAGAGAGCATCATGTAGAAATGGAGGCCTGGTTCATCATCCCTAGCATCAGAAAGGCTGGGAGAACAGTGCCAGGCTCTGGAACTGAGGCAAATCAGCAGATATGCAACTGACATGGCTACTTCCTTCCAAATTTGGCAGGAATCTGCCCAGTAGCCCACCCACACAGGAAACAGGCAAACAAGGTTGTTCTGGAGACTGAAAATGGAGAGCGCAGAATGAAGGGGAGGAGAGTGTATTATTAGTCAGGGTTCTCTAGAGGGACAGACTTATAGAATGAATCTCTAATAACCCCACCCCACACAAACACATATATCTCCCATACATGTATATATGTACACATGTGTATATGGATGGATATATATACACACACGCATATAGATGGGATTTATTAGAATGGCTTACAGGCTGTGGTTCAGCTAATCCAGCAATGGTTGTCTATAAAATGGAAGGCCCAAGGATCCCATCGTTGTTCCATCCATAAGGCTTGGTGTCTTAGCTGCTCTTCAGTATATGCTGGAATCTCAAGTAGGCTTTCTAATGCCAGTAAAGGGATGGAGTTGCAGCAGAGAGCAAGCAGGCCAAGAGAGCACGCTTCCTTCTTTCATATCTGTTATTTATGGCAGCCAGCAGAAGGTGTGGCTCAGATTAAAGATAGATCTTCCCACCTCAAAAATCCAGATTAGAAATGGGTATTCCCACTTCAAATGATTGTTGTTGTTGTTGTTGTTGTTTCGAGACAGGGTTTCTCTGTGTAGCCCTGGCTGTCCTGGAACTCACTCTGTAGACCAGGATGGCCTCGAACTCAGAAATCTGCCTGCTTCTGCCTCCCAAGTGCTGGGATTAAAGGAGTGCGCCATCACTGCCCGGCTTCAAATGATTTAATTAAGGGGGAAAAAAAAATCCCTCACTGGGTGGTGGTGGTTTATAACTTTAATCCCAGCACTCATGAGGCAGCCTCGAGACAGGAGGATCTCTGAGTTTGAGACCAGCCTGGTCTACAAAGCAAATTCAAGAACATCCAAGGTTGCTACACAGAGAAACCCTGTCTGGAAAAAGAGGAGGAGGAGGAAGAGGAAGAGGAAGAGGAAACTCTTTATAGATGTGTCTAGCCATTTGGGTTTTAGTGAATTCCAGATGCAGTAAAGTTGACAACCAATAATAGCCATCACAGAGCTGGTCTCCACAAGCAGTAGGCCAAATAGTGCGATCAATCCAGCTTATGCTAGAGGCACTAAAACAACCTGGCTCCCCCAGTTCATGCTGAGCCATACCCCATCCCCAGATAGAGTGTCACTGAATAGCCCTGACTTGTCTAGAAGCCATGTAGACTAGGTTGGCTTCAAACTGAAAGCAAGCCTCCTGCCTCAGCCTTAGTGCTCAGATTACAGTTGTGGCCTTTTTTTTTTTAAAGCATGTTAGAACATATTCTGAAAAGGTCTTGGTCTTCCTCTCTTCAGGGCTCCTGGGTAAGGGACAGTTGTTTAGGGGATCTAATGAGTTAATTCCATGGGACAAAGTATTGGATATCTAAGAAATGCAGAAGCCCAGGCTGTGAAAGGAGCAACAGCAGCAGGTACCAAGAAAAGAGAAGTTAACTGAGGCAGAGCCACTAAACTGTACAAGATGCAGACATGATGCATTCATCAAAGTTCTCTAAAGGAAGAGAACACATGCACGCACGCACACACACACACAATGCATGTATATGCACATATACACTTGGTGTATCAGATTAGCTCCAAGATGCAGTCCAGGTAGTCCATGTCTTGTTAGGGTTTTTATTGCTGTGGTAAAATGCCATGACAGAAAAGCAACTTGGGAGGAAAGGGTTAATTTCATCTTCTAACTTAACAGTCCATCATGCAGAGAAGTCAGGGCAGGAACTCAAGGCAGAAACTATGCAGAGACCATGGAGGAACGTTGCTTACTGGCTTATTCTTCAAGATTTGCCCAGTCTGCTTCACTCTAGCACCCAGGCCCACATGCCTAGGGGTGGCCCTGCCCATGATAAACTGGGCTTCCTATAGCAATCATCAAATCAAGAAAACAGGTTTGCCCATAGGCCAATCTAGTGGGAGGTATTTTCTTAATTCCTTCTTCCAAAATGGCTCCTGCTTGTGTCAAAAAAATTCACATATAACTAGCTAGCCAGCACATGCAGCAATGGCTTTTTCACTCTGGAGAGGCTGAGAATCCGGCAGTTGTTCAGTTCATGACGCTGGCTGTCGTAGCCGTCCCAGTCTGGCACTGGAGGCCTGGAGGTTCCCTGGAGACCTGCTGGTCTTCAGTCTCTGTTCAGATCCCAGAGAGTGGCTCTAATGAGCATGAGCAGGAGGGGTGGACTTGCCAGTGTGTGGGGGTCCTCAGGCAAATGCAGTCGCCTTCTGTGTCCTCTTCTGTGAGCATCCACAGGAGTCGCCGGGACTCCAGGTGTGTCTTGATGTTCCCCGTGACATGGTGATTAAAGAGACATGGTTACTGAAGAGACCTTTTTAACACAGTTGGTGCCGGGGTCAGTGAGGTGAACCGCTCCTGTGCAACAGACTGCTGTTGTGACACGCATGGGGCCAGTGCACGGGACCCTGTGGTGCACCAGGAATGCTTAGAGTGTTCACAAGGGAGATCAGTGAGGGGAGTGGTATCATTAGGCATCCCCTCCCAGCAGGAAAGGCCATCTCCCATGTATCAGACATACTCTGTGATGAGACTAGGTACCAGAAGCCATGCCTTGCCAAAGTCAGGATCCTATTCTCATTGGGGATAGAGTCAAACGCCATTCTCTAACTTATAGTCTATGAGGGACATAAAATCCCCTCGGGTTTTATTTTGTATAATTGCCCAGAGCTATCCCAAGGTCACAAGTCTGGTATTCTGGACAACCGTACCTAGTCCTGTGAGTTGGATGACTGAGAATGACATAGATGATGCTCCATGAAGACCAGGCTATCCTTGAACACACAGAGAGCTGCCTGCCTCTGCCTCTCAACTGCTGGTATTAAAGGCATTATGACACCAAGTCAGACAAACATTCTTTTAACTAGTTGAAGAGTTTTCCATTCCTATGTGGTACATTTAGCATAGAGAGTTTAAAGTTATCTGGTGTAGGCCCTGAGGCAGCCATAGACAACCAGAGGTGACCCACTTTCACAATGACCCAGACTACACCCTGCCCTGGGGCCTCCTCTACCCTGGAGGGAGTATAATGGAACATTCCAGGGGGTAGGAGAGAAACTTACCACAGAAGGGTGACAATTCCTTCTATTCTAAGGGCTGCAGCCTCAGCAGCAGGGTGTGCTAGGTGGCTCCTCAATACTTAGGTCCTCTTCCACCCACTCCCTTAAGCAGTGTATCTTGGTCAATATTGCTATGGAGAGACACCTTGGCGACAGCAACTCTTGTAAAGGAAAATATTTCATTGGGGCTTACAAATCGAGATGTTTAGTATACTGTCATCATGGTGGGAAACAGGGTCATGCATGCAGGTATGTTGCTGGAGCGGTAGCTGAGACTTTGATACCCAGATCTACAGGCAGCAGGAAGAGAGAGTGACACTGGGCCTGGCTTGAGCATTTGAAACCTCAAAACCCAGCCGCAGTGATACACTTCAACAAGGCCACACCTTCTAGTAGTGCTACTCTCTAAGAATTCAAATATATGAGCCTATGGGAGCCATTACTATCCAAACAGCTGTTTCGTGAACCCGACTTGGTGTCCGTGTAGTTCTTGTCTCTGTGGGTCAGAGACTGCGGCAAGTGGTGGCCGGTAAGGGGGGAACTCATCACATCAGTTGGCAATGGTAAGTAAAGAAAGTACAGGCCTAAGGAAACTTTAGTAAACTGCGGTAAGGAAAGTTTAGTAAGCAGCAGTAAGGAAATTTAGGTAAGTGGCCAGTTTAGAACCTCGTAACTTAGACTGTAAGAGTCTGTGGCTACCTCTAAATTCTGTGTTTTTATCTACTCTGTCAGAGGTACATGTCAACATTTATTGTAGTTATCTTAAATGCTCCCTGTTAATTCATTTTCTCTTAAGTTTTTTATTGTGTTTAGTTCTGTTTGATACTTGAAAATGAGAAATCAGAGTGATGCCATCTTGTAAAGGGCGAAGGAAAATGCAGTTTCCAAATGGAGGGCATTCAGATTTTAGTAGACAAGTCAAATAGATAGGATGGGTGTATCAAGGCCAGACAGGAGAGGCAGAGCAGAGCAGAGGCAAATGTCCAAAGTGATCTAAATTATAGACCAGGCAGCTTTATATTTTAAAAATGGGACTTGCATAGACAGTACGGACAGGTAACCTCAGAGACTTGAGAAAGGACTACTATAGACTGAGACCATTACAGTGCTTGGCAGACATATGGCCAGTGGAAATGGCTAAAGGATGTAGGTAGACAAGTCACCAAACCCAGCAAGGAATTATAATTAAATCACCAGAAGGTGGTTGAAAAAGTAAACTTATTCTGCTAGAGAGAGCAACACCTTGGTGGAAGGTTGGTGTATCTAAGCTCAGTTTCTTTTTGGGAGGTTTGAAGTGATTGTCTCTCTTCATGAAGGAGAAAATCAGAAAGGTTCTCAGGTATAGAGATGAAGGTAAGGTTCCCAGGAAAAAAGGGACGAAGCACTGAGGTTCTCAGGAATAGAGACAGAGGGAATTTCAGCAACTAAATAAAGCATAGACCTGATAGGTTCCCCGGAAAAAAGGGAACGGAGCACTAAGGATCTCAGATATAGAGACGGAGGGAATTTAAACGATATGGGTTCAACTGTGACTAAAATGAAAGTAAAAATGTTAGCCATCTGGATCTTGGTCAGGGCGTGCTTGAGGGACGCCAGTGGAAAATACAATGCTGAAATAGAGGAAGGAGCGGCAGTGCTTGAGGAGGCTAAGGAGATTGCTTCTCAGGCTAGCCGCGGAAAACCTAAATAGCTTAGACAGCAAATCAAAGATAAGAAAGAGAAGACAGAATCTAGCTCTGATGGGTCTACTAGTGACAGTGTCGGGACTGATAGTGACAGTGACGTCTGTAGTTGGATGTCCCGCTGGAGGTTGAGGTGCAGTATGCCGCCCAAACCATCAGCCCCTCCATTACCTTCTCCTCTCCCCTTTAAAGATGAGGGGGACAAAAGGGGAAAGCATAGTCTTCATGCAAAAGTCTGGAAAAATGTGCCCACCATTGTGGGGGCCTTCCCAGTATTTCAGGATAAAACATTGCAACCTGCAAGAAAGCTCCTGAAGACTCTGAAGTAGAAACTTGAGCCATTAAAGGAGAATGCTTTAAATGAAAGAAAAAGAGAAAAGATGGTCTTATATAGTTGATGGAAGGACTAGCCAATAGTATTAGAAGGAAAACAACACTATGAAAGGGACCATTGTTTTGTGTAAGATAAAAACACTTAAAGTTCTTAGGTATGCATATGTATGCTTTATGTAAATATGTTACAAATTTATGCCTATAAAATCTGTATTTCAGTAAGTATTGAAAAGATATGGAAAAGACATTTAGTGAACAGGCAGGGAACAGAAGGCAGTGTGGTATGGGGGTATAGAACAGAATATAGCCAAGTTTGAATAAAAGGTTTTTCTTTATGTGTTTTGAAAGTGTTTTGAAAGTAATAAGGTGTTCACAAAAATAAGATCATGGTTTCCTCCCCCAGAGGGGTGTCTGCCATTTCCCCTGGAGATAGAATTGCTCAAATTTTGCTTTTGCCTAGTCACCATGCTAGCTTCCCTTCAAGGGGACTGAAAAGAGGAAATCAGGCCTTCGGCTCCACTGGAATACAAATTTGAAAGCTGGTATCCTTATGGTTAACCAAAGAGTGGATTGGTTGCAGGAACAGATGAATATTTTGGAAGAGTTAGTATTTGCTTCCTGCATTACTCATATTTCAGGAATGTGTGTAACCTCTGTTCAGTATCAGGATTTTTCCAGAGCTGCAAATTTGTCGCGTGCAATTGGTGCAATGCTGCTAGGAAATTGGAGTCATGATCTTGACACAAAGATGAAGGAATTGTGAGCATCGATTGTTGCTGTGAAAAACATCCATGTGGAGATTGCAACTACAAAGCAATGGCTGGAGATCATCCAGAGAACTGTGGTATTCTTAAAAAATTGGGGAGGGATGGCCTTTTGGGTGCTCCTGCTGACTGTTGTGTGTGGAGGAATGCTTTGGTGGATGGCACATATGCGAAGGCGGCACTTGGCTGATAAACGAACCTTAATGCAGGCTATATCAGCCTTGGAAGCAGAAACATCCCCCCAATGTTGGCTCAACATGCTGGATCAGTAATCAATGATGGGTAAGACACTCACGTGTGCATACCAACCTAAGACAGGATGGCGAAAGTGAGTTCTTCACTCCCATGATGGGTAAGGATGTGGCACAGATGGGGGCAACCTAAGACAGATGCTGATCCCAGAGCTACTAATAAAACAAAAAGGGGGAGATACAGGAAGCAGGTGCGGCCGCATGGGCCAAGATGTTTACTGCCTTGCCAGAGCAAGTGCATGCGCAGTGAGGCTGCATGCATGGGCTGCCTGCCAGGCTGGACTGTTCCTCACGATCCGGACCTGTCAGCCTATCTGTGACCTACCTGAGCTGGTGCCTGGAGTGTGTGTGAATTCTGATTGGATGAGGTGGGGTGGAGCTAGATGAGGTCAGTCAGTGCGAGGATAGGAGTTGGTTGTTGTTGTCCTTGCCGAAGTGGAGAGAGCTATAAGAAAAAAGGCCACAAGTAAAAGAAGAAGCTGTTTCGTGAACCCGACTTGGTGTCCGTGTAGTTCTTGTCTCTGTGGGTCGGAGACTGTAGCAGTAAGCCAGCTCCACACTTGGTGCCTGGAGCCATTTTGTCAGCGCTGGTCACTAGGCTGGCCGCTTATTCAGGAAATTCTCAGGAAAACAGGTTTAGCCTCTCGGCAGGTGGCAGAAGAGCAGGGCAATTGTCACTTCAAAGAGGAGCCAGTCAGAAGAAGCCAGTCAAGTTGGAAAGCTGCACCGCAGGTGGCCCCACCTCAGTGGCAGCCTGGTTTATACAAGCCCACTTCAGGCTGGAGGAGCCTACACATAAGCCCAAATCAGAGAGAAAGAGATAGAGAGAGAGACTGGGCTTGGCATGGGCTTTTAAAACATCAAAACCAACCAGGCAGTTCTGGTGCACATCTTTGGTCCCAGCAACTCATGGGGCAGAGACAAGTGGATCTTCAAGTTCAAGGCCAGACTGGTCTACAGAGTGAGTTCCAGGACAGCCTAAGGCTACACAGAGAAACCCTATCTAAAAAAAAAAAAAAAAAGCAATCCAAAAATCAAATTAAAATGAAATAAAAATAAAACCTCAATTCTCCCCCTCAACTGCATGACTCCTCCAAGAAGGTCACAACCTCCTGTTCCTTCCTAAACAGTCTACAAACTAGAAACCAGAAATTAAAATATGTGTGCCTATGAGGGCCATTCTCATCCAAACCACCACAGAGTCTATATAACTACTTACCCATTTCTCTTACTAAACTCCAGAGAACCAAATAACCCTATTAAAAAATGGGGAATAGAGCTAAACAGATTAATTCTCAAATGGGGAAACTCAAAGGGTTCAGAAATACCTAAAGCAATGCTCAACATCCTTAGTCATTAGGGAAATACAAATCAAAACAACCTGGAGACTCCACCTCACACCAGTCAGAATGGCTAAGATCAAAAATTCAGGTGACAGCAGATGCTGGCAAGGATGTGGAGAAAGAGAAACACTCCTCCATTGCTGGTGGGATTGCAAGCTGGTACAACCACTCTGGAAATCAGTTTGGCAGTTCCTCAGAAAAATTGGACATAGTGCTACCTGAGGACCCAGCTATACCACTCCTGGGTACATACCCAGAAGATGCTCCAACATGTAATAAGGACACATGCTCCACTATGTTCATAGCAGTCATATTTATAATAGCCAGAAGCCAGAAACAACCCAGATGTCCTTCAACAGAGGAATGGATACAGAAAATGTGGTACACAATGGAGTACTACTCAGCCATTAAAAACAATGACTTCATGAAATTCTCAGGCAAATGAATGGAACTTGAAAATATCATCCTGAGTGAGGTGACTCAGTCACAAAGGAACAAACCTGGTATATTCTCACTGATAAGTAGATATTAACCCAAAAGTTCGGAATAGCCAAGATTCAATTCACAGACCATATGAAGCCTAAGAAGAAGGAAGACCAAAATGTGGATGCTTCAGTGCTTTTTAGAAGGGTGAACAAAATACTCACAGGAGGAAATATGGAGACAGTGTAGAGCAGAGACTGTCCCACCTGGAGACCTATCCCATATACAGTCACCAAAAGTTATTGTGGATTCTGGGAAGTGCTTGCTGATGGAAGCCTGATATGGCCATCTCCTGAGAGGCTCTGCTAGAGCCTGACAAATACAGAGGAGGAAGCTTGCAGCCAACCATTGGACTGAGCTCAGGGGTCCCCAATGGAGGAGTTGGAGAAGGGATTGAAGGAGCTGAGGGGGTTTGCAGCCCCATGGAGGGAGCAACAGTGTCAAAAGACCAGACACCCTGGAGCTCCCAGGGATTGGACCACCAACCAAAGAATACGCATGGTGCTACCCATGGTGCTGGCCACATATGTGGCAGAAAATGGCCTTGTTGGACATCAGTGGGAGGAGAGGCCCTCAGGACTGAGGGTGTTCAATACCCCAGTGTAGGGGAATGCCTGGGTGGGAGGATGGGAGTGGGAGGATGGGGGAGTACCCTTGTAGAGGCAGAGGGAGGGAGGATGGGATAGGGGGTTTACAAACTTCAGTGGTCATTGCATAATATCCATCCCTCTGAGTTCTATTGTCTAAATGAACTACATCTGGATTGTCCAAGGGCTGGTCTTTAAGATGAGGTCTGGTAGCATAGGCTCCTAGCAAGTCCTCTTGACATGAGTCATGGCGTTCCCTGTCAGGAAGGTATGTAGCAAGGCTGAGAGAGGGTCCCTTCAGGCCCTTCTATTAGGAGAATCTGATATTTTGTCATCCTTCCATGTGTTAGTCACAAGTGCCCTTTGTTGCCCTTGCGGTGCATGCAATCGGGGCTTCCCTGGGTCCATCTGTGTGATTCAAGAGCAAGTCCCACTGCTGCAGTTGCTCACAGGCACCCCTGCGAAGGCTTAGCCAGTGAGCTAGCTCTCTGCTGAGGTATCCCACCAGCTGCGGGGATTGGTCCTACTCTTAGAACCCTCAGAAAAATATCCTTCTTTTGAGTTACATAAAGGAAATATTGGGGTAGCCCCAAGGTGGAGTCTCCCTTTGAGTCACCTGAAAAAGTGACAGCCCACAGGTTCTAATAACATGGGGCCTGGGGGAATGAAATTGGTTAGTCTACTTAAGGAATTGCTAGATGGAGCTTAAGCAATGGCTCAGCAGTTAGGAACACTGGCTGCTTTTGCTGAGGTACATGGGTTTGATTCCTAACACCCACATGGCAGCTCACAACCATCTAAGAGACAGAGAGACAGAGAGACAGAGAGACAAAGAGACATACACACACACACACACACACACACAGAGAGAGAGAGAGAGAGAGAGAGAGAGAGAGAGAGAGAAAGTGATAAAACGCCATGACCAATAACAACTTGAGGAAGAAAGGGTTTATTTAGGTTATGCTTCCAAATCTCTGTTCATCACCGAAGGAAGAAGTCAGGACAGGAACTCAAACAGGGCAGGAACCTTTAGACAGGAACTGATGCAGAGGCCATGGAGGAGTGCTGGCTACTGGCTTGCTTCTCATAGATTGCTCAGTCTGCTGCTTTCTTATAGAACCTAAGAGCACATGTCAGAATGGGCTGGACCTTCCCACATCAACCACTAATTACAAATATGACCTTTCCTACAACCTAGGAGCATTGTATTAATTGAAGTATCCATCTCTAGAATGCCTATGTCAAGTGGACATAAAACTAGTCAGCACACAGGGCTCTTCCATATAGCCCTAGCTAGACTGGTTTCTCTATGTAGACCATGCTGGCCTTTAACTTACAGAGATCTGCTGCCTCTGCCTCTCTCCTGGGAGCACTAAGATGCTTATACCCACAGATCACCAGGGAAACCAGAAATGTAGTCACACAGGGTTGTTCCTCCACGAAGGAAATAAATACCCGTTTTTCCACCCAGAATGGTGGGAGTGGATATTGTCAATGACCTGGTGACCTTTGCTATCTGTAGAGACAGACCTCAAGCAAATCCCCTAGAATGTTTATCCCAGACCATCCCTCCATAGGCCTTTAGCATTAACTTTGATTCTCAGTCAACAGAACCCATCCTTACGGGGAGATTTCACATGCACTGTAGAGCTTGCTGACCTCTGATTTGGAAACTTCTGGTTTCTTTGGAAAGTCAGTTGTGTAGGGTGGTGTTTTGCTGGGGCAGACACGTGAAGGAGTGGTTTCCTGAAGCAGACACATCAAAAGCATGGTTTACTAAAGCAGACTTGTTAAGGAATGTTTCGCTGAAGTGGACACAGGTGAGAAGATGTTTTGCTAAAGCAAGCACGTGAAGGACACATGACGGATTCTTCTCTAACAACTCACATGTATTGGTTCACCTTACACTGTGTTGTTGAGCTCCCTTTGTTGTGAGTCCATAGAGAGAACCTGTAGTGGTGAATTAGTTAAACAGATTTGGCTCCTAGTGGGTTGTATGTGCTATACCTGTCCAAGAGCTCTCCTCTCAAATGAAACACACACACAAAATGTGATGTTGCGTGCCAACTAATTTGATATGTCTTGACTAGCTCAATGTCAATGGTTGGGCATTTCTTCTTCTTCTTCTTCTTCTTCTTCTTCTTCTTCTTCTTCTTCTTCTTCTTCTTCTTCTTCTTCTTCTTCTTTTCTTCTTCTTTTCTTCTTCTTTCCAAGACAGGGTTTCTCTGTGTAGCCCTGGCTGTCCTGGAACTCACTTTGTAGACCAGGCTGACCTCGAACTCAGAAATCTACCTGCCTCTGCCTCCCGAGTGCTGGGATTAAAGGCGTGTGCCACCACGACCAGCTGGTTGGGCACTTCTAAACCTCCCTGTGGCTAGCACATACCTCCCCCCCTTGGTATTCCTAAGTTAATATCTTTTAAAATCTATATTTAATCTCTGCTACCCTAGACACAATTGGGGGAGTGGCCCCTAGGGCCATTTTCCTGGATTCTTACATGGCAGTGGGACTTTATTCTCCTTGCTCCCCGCATCATGGTGATTCTCCCTGTCCTTCCTCTTTCCCTCTGTCCCCTACCTGAGCAATCAAAAAGTCCCACCTCTGTCTCCCTGTCTAGCCATTGACTGTACAGCAATTCTTTATTACCAATCAAAGCTAGCCGAGGGCAGGGACCCTCAGGTCTGGAAGTGCTGTTTTGGGAGCCAAATTAAGACAAAGCATTAGAGTTAATTCCCCACAAGAAAAGCACCAAAAAAATTCTCATGAGGTTCTTGCGGCTTCTTGCCGCTTCTGTGTACTCAGGTCAATTGGCAGAGTGGTGTCAGCTGATACAGACTCACATGGAGTTTTGTTAAGACAGACTCATGTGCAGAGGCAAGACAGACTCCGTGAAGGACAGGGGATGTTTGGAGGGAGTATAAATAGGACTTAACAGACAGTGATGGGGCTTGCTTGTGAAAGACCGCAGTGGAGAGAACCCCGGAGATGGGCAGGTGGGATGCAGGGGAAAGGGAAACATAATTAGGCAAGTATGAGAAGCAGCCAGGGCAGGTGCTCCTGGCCGGCCACTCCCACAGTCTCTTCCTCTTCTCCCAGTCCAGGGTCGGGGTGAGGAGTCGCGGCCTCGCTCCTCTTCCCTTCCCCTCAGGTGGTGAGGTGCATGGCAGTGGTGGGTAAATTGAACTATCAGACGTGGCTCGCTCACGGGGCCCAGCATGCCAGGGCCGCGAGGCCACACAGTTGGCCTCCACCGTTGTGGCGCCTCCCGGAAGGTTTGCACACTGCTCCATACCGAGCCCCACCTGCCACTGCAGCTCAGGCCGCAGAGCTCTGGGCTGCAGCCATGTCCTAGAGTGCTGCCAGCACTGCCAGGCCCATGTGCGTGGGGGAGCAGGCCCGCCCTCAGGAAAGCAGTGCAGAGTTGTTTTTCTTAACTATCACTGACAAATTCTGTCCTCTTACCCTAACTAACGTCAGTCCAATAGTCCACAGTCAGAGACAAAGGAGATGATACTGTCTGTCTCATAACAAAAATCAGAAAAATACAGAAACAAAACAAAGACACAAGACATTAGTATGTCTAAATACACGTGTCCGCAGAAGGGGTGGGATTCCACGTCTACTCCCTTCCTGGTAGAAGGAGCACTCTGTCTCCTTCGTTCTGAAAGACAAAAGCCAGGCTTTCCTGACCTTCTTGACGGGGGTGGGATTCCACATCTACCCCCCTCTACCCGTAGAACGTCTTCCAGGGTTCCTAGGACGTCTCCTTCCACAGCCACTGGGTCCTTACGGCCCATAGTGGCAGCTGCTAGAAAACCAAAACCAAACTCAGACAACAGACAACATATAAGACTCACACAAATGTACCTCCAAGGGGTCTTCAGGGTTCCTGGGTGTTACACAGATCTCAGTGGGACCTTCAAATGAAAGACCGCAGTGGGGAGACCCCCACTCAAGTCCTGAGATGGCGTACACACCCAAGGAATCACAAGAGACCGTCTTGATGCAAACACACGAGGTAGTTTAATGACGGAGCTCCGGGCCAACACTAATCTCACGCAGGAGACAGAGGAGTCGACCACGAGGCTCAGAAGCTAGGGGTTTATATACAAAAAAGTTGGGGCAGGGGAAGAGTTGGTGTGATTACACACAATTGGACACAGCAAATTGCCTCTCCTATCTTTATGGCTAGCCAGTTCCTGGAATGACCTAACAGCAACAGCCTTTGTTCTTTGCCCTTGGCCCCAAAAGCCCTCCTAACTAGCAAGCCACATGAGTCATGGACCTTGAATTTAATTTTCTTTCACTTGCATAGCTAGCTTTGCAATGCCTCTTGGTCTCCAGACTTCACTGATCTTTACTTCCTTGAGAGAAGCACAGCAAAGAACTTCTCCTGGACTAATCCCTCCTGCTAACTCACGCTGATTCAGCAGAGGAATGGATGTTTCTGCTAGGTTGTGCCACCACTGCTGATTCATGGTTGCTGTCCCAACGCTACTGAACTGGACGGCTGATAAATTCGTGAAAGTATTTGTGGGTGGATGGAGCTGCTGCTGACTTCTGTGAACTGAACTGCTGATTTCCTGACAATGGAGATGAGATTTGCTCCAAAGATGTCTACTTCCCTGTATCCTAATAACCTTTCTTTTTCACTACCTCTTGTGGGTGGTGGGCTAGAAGGGAGGTTAAAGCATTTAAGAACTGTTATTAAAATTAGGGTTGAGAAGAAAAAATAAAGCTACAGACCTCTCTGCTCTGTCAGAGACCACACCAGGTCCTAAGCCCTTACACCAACCATAGAACCCAGCTTCAAGATTACATATGAGAGGGCCACTAAAAAATCAAAACCTTGGAAAAAAATTTCAACTCCCCGAGAGACAATCTGGGCTCCTCAGAGGAAGCCACTAACAATGGATCATTGATGAGTGACAGCCTTGATGTTGGTAGGATAAGTCAGGAGCCGAGTGTGTTCCTGAGACACAAAGGCCAGAACTGCGCTGGTTTCCGAACTTCAAGATCTCACTGAATATAATGAAACTAACATAGCAGCCAATCAAAACTGTATTAAGGTCATTGCTTTGCCCCCTTCTAATCATATTAGAGGTTACATAATTCTTCTGGAAAATTCCCCTCTCCCCAAATAAAGGGGGGGCCTGTGAGTTCTGGTAGTTGCCATTTTGAGGAATGGTTGACCCCTGCATGTTGGTTATTTCTGCAGAATAAACATTCTTTGCTTTTGCATGCTATTTGAGTCTGGTGTCTTCCTTCTGCGATTTTTGGACCCTAACACATATACTTTGAGTAGAGTTTTTTAGGCTTAGATTTTTTAATAATTGACAGGAGTCAGCAGGAGTAACCAGGAGAAGTTCTCTGCCATGCCTCTCTCAACAGAGTGAAGATCAGCGAAGATGAGAGACCAACTGTCTTAGTCAGGGTTTCTATTCCTGCACAAACATCATGACCAAGAAGCAAGTTGGGGAGGAAAGGGTTTATTCAGCTTACACTTCCATGCTGCTGTTCATCACCAAAGGAAGTCAGGACTGGAACTCAAGCAGGTCAGAAAGCAGGAGCTGATGCAGAGGCCATGGAGGGATGTTCCTTACTGGCTTGCCTCTCCTAGCTTGCTCAGCCTACTCTCTTATAGAACCCAAGACTACCAGCCCAGGGATGGTCCCACCCACAAGGGGCCTTTCCCCCTTGATCACTAATTGAGAAAATGCCTTACAGTTGGATCTCATGGAGGCATTTCCTCAACTGAAGCTCCTTTCTCTGTGATAACTCCAGCTGTGTCAAGTTGACACAAAAATAGCCAGTACAATTGACCCCTTGTCAACTTGACACACAAACACATCACTAGTAAGCCTCAACCCTTACATTCTTATTCATCCCCAAGATCTAAATAACTTTAAAAGTCCCACAGTCTTTACATATTCTTAAATTTTCAATCTCTTTAAAATATCCATCTCTTTAAAATCCAATGTCTTTTTACAATTAAAAGTCTCTTAACTGTGGGCTCCACTAAAACAGTTTCTTCCTTCAAGAGGGAAAATATCAGGGCACAGTCACAATCAAAGCAAAAATCAATCTCCAACCGTCCAACGTCTGGGATCCAACTCACGATCTTCTGGGCTCCTCCAAAGGCTTCGGTCACTTCTCCAGCCATGCCCTTTGTAGCACACATGTCGTCCTCTGGGCTCCAGATGCCTGTACTCCACTGCTGCTGCTGCTCTTGGTGGTCATCTCGTGGTACTGGCATCTCCAAAACACTGCGTGACCCCTTCAGTCCTGGGCCTTCAATTACAACTGGGGCTGCACCTTCACCAATGGCCTTCCATGGCCTCTCACAGTGCCGAGCCTGAGCTGTTGTGTGACCCCTTCATGCCTTCAAAACCAGTACCACCTGGGTGACCCTTACACATTACCAAGTCCCGCTGCAGCAGGAGTACAACCTTGCCTATCTCTGGAACACAGCCTCTTTGTGCTTTCAGAAAACACTTCCCAGAAGATGTTACCTCAACGATGCTGGTCTCTTCTTAATCACCGCTAATTTCTTAGCTCCAGCTAACCAGCATCAATAGTCCCAGTAATGCAAAGTTTTTGCTTTAGTAGTTCTGGTATCTTGTTAATCACAACTGATTCTTCAGCCCCAGCTAACCAGAACTACAAAATCTTCACAATAAAAACAGCAATGCCCCTGAAGAGAGTCTTTAATTTTCCCTCTGAAATTTCACAAACCAGGCCTCCATCTTCTGCACTGTTCTCAGCATTATCTTCCAAGCTCCTACACAACATCTGACAGAGCTCTTAACAACGAATGGATCTTCAAGCCCAAAGTTCCAAAGTCCTTCCACAGTCCTCCCCAAAACATGGTCAGGTTGTCACAGGAATACCCCACTCTGCTGGTACCAATTTGTCTTAGTCAGGGTTTCTATTCCTGCACAAACATCATGACCAAGAAGCAAGTTGGGGAGGAAAGGGTTTATTCAGCTTACACTTCCATGCTGCTGTTCATCACCAAAGGAAGTCAGGACTGGAACTCAAGCAGGTCAGAAAGCAGGAGCTGATGCAGAGGCCATGGAGGGATGTTCCTTACTGGCTTGCCTCTCCTAGCTTGCTCAGCCTACTCTCTTATAGAACCCAAGACTACCAGCCCAGGGATGGTCCCACCCACAAGGGGCCTTTCCCCCTTGATCACTAATTGAGAAAATGCCTTACAGTTGGATCTCATGGAGGCATTTCCTCAACTGAAGCTCCTTTCTCTGTGATAACTCCAGCTGTGTCAAGTTGACACAAAAATAGCCAGTACACCAACAATGCATTGCAAAGTCAGCTATTCTATGCAAGCCCACCGTCACTGTGAATTGAGTCCTATTATACTCCCTCCAAACATCACATGTCCTCCACAGGTCTTGCCTCAGCAAAACGCCACCTTAGTCCTGTCTTATCAAAACTCCATGTGAGTCTGCATCTGCTGACATCACTTTGTGAATTGGCCCAAGTCGTCAGAAGCAGCAAGAAGCTGCCAGAACATCATCAGAAGTTGTATAGTGTGTTTCGTTCTATGAAGTCTCAACAACAAGCAACAGTAGGGCATGCCTGTGCTATCCAGTGTTATCCACTGTCTGTTGGGTCCTTAACATCATGTGTCCTTTCATGGGTTTGATTTAGCAAAACATCCTTTCACCTCTGTCTGCTTCA
Source organism: Mus caroli (assembly GCF_978045245.1). Classification (NCBI taxonomy): domain Eukaryota; kingdom Metazoa; phylum Chordata; class Mammalia; order Rodentia; family Muridae; genus Mus; species Mus caroli. The sequence goes on from NW_028227262.1 coordinate 61,357,102, forward strand.
GGAAAACATTCACTCTTTCATGTGTCTGCTCCAGTAAAATACCAACACAACTGATTTTCCAAAGAAACCAGAGGTTTCCACTTCAAGGTATGCTATAGAATCTTGGGGCTTCTGGAATAAGGGAGGGAATCAAAGGTAAAGAAAAAGATAGGTGGGGTAGGAAAGTATGCCTAACCTTTAAGGAAAAGAGACTTGTCCTTCTTACAACATCCAGCAAGCATGCATCGGTAGGCCTTCCCTGACTAATTGAGGAAAATTATGCATATAGGACACCTTTAATTGGTTGTTTTTGTTTTTTGTTTTTCTCTTTTTGCAAAATCTAGTTGCAAGACAGCATAATTGAGCTCCCACCAGGAGGCCATTCTCAATACTCCTTTAGGGAATATTGAGACCAGCTTCCTGGCAGATAAAGATCACTTAAGAGTTTGGGGTCAGCCAAACTGGTTGATACATTTAATCCCAGCACTCTGTAGGCAAAGGCAGGCAGATCTTTGGATTCAAGGCCAGCCTGATCTACAGAGTGAGTTTCAAGACAGCTATGAAAACACAGTGAAACTCTGTCTCATTTAAAAAAAATGTTTTGGGGGTTTAGTTCTGCCCAAGAGGCAGCTGCACGATCGTAATGTGGGGATTGGTTGGGATTCGCCAGGAAATGGAGAAGGAGAGATGCTGGGTAGGGACTGCCCTTCCCCCCTCACCTGTATCCCTGCAGTGGTTTGAGATGCTGGGTGGGGGGTGCCCTTCCCCCCTTCACCTTCATCCCTGTGGCAGTTTTAGAATGATCCCAGAGGCTCATCTATGCAAATGCTTGGTCTCCAGTTGGTGGGATATTCTGAGACAATTTAGAGGTATAGCTTTGTTGGAGAAGGCGTGTCACTGGGGGTGAGTGCTAAGGTTTCAAAATCCCACACAGTTCCCAGTTAGTTCCCACTCATTCCTGTGAGACGCCTGACTCACCAGCAAGAAAGATGCCACAGCAGGATCCTTCTGCAACACGTTTATTGTGAGAGCATTAACTGTGTAGGCGAAAGACCCCGAGCCCCAGAACTGGTGCTGCTTATATAGGCCTAGGAGTGACGTGTCCACACCTGATTGGTTGTGCCCTCAGCACCTCATTCACGTACCTCAGCTCTATGGCACATGCGCACATTGGTTGTTTACCCATATTCATGTGAGTCGGCTTATTGAAACCAGAGCCATTTTGTAATGGCGTTTGCGGCTTCCCACATCTCTTATAATGGCGTTTGCAGCTTCCCAAATCTCCCCCTTTTTATTTTAATAAAATGATGCTGGACTAGGCCTATGCAATTATGTCCATTCGCCATGGCTCCTGTTTAGGTCGTTCCTCTGTGTCACAGCCTTACCCATCATAGGGTAACCCTATCGCCACTGGCCCCGTGTCTTAGGTTGGTCTGTGCATGAGGAAAGTTGCCCGTCTTTGGATACCTCGATGCTGTGTGACAGTAATTGCTAAATGATCTAGGGCAAACTCTGCAAAAGAGGCCAGCCAAGTTTTAAGGAATGAATTAGCAGAGAAATCATGATCACCCTACCGTGTGCAATGAGGAAACCTCAGCGATGTGCAAGGGCTGATCAATGATCGTCGTGTCTCTCTCATCCCAGTGCAATGGATCTATAAATCTGTGGGGTGCAAGAGCAGAGGACTCAGATGCCGACTATTCTTGAGCATAGATAACCAAACTTCAGGGGAGGCGCCGTTTTCAATGGCTAAAAGTGCCTGATTTATTATCACCTTGTCAAGTTTTTGTTGAGTTCAGAATTTGCAAACCAACCAAAGCATGAACACCAGTCCACAGCATATGGCAGCACAAAACAAAATCACTCCCACCCATTCCTCAAAGTAAGAAAATGCAGAGGTAAGCCAAGAAGTAAAGTCTCCAAGGGTCACTGGTTCCACTATGGTTCCATTAAGGTTCAGAATCTGTATCTTTAGCTTCGTCTGCAAACTTTCAGCTCCTGTGGCCAGTTCCCCTTCAGATAATTCGATAAATCTGTACTTTTGATGAAAGAATTGTTAATATACCTACCGGGAGTAATGCACACATGTGGAGTTGATGCCACACAACTCATTTGTATGACATCCATCATCTGTTCCATGTTATGTTGTAAAATATCTACTCTTTGATTCACTAACATTAGTCCTGAGGCGATATGAGAATCCACCCTTTGCAGGGTAAGCAATGCATCAGACGTTTTTTCTGTTATCTGACTTATGGTGTCAGCAGTATTAACTTGATTGGCCATAACAATTCCTGCAGTAACCACTGATGCTGCTGACACTGCAATGGCAGTAACAATGGCAGCTGTGATTCCAAAATCTCTCTTCTGCCGAACAAGACTCATGATTGGGAACTTCTCTGGATCTGCCTCAACAGGCACAGGGACAAAGGTAGGTAATTGTACCACTAAGGCTAAGAAATTAGTTCCATTCCAGCATTGCGTGAAAAAACAAGTGAAATTTGTACAATCTAACCATTCTGTATTATTTTGAAATTCAGCCAATATAAAGAAAAATGGAGGATTGACACAGACTTCTACTGGAGAAGTAGTCATATTTCTGATAACTCTATTAGATGTCACATTATCTAAATGAGCAGAGATATTGGAAAGTGTGGCAGAAACATTCAATATCTCATGAAAGGTTCCAGTCAGCAGTGCAAAAGCTGACAGACTGGTACTAGCACCTGCCTTATTACTTAAAATCCATTGGTAATATGGCCAAATATTTTCTTTTCCTGTAGCATCTCCTTTATCATTCATTACAGCAAAATCTAATGGTGGTGACAAAACAAAACCCTTTGCTATTTCTTTCTGAGGAAAATTTTTTTCATTGGCAAGGTGAAAAAACTATAGGAAATGCAAGGTCCGGATGGCACCAAGGCATGCTGCATATAGCAGTAGCATTGCCAACAGGCCATCGTGATCTTTTGGGTTAGTCACGTTTCCCTTTATCATAATAGTGGTGATGTTTATAGGTGAATTATTTCCAACATCACTTGAGCCTGATTGCGCTCCTTGAACAACTTGCGTTAAAGCATTAAATAACACTCCAGAGCTCACTTTATTTTGGTAAATGGGATCTGTAATTAGAGATAATCTTTTTCTTTAAAAATATACAGGGTGTAAAAGGTTTATCCACATTATGCACAAAGCATAGTGTATAATTTAAATGAAAATTCGTACTATTATACACCCGTGGCTCTTGAGGAGTCTGTCGTGCACAAGGCGCATCCAAAAAACATTGAATTGCCAAAAACAAAGGCATGGTAGAAGAATCGGAATGTACCGGTAAAGGTACTGGCCATGATCTAACTACGGCCCACAAAGGTATACTTATCCCGGTCTCAATCATCAGGAGTAAGAATAACAGGATCATCTTGGGATTCATCTTGCTCTTTCACGGTCCTTGTCAGTCGCGTTGGAACCCAAAGTGGATTATCTTCACCCTGTGGAAAAACACAAATAGCTCCCCACAAGCTTTCACTGCTGCCTGATTGATTTGATCTTAGACTTGCACTGGGCATCCTAATTGATTGTTTGTCCACATACCCTTACCTGTAAGCATTTCAAAGCTCCATGCTGGTTGCCCTGCAGTAGCATTAGCACAGGCCTGACTCAAACACAGATCATGCCATATAGACTTCCAGTCTAGATACTATCCCATAGTAAGACATGCCTTTACCACACTCATCCCATCAGAAGGAGTCATGGCATGGTGAGCCAGTCTATCAATTTGGGACTGAGTAAAAGAGGCATTGATTCCATAGGTCCTTACTGACTCTGCTAAATCTTTCACTTGTTTATGTGATATTGGCTCATAATATCGCTGTTGAGCTTGATCCTGAAAAACAGGAAAAGCCTGACATATTTTATGCAACCCTTTAGGGGTGCAAAAAGAGTAGCCACTGCCAATTGTTTTCTTTTCTGTATAAGGCAGAGGTGGTGGGGGAGCCGTTGTACTCCTCCCTACGGGCCTGTATCTTTCTGCCTCATACTCTGCATCAGCCTCCTCCAAATCTTCCTCCTCCCCTCCTGATAGTTTCGAATCTTCTGATTCTAATAATTCAAAGTCCTCGAGAGGGGGGTAAATTGACTTAATTTGCTGATCTTCATTTTTTATATTATCTTTTATATCATTATATCTTATATTATCTTTTGTATCTTTAGATTTTTTTATCTTTAGATTTTAGTTTCTTTTCTTTTTCTCTTTTTATATCTCTTATATAACTTATTTTTCTGCGTGCGCCTTCTTTTTCATTTCTCTCTGTTTCTGATATGTCTTCCTGGTACTCCTGCAAAAGTCGCTGCCCTTCCTTAACAACTGGCTCACATTTCTTGTCCTGGAAAGACTGGCCAGTATCAGGACAAGAAAGAAAACAAGCAACACAACCCCAGCAACAATTACCGGACCTATTGCGTAAGAAAGCATACCTCTCAGAGACTTCTATTAATTTCTTTTTACTTACTGGTACCCCTGTTCCCCAGCTGAAGAGTTCTGAATCCACTCAGTTGAATCCTTCTCAACAGACTGCTTTACGGGAACACTTCATTAACCGCTCAATCCCCCGTGATGCAGTTCTGAATCTTCCATGTAACAGGGGGTCTTCGCTCATGCCTGAAGATGTTACATCCTGGGGTTCGGGGTTCAGCACCACTCTGTGAGACGCCTGACTTGCCAGCAAGAAAGACGCCACAGCAGGATCCTTCTGTAACACGTTTATTGGGAGAGCATGGACTGCGTAGGCAAAAGACCTTGAGCCCCAGAACTGGTGCTGCTTATATAGGCCTAGGAATGACGTGTCCACACCTGATTGGTTGTGCCCTCAGCACCTCATTCACATGCCTCAGGTCAGGCAGTGACTCAGCAAAAAACTCTGGCACATGAGCACATTGGTTGTTTACCCATATTCATGTGCGTTGGCTTATTGAAACCAGCGCCATTTTGTAATGGTGTTTGCGGCTTCCCACATCTCTTGTAATGGCGTTTGCGGCTTCCCACACCTTCCCTTGTGCTTGTGGATCACTGCTCATCATCAGCGAAGAAGCCAAGAAGAAAGGCCAAGAAAAAAGTTGAAAGCATGGGCTGATGCAGAGGCCATGGGGGAATGCAGCTTACTGGCTTGCTCTCTTGTTCTTCATAGCTTGCTCAGCCTGTTTCCTTATAGAACTTAGTGTGTAAAAGTAACTTTTTGCTGGGCAGTGGTGGCGCATGCCTTTAATACCAGCACTTGGGAGGCAGAGGCAGGAGGATTTCTGAGTTTGAAGCCAGCCTGGTCTACAGAGTGAGTTCCAGGACAGCCAGGGCTATACAGAGAAACCCTGTCTAGAAAGAACAAAACAAATAAACAAAAAAGTAACTTTTCAACAGATGTAATTGTCATCTTGGAGGTTTACTTCTGAATAAGCTCACCTGTTCTAGTTCTTTCTGAACTCTGGCCATCTGGTTCACCTCAGCTGTTTTGGTTCAAAATCCTCTTCAAGCTGGCTGATTCAATCTGGCTTCTCTAGGCTTCTCACTGAATTGGTCTGATTGGCCTCAAACTACCTCTGGCTCCTTCTTGTTCTCTGGCTTCAGCGGCCTCTGTTGACCTGCAGTGAGCTTCATGAACTCTCGAATGAGCTGCCTCCCAGCCAGCTCAACTCAATTCTCTCTTTCCCTTCACTGCTCTTAAATAGCTTCTCTCCTGAGAGTTGGTTATATCCTATCTCTGAATCATTCTGTCAAATCTTTCTCTGATTCTTCACCTTGTCTGCCCCTCAATTAGACATCATTGTTTGGAATTGAATGTGCACTAAAGGTTTCCAGACAAAGGAATTAAAAATGTATACGAAGGATGTGTCTACATTCCAACCAGATCACACAGACCTAAAAGATCTGGTCTGTTTTTTTATTTTATTTTATTTTATTTTATTTTATTTTATTTTATTTCATGTAAAACTATACTGTAGCTGTTTTCAGGCACACCAGAAGAGGGTATCCTATTACAGATGGTTGTGACCCACCCTGTGGTTACTGAGAATTGAACTCAGGACCTCTGGAAGAACAGTCAGTGCTCTTAACTGCTGAGCCATCTCTTCAGCTCCCTAAAAGTTCTTTTGATGTGATCAGAAAGACATGTTGCTGGAATAAAATTCCTTTACACCAGTGTAAACTTCAGGCCTCAGTCTCCATAGCTGGGAACCAGTTGATGAATCTGTTGTTGAAGAAATCTAGACAAGAAGTTTATAATACAGGGTATAATTAGTAGGATTAAGAAAGGGAGAAAGGGGTTATGAAGAGTAGTATCTAATTGTATACTGGACTGTTAATACAGATATCCAAAAATGTGAGAAACAGCTCAATGCCTCTGGACTGTGGATCATTATGTTGTTGGATCTTATCTTTTACTGTACCCAATTGGTTAACATAGAAGCAACATTTCTCTGAGAGGAAGAGACAAAGACCATCTTTAAAGAGGAAGAGGAAGGGGGTGGGAATGGTCAGGGAGCCTGGATTCAAGGGTAGGGCTAGAATCAAGTGAGGGAGAGACACAGGAAGTAGAGGCTTTCACTTTGGCTAAGAGATCCCTTCCCAGTATGGACAGGACAGGTTGGTACCACTAGGAAGGATTAGGTAAGGTGAACACCCCTAAAGATAAAGCTGAGTGATGGGGTTCAGTAAGGCTGGTAAGGCTGTCCCCTTATCCTGACAATAAGGGAACAAGGAGAGATAGGTTCCCAAAACTCCACTAGGGCTGAGTAGGTAGCTCCAGTGTCCAGTAGGAAGGAGATGGGTGTCCTAATACTGTAATGACTACCTAAGCGTCCCTGTTGAAGATGGCAAAGGTTGAGACAAGGCAGCCCAGGTGCCCTCAGTTTTCCATGACCAGACCTAGGATATTGACTTGAGGGTGATCTGGCTTTGAGGTTCCCATGCTTTGAGGGCCATAGGTGCAATCAGCAGCCCAATGTCCTCCCTCCCTCCCCTCTTCTTTCTTTTTAATTTATAGCATTGGTTCACATTTCCATGGCAAATGCAGTAACACCACAACCCTGAGAACAGCCTCGTACTCCAGGACTCGTTTATCTGACTGTTCCTTGTCTTATTACTTGACGCTCTTGAGCCTAGTGTAGCAAAGGCTCTGTCAAAGGCTGGATCACAGGTGTCTTGGGTGCCATCATCGTTGCACTGTCAAGCTTACTCCGGAAAAGTGCTGCTGATGACAGATTTGGGGACGCTCTGGAAGCAAGCTTGATAGTGAAGAGTGCCTTTTCACCTGTGTGCTTTCTGAGATTCTTCTCCACAGTCAGGAAGGTTGGTATTTCAAACTCAACTTGTGGCAAGGCAAATGTTCCATCCGTGCACTGTCCTAAGTATTGCTTAATTGGCACATACATTGTCACTTGGGCATATGATGCCACCATTCGGATCTGGACCATGACCTCTTTCCCAGGTGACTAGAATCTATTTGAAAAGAACCTAAACAGTAAGGATTCCCAACCAGGGCTGAGACTTGAGCCAATCAATGGCTGCACTTGGTGGATAAGTATTGAGATGTGTAGCTGCCTCCACATGCCCAGACTTCCCTAGGGTAACCATGAGGGTCTTCATTCTATGTTTAATCTGTGCCAATCCACTGTGAACCTTCTCAGGTGATCCAGTCACAAGTCCATTCATGAATGGGCAGCAGTGGCTAACTATGGAAGACATTTCAAGGGCTGTGAGAGGCCTCTCCCTCGCTCCTTTCCGTAGAACAGATGTCTCATAAGCAGGACCACCCTTACCTTGCATTGGTGTTGAGAGACAGGATTGCTCAGACACATCAGCTGCAGCAAGTGACTCCCACATCCCTGGAAACACATAAGACATGAAGATCAAACTTCCAGTGACTGGATGGAACCTAGCTCTGTGCTCAGAATTCAGCCCTGATACTGATTGACCTCAATGTCATTTTTTTACCAGTCCCTGGATGAGGGTGACTTGTGTTTTGGGGGTACTGGAGGCAGCTGCTGCTTAATTTGAATTCAAATTAGAATCCAAGGTCAATTGGTTCTGTTTCTTTAGGTTCAACTTCATCCTCTGAAGAAGGTGCCTCAGCGGGGTCCAGCTTTCTTCGTTTACTGGGTTCTGACATCTTGGGAAATTCCCAGTGTCCTTCTTACAGTTTTGGTTGTGAGCCTAGCTTTTAACGGCTGAGCCATCTCCAGCCCCCCAGTGTCCTTTTTTTTTTTTTTTTAAGATTTATTTATTTATTATATGTAAGTACACTGTAGCTGTCTTCAGACACTCCAGAAGAGGGCATCAGATTTCGTTACAGATGGTTGTGAGCCACCATGTGGTTGCTGGGATTTGAACTCTGGACCTTCGGAAGAGCAGTCGGCGCTCTTAACCACTGAGCCATCTCGCCAGCCCCCCCAGTGTCCTTCTTGATGACACCTTGGACATGGTTGGTCGGGGTTTGCAAGTGTTCGGTCTGACTTGGGCTCAGTGGCCCCCCTGACCGTCTTTGAGGCAGAGACCTGAAGGTTCTTATGCTTCGGGAAGCAAGGGAGCCTGGGCAATTGCTATGGCTGGCTGAAAGACCTTAACCTTGGAGCTTTTTCATCTCTCCTATGCTACACTTTAAAGACCACCACTAATACTTCTGCCTGTGGAATTAGGAGCTCCTGCTCTAGACACTTAAGTTTGGCCCTAATATCAGGGAAAGTCTGGGGAAAGAAGTGCTTTTAGAACAGGCTTGGAGAGACAGGCCAGGAGGCACAGTGGACTTCATCTGCATGTGCTCAGTCCTGGTCCCCCGACTCGCCTGTGCTTCTCAGCAAGAAGGTTGTCTTTGAGAATCATATAAATGCCCTGGAAAGCGAGGAAGTAAGATTAGGTAATAACTGGAATTCTGTAATAAAGGTAGAAGGATCGGTGGTATAGAATCCCAATCTTTTTTGGTTTGCGAGTGTTCTTACAAATGAGTAAGGGGACAAGTCCCCGGAGGAAGCTGTCTACCCTGGCAATGTCCCATAAAGAGAGAACCATGGCTGCATAGGGGCTGGGGTAGGTAAGTGGGACCCCACGGCAGAGCAGGAGCAAACAGCAGGAGGACTAGGGGATTCCTGTGGGCTGGAATGGGTACCCAAGGGGGTTGACTGGTGGCCTACCGATGACGAGGGAGAAATAAAAACTGAAGAGGCTAGAGAGGGAGAGAAGAGGCTGACCTGTTAAGTGCAGGGGTAACTGAAAGGAGTTGAGGTGTTTTTTTTTTTTTCTTTCTCTCCCCTCCCTTGGTTGACTTAAAAGCAATGTGGTCACTTGATTTAATCAAGATGGAAGTGAAGTAACATAGCAAAGAAGCTGTCAGCCATGTGGGTATTGAGGCCAAATTCAACAGCAAAGGTGAACAAATTTAGGGTTCTTCAGGTTGGATGCCAGGTGTAGAGGCTGGCGATCCCAAGGGGGCATGGGAGGGGATGAGAAGACACCATTCCCATGGATGAGAGAAGAGGCAGAGAGGGAAAATGTCACTGCGGCCTGTAATTGAGAGCATCCCCAGGACTCAGGGAGGATCAGAGGAAGACACGAGCCATTCAGTGGATCATCACCAGATTTAATGGGGGTCAGGGGCTTAGCCTGACTAGGCCAGAGGAGAGACTCAGCACCTGGTACCAGCTCTTTTGTGCAGGGCAAAAGGCGAAGGAAGCCAGAAGACAAGGCTAAAACCCAAGCTATCCAAGGGACATAGGGTTAACTTTTATTCTCCTCTAATTGTCATCTTGGTGGCTTTCTGGGATCCCATTTTGTTTCTGCCTCTGTCTGCTAACCTAGGCCTAGTCCTGGAGGCTTCTTCTAGCACCCATACTATCTAATCTAGGCCTAGAATATTTTCAGCCTCTGAGACTTGCTACTGAATAAGCTCACTCTTTCCTAGCTCTTTCTGAGTTCTGGCTGACTGGTTAGCTCAGCTGTTCTGGCTCAAACTCCTCTTCAAGTTGACTGATTCAACTGGCTTCTTTTTGCCTTTCCTGAATTATTCTACGTGACCTCAGACAACCACGTGTAACTTCAGTTCCAGGGAATCTAACGCCCTAGGCGTGTTCGTGACACACAGACATACTTGCAGGCAAAACATCCATACGGATTAATAAAAACAAAACACTATGGGCCAGGTATATTGTGTGAGCTGGATGTGTCTTGAAACTCTCAAACTCTCTTCCTCTTCCTCCTCCTCTTTTTCCTTCTTCCTTTCTTCTTCTTCTTCTTCTTCTTCTTCTTCTTCTTCTTCTTCTTCTTCTTCTTCTTCTTCTTCTTCTTCTTCTTCTTCCTTCTCCTTCATCTTCTTCTTTCTTCTTTCTTCTTCTTCTTTTCTTTTTCAGTTTTTCAATACGGGATTTCTCTGAGTAGCCCTGGCTGTCCCGGAAGTCCCTCTTTAGGCAGATTGGTCCTCTGCCTCCTGAATGCTGGATTTAAAGTCTTGATCACCACACCTGGCTGCAGTTCCCAAACTCTTGTGTCTCTCAGCCTGATCTATGATTTTCTATGATTTTCTCTTCTGGTCTCTCCAAAACCAGCAAGGGGGCTCAGTGGGTAAAGTATTTGTTGCAAGGCTGGATGACCTGGGTAAGTACAATACCTATTCCCCGCATCATGGAAGAATAAAGAATAAAGCAGATCGGGCTGTCTTCTTTCACATGCTTCCTGTGTGTGTCTCAGCATGTGTGAGTGCATGCACGCTTGCATGCACACGATTTCAAAATGAAACCAAGAAGAAGCCCCTATGGTGATGTCCTGAGGGCATCACGAGTTGTTGACAGCCACTGTAGACTCAGGCTATGGTCTTGGGTACTTGTACTGCAATTATACTTTCTCCTTATAGGATGCTCCTGAGGACCCAAGAGTACGCTGTAGCAGTGATTCCAGACACTTCTTGATGACTTTAGCCTTGTCAGGATTGCCTGGCAATTCTGACCTGCTATTCAGTTTGACGGCCAGTTTTATAACCATTTGATCCTCCGAACAGCTTTCTGGTGCCTGCTAAAGGCATTGTCCACACAGCCTGCCACATGCCCTGCCGCTCTGCTGGCTGTGAGAAGTCCTCAGTCATCTCCATAACAGGCATGCTGCTCTGAGGCACCTGCTGTTTTTGGGTGTTTGAGACTTTGGTTGTGAGTACTCATGCACTCTCCCATGGCTCCTAGGGTTTAACTTTGTCCCAAGAGGGCAAAGGACTTGGCAAAAGCTTTTCATGCATGCTGGTCAAGTTGTTGCTCTTCAGGGAACGAGGTTCCAACATTTCCATCCCTTGCTCCATCCTCTGAGCAGAGGAAGGATGTGCAAGCCCGAGGAGGAGAGCAAGCCTGTCACCTCAAGCGAGCCATTTGCAGGATCTAGGAACCCAGTGCAGGAGCTGTTGAGAGACAAGCTGTTGGTGGCATCCACTCTTCATCCCAGCACTCCGGAGGCAGAGGAAGCCGATCACTGTGAGGTGTTCCAAGCCAGCTTTGTCTACATGGAGTTTCAGGACATCCAGGGGTACAAAATGAGACCATCTCTCAAAAACATGACAAGAGCAAAACCAAACAAACAAACAAAAAAAACGAGAATAAAGCCGGGCATGGTGGCGCACGCCTTTAATCCCAGCACTTGGGAGGCAGAGGCAGGAGGATTTCTGAGTTCGAGGCCAGCCTGGTCTACAGAGTGAGTTCCAGGACAGCCAAGGTTACACAGAGAAACCCTGTCTCAAACAAACAAACAAACAAAAAACAAACAAGACAAAACAAGAATAAAACATAATTTGAGTAATTCACACACACACACACACACACACACACACACACACAGATCTTTATATCAGTGACATCGGAAGAAATAAGCACGATGCTTTTATACTTTTGCATAATGCATTTCTGCAAGACCTGAGCCTGTGGCTATCAGCAGCCTGTGATTCCTTGGCTGCAGGGGTCAATCGCAGGGATTTTATAGAGACCTATGGGAGAGTGGTACTGAACTTCATAGGATGTAAGGATTACTTTTAAAATGTGTTTACTCAAGCCTGTTACAGCCCCAGTTCTCAGGCTCCAGTGATCAAGGGTGTTTCCTGGATACTCCCAAGAGAATCTTTGTCTTCCTGCATGTAGGAAAGGACAGATCAAATGATTTTTTCTGATAGTACCATTCTGCAAATGATTTGGACTTCCTATAATCTATACTCAGCACATTTTGAAATGGCCTATCTTTAACATTTTCAGGCCTGGCAGTTTGCACCATTGCACCTGCCCTCCAGACCCTCCCAGCTATAAGCAAAATCTCCACATTCCCCAAGATGCAACATTCCTCCCATGCCAGGAGCCCCATGGATTGCTCCTCAATCTACCTGTGCTAAGTCATGCACCAGGGACCAAGCTTCTGGCTTTAGCCTATTTTTGCCTTAATGCAAAGCAGCTTTACCTGAGGCACTGAATCAAGATGGACTGCAGAGAGGACAGAAGCGAACATCTAACACAACCCAGACATTCTGTGCAGTCTGCTTCTCCCAGGCTAGACTGAAGGAAGGAATCCCTAAGAATGAGTTATCATCCCCTAGTTGTTGCTAAAGTGTTGGGCACAGTCCGGGAGGCCAGCAGGTGGCCCAGACAGCCAGATCCTCCTGATGCCCACTGCTCTAGAGAATGCCAGGCACCATTCCACACAGCACTTTCAGACCCGCAGACCAGTCCGCCCTGCTTAGTCTGAGGTTTAATCATGAAGGACAAGCCCTTTGCTTCCCTTTCCCGTTGGATCTCAGTACTGAGTTTTGGTGTACTAAAGAAGGAAGGGCTCCCTGAGTCTGCTAGAGAGGTTGCAGGCCAGATCAAACAGGCCTGGATTTCTTTGTAAAATGGAATAATCTGAGAAAGAAATGGGTGTGAAGCTCTGTGCAGTTACAGCAATTGCTGACTAAACACATGGGCATTTCTTTTTTTTTTTTTTTTTTTTGGTTTTTCGAGACAGGGTTTCTCTGTATAGCCCTGGCTGTCCTGCTGGAACTCACTTTGTAGACCAGGCTGGCCTCGAACTCAGAAATCCGCCTGCCTCTGCCTCCCAAGTGCTGGGATTAAAGGCGTGTGCCACCACGCCCAGCTAACATGGGCATTTCTTATCTTCTAACCTTTTACAGAGCTAGGTAACAAGTAAAATGGCCTTCATCTGTGATTTTGGGTCCTAAATAGAAAAAGTCATGGGAAGGAGGGGTGGAAAAACGAATACTCTATAGCAGAATCTCTTGACTAATACGCTATCATTTACACACCTGTACCTGGATCAGTAAGGGCTTTTAGTTTTTGAAAAAATAAAAAGGAAAACAGAAAATGTTCCCAGCTATTGAGATGGCTCAGTGGGTAGAGTGTGCTGCACAAGTCTTACAAGCTGGACTCCACTCCTGAAACCCACAAAGATGGAGGGAACCAACTGACTCCGGTTTTCCTCTGACCTCCCTCCACATGTATGCTGAGCACATGATTATACACACACACAGACACACACACATGGAGGATGCTCCAGAGTTCTATAGGCAGGATCAAACATTGGCAAGAAGGCAGGAAAAACAGTCACAGTTCTCTGAAATAAGTAAAAAGTTGATAAGCAATTAGCAACGTCCAGTAAAACTGAAGGCTCAAAAAAAATCAAAAAATTAATGCCTGATGTAAATGAATTTACAAAATGTACAATAATGAAATTGTGTTCTCGGATATAGAAAGTTAGGGTCTTATGTAGGCTGGCTTTGAACTCCCAATCCCCCAGCCTCCATCGTCCCTTGTGCTGGGGTAACAAGTGGGTACCTCCAGGGCAGGATAGCATGTTATTTATATGAAAGAGCTCCTTGAATGAATAGTTACTCATGCATTGCATTCATGTTTACCAAAGCCCTACTAAGGAATTTTACCATAAATAGAAGGGGAAGTAGTAATAAAAACAAGGGAAATGCATTATACCATGTAAAGGTCAATATGTAATTCAGTGAATATTCCAGTAAGTTACCTGAATTTAAAACAAAACCAAAACCTCATTGAAACGAGATTATTCCCTAAACCAGAGGCCACAGCAGAAGCACAGGGTGTCAGGACCCTGGCTACTAGGGTCAACCCACTAGCTCTGAGCTGGCTCCAGTGAAAAGCCCTAGAGGGAAGACAGCCTGGAAAGGCCAGGGTGGTGGACCAGCACGCACCTGGCTCCGCCCCCAAGGACCTGCCCGCACTGGGTGGACGCTTTGGCACGCACACAACACAGGATCGGTGTAGGATTGGTGGAAACCTGACCCGTAATTTGCATAAGCCGGAGGCCGGTGCGCCCGCATCCCAGGATCCCACCCAGCTGCAGCTGCAGCTGCCTCTGCAGGAGCAGACCATGCCCTGGTTTCTTTTTTTTTTAATTGGGTATTTATTTCATTTACATTTCCAATGCTATCCCAAAAGTACCCCACACGCTCCCCCACCCACCCACTCCGACTTCTTGGCCCTGTCGTTCCCCTGTACTGAGGCATATAAACTTTGCACGACCAATGGGCCTCTCTTTCCACTGATGGCCGACTAGGCCATTTTCTCATCCCATAATCAGCTTCCAAACGCAGACACCATGCCCTAGTTTCTATGTCCCTATCTACACGTGAGCGGTCCTTCTGGGAGCCGTGGCCTCCAGCTGCCCTGATCTCTCTGCACTAAGGGGTTGCCCAGAGGCCTGGCAGAGACCACAGCCCTTTTGTCAGAGACAGCCCTCCGGAGCGCCTGTACTTCGTACTTACATGGTGTGCTGGAGTGGAGGCACACAGGACCACACGCAACATTTGCACCTGCTCTCGCTTAAACAGCAATGATATGAAAGTTGGACTAACATGATTAAACGAACGGCAGGCACCTGGTCAAGTATTTTGACTTTTTTTTTTTTTTGAGACAGGGTTTTTCTGTATAGCCCTGGCTGTCCTGGAACTCACTTTGTAGACCAGGCTGGCCTCGAACTCAGAAATCCACCTGCCTCTGCCTCCCGAGTGCTAGGATTAAAGGCGTGCGCCACCACGCCTGGCTTATACTTTGACTTTTTGTTAACAGGACAAAACGTGGATAAAAGTTCACGCTGTCAGGGATTAATTTTACTTGCCAGGGGAAATAATATCCCAAACAACTCATTACGAAGTGATGTGGTGCCAAGGAAAGACAAGGGGGCTCCACAGAGCAAAGAGCTCGGACTCGGCTGAGTGGTGGGAGCTACTCCTCTAGCACTCTGGGTCGCAGACCCACTGCCTCCATGCCCCTGTGCCGGTGCAGCTTCTGAGGCCTTCTCACCTTAAGGGTCTTGAAGGCCCCTGTACCCAACTATTCTCCAAGTCTTCCCCAAATCACTCAGCTACTTCACTTAGGTTGGCTTTAAACTAAACCCAGAAGGATTTTGAAGTATTAAAAGTGAGTGACTGCCGACACTAAACTGACTCTTTGAAGGCCCCAGTGGCCCACCCTTTCATGGTAAAATTCATACTTTAAAACAAATACCAGGAAATACTGGGTGAGAGCCAGAAATCTTGCCAGGCAAGGTTTATCAAACGCAGTTTATTTAGGACAAAATACATTTTAAGACCTTAACTCTAAAGGAGAGCCCAGAGACTGAGAAGAGCCTCCTTCGTGGAACACCAGGGAACAGGAAAGCTCCCAGCAGGGAGACAGGTTCCGGCAGAAATAGGAGGGGTGGCAGGGCCCACAGGGCTGTCCCAGGGTAGCCTTGTTCTTCAAGGTCAGCTGACATTGGGCCACCACATTCCCAAGTAAAAGGTTACAATTCCAGTCAACTGGTGACAACAGTAATACGGTATCAGGCTGAGGCCTGGTATGGAGGTGTCTGTCACTAGCTGTTGGGCTTCTTGGCCATGGGCTCATCCTCCTTCTCCTGCTTCAGCCATCGATCCAGGAAGCTGCTGGTAGCACCTCTTTTAGCAGGCAATGGGCTCTTCTGGAGAAACTGGCTGGACCACTGGGGTAGACCTGATGCATCCTTTTTGGGTGAGTCAGGGACTTCCTTTTTGGGTGACTTTGTAGCCAGCCACTGCATCATCCTTTGACTGCTGCCACTTGCCTTGGGCTCCTAGGAGAGAGAAAATTCCCATAGCACGCAGGATTGAATACCAGTGTGAAGGAAGAAGCATGTGCCACCCCAGCCCCAGTCGATGCTGGTATAGTGTTACTAAGGGTGCAAATAAAGTCGGCTGTGAGTGCCCAGGGTAGGAGAAGCACTTAAAGATCAGAGCACAGGAGTCAGTGTGGAGCTGGAGAGTTTTCCAAAAATGCAGAAAATGACGTGATTCAGTGGCTGGGGATAGGAGGCTGCCACCACCGTCAGGCTCAATGGTTCCCCTGCTTAGTATGTCTTGACTGTTACTACTCCTGCTGCTGCTTGTGTGTCACACCTAGTTCTGAAATGAGAAGTTCTCTGTGAGGTGACAAAGAGTATAGACCATGATAGAAATAGATTACCATAGCTGGGCCATAGTGGTGCACTCCTTTGATCCCAGCACTCAGGAGTCAGAGGCAGGTGGCTCTCTGAGTTCAAGGCTAGCCTACTCTACAGATTCAGCTTTAGGACAGCCAGAGATACAACAGAGAAGTCCTGTCTTTAAAAAACAAAACGAGTAGCTGTCCAGTCCACGGTGAATTATGTAATTACATTTAAACCTTATATTTTCATTTATTATGTATGTACACGGTTTGTATTTGGAGACCACAGGATAACTTGCGGGATGGATTAAGAGAATCAAATATAGAGCTCAGGCTGTCAGGCTGACGACAAGTGCCTGACCTGGTGAGCTCTCTTGCTGGCCCCATAATTAAAGTTTTAGAGGAAAAAAAATTCAGTGTTGGGACTGCAAAATATTTCAGAAAAATTAGACAAGAGCAAAGCAGTGAGGGTCACGTGACCACAGTGTGGAAAACAAGAACCTCCAGCGGAAATGTGGGAGGCCAGCTGGTCCTCACAGTCCTTGGATACTGCCCCGGCATTCTAAGAGTCCTGTACCATGGAGTTCCTCCATGCCACAGAGAGATGAGAGCTGTTTCTGTATGTCAGCAGGGCCAGCTCTCTGATGTGGACGTTCCCTTCCCACTGCAGGCATTTGCCCATTTCCTCGATAAGTGCTGAAAAGTTACAGAGCATTGCAAGAAGGCTCTCAGGTGCTCTGGGAGAGAAGAGGACTGGAGATCCTCCAACTTGTAGTAAGTGTGAGGATCAGGGTTCAACCCCTAGCATCTGCATAAATATGCTGGGCATGGTGGCACACACGTGTAAGCCCAGAGCTGAGGAGTCACAGAAGAATCCTTTAGGCTCTCTGGCTAGTTTAGCCTAACTGGTGAGCTCTAGGCTAGTGGATTCAGTGTTTCTGAAGATGGTATCTGAAGTTGTCCTCTGACCTCTAACGTGCACATGAGTGTGCATATACACCTGCACTTGCACACACAGAGATATGAACACACAAAAGAAAAAAAAAGAATCATAGCTGGAAACAGATTTAAAACTTTCTCACATTTACTCTATATATTGGATCCTAGACTCATCAGGGAGATTCTGAAGGACACAGAAAGCCAATTTCGATTGGATATTTATTTTACATATCTGAACAGGTTCCAGCATTTAACTGTCTGAAACTCTTTTTTATTCTCTTAACCCAGGGCCTCTTTTTTTTTTTTTTTTTTTTTTTTTGGTTTTTCGAGACAGGGTTTCTCTGTATAGCCCTGGCTGTCCTGGAACTCACTTTGTAGACCAGGCTGGCCTCGAACTCAGAAATCCGCCTGCTTCTGCCTCCCTAGTGCTGGGATAAAAGGTGCGTGCCACTACGCCCTGCAAACCCAGGGCTCTTAACATGATAGACATGTAAGCACCCATTACTGCGTGGCACTGCAGCCCCAGCACTTACTTTGAAAGAGTTTTCTGTTAGGGGTTAAGTTAGAGTAGAATCTGACCATCACTGTTATGCCTACCTTCCAAAGAGTATGAGAACTCTTGGGAGTTTATAATGAATTAAAATGCTGGCCAGACATGGTGGTGCACGCCTTTAATCCCAGCACTTAGGTATCAGAGGCAGGCAGATCTCTAAGGCCACCTGGCATGTTCTAGTGCAGCCAAGGCTACACAGTGAGACCTTGTCTCGGCTCAGCAGTTATGAGCTTGCTGTTCTTGCAAAAGACCAGGGTTTATTTCCAGGCCCTCATATTGGGCAGCTCACAACTGCCTGCAACTCCAGCTCCAGGAGGTCAGATGACCTTTTCTGGACTTTGCAGTCATTGCACTCATGTGCACAAACCCACACACAAACACATAAATAAAATAAAGTAAATCTTTAAAAAAATCTTAGAAAAAAAAAAAAAAGAAAAGAGGCAGGCATGGTGGCTCATGCCTTTAATACCAGCAATAAGGAGGCTATGACAGATGGATCTCTGTGAGTTCGAGGCCAGCCTGCTTTACACAGCAAAATTCCATGGCAGCCAGGGAGACATAATGAGACCCTATCTAAAATTCAAATGACATGAAATATACATTAAGGTTCTGATGATGCAAGGGCATATTCTGAACAATAGTGGTCTCAGAATAGACAAGTCACAGTCCCTACCTTCTTAACCAGCAAGTCAGCGGGAGCCAGACACTCAGGAGTGTTGTTTCGGGAATTGTTCACCACTGGAGAAACTGGGTGGAAGGTGATGTTGTCTATGGGGTGGATTAGCTTCAGCGCTTCCTGAGTGGCGACCTCACCAAAGTCAAGCCATTTGGAGACTGCTTCTTCTCCATCTAGTATGGCAGGCATCCTGGCCAGGGGTCAGATGGAAAAATAGATGAGTGTAGAGAAAGGAAAGAAACTGAGTCAGTTGATAATTCAGGCATCATAGGGGCTCTCGGCCCTCACTTTCAATGTGGATGTGGCCCCAAGTTACTGATACAACCTGAGAGTGCACTGGAGACAACATTCATTAACTTCTGAAATTTCATGGCACAGGCAGTAAAGGGCACTAAGACTAAATGCCCTTTATGCTAGTATGCTAGTGTACTCCCTAGAAAGTAGGTTAACAACTACCTCCAGACATCAACTGTGAAGACCTCCAGTAAGAAAGGGCTGGCCAGGCACTGCGTGACCTTGGCCAGGCACTGCGTGACCTTGGCCAGGCACTGCGCGACCTGTGGTCACAGCCTCACAGGGTGCTGAGGTGGGTGGATTATTTGATCCCAGGAGTTCAAGCTTGCTGAGGCAACAAAGCAAGACACAATCTTTTGTTTTTCATTTTAGATAATTCTTGCTGTAGCCTAATTTGGCCTCAAACTCCTGATTCTCTTGCCTCTCCTTTCACTCCCTGAGTGCTGGGATTACAGGCTCCATGTTATCACACCAAGTGAGATATTTCTCTTAAAAAAAAAAAAGAAAAAGAAAAAGTCAAGGTAGCACATATATATATAATCCCTGCACTCAGGAGAATGAGGCAGGAGGATCATCATGAGTTTTAGGCCAGCCTGGACTATCACGGTAAGTTCCTAGCCAAGTTTGGTTATAGAGTAAGACTCTCCCTCAAAAACCAAGAGTGACTGAGAGAGAACAAAAGACCCTTAAAAGCTCTGAACTCTGGATGCATTCGTACCTCTTGTGCTGAATTTTATCTTATTTGGAAATAACAGACATTAAGCCTTTCTTAAACAGTATAGAATTATAGTCCATTTTTAAGTCAATGGCATTTTAGATTAGATGAAATATGCTCAGAGTATCAGTAACTGAGGCAATCATTCCTCTGCCAGTGACTCTTTCCATTACATATACATACATTTCTAGAATTTCATGTGTGTGGGTATTTTCCTGCGTGTATATCTTTGCACATCCTGTGTGCCTTAGGAGGCTCACCCAATGTTGGATTCCCTAGGGACTAGTTACAGACAGAGTTGTGAGCCACCATGTAGGTGCTGGAGATGGAACCTAAGCCCTCTGGAAGAGCAATCAGTTCTCTTAACCACTGAGTCATTTCTCCAGCCCTCACTGATTTATTTGTGGGTGTATGTGTGCCTCCAGATGTTGCCTCTTCAGCATATCTTATTGGTATGTGTCACCACAGCTAGCTCTTTTTTAAATTTATTTTTGTAGTACTAGGTATGAAACCTAGGGCTTTATGTATGCTAAACAAGTATTTTCCTACTGGGCGACATCCCAGGTCCTCTTTTCATTTTTCTTTCTTTTTAAAAATTTTTTGAGACAGGATTACTCTGTGTAGCCCTCGCCATCCTAGACCTTGCTCTGTAGACCCATCTGTCCTCAAACTCAAGAGATCTGCCTTCCTCTGCCTCTAGAGTGCTGGGATCAAAGGTTGTGCCACAACACCTAGCTCATCTTTCTTCTTAAGGAAAAGTTTTGTTAAATTGCCTAAGGTAGCTGAGAACTCAAGATCCTCCTGCTTTACCTTCCTAATAGCAGGAGTAATACATGGAGCTCTCAGGTTCAGCTTCCTGCTTGATATACAACTGCAAATCAGTTCCCAGTGTGTGTGATGTATCAGCAGATTTACATTTGCTTATGCAAAATCTTATCTGCAAGAAATACTGGGTGGAAAGAGGCGTGGTGATGAACCACGCAGAGGAAGGCAGAGGCATGGTAAGCTATAAGACAGCCAGGACTATAAAAGAGACTTTATTTCAACCTCCGCTCCATCCCACCCCCATTAAAGAAAGAAATACAGGCTGGGAACTGGAAAGTAGCTCCTTGGTTATTGACCTTGCTGAGGACCCAGGTCTGATTCCCAATACCCATATATTGGCTCTGTAACTCCAGTCCCAGAGGACTTGACATCTTCCTTTGACTTCAGCAAGCAAATGGCATGCACGTAGCACACAGACACACATGCAGGCAAACACTCATGCGTACTTTCTCTGCCCACTTCTTTCAGATTAAAATGTGACCTCTAAGTGTTCCGGCCACCAAGCCTTTGTTTCACTATCTTAAACTGTGTTATGAAAACCAGCACTGAAGACAAAATCAGCAAGGAAATGATAATTATCATTGTTACTGAACAGATATTGAGGCAAGGTCACCCCTACTGGCCATTTGATTTATAAATGTAGTGAGAAAGACAAAAGAATCATTGGAAAACTCAAGAAGGCAGTTGCTGAGATGGGAAAGAGTCCTTCTATATTACGTTTGGCCAAACTGAAAACCAAAAGCAGCACCATTACTATATCACCCTGTGACTTTGAGATCAGCTAATTATCTATTATCAATGCCCCAGGACACAGAATCTTTACAGGTCTATCTGGGGCTGACCATGCTGTCCTGATGGCTGCTGTGGGTTTTGCTCAATCTGAAGATGCCATCTCTAAAAATGCAGATGGCAGAACCATGAGCATGCCTTTTGGCTTAAACAGGAAGTATAAACCAGCTAATTCTAAGTATTAACAAAATGGATCCCACTGAGCTACCCTATAGCCAGAAGAGAGATGAGGAAAAAGTATTCATTCGAGCCGGGTGTGGTGGCGCATGCCTTTAATCCCAGCACTCGGGAGGCAGAGGCAGGTGGATTTCTGAGTTCGAGGTCAGCCTGGTCTACAGAGTGAGTTCCAGGACAGCCAGAGCTATACAGAGAAACCCTGCCTCAAAAACAAAAAAAAAAAAAGGGAAGTATTCATCCATGGAAAGTGTACACCTAAGGAGATCGTCTGGAGAGATGCTCAACAGTGAGAGCACTGGCTGCTCTTTCAGAGGACTTGGGTTCAATCCCTAGCATCCACATTGTGGCATTCAACTGTCCTTAACTCCAGTTCCAGGGAATCCAATGCTCTCTTCTGGCATTCGTGGGCAACAGGCTTGCAAACTGTACATAGACATGCATGAACCCAAAACGCTAATAGTCATAAAATATAGAAACACTTTTTAAGGAAACTGGCAGTGTACCTGATATGGTAGCATTTGTGGTAACTTCTGTTTGGAATGGTGAAAATATGCTGAGGCCAAGTACTTAATATCCCTTGGGTCACTCATGAAGATGGCAGCACAGTGGAACCACACTGCTGGTGGCTTTGATTGTATCTTATCACCAACTTGTCCAAATCTCAAGCCTTTCCACTTGCCTCTCCTTGATATCTATAAAATTGGTGGCATTGGTACTGTTGTTGTGGGCCAAGTAGAGACCATTATCAGACCTACTTGGTGGTTAACTTTGCTATTAACAGTCAATGTCACAACTGAAGTATAAAGTCTACTGAGATGCACCCGAGGCTTTGAATGAAGTTCTTCCTGGAGACAACAGAGATGTCAATGTCAAGAATGTCTATCTGAGTTGTTTCGTGTGGCAATAGTAAAAATGACCCAAAATGGGAGCAGCTAGCTCCAC
Source organism: Mus caroli (assembly GCF_978045245.1). NCBI lineage: Eukaryota > Metazoa > Chordata > Mammalia > Rodentia > Muridae > Mus > Mus caroli. The sequence continues at coordinate 61,379,455 of NW_028227262.1, forward strand.
TGCCTAGATGATTATCCTGAACCACTTAGGCCAAATTAGAGCAGGGAATGTATTAGACTATCACATGGCTCGCACAGTGTGCACCTTTGCTAATTTAGAAGGAAGACACATTTGCTTGGAAGTTGGCCCTACACTCTATTTGGTGATGTTGCCACCACTGGTAAGGCTCTAGTCCAATAAATAATAAATATATTTTAACAAAGTAATAAAGTAGTGCTGACAAATGACAATATTAAATAAGTGTTTGACGCAGGAAGGCAGAGATGGTTCAAGAGGTTCTAAAAAGAAATTGAGGAAGGGTTTCTCTGTATAGCCCTGACTGTCCTGGAACTCACTTTGTAGACCAGGCTGGCCTCAAACTCAGAAATCCGCCTGCCTCTGCCTCCCAAGTGCTGGGATTAAAAGCGTGCACCACCACTGCCCAGACACAATTTCTTATTGACAAAAATTTGTTGACTGTAATGATTTCTAAATGACTAATAAAAATGTGTTTGAGACTTAAAAAAAAAACCCACCTCATATACATATTAAAGTTAAAAAAAAACCCAAAACCAAGAAAAACAGGGTAAACACAGAAAACTGACCACAGTGGAACTGAGCTTGTAGGAATATACAAAAATGCACATAGCCACCTCAGACACCCATGGCTATCTTGGTTGACACATATCCAAGGTATATCCTGCTATAGTCTTGCATTTGTTAATTTTTATATAATTTGAAATACTCAGGGACACGAGAGATGGCTCAGTAGTTATGAGCACTGGCCGTTCTTCCAAAAGACCTGGGTTCAATTCCCAGCACTCACATGGAAGTGCACAACTGTCTGTAACTCCAGTTCCAGGCGGATGTGACACCCTCAAACAAACATACATGAAAGCAAAACACTGATGCACATAAAAATAAAAAAATTAAATATGCTTTAAAAATACACACACACACAAAAAGAAAAAACTCATTTAGCATCTCAAACACGTCTAGGTTTCCTGGCTCAAACATGTTTGATTGTGTGTACAAATGAAACTATTTTAAATATTGAAAACTAGAAATGTTAAGCATTTTGAAATAAAAATGAGAACATGACTATCTCCAAGACAACAGATATGAAGTAAACACCACTGGTGACAATGCTGCAAATAAAGATCCATATCTGAGCAATAACACAAAATACTTAAGTCTTCTCACAGAGAAAGCACAATTTATTTATTTAATGTAACAAACTTCAATACCACAAAATCTGCTCCTTTTGCTGCTAGTATCAATTGGTTTGGTGGTTTCAAATACAGCTACATATCCCAAAACATTTTGCTTTGAAAAAGCCACAAATGCAGGTGAATATAGCACTCAAGGGATTCTAGCAGTCACACAAGAGATAAATGAAGGTGACTATTCATTTGATAAAATGTTCCATTTCCCCGCAGCACCAGATACTATTATTCTTTAATGGTTCACTGACAGACAGTATCTTCCTATGCAGTACTAGCTGGTTTTAAACTTGTGCGAGGTTTCCTGCCTTTGCCTCCCAGTGCTAGGTTATATTATAGGCCTGTGCCACCACACCTGGCAGACAGTGTTGTCTTCTCAACCTTATTTCCCCTGTACTGGTTAGTTAGTTTTTTGTCAAGTTGACACAAGCTAAAGCCACTGGGGAAGATGAAAGGCAAACTTGAGAAAACTGTGTCAGACTGGACTGTAGGCATAGCTGTGGGCATTTTCTTGATTCTTGGTTGATGGGGAAAAGGTAACTGAGCACACCAGTACGGAGCATGTCTCCATGGCCTCTGCTTGAGTTCCTGCCCTGACTTACCTTCTTGATGGACTAAGGTTAAGATAAATATTAAATACACCCTCTCCGCCTGGAGCTTCATTTGGTCATGGCAATAGGAAGCAAACTATTTTCCAGTTTTACAGCCCAGACTCACAATTTACTGGTTGTACAGCTGATTTTAGGAGACAAATATATGAACATTTATAGTAAAGGGTAAAAGCTTTGATTTCAATAAATCAATGTACTTTATTTTTTAAGAGTTATTTTTCTTTTTTTTTTTTTTAGATTTATTTATTGATTATATGTAAGTACACTGTAGCTGTCTTCAGACACTCCAGAAGGAGTCAGATCTCGTTACAGATGGTTGTGAGCCACCATGTGGTTGCTGGGATTTGAACTCTGGACCTTTGGAAGAGCAGTCAGGTGTTCTTACCCACTGAGCCATCTTACCAGCCCAAGAGTTATTTTTCTTATTTGTAGTTATGTGTACATGTGTGTGTCTGCATGTGGGTATGTCCACATGGTTGCAGGTGTCGGGAGAGGCCAAAGGAAATGGATTGCCAGTAAATACAAACACAGACAGTTGTGAGCTGCCTGGAAATTAAACCTGATCCTTTGCAAGAGCAGCAAGAGCTCTTTATCCACTGAGCCAATGAGTTAGGGGTAAATCTCAGTGATACATCACTGGCCTAGTAAGTCCATGGTCATGCTATGGACATATTACACCAGGAGCTACACTACCAGTCCCTAAAAATATTTTTAAAATCTCAGAAATCAAAATTATTTCATAAGGATTTCACTGTATAATTTTGCAAGCATGTTGGTAACTTTTCGGGGAATGTACATCAAGCTTTGGGAAAACGTTATAATTTGCATAAGTCAGTTCCCTACTCTCTAAAATCAGAGTAAACTCCCCAGGAAAAAACAGTGACTTGCCTGCTGTGGATGTCACTCAATCCTCTGCAGGATTCCACAGTGATGATGCTGTAGGAATACAGGCACTCTCCCTCTGGCGGTGCCCAGCAGTCAAAGATCCCTGCCATTGTCAGCAGCCTCCAGTTGTCCCAGACCTTTTCCTTGTTGTCAGAGCTGTCTGAAGCATCGTTCCCACCTGACTGGAAACAGCAGGCTGATTAGACATGCCCAGTGATGCTTCAGACCTGACAGCAGGTCAGCTGTTTTGAAACCATTTGGCCCGTTCTACTTTGATCCTATCTGACCCATTATCATCAACACCAAGAGGCTTCATGGCAAATGTTCACTGAAGCAGCAAATGCTGTCTTCTTACTACTTCCAGAATTTAATGCCTTCCCTCGACTGACAACTCTAAAATCTAGCTCAGGAAGGGTTCAAAGAAAGCTTGGCTACTAGGAAAACCCTCCGGTATGTAACTGCTCACTTAAAGCACAAGACACTAGAGAAAAAAAAAAAAGAAAAGCTCAAGTTGAATGGAAAAAAACAAAAACAAAAACAACCCCCCCCCCCTGAAAACAGCAAAGTCCAAACCCAGTTCCATTCCTATGAGAGTGACTTGATCTCATATTTAAAGGCATAATAGAAGAATTTTTGGTCTCTTCCTTTATATATTGTGTCTAACAACAACCAAAATTGTTAAGAAACGTACTCTCCCTCTCCTGCTCTCTCTCCTCCCTCCTCCCACCCCCCATACAACAAAAAAACCAAAACCAACCAAACAAACCAAGATTCTACTGCCAAGATAAATCATTAGAACCAGGCTGAAGGCTGAAGGCATGATTACATTTCCCAGATGACTTAGTAAAAAATGTTAAAGGCCGGGGGCTGGAGAGATGGCTCAGCGGTTAAGAGCACTGACTGCTCTTCCAGAGGTCCTGAGTTCAGATCCCAGCAACCACATGGTGGCTCACAAACATCCATAATGAGATCTGACACCCTCCTCTGGTGTGTCTGAAGACAGCTACAGTGTACTCATATAAATATAATAAATCTTTAAAAAAAAAAGTTAAAGGCCTCTTTAAAAAAAGAACAGTGGCACATGCCTTTAATCCCAGCACTTGGGAGGCAGAGGCAGGCGGATTTCTGAGTTCGAGGCCAGCCTGGTCTACAAAGTGAGTTCCAGGACAGCCAGGGCTATACAGAGAAACCCTGTCTCGAAAAAAAAAAACCCCAACCCCCCCCCCCCAAAAGAACATTACCCAAACTGAAACACAGAAAAGAAAAAATTCAGAAGAAACCACTCAAGAACTATGGGACAATATCAATAACCTAACACATCAATAGTACATAAATAAATGCTTTTTTCAGAAATACAAAACCAGATTTCAACTGGGTTTAGTAGCATGTCTTTAATCCCAGAACTGAGGAGACAAGGTAGGTAGATCTCTGTGTGTTTGAGGCCTGTCTATATAGGGTTTCCAGGACAGCCAGGGCTACATAATAGAGAGATCCTGTCTCAAAAAACAGAACTTCCCTACCCCCCTCCCCAAATCAAAATGGCCCATCAATTCAAAAGCAGCTGTGGAGATGGCTCAAATCAGTCAAGTGCTTCCAATACAATCATGAAGATCAGTGAGCTTCCAGTTCATTGAAAGACCCTTTCTCAAAAAACAAAACAAAACAAAACAAAACAAAGACAACTGAGGAAGACATGCCGTACCAAACTGTGGCCTCTACCTGCATAAGCATACACGGTTATGTGTACCTAGGTTCCGGGAACAAACTTGGCATTAGTGTCCAAGAGAGCAGGAAGTTGCTGGGCAGTGGTGAAACACACCTTTAATCCCAGCACTTGGGAGGCAGAGGCCAGGGATCTCTAAGTTTGAGGCCAGCTTGGTCTATAGCACAAATTCCAGGACAGCCAGGGCTACACAGAGAAACCCTGACTCAAAAAGAAAAAGGAAGAGAGCAGGAAGTAGCTTTTGGAGGACCTGACTTATCTGTAAAAGGGTCGAATGGTAACTCAGAAGGTCTCCAGCCATAGAGGCTTATTTGATATAGAAGAGCTTTTGTTGTTTTGTTTTTTTCCTTGGAAGAGGAATAACATGTGGCTCATGAACGGAATGGTTGTCAGAAGAACTGAAAATGGCTCTACCTTTTAAAGCTTGAGAGTTTGCTACCACTGAAGAACCCCAAGCAGATGTAAACAGGTTGAAGAATGCAGAATTATACATCACAAAGAAAAACCCAGGCTTATCGAGAGTGACTACTAGATAAATGAAGAGGCTTAATTCAAAAACCCAAACATAGAAAAAAAAAATAGTAATGCTGGTGGCAGAGAGAAAACGGAGGAAAGAAAAGGAAAGCACTCAGTTCAATCTAGTTTTAGTTTAGAAATAGCTGATTAAACATCTAGGGAGTAAATAGTTAAATCTTTATTTATATCAAACAAACAAAGCCAAGTCAATCAGGGACTGAGCACCCTAATCTGTTTTTCTTCTCTACCTACTTCTCTTCTAAGAACCAATCTTCAGTTTTGACTTGCTAATAATCTTGCAGGGCACGCTGGCACACACCTTTAATCCCAACACTCAGGCTGAGGAAGAGGAGGCCAAAGGCAGAGACAGTTTAATCTTTGTGAGCTCACAGACAGCCTGGTCTACATATCAAATTCTATGACAGTCAGAATTACAGAGATCTGTCCTCCTCTGCCTCCCAAGTGCTGGGATTAAAGGTGTTAAGCACCATGTATAGCTGGTACATACATTAGTCCCAGCACTTAGGAGGTAGAGGTGAGTAGATCTCAGTGAGTTTGAGGCAAGCCTGGTCTTCATACTAAATTCTAGACCAGGCAGATTCACAAAATGAGACAAAGGTAGAAGGTAAATTCCTATTGCTGAAGACACCATGCCCTTCAGAAACAAGGCCCAGAGATATCTAAATTGAACAGGCTCATATGCCCATTCCCTTAGGCTAGCTTTTTTTTGGACCAAAAATATTACGCAAGCTTCCAAAGGACGGAGGCAACCAACAGTCTACCTAGTTATGATGCTTTTGAACCACATCAATGACAAGCATGGCATGATAACCCAAAGGGTGCAGTAGTGGCTCACATCCCATGGTGATAACCAATAGCTCACTAATTGAAATTAAGATCCACTCAACAAGAGGGAAACCATGCCTGCTACTGGAATGTCTATTAACTACTAGAGCCAGCTACTCAGTGCTAGTGAAGTCATGGATACAGGAGAATCTACGACTACACCCACTACTGTACTAAACCTGCATAATCCTTAACAACAATCTAAGCATTTGTCTTCATAGCACAGACAAGTGTAGCCTTCAAACTACATTAAAAAAGAAAACCTTTTTGCAACACAGATCATTACAGAAAACCACAACCAATTAAAATGAAGAGTTGTGGAGCCCATCTCAATGGATACCTCTATAAAACACTCCTGCACCTGAGGCTCAGAGAACACTGCAAAAAGAAAGGGTGGGAAGGCTGTAAGAGCCAGAGGATCAGGGAGTTGACTATGATATTGTATTTCCTAATAATGTCAGAAACTAAATCCACAAAGTCTTACCAACATGACTGACCAAATGTGCTCTGAACAAGGACACCAGTGGACATGCTAAAGTAGATGGGGGAAAGGCCCACAAGGCCTCAACCCTACAAAACCACTTCAGCAACTGAGGAATACTGGGAGTGGGAGAAATATCTTTCCCAGGGAAGAGCACACCAGCTTGTGTCCAGTGCCAGGTGGTCAGCACTGAAAACATACATATACTCGAAAGTATACGGATTGAGCAGGGCATACTTAGGAATGTAAATATACATATTTACATGCAATAACAATAAAAAAATAGGCCATGGGACATGAGGGGTATATGGGAGAGTTTAGAGGAAAGAAAGGGAGAAATGTTGCAATCATATTATAATCTCAAAAATAAACTGTAGATCTGTATTAATGATAAGATAGTTTTGAGAAATGTGACATTAAGCATTTTTGTTGTAGTAACAGCAGAGAGTATGATTAACATACCCTATATTATACACCAATGAGTAGAATCAACATTATATGTGTCCTATAATGTTTGCAGAAACATTGCTATATGACCTTGATTTGTTTCTCTGTCTTTTCCAAACATACTGTTTACACAACTGCTCATACCTTCTCTGTCTTGATTTGAGGAAAATAGATGAAGTATGGTTGCCTCTGGTTTGTTCCCTGACACCGCTGCCACTCGTAGAATCCATCTGCTAAAACAACACACCGTCGTCCTTTCCCCAGAGGAACCTGAGAGAGAATAAAAAGGATATGGCATAGGGTTAGGGTTAGCACTGTACTGTGGTAGCAGAGGGCTTGCCTAGCAAGTACAAGGTGGTGGGTTCCACCTTCAGAACCACATCAAATACAAATACATACACACACACACACACACACACACACACACACACACATGCACACACACACATACATACACACACACACATATACACATACATACACATACACACACACACCCCAAAACACTCAGAATCATATGTGGCCCTGGAGGAGTTAACCTTTATCTTTTTTATAAAGTGCCAGATGAGAACTGATCTTAGGGAAGTATTTTACCATTGAGCTACCTACCCAGAGGAGTTAATTTTTTTGCACTTCAAATCTCTTAAGATATATTTTTTTTTCTTTTAAAAAGACAGGGTCTCATTATGTAGCTCTGGCTGAAAATCACTATGTAGGCCAGGTTGGCCTTGAACTCACAGACTGCCTGCCCCTGCCTCCCCAATGCTGGGACTAAAGACATGCACCACTACATCTGGCTTTAGACATTTTCGAGATTTTCAAGATAGGGTTTCTCTGTGTAGCTGTGGTTGTCTTGGAACTCACTATGTAGATCTGGCTGCCTGGAACTCAGAGATGCACCTGTTTCTGCCTCCCAAGTGCTGGGATTAAAGGTGTTTGCCTAGCTTAGACATTCCTTTTTTTTTTTTTTTTAAATTATTTCTTTGTGTTACAGTACATGTTTGTAGTAAAAGGACAATTTATGGGAGTTAGTTTTCTCCTTTCACCACGTGGGCCCCAGGGACCAAACTCTGATCTTCATGTTTGGTGCAAGAGCCTTTACCTACTGAGCCATCTAATAGACCACCACATCACTTTTCTTATATATAAAGTCACCATTAAACTAAACAGATGTTGAGAATTAAATAACATACACAGGCAAAAAAGCACTTTCCTCCAGGACAGAAGGGGAACTCAGGAGATAATCAAAACATAACATGCCTGAGAAGTAGAAGGTTCTAGAAGGCCCCTTCTCAGCTTTATAGGAGTAAACAACTGCTATCCTAGGGAAGGAGACTGCAGAGTGACAGCTTCTAAGTGCTTGAGTGGATTTCAGTGATGAAATTGCTTTTTAAGTGAACCCATACCCATACTCCTCTTTAAACCTCTTTAAACTCACTGGTTCACCAAGTTGAACTTTCATCTGTCTTGGGCTATCTTTCAGGGTAAATAGATATGTGTATTGCATCTCCCAGTTAAAGTTTGCCAACAACAGCTAGTCTCCAGTTTGCTCCAAGTGGACCATGCTTCCCAGTATTACTCACACACCATCTCATCCCTTCCCAGACTGATGTAGGCTGGCTCTGAATGACAAACAGAACACAGCACAAGCAATGCTGTATCACAAATCTCATGTAGTTTCTGTTCTGCCTTCCCGAATCATGAGCACTGCAGTAAATGAGGTGCCACATCGGAAGTTTGGTTAGCATACACTCATGCTAGGAACGTAAAAAGGCTTGCAGTTGTTCCAGTTATACCAGCCATGGCATCAGCCATGCATGAAGAAGCATTTGTCTCAGTTTGCTTTCTACTGCTGTAGCAAAATAACAAGACCAAAAGCAACTTGGGAGGAAATAGTTTTATTTCTGTTTATAACTTATCATGAAGGGAAGTCAGAACAGGAACTCTCTGAAGATTTGAACTGGATGAGACCAGTGTGGTAGACTTTAATTCCAGCCCTTGGGAAGCAGAGGCAGGAGGATCTTTGTGAGTTTGTGACTCTCAGAGTCTGGTTTAAGAGTGAGTTCCAGAACAACCAAGACCACATAGAGACCCTTGTTGGGGTGATCTTCTTGTGCACTGTATAAAGGTTGCTTGTTAGTATTTTGTAAATGTCTTCTCCATCACTTTCTGATTGGTTTAATAAATCGCTAAACAGCCTATAGCAAGGCAGGAGAGAAGAGGCGGGACTTCTGGGAGAGATGGGAACTCTGGAAAGTCTGAGGTGGTAGATATGTCAGTGAGAGACAGATTTGCCAGGAAGACTCAGTTATGAAACTGAGGAGAGGTATTAAGCCATGTGGCAGAATATAGATTAAAATAAATGGGTTAATTAAGATTATAAGAGCTAGTTGGGAACAAGAATAAGCTAGGGTCGGGCTGGAGAGATGGCTCAGTGGTTAAGAGCACCGACTGCTCTTCCAAAGGTCCTGAGTTCAAATCCCAGCAACCACATGGTGGCTCACAACCATCTGTAATGAGATCTGATGCCCTCTTCTGGTGCATCTGAAGACAACTACAGTGTACTTAGATATAATAATAAATAAATCTTAAAAAAAAAAAAAAAGAATAAGCTAGGGTCTAAAGCTTTCATAAATAATATAAAAGGTTCCTTGTCATTGTCTGGGAGCTGGCAGGCCTAGAAAGTCATGTTACAGACCCTGCTTCAACAACAGCAGCAACAAGAATGGAAGCAGAGGCCATAGAAGAATGCTGTTTACTGGCCTGCTTTACATGGCTTGTTCAGTTTTGTTTTGTTTGCATATAACCCAGGACCACGAGCCTCAGGGCGGTACCCACCAACAGCAAGCTTGGTCCTTTCTTTCCAATCACTGATCAAGAAAATGTCCTACATTTCCTCAAGTGAGGTTCCTTCTTTCCAGCTGACCCCAGCTCATGTCAACTTAATAACTAACCAGCATGACTTCCACAGATGTTTATCCTTGGCCAGGTAAGAACAGCAAGCATTCCCAGTCAAACCTACCTCACCGAGCAGCAGAGCTAGGCCACAGTATATGAGAAATAATTTTTTTTGTCTTTAAAATTTTGTTACTTTATTTACTTTTGGTGGGCAAGACAACTTGTAGTAGGAGTTGGTGCTCTCCTTCTACCACGTATGTTCTGGTGGCTGATGTTGGGTCACTAGCCTTGGTAGCAGGAACTTTACCTAGAAAACTTTTTCTGGGAGCTGGAGAGATGGCTCAGCCGTTAAGAGCACTGACTGCTCTTCCGAAGGTCCTGAGTTCAATTCCCAGCAACCACATGGTGGCTCTCAACCGTCCGTAATGAGATCTGGCGCCCTCTTCTGGAGTGTCTGAAGGCAGCTACAGTGTACTTACATTAAATAAATAGATAGATAGATAGATAAATCTTTTTAAAAAAAAGAAAAAAAGAAAACTTTTTCTGCTACCTCCACCCCCATTTTGAGATGAAGGTTTCATTGACTATTTCTGCTTGGTCTGGAATGCACACTATAGACCAAGTTGACCTTGAACTCACAGATCTGTTGGCCTCTGCCTTTCAAGTGCTGGGATTAAAGGTGTGTGTTACTACATTAGGCCAACTGTCTGGTTACTTTTCAATTGCTGTGATAAGGCATCATGGCCCAAACAATGTGAAGAGACGGTGTTACTGGAGGCTTACAGTTCCAGAGAGTGGCCATCATGGTGGGGAGCATGGCAGCAGGCAGCAGGCAGGGTGCTAGAACAGTAGCTGAGAGCTTATTATATTTTGAGGCACAATCACCAGTCAGAGAAAGCAAGAGAGCAAACTGGGAGTATCATGGGCTTTTGAAAGCCCACTCCCCAGTGACACACCTCCTCCAACAATGCCCCACCTCCTAATCCTTCTCAGTTTCACCAACTGGGGACCAAGTATTATGAGCCTATGGGAGCCACTGTCATTCAAACCAGCATAACCAATAAGTTCCAGAATTGCTGATCTAAGCAGAACAGGGCCCCACATTAACAACTAGGAATATCCTCACTGGGAGTGGTGGTGGCGCACACCTGTGATCCCAGCACTCGGGAGGCAGAGGCAGGCGGATCTCTGAGTTTGAGGCCAGCCTGGTCTACAAAGTGAGTGCCAGGACAGCCAGGGCTATACAGAGAAACCCTGTCTTGAGAAAACAAAACCAGCAAACTGAAAATATCCTTTGGAATATATCTCTCAGATATACGAAATACTTAGTAGTGTTAGAAAGAAGTGCCTTTCCCTATACACGCTGCCTACCTTGAAGGACTGCTTCTCCATTATGGTATCACTACGACAGTTGGTCGTGTTGAACTGCAGCTTAGCAGGATCACTTTCTTTGAACCAAGATGGGACTAAGCCCCATCGCATGGGAATAATTATCCGATCTGATGAGTCTGCATCCTGCCATAGAAAAAAGATCAAGATTTAGCACCTGGATTTGTGGTATACACTTGTAATAATCCTAGCATTCAAAAGGCTGAGGCAGGAGGAATCCTGCTACTTTTAAGGTGACTTTGGGCTACATAGAGAGTCCAGGCAAGTCTAGACTACACAGTGGTTAGGCATACTTACTGCTTTTGTAGAGGACCTGAGTTACCTTCTTAGAACCTATGTCTGGCAGCTACAACTACACCTACCTCTTCCCACTGGCAGACACCCAAACAGATGCATGATCACATACACAAATTTAAAAATAAGAAAGGTTGAGCAAGACACAAAAATATAATTAAACAGACTCAGATACAGCAGGAAAACCGTAATTACTATATTCAAACAATACAAGGTTATGTAGAGGGGAAAAGCTAGCTGGGCATGGTAGCACGTGCTTTAATTTTAATCCCAACATCTAGGAGGCAGGTGGATCTCGGTGAATTCAAGGCCAGCCTGCCTCAAAAAATGAGAGAGAAGGAGGTGGGGAAATGTCGACCAAGAGTGGTGGGTGGAAAACACTTGTAATCCCAATACTTGGGAGATGATACAAGTGTGTTGTGAATCCCAAGTTAACCAGATCTACTGTCTGAAGTAGGTCATAGGCCCAAGGAATGATACTATTAGTCATCTTTTCTGATAAATGGATTCAGTGTCAAGCTAAATATTTGCATGCATACCCAGATTTCAGTGCTGTTCTCCGCACTGGTCAGAGAAGCTCCTGACTGTAGAGGGTGATGATTACTGCAGAGACTCACAGCTGAGCAAAGTACTGGGGAGAATGACTTAAGTGTTCAGCTCTAAGTGGACACCTATATCATCGCTGTAAGGCACAGAAAGCGTCGTGGAAGAGAGAATAAAAAGAAGGTAACCTGTCAGAAAAGGAAAGGGGAAGAAAGTAGAAGGGTGAAGAAGAGAGCAGCAGACGAGAAGTAATGGGTGAGTTAGATGGATCACAATACACAGATTCATGTGTGAAATTGTCACCAATTAAATAAAAGGATATACAAGTGGAAGGACTAAGATGGGCATAGTGCTACACACCTTTAATCCCAGCAATCTGAGAGGCAGGTAAAGCCCTGCCTTCAAGGACAGTCTGACCTACAAGGAGAGTTCCAGGACAGCCAGGAACACACAGAGAAGCCCTGTCTGGAAACAACAAAACAAAACACAACAAAAAAGGTGGAATGACTAGATGTACTGTGAAACCATCTTCCAGAAATGGCACAGCTGCTGTCCCCAAGGACCCAAAAGCAGCACTGGATACTTGCACAGGACCTACTCAAGAATGGGCCATCAACACTCAGCTTTCCACCGTGGTTAGGAGAGAGCTCATGAAGCCTAGCCCTCCCTGAGAAGCTATGGGCAGGTAAGATTGTGTGTGTGTGTAGGGGGGGCCTCAAAGGTGCCTTCTTCTGGCCTCCACAGGCACTGTACATGGTCCATGTGGTACACAGACATTCATTCAGCAAAACATCTATGCACATAAAAAGAAATATAAAATACTTTTAAATGTCAGTGATGTCTTGGTTGACAGTTCTACTGGTCACCTCTGAGTGTTTTTATCACTGTACAGAGCAACCCCAAACACGAGGGCAATGCATACAAAGTGGCCGAGAACCCGAGATACTGAAAGCATTGCTCAGTATTAGTCATCTTTTCCTCTACAGGTCTGACTCTGGAGTTAGAACAGCTGGTGGCACTGTGGTAGATGGAAAGAAAACAAAGAGGAAGTACTTTGCAAATTAGTGGTTTCAAATACAAATATTGCTATCTATACATATATGCTGGCAGTTGAACGGCTGAAATTTTATTTTAGAATTTGTAGATTTGAAAAAAAAAAAGTATCAAATATTTACCAGAGTAAGAAACCCTCACAATCTAAACAAATCGTATTACAGATGTGCAGTCAAACATTACACAGGCAAACTCAAATGACCCAAAGGAGGGGCTATGTTTGCTAGGGACTCCACCTTCCCATTTCTGCTCCCCAAGATCCATCCACTGAGCTAGGGACCCTGGTCTGTTCAACAGTTAAGGCTACTTGCTGTACTTGCAGAGGATCTGGGTTCAATTGCAAGCACTCATGGAAGCCTTTGGTAACTTCAGTTCCAGGGGCTCTGAAGCTCTGACTTCCAAGGGCACTAGGCACACACCCGGTGCATGCAAGTAAAACATTAATACACATAAAAATTGTTAAATTTAAAAAAAATCAAAAATATTTTATGTGTGCTAGGACTGACCCCAAGGCTATGAGTATATGACATATGTTCTGTATCTCTGAGTAATATCACCAGCCCCAGACACACTGATTTTTTTTTCTTTACATCTACTCATGTGTATGTGTCCACTCTCTTGAGTGAACGCCACACACTGGGAGTGGATTCAGAAGGCAGCTTGCAAGAGCTGGCTCTCTCCTACTATGCAGCAAGTGTTCTCACCCACTGAGCCAGGCTGCAAGCTCTGCAAGCTCCGCAATCAGTTTTTTGTTCTGTTTTTTGAGACACAGTTTTACTATGCGGCCTTGACTAGCCTCCAACTCAGAGATCTGCCTTCCTCCAGCCTCTTAAGTGCTGGGATGAAAGGTGTGAGCCTACACTTGGGTTTTTTGTTTTTAATATAAGGACAGATGACGCTGATAAATCAGTAATACTTGAAAGCTGCGATCTTAAAAAAAAAAAAAAAAGTCAAGCTCGTCAGAGTGTACACACCTGTAATACAGGATTCTGGAGACAGAGGCAGATTTGCTGAAAATTTGAGGTAAGCTTGGCCTCTATAGGGAGTTCCAGGACTGCCAGAGCTACATTCATAGTTAAGACTCCGTCTCAAAAGAATTCTTAAATGTATTCAAATATGGTTCACATAATTTGGGCATACATTCAAACAGTTTAACTGACCATGAAGAATGCGGACTTATTTCTTGCAGAAGCCCAGAGTGATTAGGGCCTTAATGTATCTGTAAAGGCTGCTTTCCGGGTCATTCTCCGGAGGCTGGGCAGATGGCGGCGCAGGGGTCACGAGTCAGATGGCCACCGCGATGCTGGCCCAGAAGCTCCGAGGGTGCTGACACACTCCTTACCTTCTCAAAGTGCAGTCTGGAGAGCAGCACGGGGCTGCTGGACTGCGGGCTCTTGTTGTAGGAGGGGCAGTACTTGTCGGGGTCCCTCCACTGCGGGAGCCGCCGCCGGCCCTGCCGATCCTGATAGGCGCAGGCCCTGGTGAGAACGTCTCTGGGCAGGTGACAAGACGTTCGCCCGCACATACTTCAGCGCTGCCGCTCAGACCTAGAGAAAGTCACAAAACCCTAAGGTTCTCCTCCCTAGCTCACGCCATCCTCCCCGCGAAGCCACATCTTCCGCGGAGGCTCCGGTTAGGTCAGCCAGTCCCCGCCACTGCGGGGCCCACAGTCCCCAAGCAGGCCCTCGGGTGGCGGGCGAGAAAGTCGCTCCTCCCAGGTTGGTTCCCACCGACGCAGCAGGAAAGGCGAGAGCGCTCGGTTTTGACGCCAGCGACACTCGAGGGCCGCGGCCACCGCACTACCGCCCCGCGGGGACACGCTCAGGTCCCGGGCGGAGCCTTGTTGGCGCCAAGGCTCCGGCTAGGAACGTGGGCGGTCCTCGCCAGCCCGCCCGCCCGCGTCCCCTCCGCCGGGTCCTCTCTTCCGCCGGCTAGCTTCTCCTCTGCAAGTACAGCAAGTAGCCTTAACTGTTGAACAGACCAGGGTCCCTAGCTCAGTGGATGGATCTTGGGGAGCAGAAATGGGAAGGTGGAGTCCCTAGCAAACATAGCCCCTCCTTTGGGTCATTTGAGTTTGCCTGTGTAATGTTTGACTGCACATCTCCGTCTACCCCGGTCCCCTCCGCCTGCCCGTCCGTCCTCGTCCCCTCAGCCAGGCCCTCCCCACGCGTCCGCGTCTTCTCACCGCCCGAGGGTCTAGTCCACTCTCCCTCGCAGCCAGCGTCCGCCTAAGGGACGCCCGTCCGGCCCCTCGGTAACCCCGCCCCGCCCCCGACGTGACGTCGCGCCGTCGGGTTTCCCTCCCCACAGGTGGGGGTGTGGCTAGGTGAAGCAAGACAAAATGCACAGACCTGAGACAGGCACCCCAGGAGGCCTCAGGGTCCCCCTTCCCAGGCCGGAATCTGAAACCGGGAAACCTGTGCTGCCCACCCCCAATGTGTAAGGCCACCCGAATTGAGACTCTCTAGCTATTCCCACAGAACCCCTAAGGGTCAGGAAGCCCCACCTGGTTTCCTTTTTAACATTTGTGTGTGGGGTGTAAGCACGCCTTTAAATAAAACTAGAGTAATAAAACTAGAGTAAGCTGTAATCTTCACAAAAGGAGGCTGACACCAATTTCTTTAATGAAGTTTATTTGAATGGAATGGCTTCCGGCCTATGACCAGGCCTGGGAGTAGAAGGGGAGGGTATTAGGCAGGAAGAATACAATCATGAAGGGCTAAGCAGGATGTGGCCTTGAAGGTCGGGCTTTCCTTTAAAGCCTGGAGAGGCCTTCATAAAGGGCTGGAATGAGGCAGAGAGGCCAGGCAAGAGCAGCTGCTCAGTCCCCAGGAGAGGGATACCTTTAGGGAGCAGCCTTCAGGTCACCTACCTGAGAAAACCCCCCAAATGAGAAATCTCTTTATAACCTGTTAGGAAGTTTCACACCACGTGACTTAGTTCACCACTGCATGCGTGACCAAGTACATGGTGGAGCCAGGACCAGTCATGAAATAGGCCATAGCAAAAACAGCTTAATGATGCTCAAGTGTAGCCTGATGTCTTCATGTTATGGGATTCGGTCCTAAAGGTGCAGGCCTCTGTTCTAATGTGTACATGTGTATGTGCATACAGTATACAGGTGTGCATGAGGTTAGGAGGCAACTATTGCAAAATGGTCCTCTCCTTCTACCAAGTGGGTAGTCTGTCCTGACAGATACCTTTACCTGCTGAGCCATCTGAGTAGCCTCACAGGAGGTCCAGTTCTTCAAGTGTTTCCAACAGTTTAAACCACCTGATTTGAGTTTAAAGCGAAAGCCCTGAAGCATTTCCCTCAAGGATTTCTTACTCCAGCCCAAAAGGAACGCAGATACTGTTTTTCCCACTCAGACCCAGAGCAGATCATGACACCCTCTAAGGACCTTTGAAGACCCATCCATCTACAAATGCCTGTAGATGAGTGGCTTACCAGACCTGCTAGCTGTTGTCATTCGGCTAGCCTTTAACCCCACCCTAAGCTTGGTACTGACACAGTCCCGAGGGGCTATGCACACGCTCCATTTGGTGAAGGGAGGCCTCAAGGAGAAGTGGAGGCCCTGAGCACGAGCCTGCAGAAGCAGCAGTTATTCAAGAAATACATGCTGACTTATTATGGGGATGAGACGGTTTCTTTGGGTATAAATATCAGAGAAAGTCTGAACATTTTATTTATTTGTCTCTCCTTGCAGGCATGGTGACAAAATCTACCCTAGCATTCCTGAATGATAGGATGGAATTAAAAAAAATCTGTATTGACTCTTGATTGTCTCTTAACACAGTGGTCTGGGGAAGGGTTTCCACCGGCTTCACCGGGAAGAAGTGGCTTCGACGTAGTGTTGGACAAGATAGGTGGCTTAGGCCACCTTTAGCCCACGGATGCCAAGATGATATCTACTGGCAGCTCCTCTGAGCTTCTGGCTGTCACCTGCATCGTCACTGTGTCCAAAAGCAGAAGCCGAGAACGCACAAGGATGTCATGACCACCCCGGAACACTCCTGGAAGTGAGAGGAAGCAGAGTTTTGTGAGGCTGAAGGAGGCTGTGCTGAGAGTGACACATGATCAACACCCCCCCCCAACCCAGCCCCCACACTGAGGCACAACTCGGAGGCCTGGACAACTCTCACTGCTTCCCTGAGCTCTGGAACCTTAAGGACATAGAGCTGCAGTAACGATCAATCACTGCATACATCAATCACCTGAGCCTCCTGCCAGGCTCAAGTGAACGCTCGGGTATGTAAGGCTTATACCTCACGTTAGAGGCTCACAGACAGTGGCTGAATCTGAGCGTGTGGATGAGGGGCAGGCCCTATAAGAAAAAAACCACAAAGCAGATGTCTGACAGACCCAGGGGACTGAGTTGCTTCATCAAGGCCAGAGTGCTCTGCTGAGCACTCACTGAAGCAGAACGCCTTCCCAACCATGTTTGTAAACACACCCAGCTCCCACCTCCCAAAATAACTACCCCCACCCACACACACAAAACCTATCCAAGGCTCGGTGTGTCTCAACAACGGACCGCTTGCCTTGCCTGACCACCAGCCCTGCAGAGGGATAAAAGTCAGGTGTGGTGGCTTACTGAAGGCCGAGGCAAGAGAATTACAAGTTCAAGGAATCACAGTTATACATGGAGATTGTGCTGCAGAAATCTGCCTAGCCTTAATCACTGAGTTTCATTCTCAGCTCCATTTCCACAAATGTCTAGGGCAATACAAGCTTTGGCCATTTTTGAGCTAAACATAGGATAGCAAGTATTTATATATAAATTACAAAATAAATTGCATGAAAATACTCTAGGGAAGATTGGGCGCAGGTGCTTCAAGAATTAAGCAGTAGTGTTCATTATATGCACCATTTAATGTTGTATGTGTTGGGAAATTTCCAAGATGAAATGTAAACAGCCATTCTTTTTTTTTTAAACTTATTTTTTAAAAACGTTTATGTATGTTGGTGTTTTGCATGCATGTATGTCTGTGTTGTGGATGGCAATGGGGCTAATTGTATTTAATGTTAATTCTGTTCTCCTGTGAGTGGCTGTGAACAAGGAATGAGTCAGCACTCAGGTGATTTCCTGTAAACCTGCTTCCCACCTTAATTTATAAATAAAGGCTAGAGCAGGTGATTGGGCAGAGAAAGAGGGCAGGTGGGGCTGAAGGTTTTGGTGGAAAAGAGAGGAAGAGGGGAAGGGGAGAGGGAGAGGATGACGGAGGAGGATGGAGAAGTAAAGAGCGGAAGCACCTGGCCTTGAGAAACTGCAAGTTAAAAGGGGTTCCTTCTACGGGGAAGATGCTTCTGCCCAAAGTAGGCGCACAGCATGTATTCAAATTAACTCAGTTGTGTTTTCATTACCTGGGCTTATTAGGGTTGGAAATTTACTGCAACACGTCTGTGTGAAGGTGTTGTATCCAGGGGAATTGGAATTACAGACAGTTGTCAACTATGGGTACTGGGAATTTTGTTTTGCTTTGCTTAGGTTTTTCTGGAAACGGTCTCAATATGTAGCCCTTGGCTTTAACTTACACAAAAGTTCCTGTCTCGGTCTCTCAAATGCTGAAATTATGGAGTGAGTTACCAGGCCAGGCCCCACACCCACTCTGCTAATAAAGTAAACAAAAAAACAACAACAACAAAATAACCCCAATAAAGTTGATACTTAGTTAAAGGAACATCAGACAAGGCACTGAAAAAGAAATATGAATAGAAGACACTTCATTCAAAAATGCAAAAACTACCTTAAAACTGCATGGGGAGCTGGGGAGATGGCATTTGGATCCCCAGCCTTAGACCACAGACCTATTGCTTTCAGATGACCAGAGCCACCATGCCACACCCTTTGCAGCCAAGCCCATAGGATAAAGGACAAGGCCTAGCCAGGATTATGAGAGACACAGGTGTTGCTGTGGGGGAAGTTGGATGGCGGCAGACAAAACCCAGTGGCACTCCCACCGTGAAGCTACTCAGGCCACAGACGTTTCTTACCAGCTAGCAGCAGCGTGTGGGTGTTCTTGTTGTCTGGCACTTTGTCTGACCTCTCACAAGGATGCATTCCCAAGAACTTCACAATATTGCCCACAGCCTCTGCAGGGAAAAAATCCCAGCAACTTTAAGCCACAGGTGTATGAGTATTTGTGTGGTTTTGTTGGGTGCTAGTCAAATCCTGGGCCTAACACATTAAGTATGCACTTCCCACCCCCCACCCCACCTCCCCCCAGTCAGTCCCAAGCTAGGTATCCCTTAAGGCTCTGGACTCTTGGTGGGAAACTGGAAGGCACACTGGCCAGCCATAGTATAGTCAGAGATGATGTCAGCAGCATTTTACCTTCAAGTGTCTTAATAGTAGACAGGGTGAATGTTTCCTCCTTCTCAAATTCATCCCCAACCTCATCCCAGGCTGCCTCAAAGTTTACTTTCATGACTTTTTGGATGTGATCGGCCACAGTAACTTCCAGATCCTCCAGCTAGAGAAATGGAGACACAGTTAGACTTTGGGAGAGACTTCCTGTTCCACATTTCTAGACCTCTGCTCTGAACTCCTCTCCTTCCCACTTCCTTCCTGCAGCTCACTCAGCAGATACCTGCCACTGTGGGGACATGGTGGGCTTCAGGACACAGAGCAAGCCCGAGGTACCCAATGTAAGTGGCACTGCTTCAACCGACAAGTCATTTCTCCAGCAGATTTTGTACTTCAACTGTGTCCTCTGGGCCCAAAATAGACGGAACCCTATTGTCATCTCAGCTGTGAGTGTGACATAACTCTCCCATTCAGCCAGCCTGCACTAGCAGCGTCCATGCAACGAGTCCTTTGTTCATTCTTCCAACAGATCTTCACAGAAACCTGTTTTTGCAGGTGTTTACAGGGCGTACAGCAACCAGTGAAAGGCGCGCCCTAGCTATAGCTCCTGGGAGGAGAGGTCTTAAGGCAGTTCCCGCCTCAGTCATTTTGGCTCAGGAATGGCCATCTCTACTTTGGTCCTTATTCTACACAAGTGTGAATGTCAGATGCATGCTAAGTGACTAAGGAACTGTGGCCCAGCAGAGCAAAGGGACCCAGCTATCTAGAAAGCAACATTACAAGAGCAATTCACGTCTTAAAAATCTTGCTTTCCTTTTGAGCCAATTAAAGAATTATCCTAAGAAAATAATCAGAAATGTGCTGGGCATGGAGGTGCATGCCTTTAATACCAGAACTCAGGAGGCAAAGGCAGGCAGATCTTCAAAGTGAGTCCAGGACAGCCAGGGTTCTGTTATACAGAAAAACCCTGTCTCGAATCGCCCCACCCACAAAAAAAAAAAAAAAAAAAAAATCAGAAATGTATTTGTAAAAATCTGTACACGTCTGTGAACCACAATCATGCAGCACTTGTAGAGGCCCAAAATTGGCATCAGATCCACTAGAACTGAAGTTATAGACAGTTCATTACTATGAAGGTGCTAGGAATTGAACTTGGTCCTCTTAACTGCTGATGCATCTCTTCAGTCCCAGACAGGATCCTCTTACCACATACTCATCCTCATAGCCTTCTTCATCGATTTCTCCTGTGTTGGGATCACAGTCCTTAACAGTGAACTTCATCACACAGCTGAACGTGCATGCCACTGTGGGGAAGAAGGGTTGGATGAAGATCAGGTGGCCATGACCTGCCCTTCAGGCAGCATTAATAACGGCTAACATGCTATCAACCCCAGCATGCTGGGCAAAGAAGGCACCACCTTATAAAATAGGAATATCAAGTCACAGATCCAAAGAAAAGACCAAGGAAACAGAGACAATGCAGTGTGGCTGAGACCATGCCACAGCTGTGGAAAAAGAAAGCTGGCGATACCACTGGAGAAGTGAATCTGAGATGTCTGGTCGTTTGTGCCAGTCTCTGAGGAATCCTGTGCTGCCTACCGTAAGAGTACTTGTCTGAAGACCAAACAGGCCTTGATTCTACAGTTACAACCCACCTAACAGGCTCAGCTTCCTCAACTATGAACAAGAATAGGCAGTACTTAGTCTCATATAGTTGCCGTGAGAAAGAAATAAGATAATATATGAAAAGAACTTGGGCCTATGGAAGTCTTATACCTAAATCAGAGTTTCTGTGTTATCCTTGATGCACGGACTCCCATGAAGTGTGAATGGTATCTACAGAGAACTCACCAGCTGTGGGGTCTTCAGTGGGCAGAGCCACTAGTGTGTAGCAGGTCCCAGGCTGGTTGTAGGGCAAGCTCCGCGCAGGCACATACGAGAGCACTTCGTATGCCTCAGTGGGCTCCATCTGCACTGTGACATTCTCCAGAGTCTGGTCGTTGAGGGTGTTTGTGCAGTCAAACTGGATAAGGTGGAGTGGGGTTCAGATGTTGCTATATGGGACCCCGCCCACACACATACACCATGCCCCAGCCCTCTGCCTGGTTTAACAGTCACAGGCTAAAGAAGTCCTGGACAAGGAGGGATGATACACAGCAATCAAGTTATCTGCCCCCCAGCCCCACCCCCCAAGCCCTACAGGACTCATCAGACCTGGGATTGCCCCTGGGCACAGGTGCCAGTTGGGTTTCAGGCTGCCCTGCTTACCTGGAACACCAAGTGATCAGAGAAGGTGTGTTTGGTGCAACGGATGACATACTCGGTCTCGGACTCGGTGAGGGCCACTGGCTCAGGAGAGGACTTGAAGAGAGGCCCTAGTCCCTGGAACTCAGGCACCGCTGCTAACTGCTCTGAAAGCCACAGGCCACATTCACTTGGTTTCTGGATCTCCACACCGATTTGTGTTGGTTTCTAGTAAAACCCTCAGGTCTCATACCCTCCCTGAGAGGAAGACACTTGCATGTCCAACTGGCTGCTCGCTCCATTACATCTCACGAGGCTCTGGTTCAAGTTGTATAACCCTCCAGGAAGACCCACTGTGTCTTATGCGAGATGTCTGAAGCAGTTCACTAAGTGGAAAACCCCAACGTCTCAGGCCTAATCCATCTGAAGATCCTCACCTTTAGTTCACTACTGATTCTCTCTTTCTCTGTCTGTCTTTCTCCTGTCAAGATTAGAGGGGACAGCTGTCCCTGTCTGACACGGGTGTTAGGAGCTGAATGTGGGTCCTCTGTAAGGGCAGCATGTGCACTTAGCTGCTAAGCCTTCTCTCCAGCCCTCAACAAGGACTCTTAAAGATGTGGAGGTTAGGAAAGGATGGCAAGGATGAGCTGCTTCCTTTAGAAACAGCCTGGGGCTTCCAGAGGTCCTGAGTTCAATACCCAGCAACTGCATGGTGGCTCACAACCATCTATAATGAGATCTGGTGCCCTCTTCTGGCCTGCAGTCACATATGCAGGCAGAACAATGTATACATAATCCCTTTTTTTTTCCTTTTTCTTCTCTGGAAGGCCTAACTCTGGAGTCCAGGCTACCTTCAACCTTGTGATCCTTCTGCCTCAGCTTGCCGAGTCTTGAGATCAGAAGTGAGTGCTCTTATGCCCAATGAAGAGCTACCTCAGAATGTGCAGAAACAGCTGACATGACAGCACAGACTTTTAATCCCAACTACTCAGAAGACCACAGCAAAAGGATCCAACTCAAGGCTGCTTATGGTACAAAGTGAACTCAAGGCTACGTGTGTGCCTCATTAAGATGGCTCAGCATCACAAAGACAACAGGGCTATAGTTCAGTGCTAGGGGACTTGTATTCAGCATGCTTGGGGTGCTAGGTTAAACTATAGCACTAAAAAATGAGTGAGTGAGTAAATAAATAACTTCTTTGGGAACCTTTAGTGTAACCTGTGGGTAAGACTCTCCTCTCTATGCATCATGGCAGGTCCTAGCCCAGGGTCCCCATGACTGACCCAGGCTAATCCTGGTGTTCTGATAGGCTGAAAGCAGAATACAGTTGAAGATCAAGCTAGATGTCTGTAAAGATGTCCACTAACAGCTTCAGTCAATGCTCTCCTTCCTGATCCTAGGCAAGAGTTCTCTCTGGTGATCACTGGTCAGCTATGTTAGACACAAGGCTGGATGAACTGTTACAGCAGCAATAGGGAACAGATACAAGACAAGAGGAGTAGAGATAGGCTGAGCTCAAGTTCCTGGACTATTCTTTAAGTTTCAAATATAGTGGTTTAAGAGCAAAGCTTTTAAGGCAACATGGACTGCACACAGAAAGAACCAGAAGCAGGCTGGGGAGACGGCTCAGTGGGTACGAGCACTGACTGCTCTTCTGAAGATCCTGAGTTCAGATCCCAGCAACCACATGGTGGCTCACAACCACTGGTAATGAGATCTGACACCCTCTTCTGGTGCGTCTGAAGACAGCTACAGTGTATTTATTTATTTATTTATAATTAATAAATCTTTAAAAAAAAAAAACCAGAAGCACAGCACAGACAGGGTCTCTGAATGCCAGCTAAGCTCCATCAGGTCATGAGCACTCAGAGTCAAACAAGAAAGAAACTGGCATTCTCTATCCCCTGGCTCTTAAGGAACCCAGTCCTTGCTCTCTTTAAAACCTTTGTGCTCGGCTGAAATGTGGGGCGTCAAACATGCACACCAGTATCTACCACTGAGGCATGCATGATCAGCGGTTGGCAGGCTCTGGAGTCACACAACTACTGACCATAATGTCATTACTCACCTTGGAAAATCTCCTGCCGTGTGGCTGCTACCTTCTCCGGCTGTTTGACTGCTGCGGTGGCGGTGCTTTCTGCAAGAGCAAGCATACCTAGTGTGGTAACCCACAGCTCTAGTCACAGGCAGCATGGTGCTGCTGAGCCCATGTTATTACTTGGATGTTGTAAATGTCAACTCTCCTGAGAGAGAAGCATGCAAGGAAAAGAGCAAGCTGTCAGCATGGCTGTCCCTACCGACTTGGGGCTACTCCCTGTGCATCAGCCTATCCTTGTACATTCTACAGTCCAGGGAAACAGACGGGCCCTGGGGATGAGCAGGGCCTTACCTGGTCTCTGCTCTGCCATAGGCGTGGTGGCCAGAGGCACAGACTTGAGGTCAAATGGCTTCTCTGATGGTTCGAGTGTGTACTGCTGCAGGGCTTTCTCCAGACCAGGGATGGACACGGTCAAACCTAAAGCCAGTAGAGAGTTATTCTGCCTGGCTGGCATGACAGAGAGGCATGGCGTGCCTAGGGAGGACAGAGGCCTGGGACTCCTACCATGACTGGTAGATGTGCTGATGCTGACAGTCATGGAACCTGCAAGCTTTACTCCCTCCCTATCCTCTTCCTCCTTCCACAGGGTTGGCAGGTAGGTAAATACAAAATAAGGTAAGTGCTGGTACAAAGACAGAAATCAACATACCAGGCTTAAAGATTTTTATTAATGACTGTTTTGCACTTTGGACATTGACCTGATGGGATTGTCATGAATTCCAGGCCAGCTTAAGCTACATAAAGAGGTACTATCTCAAAACAACACGGAAGTTTTGGACTGAGGATACAGCACGGTGGTGGAGGCTTGCCAAGCATATGCAAGTCCTGAGTTCAAGCCAGAGTAACAAACAAAGAGCACTTAATGTACTTGGCTATTTTCATTGACTGGATCAAGCCATGCGGCCCTGGGTCTTCTGAGGGTATGTCAATCCAAGAGACTGCTATACAACTCTAGTGAAGTATGAAGGTCTTGGGTGCCTTGGCTCAGGGACAGCACGCCTTCTCTAAGGCCACAGGAAGGCCCTGGTGGCCAGGGACAACTTACCATTTAGGATGTAACCTGCGTTGAGAGCCTTCTGCTTCTGTTCCAGAACGTTCAGATAGAAGGTGGCTCTGTCTCTCACTTCATTGTCATCGTCCATCACACACCTGCAGCCGGGACACAAGGCACTCCTGACTGAGCCTAGCCAGGGGGTCAGAGGGACCCTGCAGGGCTGTACGGGGATGGCAGGGCAAGACAGAGTTCTTAAAGCTCAACACTATAACATACAAGGGGCTGATGCAGCTTAGTGGTAGACAGCTCTCTAGTAAAGATCTCACCCAGCACCATAGGCAAACCAAAAAAGACAAAACACAGAGGTACCCTTGAGCTTAGAGGAGTACACTTCTGGACTTAGCAGGTACTAAACACCACACAAAGTGCACAAATATACATACATGCAGGCAAAACACCCACACAAATAAGATAAACATAATTAAATCTTCGTTGGATGTGGTGCCTTGCCCCTTTGATTCCAGCACTTGGGAGTCAAAGGCAAGAGGATCTCTGTGAGTTTGAGGCCATCATGGTCTACAGAGAAAATTCCAGGATGGCCAGGGCTATATAGAGAATTTTGAATAAAAGGTGGACTGGACCCAAGGGAGCACTGCTATGCACTCTGGCTTCTGGGCTGAGACTCACCTCTTCAGCAACACCAAGATACTAGGCAACATCTCTTCGTTCTGGGCTCCAAACTTGGCCAGAGCACTTACTGCACCTAGTTCCAAGGTAAATATGACTCACCCGCAGCCCCTCAGGCCCACCTGCCAGAGTGCTGAGGCTGCCCACCAGTGTTCAGAGTGGGAAGCCATGCAGAAGAGCTAGGGGGTGGCACCGCTGACACAATCACAGAACAGATCCTGTGTAATCCTAGTGGATCTTGGTGCTACCCAGGCCTCTAATTCCTCCTCCAGTCACTGGAGAAAGGGTGACACACATGTGGCTCTTGTTCTAGGGCTTTAGGGA
The DNA here is from genome assembly GCF_978045245.1 of Mus caroli. Lineage (NCBI taxonomy): Eukaryota > Metazoa > Chordata > Mammalia > Rodentia > Muridae > Mus > Mus caroli. The sequence continues at coordinate 61,404,998 of NW_028227262.1, forward strand.
CAACTTTCAAATGAGTAAGGCGACAGACACTATCAACACTGTTAGCTACTTCTGAGCAGCTTCCTTTGTAGCTAAGCTTGAGTACAGTAAACCATGAGAAAATAAACCATCACCTATGATTAACCACTAAAAGAAGAAAAGTTGCCTACAAGGGCATAGAAGTAAAAATGGAAAATAAGATGAAATTAAAAACAAGATGGTAGGGCTGGAGAGATGGCTCAGCGGTTAAGAGCACTGGCTGCTTATTCTTCCATAGGTCCTGAGTTCAATTCCCAGCAACCACATGGTGGCTCACAACTATCTGTAATGGGATCTGATGGCCTCTTCTGGTGTGTCTGAAGACAGCTACAGTATACTCATATAAATGAAATAAATAAATCTTAAAAAAAAAACAAAACCAAACCAACATGGTAGACGGCTAGATCACTGACTTATAAAAAAGATAAATCTTGTGGTGTGTGTTATCTCTCCAGGTATGGTGGTGCATACTTAGGATTCCAGCACACAGAAGGCTGAAGCAGTACGGTTTCAAGTATGAACCAGCCTGGCTATAGAATAAGACCCTATCTCAAAAAATAAAAACAAAAAACTCTTAAGTACGAATATACAATGAAATTTTAAAAAAATTAAATTGTAAAAAATCATTTATCCATTTGGCATCTAAAATCCTTCTGACAACATAAAAAACCGCTTATGAGGCCATGTCCCCAGTGTGCTTGTCCCTGAAAGCTTAGGTCCCATTACTGGGCAAATTCACTGCAAAAAAAGCTAAGAGGCCAGGATCACCTCAGCTCAGATATACCTGCCCGAACTTCTTCATGCTCCAAGACCACACGGTTGTAGATAAAGCGAATGTACTTGGACGGGTTGTTGGTCTTGGGCCCCTCCTGGCCCAACAGGTGCAGGATGCGGGTAGCCAGCACAGTGAACTCGCAGTCCTCAATGAACTCGCACAGGTGTGACAATCCTGTCTCCTTGCTCTCTGAGTTCTCCTCGATGATGCTGATGATGCAGTCCACAATGGCACGCTTGTACTCAAAGCCGCCCTGCAGAGAGAAGGGTTTAGCTGAGCAAAGACCTCACGTCCTCAGGAGACCAGCGGAGGCCCAGAGCTCGGGCAGGCCCAGGGACAACGCTCCATAGGCAGCCTGGAAGCAGAAGCCTAGGTTCCTGTCTCTGTTGGATAAAACAAAAGGTTGGCCTTCTAATTCTAACAGGAGAAAGATTAATGGAAACATTTTAGACCCCATTTCCTCTGCTGAGTGTAACACACATTACACTAGTGAACTGTCGTGTGCTGTTTAAGCTGGCTCTGGAGGAAGGGAAGGGCTGCTCCCTAACCCTGTCCTGGCCTCACACCCAATCATGTTTTGTCTTCCAAGACCCCTTGTCCAGGGATGATTGTCCTCTGTCCTGTGATAGGAGGAAAGGAGAACAGCAGTACAGTTCAGGAGTTCAAACAGCACCTTTGGGGACCGCAGAGTAAATCATGTGAAGTTAAAACCCCGTGTCCCTGAAGACAGCTAAGCAAAGCAGTCCCTAAGCAAAAGGCTCCCTACAGCTCATCTCACGATGTAAAAACACGTGTGGTGGGAACGGCCAACTGCAAGTCTCAGCTAGCAGGAGACAGGCTGGCAACAAGGGTCTCCAATGACTCCTCCTTCCCCCAGGCTTTCCCACTTACTCCTGTGGGATGCCGTGTATGCGCTTACATTCTACTGGCTACCTGCACTTCACTGCTCTCTTCCTTTACTCCTGCCTGCTATAGCCCTAACAGACCCACTGACGTGAAACAGAAAGCCCGGCTATGGGAGATTATTCTCCACACAGAATGGAGATATGAAAAAACTGGAGTGGGTAGCACACAAGCCTGGGAAAACAACATGGTAGTTCCTCACAACACCAAGAACAGAATTATCTGATGGGTAACTCCAGTTCTCGGTATCAGCAACAGGACAGATTGCAGAAGCACCTGTCACAAGGGCGACAGCATGGTGTTCACAAAATGTAGCCTCTTCACTAAAGGAATTCTACTCGGCATTGAAAAGCAGGAAGTCCTGGTACATGCTATGATACAGATGGAACCTGAGAATAAAGGAGACAGAAAAGGAAGAGCACTTCACGGTTTCCCTCAACTAAGGCAACTGCAGCAGTCAGATCATAAACATAGAGGAGAACTGTGGGTATGAAATCTCAGAGGAAAATTAAAAGGTTGGGCTGGCTAAAAGCACTTGTCCAGAAAGAGGACTGTGGTTTGATTTCCAGCAGCCACAGGCTGACTCCCAACCACCCATAATAGAGCTCCATGGGATCTCTCACCTTCTGACTTCTGAGGACACCAAGCATGCACATGGTGTACATACATACATGCACCAGACATTCACACATGAAATACAATGAATACATCTAACTGGAAAAAACAAACAAACAAACAAACAAACCTGAAGGGGGCTGTAAAGACAGCTTAGTGGTTAAGAGTACCAGCTAGCCGGGCGTGGTGGCACACGCCATTAATCCCAGCACTCAGGAGGCAGAGGCAGGTGGATTTCTGAGTTCGAGGCCAGTCTGGACTACAGAGTGAGTTCCAGGACAGCCAGGGCTACACAGAGAAACCCTGTCTCAAAAACAACAACAACAACAAAAAAAAGAGTACCAGCTATTCTTCCAGAGTAAAAGACTGAAGTTCCCAGCAACCCCATCTGGCAGCTCACAGACGCCAGTAACTCCAGCTTCAGCGGACCTTCCGCCCACTCTACTCTGCTCAGACACCACACTTACACACACACACACACAGACTCACACAGACACACACACCTAAAATAAAATATATTTAAAAAAAAAAAAAAGTAAAAATTGGGGACTAGAGAGATGGCTCAGAGGTTAAGAGCATTGACTGCTCTTCCAGAGGTCCTGAGTTCAATTCCCAGCAATCACATGGTGGCTCACAACCATCTGTAATGGGATCTGATGCCCTGTTCTGGTGTGTCTGAAGACAGCCACAGTGTACTTACATACATAGAATAAATCAAGAAAACTTAAAAACTACAAAGTTTTGATGAGCTAAACATAGTTGTGCATGTCTATAATTCCATCTCTCACACACAGACCCCCAACATCCCTCATATATAGAAATAAAGTTAAGAAAAAGATCCTAGATCACGGTAGAGTCTAGGTCAGTGGAACAAGGCCCTGACCTGATCCCTGGTATTCTTTCCATCCACCTCTGTGGACTGGGACAGCACAGGAGCAGCTGGCTGGACTGCTGCTGAGGCCCACCATCCAGCCCACGGGTGCTCGTGACCATGCACTAGAGTGTGTGGACTCAGAGCACACCTTGTCGCAGTCAATTCTCTCCTGTCCTGGCTTTCTTTCTGCTCTCAGTGTCAGGGATCAAGTGCCTTTTTATCCATCTCTCTGGCCCCTCACTTCACCTTTTGTGTGTCTGCCTTACAGGTTATTCTGAAGAACAAATAAAGTGAGATCTGAGCCAGGCATGGCCCATGCCTGTAATTCCAGCACTCAAGATACTGAGGCAGGACAATCCTAAATTCACAGCCAGCCAGGACAACATAAGGAGAACAAATGTCAAGGGGAAAAGGAAAACAAGGTGCTGTGTGCTCAGCATGCGACCACAGTGAGTGAGGTACTAGGCTATAAACCCCAAAATGCTGCTTCAGCCTCACTGCTGCAGGCAGCCATATCCTGGCTGCACGACAGATGTCAGCAGGAGCAAGGCAAGTTCTCGGGTCTGAGTGCTCCGGCCCCTCAGTGAGGGCCATTCATAACCTTCACTGTTACAGAAAGCATGTAACTTTCCGGGAGGCAGCCAGAGGCTGAGGAGACAAAGCTTGGGCTTTTCAGTGAGAGAAACCCGTGCTTTTAGGGCCAGAGGCACCTGAGCTCAGATACCACAAAGTGCTCTGCTTCTTCTTCAGACTTACCTGGGAGGCAGGTCCTTCCACTCGAGTCACACTAAGCCTCATGTTCCAGGTCTAGTGGATCCCAGGGTAACCTTAAAATCACTATGTAGCCTTGAGCTCTGAACCTTGTTTCTGCTTTCCAATTGCTAGGATGTACGATACAGGCATGGGAAGTGCAGGTATGTATCATCTGCCCAGTTTATACAGTGCTGGAGCCAAATCAGGGCTTTGAGCATGCTAGGCAAGCATCCTACCAGTTCAACTACACCTTCAGTTCCCAGAATCCTTTTTTCTTTTGTTCTTTTTTAAAATGTGTGTGTGTGTGTGTGTGTGTGTGTATGTCTATGTGAGGATATGTGCGCATAAGTACACATAAGTACAGGTACTCAGAGAGGCTAGGATATGGTGTTGAATCCCCTGCAGCTGGAGTTATAGGCAGTTATCAACTGCTAAATATGAGTCCAAAGTTTGATTCTCTGCAAGAACAGTATGCACTCCTAAACTTTTTCCAGCCCCCCCACCTCCAAAAAAAACCCACTAACACGCACACACATGCACACACACTTATCATTTTGTGTGTATGTCTTAAAAATGTATGTGTTGCATACACTAGCAAGATTTTGCTGAAAGGACCCAAAGATAGCTGTCTCTTGTGAGACTATGCAGGGGCCTAGCAAACACAGGAGTGGATGCTCACAGTCAGCTATTGGATGTATCACAGGGCTCCCAATGGAGAAGCTAGAGAAAGTACCCAAGGAGCTAAAGGGATCTGCAACCCTATAGTTGGAACAACATAATGAACTAACCAGTACCCCGGAGCTCTTGTCTCTAGCTGCATATGTATCGAAAGATGGCCTAGTCGGCCATCACTGGAAAGAGAGGCCCATTGGACTTGCAAACTTTATATGCCCCAATATAGGGGAATGCCAGGGCCAAAAGAATGGGAATGGGTGGGTAGGGAAGTGGGGGGCGCTATGGGGGACTTTTGGGATAGCATTGGAAATGTAATTGAGGAAAATATGTAATAAAAAATATTAAAAATTAAAAAAAAATGTATGTGAATACAGGGCTATATTTCTCATGTCACAAACATGGACAGGAAGTCAACTTTTAGAAATTGTTTCTCTCCTTCCACCATGGAATCCAGGGATTAAAAATTCAGTCATGGGGCTGGTGAGATGGCTCAGTGGTTAAGAGCACCCGACTGCTCTTCCGAAGGTCCTGAGTTCAAATCCCAGCAACCACATGGTGGCTCACAACCATCTGTAACAAGATCTGACTCCCTCTTCTGGAGTGTCTGAAGACAGCAACAGTGTACTTACATATAATAAATAAATAAATAAATCTTAAAAAAAAAAAAAAAATCCAGTCATTAGGTTTGTTTAGGAAACCTCCAGACTACTAGGATTCAAGGCAGGCACAGCTATGCCCAGTGGAAGTTCATTTCTTACAGATATGAATTCTGGAGGCGGAGACAAGTGGATCTCTGTCAGTTCAAGGCTAGCCTGGTCTATATAGTAAGTTCTAGGATAGTCAGATCTATGCAGAGACCCTGTCACAAAACTAACAAACAAACAAACAAACAACACCCAACAAAATCCTGGCACCCATGTTGTTTTCAGCCCCAGTTTTCCAAGAGCTCCTGACTGACATGCAGCATCCTGCACCAGACTTCATAACAGAACCCATGCCCCGCCCTTCTGTATAAGCAAAGCCTTGGGGCACCTGCTGGACCTGGTGCCATGCTGGTGAGTCACACATCAGTACTGTAATTATGACAGCTGCTGCTCTTGCTTCATCTGTGCACGGAGTCTAAAGTGCCGCAGGCGCGGAAACAAGCCGTTTAACAGTGTTCCGAGCGTAACACCAAGAGACAGGTTTGGCAGTCAGGCCATTCTCTGCACCAACAGAAAGAGAAGGACCCCAGCGGCCCCGCCCTTACCTCTTCCCTTAGCATGGTGAACAGGAAGTTCATGAGCACAGCATGCTTTCGAGGATACTTCTGGCACAGGGCACTGATGGCCTGGACAACCACCACCTGGGATAGAGAGACCTGAATGAGTGGCAGTCCCTGACAGTCCTGGGGACTTGCTCACTAAATGCCACAGAGTCCCTCCAGGGCAAGACATGCCCTGGGCTCAACATAAGATGAAACCAGGAGGAACATTTCTCCATGCTGGGGCACAAGTCCTGAACCCACCTAACGCAGGGGAAACAAGGCAGTCTTGGCAGACCAACTATGTCTCAGTCTCCAAGCCCTGCCTGGCCTGCTTCTTCCCTGTCTTTCCTCTTTTCACCTGACATTCCATTCTGCTCTCTTCCTGAAGTCTCTTTGGCATTCCTACTTCTTCCCTCTGCTCTCCCCTCCCTTGTCTTTAGCTGATTCAAGTCCTTCTATGGCTCTCACATCACCACTCTTGCAGGCTCCTAAGCCAGTTCATCTTCTGAGATCCAAGTCTCCTCAAAACTCATCCTCCACTGTCCAGGAGGGCTAGGTTATTCTCATCTGCAAATCTCACCACATCGCCTTCATATAACCCACAGGCAGAGTAAATTTCTGCCCAGTTTGTACAACCCACACTCTAGAATTTATCCTGCTGAATTAAAAACTGCTCCTACTATTATCTGCTGACAGAAACTCTGCAGTGGCAGATTTCGTGACTCCACTTATATAACAGTGAAATAATCTAACTATACAAAATAAGAAAAGATTAGCGACTGTCAAGAATCGGGGGTGCGGGGCTAGGAATGGAGAGCTTGAGTGCTATCCAGTGATGCTAAGTCTGACTGTGGGGGTGCGGGCTAGGAATGGAGAGCTTGAGTGCTATCCAGTGATGCTAAGTCTGACTGTGGGGTGCGGGGCTAGGAATGGAGAGCTTGAGTGCTATCCAGTGATGCTAAGTCTGACTGTGGGGGTGCGGGGCTAGGAATGGAGAGCTTGAGTGCTATCCAGTGATGCTAAGTCTGACTGTGGGGGTGCGGGGCTAGGAATGGAGAGCTTGAGTGCTATCTAGTGATGCTAAGTCTGACTGTGGCAGCAATTTTGAAAGGTATCACACGTGCATCTCGTAACCAACGAAATCGAAGTAAGCTCTCTAGATCGTACAATGGCTGGTTTCCTCATCAACTACGACAGTGCTGGATGTGGGCACTGGAGCGGAAAGAAATGCCCAGGGCTTCCCTCTTAGTTATTTATTTGCAACCTCCTGTGAATAATTCTAAAGTAAAAGTTTAAAAAATATGTTGGGTGGTGGTGGTACACGCCTTTAATCCCAGCATTCAGGAGGCAGAGACATGCAAATCTCTGTGGGTTCGAGGACAGCCTGGTCAACAGAGTGAGTGCCAGGATAGTCAGGGCTACAAAGAGTAACCCTGTCTTTTAAAAGAAAAAAGAAAGAAAGAGTAAGAGAAGCCAGACACAGTGGCTTACATCTCTACTACCGGCATTTGGGAGACAGTAGGAGGATTGCTCCAAGCTTGACACTAGTCTGTATTCTACTGAGTTCTAAGTCAGTCTGTTTAGAAAAACCAAAATGATAACAAAAAGGACAACGAAAGCCAGGTAGGGTACTACATATTGGTAATCCCAGTAGCAATGAAGGAGCCCAAGCAGGAGCATCCTGAATTCAAGGTCGAATGAGCTACATAGGGAGACCCTGTCTTGATTTGAAAAATAGAAAAAATAAGTTCCAAACCACCATGCTTCCAAACGACTTTTTTACAATTAGAACTTTACCATGAGTTCTAAGTCAGGAAACAACCGCAGCCTGTTCTGACGTCACCACTTTGACCTGCTCCCCAGCTGGCCTGTCTCCGTACTTTCCCAATCCCTGCTCCTGCCCTTTCTCCCTGGCTTACACTGCCTTCCTCCCCAGCAGCTGCGACTCCAGGGCCAGCTCCTCACTGCATCTCAGGTTACTGCTCCTTTACATGTCTGCTCATTTTCTAAACCTTACTCTCCCAACAGATAGTTCCCATCTGCCCCACTTCTGAAACTCTAGCACAGACAGCAAGAACTCAATAAACATTGCAAGAATCAATAAATAAACCCCTTCCTGGCTAAAAAGTACTGTATTTAAGGTTCAAAGGGACAGAGGGTCAAAAACTGGGAGGAAGGTCCCGGAGCACGGACAGCAGGCTCAGACCACCTCCCTTGTCTTAGGGACTGCAGGCTGTGAGGGTACTGGGTACCTTGAACTCATCTGAGATCTCCGACATGAAGGAGGAAATCTGCTTCATAAGGCGGTCAATGCTGCTCTCGCTCCCTGTCTTGAGGAGGGTGGTGATGGCCAATGTGGCGATGCTCCGGTTTGAGTCTGTAACCAGGTTTTCCAGATCTAGATTGCAGGCAGTCACAGCTGAGGGGTGCTTCATAGCCACCTGCAGAGGGAGGACAGACACCGGGCAGTACCCAATTCTGTCATTTCACCTACAGGGTAGACCTGGCCAGAGGTCCTTTGGGGACCATGTCTATCCACCTCCCAGTCCATTCAGGGGAAGGAGACACCAGCTAGACCAGCCTGCATCCCCTCCTCTCCACTCAACTCTTACCTTATTGAGGGTGCGCACAGCAGCATAGCGAAGTGCAGCCTTGGGTGAGCTACAGAAAAGCTGGAGCACTGCAGGGAGGAAGACATGTGTCATCAGGCTGCCCTTGATGCCAGGCAATGGAATATCAGTGGAATACCTGGGGTTCCCAGGGAATGGCATGGGATCAAAGGTGAACAAGCTCTCAGGCTAGTCACACACAAGCCTTCTGCTTAGCAGAGGCCAGCAGAACTGCCTCGTCCTGAACCTTGTCAGCAAGGGCCCTGTGGGTGTCAATGGCCATCATAGACTAAGCACCTGCCCTGTGCGAGGCCCTCACTGAGTGGATGCTGTGCCTGTCTGATTCTCTGAACTCCCAGGGAACAGCGGCAAAGGACCTCAAGTGACTTTTAGTAGCAGCTACCCGACAGCAACAGGGTTAAGTCACGGGCTGTCCACATCTGCAGCCCACTTAGCCACCTCTTTTTATGTTCATAGGACCCAGTGGGACATACCTCAGCACCAAGCTAGGGGGCTAAAGCCTCTCTCAAAGAGCAAATGTATTCCTCTCTGGATCAGTGCTAAAGAGTTGACCACAGGGACCACACTATTCCCTCAACCTGCCTGCCCGAAGCTCACAGCTAAAGTCTATGTTCTAGTATAGTCTTGACTGGGACTGTATTCTAGAATATCCAAATCCCTTTCCTTATTGCTTAGCTTTTCTCTCACTATTTATTTATTTATTTATTTATTTATTTTGGAACTAACATTTTTCTTAAAATAGATGGATGATGTATCTTTTAAAGCCTCTACTTCTTATCTTTCATTTTCTGGAAATATGAGACTATCATAGGAGTACATTAGTCTCTAGTCAGTGAGTGAATGCATATTTGTTTGTCACCAAGGAAAGAGGGAAACCACTTCCATAATTGAACCTATCTTCCTACCAGTTTAGTATCTCCACTGTGGGGACCTCTAGAAGAACAGTCCAATCATTACAACTCTTACTTCGCTGCCTCTGGGCGGGTCTTGAGTTAGATATTCATCCCTCTCTCCTCCTCATGGAACCCTATGTAGACTCTTGTTGACCTCTCAACTGTTCTGCAGCAGCTCTTTAGCTTTTCAAGCCCCAGGTGCATATTCTCTACTCTCATCCCAACGCCAGCATCCAGCAGGGAGACAGGCACTGCTCTGCTGGTTAGAGCAGGAACAACTGAAAGCTGTGGCTCCTCCTTAGTAACACACACAGAATGCAACCACACTTGTGTGTCACACTACTGAGTAGCCTGTGCAGATCCCACCGGTACCACCTACAGCAAGAGGGCCCTTTGTGTTTCAGAAGGGAAGTGAGGCCTGGTGAAGAAGGTCAGAGGACAGGGGCTTTCTGCCTGCTCAGGGCAGTTGCAGTGAGTCCAGCTGTGAGTTCCAGTGCTGCCCCATGAGCAAGCACCCCATGAGCAAGCACCCTGAGCTTTATAGGTCCTGGGCCCCACGCTGAGTCCTCCTCTGGAGCCAGCTGGCCCAGCACTGCCTCACCAGCACTGAGATGGAACTGAAAACAGCCCTCCTTTAAAGCAACACCTGTGACAGCCCTATATCATGGCCTATCTGAAGATCTCTGGCTCGGGGCCTATGCCCAGCAAGGAAGGAGATATATGGAGACCTGACACAGCAGGGGCCAGCTCTTTGGCACTGCAGCCTGGCAGGTTGACAATGGCTGAGGCAGCTTCATACACCACCATCTCATGCTTGTTACGCAGGCAGCTCTCGATGAAGTCAAACAGCGGGCTGTCACGGCTACAAAAGAACAAAGCAACAAGAAGTTGGGGACAGTCCAGCAGTACAGAAGGCATCATCTAGCTGGCAAGAGACCAGCGTCCTCACCTGCCGTCTTCTTCCTCTAGTTGCTTGCTGGCCACTCGGATCATCATGCAGTAGGCAAAGGGGGACTTGAGGCCGTGCCGGGTAAACTTACTGATCATCTTACTCACGGCCAGTCGGTCATTCTTCCGCACATGGTACAGAAGTCCTAGGGCATGGTACTGGAGGACAGAGGCAGCATGGGAAACAGGCACATAAACCCTGGGAAGGGCACTGTGTCTCTCTAGCTTCATCCATCTTGTTTTAAGCACAGCACTCATATCCACACAGAGGGGCTGAAACAACTCCCAAGCACTCCCCGTAACCAACTCCAGTGTCCTGCCCGACACACATGATGTTCTCACTTGCACCAGAGTTCTGGACCCTGCAGGTATCCCGACCATGTGAGAGAAGACATCAGAACAGAAAGAGCTGCAGCAGACAGCTAGGGCAAGACCTGAGCATAGTCCTGTGGGACACAGAACACTAACCCTTCCAACACCCAGAGGACTGGCCTGCTTGTCCCTACTTATTTGTCCCACTGTGGCCAAGCTGGCTTTGGAGGTCTAGAAGCCCAGGGACACCACTTTTAGAAATGTAAGTTACCAAGGTCACTTCCCATTCATTCTGTCCATTCTTAGTCAAGTGGCATGTGAGGGCCAAGGCATGGCAGGTGTGTGGATTTCCCACGTAGTCAGTGCTTCTGACCTTAGAGGTGTACACTAGAGCATCATTACTGACCCCAAAGACACGAGCCACACAGAGTGAGGGGAACAACAATCACTGAGGGAAAGGGACAAGCCTCCTTCCCATCCCTCATTGTGTATGCCTTCTCATTTAACCCTTGCTCTTCCAACGTTCCAGAGAAACTGAGGCTCAGAGAGAGGCGTACCTGGTTTAGGTTACAGAGGAAAGTTTCTCAGATGGAAACCCCATGTCATTAACAGAACCAGCTCAGCAATGGTTTGGACTGTGGTGGCCATCGGCCTACCTGGGCCAGGTGGGTTGTAACAGCCTGTATTCCAAAACATTCCCATCTATTGTTCAATAGACTTGGTTCTATCAGCAGCATCCAGTGAGAAACCCTTCCTAAACACCCATGTGCTGCCCTGGCTGCTTCTCTCCAAGTCCCCATCTCCCACACCCAGTGACAAAAGAGTAAGAGCCTGTCCTGGCCAGAGGCTACCAGAACTTGTGGAGGTTGGACAATGACAGTGTGCCCCTGTTTGTTTTCAGTGTCCCTCTCACCTGGACCATGATGTTGTCACTGGACGCTGCCTCCTGGGCCTCGTTCACCCAGCGCTTGACCACATCGAAGCTGCATTTCAGCAGGTGCTGCGGGCAGTGGGACTTGTTAAAGGGTCAAAAGGAAAGGTGCCCTTCTTGTCATACTCCTGTCATCTCTCATATGCAGCCAGGCCCTCCTCACTATTCTGAGTCCAAGATCATGGATGGACAGACAGACAGCTGTCACCCTCACTCTTCCTGCCTGGCAGATTTCCTGTCTGATGCCAGTCCTGACAACCTACCATGTAAGGGGTGGGTCAAAGCCACTCACCCCAGCTCTTCCCAATGGACCCAGAGTGTCTGATTCCCCTCTGACAATGGCCTCAGACATTTTATTCTACCTTCAACCCACCCTTGCAGGCCCCAGTCACAGCTATGTACCAGGGAAGACACGAGGGCGGAGCTGGAGACACTGGGAACCTTGTCCACAATCGCTTGTTTCATGTAGCGTTCAACAGCCTGCAGCATGGTGCTCTGTGGTGGGAGAACTCGGGCTCAGACATGGAAGCAAAGGGGTGCAGAGCAAAGCAAACATTTCAAAAGCTCCTATTGAGTCAGCCGCTCCCACCCGGCTCCTCTAATTGATTCAGACAGCTGCAGACAGCCTAGAGTATGCTCCAGAGCTTGGGAAGCAGGTAGAGGATGGAAGGACTCACGTCAGTGATCTGGCAGAGGGCACGGACAGCAGGACCGCGGTAATTATCCTCTTTCCCAGTCATGTCTTTTGTCAGGCTGCCGGGGAAAGGAGGCACGGTTGACATGCGGGGGTCATAGGCCATCCTTCTTCTCTAGTCCACACCACCACACCAGTGATGTGATTACCACACCAGTCTGCTAGCTACTGCTCCCTTCTGTTCTCACCCCTCCAAGCCAAACAGCAGCTCCAGGGAGTTTCATGGAATTCAAAACAGACTCCACGCTTGCAATCCCAGCACTCAGGGGCAAAGGCAGGAGGATCGCCATCAGCTCAAGGGTTCATAAGCAGCAAACAGCAGCGTCTCAATGAGCTGCTTTCCTCTGCAGGCCTCTCACCTGCCACTGCTCAGCCTGGACCTTTTTCCTTCCCAATCCAGCTCATGCTGGAGATGTTCTCTGATTCAAAGTCAAGCTATTGTCTGAAGGAACTCTGGCCAGCCTGAGCATGGCGAGCACGGCTCTGGCAGCCATGGCCCTTCTCCCAAATCCCTTCTGCCTTGTGAAAAGCCACTAGATCACATTCCTAAAGCTATCGGCCAAGGACCATTCCTTATTAGCCACGTCCTCCTTCTGAGGCTGACTACCTAGGTCCAGCAATCAAAAGCCCGCTTTGGCTCACCTAATTAACATGCTGTAATTAACAATTAAATACCTCCTCCTAACACTTTCCCCCCCTTTAACTTTATTACTATTTGCCTATTGGCCATGTCTGTCTCCTCTCTATCCAGGACGCCAGCCACTCCAGGACAACCATCCCTGCCCCTTCTCCCTTGTTCCTTTCCCTTCTCCCTCATCTTCTGTCTATCTCTTATTCCCTTTCCTCTGTCCTTCTGGAGCAAATAAATCTCCTTTATGCTCAGAATTTGGTCTTCCGGGTCCTTCTGTTCTGCTTTCATAGACTATTACAGTTCCATAAACCATGTTAGAGCCCCACTGCCTGGTTATTTGCTGGTAAATCCCAAGGCTACAGAGACTGTGAGTTATATAACAGTTTCCTCCGGGACTGAAGCATTCCATCCTGCCAGGCAGCACATTAAGCTGGAAAGTGAACAACTGAACAATAGATTCAGGGAGTCCCTGAAACTGACCAGATTGGCAAGGGCCCCTCTGCCAGAGTAAGCTATAAAGCTGAAGAGTGCCTCTCAGACTAAGAGCTAAGCTACACAGAAGATCTCAAAGCAGACCAGATGCTTGGGAGAAGCAGAAACCTGCCGAGCTGCCTGGAAGAGGTTTAGGTCAACTGAGGCACCTGGAAAGGACCCTGCTGAGCTGCCTGCAGGCTGTGCAGTGAACTCCAGCTTCTCAGCTTTGTGACCTGTCACTCATGCTGAAGGTGGGCTTTGATGATGCAGCTGTCTGAGTCACTTCTGCTCTAAGTAAACCCTCACCCACACCTCTGTAAGTAACCCCAGTAAAAGTCATGGTTCACCAAACTGGACTTCAGTGGAATCCTTACTATGGTCTGTCACGGGTTCCCTGTCTGGGGTGAGTAGATGTATGTGTGTGTCTCCCCAGGAAAAGTTTTATCACACAATACCATAGCTTTCTTGTTTGCAACCATACTCACAAAACCATATATGGACTGATAAAGACATTCAGTATCACCTTTCTAAAAAATGTTTAAACTTACTTTTATTATTTTTGTAATGTGTAAGTATCTGTCTGCATGTGGGTATGTATACATGAGTGTAGGTGCCCTCCAACACACCAGAGCTCTCTGTAGCTGGAGTGACAGACGGGTTTACGCCTCCTGATGTGGGTGCTAGGAAAGCAGCCAGAGATCTTAACCGCTGAGCCATCTCTCCAGCCCCAGGAATTATCAATGCCCCTGACTCTGGTTATATGGTCCCTCTCCTCAGATAGCAATGTCAAGAAGAAATAGAAGAACTGGATAAGGGGCAGGGATGTTGTGTGGTTTTGTTTTATTTTATTTTTTGGAGACATCTTGCTATGTAGCCCAGGCAGGTTCAAACTGGCAGCTATCCTCCTGTTTCTCCCAAATGCTGGGAGGACAAGTGTGCAGCACCTGCTCCAGCTGTGACTCTCAGTTCTCCAGGACATGGAGTATATATTCGTGACGTCTGTCCCTAAATTACTCAGCCTGGCGCAGAAACCAGTACTGGCTAACAGACTTGCTCACTAACTTCCCTGCATCCTGTTTTTCTTTTCCTTAGTACTGTCTAAAGACTTTTGAAAGCTCCATGCTGGTTGTATTGTCTAAGGAGGAGGAAGAAAGGCAAGGCCTAGGAAGTGAGAAAGAAGCAGACCATTCTAGAGGCTGGCATCGGGTGGGCTAGGAGGAAAGGGCACAGAACAGATGTCAAAAGGCTCTTGGCTGTACATGTTGTCTCTGTCAATGGATCCCACCAGAGGAGCCACCCCTGCCCAAGACATGCCTGCTCGTCACAATGATGACATCCTCAGCGATGCAGGACATCTCCTTGATGGTCAAATAGCACATGCGGCGGAGTGTGGGCTGAAAAAGGCATGGAGAAGACCCGATCAGCTTGGTGCGAGAGGATCAGAGTCAGGAGAAGCCTGATTCTGTGGACGGCAGTCTATACTGACAGGAAGACCTCCCGCCACCCTGCCACGGGTGTCACATCTGCAGAAACGCACAGATCAGTGTACTTACATCATTGGACTGGAAGAGCTTGGTCATGGCAAAGAAAGCCTCCGTTGCTTCTGTGGTCCCCAGGTGCTCCCCCTGTGGGAATCAGAAAAGCCACAGGTTTCTACAGGAGGTCAGCAGGCTAGACCTTTGGAGGGTGCAGGCACTTGAGCACAGGCAACAAATGAGAGCTGGAAACTTAAGAGGACCCAGGCCTAGACTGTTGGTTCCAATCACAGAGCTGTCAAAAGCGTAAGGGTTCATCTCCATTTACACAGCCTCCCCTGTATCCCCTGCCAAGTTCATCTTGTTACCTGGTTTATGAGGTAAAGGATCTTGGTAAGGATGTGGGCACATTTCCGGGGGTTGATGGGAGTCTCGTTAAAGACCCGAGCCTGTGAAGAAGCAACCATTACCTCTAGCCTAGTATACTTTTCTACCACAGCTGCCCCTCAGTTCATGAAGGGCCTAGAGAGCCATAGGGTACGTATTAACTCAGTCCACATAAATGTATTCTCAAGTGGGGAGAGTTTATTTATTTATTTAAGATTTTATTTAAGTATATGAGTACACTGTAGCTGTCTTGGACACACCAGAAGAGGACATCAGATCCTATTACAGATGGTTGTGAGCCACCATGTGGTTGCTGGGAATTGAACTCAGGACCTCTGGAAGAATAAGCAGCCAGTGCTCTTAACTGCTGAGCCATCTGTCCAGCTCCCAAGAGTTTATTTTTCTTAACTTATCTACTGACCATACCAGAAGTCTTCGCTTGTGCTGCCCTAATACTAGCCACACTAGCAAATATAATGAATAACGTCCCATCTTCCTGGACCCAGGCTTTATAAACCAGCACTCTATGTATGTTAGTATCTGACAGCAGGGCTGGCAGGTATTCCTGACCAGACACAGGCATGGTGGCACTTGCCTCTTGGAGTACGGCACTCTTCTCCAGGTGCTGGAGGGGGTTGGAGCCTCCACCTGCAGTGCACAGAGAAGACTGATTACAGGTTGTGATCTGGAATGAACTGCTTTTCTCCTTTTTCCTGTGCTGAGACAGACTCTCCTGTATCCCATGCTAGCCTTCAACTCAAAATGTAGCAGAGGTCGGCTCTTGTGCATCTGATCTTCCCGCCTCGGCCTCCTGGTTTACATGGTACTGTGGATCATACACAGGGCTTCACCCAAGCTAAGCAAGCACTCTATCAACTGAGTTACAGCCCCGAACTGTGACCCTAAACTTGCCAAACGCAGGGAAGTGAGAAGGAAGTCTCTACCATCTACCAGAGGCTGTCAAGGCTCTCTCACAGTCACCTAGCATTCTTTCTGTGCATTTTAGGGTTCAACAATTGGCACTGATCTATGCAACCAGAACTTAAATGAATCTATGTGTCAGAGACAACCAACACTAACTAACCCGTGACTGAGTTTCCCTGACAGCAGATATTACATTAAAAAATTATGCATGTGATTATCTGGTTACTGTCTGGGCTCTCCACTGCATGACCATCCTAACATTCCTATTGCAGGCATCTAGTGTCGAACTTGCTTTAGCTACTATAATATTAAGATCAGTGTGGTGCCTGATGTTCAGTAATTGTAGTTTATTGAATGAATGAAACGGTCAGGGTTATTAAACTGTAGGACTGGTTACACTCAGATAGGCAAAGAACCATCGCAGCAAATACCAAGAGGTCGGGTGAAATACAGGGAACCTCCTCTGACAAGTTGGGGAAACTGAGGCTCAGAGAGGAGTGTAACCCGCACAAGGTCACGCAGCAATCCCGGTCAGAGCTGGCGAGGGCAAACAGCACGTTTCCTCCGAGAACAGCTATAGATGGACCTGCGCACAAGCCCCTGCCCCTCTTGGGCCTCGGATCTGGCTCTGACAGAGGCCCGGAAGAAGGAAGCCTAGGAAGGTCCCATGAACCCCTACGATGATCTGACCTCCCCAGGTCTTTCAAGGGGCCCTCACCAGACTCCTCGTCCTTCTTGTCGAATTTCTTCAACATGGTGTCAGCGGTAGCTTCACGCAGCAGGAAGATGCTCAGAGTAGCGGTGAGAACAGCTTCTCCCTGCGGCTTCCGTACTCCCGCCCGCCACGTCGCCCTGAGCACTGCACTATGGACTGCGCCTGCGCACTCTGTTGTCTGCGCCTGCGCACAACTGCGCCCACCTTTTTCATTGCCTGTCCGGAGATTGCCAAAACCTAACTGGAAGAGGGCGGAAGGGGAGGGGTGAGACCCAGGGAAGTGGGCGTAGCTAGACACTGGAGGCGGAGCCTAGGCCAGAGGTTGCGGGTGCTCCTCTTCTGCGCCCCCGTGTGGTCCTGTGGCTGCTGTGTTTGCAGTTGCCCCTGGCTGAATTTAAAGGGCATTCTGATGAGAGAGTTGCATGCAGCATGCTGACCCCATACATGTTCCCTGCTACTCTTTATTGTCATTTTCCGGAAGTCTCACTAATAGGTTATTTTTCCGCCGCCGGTAAAATGAGCCAATTCAAGTCAGGTTAGAATATTTTAAAGGCAAATTTATTGGGAAGCTGCTCTCGAACAAGTTCACTGGCCCCAAGGATTGAGGCCAGAGGTGTCACCATGACAGGGATGGTGGTGAGGGGAAAAAGGGCACCTGTTGCTAGCCAAGGAACCGATTCCATCCGAGTCTAGTTTTGTAAGGCAATGAATAGAGTTATGTTCATTTGTGCTTTAACATTGAGATATAACTGGACATAGCGAGTAATTTCAACACTCATGAGGCAGAGAAAGGAGGATGAGAAGTTCAAGGCCATCCCCCTGCACCAGCCTAACCTACATGACTTCCACCTCAAAAAATAGAACCAATGAGATGGCTCAGCCGGTAAGTAAAGGTGCTTGCTGCCAAGCCTGAGGGCCAGGTTCAGTTGTGAAAATTATTAAATGCGTCTTTTCTACCAAATACTATAAAACTTGTGGTTTGACAAGGAATTCAAATATTGTTGCTGACAAACTGGCCCACAGAGAAGATGAGTATTATTAGACAAGGGGAGAGGGTGAGGCAAGCCAAGCCAGATAGTCAGGGGAATTTAGTAGCTCTGACTTGCTAGCAATCAGGCCATTTCTGTGACTCTGACTTACTTATTAGAGATCAGGCCATTTCTGCTGCTCTGACTGACTAGCAACCAAGAGCGTCTTCATTTACAGAAGTTTCACAGAACAAAGACAAGCTAATGATTATCCAGTAGTACAGAATATGTCTGACTTATCATTACATATCCAGGGTTACAAGCTCAGTTACAAACAGAAAATATAAACAACAGATTTTATTCTTATTATCAGCCCTATAACACCAATGTAAAGAATCTAAAGACTGTCTCCTCCAAAACAAACACACTTACTAGGTGGCAGGCTGCTTGTAGGCTGGCAGTGTTTGCAGTTGTAAAGCACTCCAGACAAACAGAAAATATCTGAATTGGTCTTTTTTATGAGCTGCAAAGATGACTATCTAACTTCATTATATGTTTTTTCGTGTAAAACATGATTAAACCTGATAAACAAAGTAGAAAATGTTTATTTTAGTCAATATAAATGTTTTACCGAGTTTATTCCTCCAGGGGTATGCCCTATATGACTCCCTGTCTTTAAACTCCATTTTCAGAGAGCTCTAAGCCTATAATAAAAAAGAGACATTGAATCTGTAACCTAGTTGGACAGAGTTCGTCAATTGTCTGTTTGCCCTCCATCAGTTATCCTTCGTCAGCTTGCTCAGGGGCCGATACCCCAAGCCGATTCCTGGAGTAATGGCCTCATGGAGCTATGTGCTTATCTGTGGTTAATGATCTCCAGGGCAAAAGGAAGACTTCCAAATAAAGTTAAGTTTAGGATTTAGTTAGAAGAGCATCGATTGCAGCAGTTGGCTCGCTTGGCTTTGCTGGAACTGTGTGAGGTAGCCCATGAGCATGGCTGTACCACCTAGCGATGCTTCATAGTACTTCCTTCTCTTTTTTTCCAAGACAGGGTTTCTCTGTGTAGCCCTGGCTATCCTAGAACTCACTCTGTAGACCTCAAACTCAGAAATCCACCTGCCTCTGCCTCCCAAGTGCTGGGACTAAAGGTGTGCGCCACCATGGCCTGGCTCGTATTACTTAATATTGTAGAACTATACAGATGAAACCAGAGAGTTGGCTGCTGATTCCATTCTCATAAAAACAGCCATTTGGTGCATTAGTCAGAGTTTTAGGTTTTTAAAATGTATTTTTGCCCTGAAGTGAGTGTTAATTTGATGGGAACTCTGCTTTTAAAAATCATTACTTAAAGCCGAGCATGGTGGTAGATGCCTTTAATCCCAGCACTTGGGAGGCAGAGGCAGGCAGATTTCTGAGTTCGAGGCCAGCCTGGTCTACAAAGTAAGTTCCAGGACAGCCAGAGCTACACAGAGAAACCCTGTCTCGAAAAATCAAAAAAAAAAAAAAAAAAAAAAAAAAGGAAAAAAGAAGTTTTAAGGAAGGAAATAGAAGACTATCTGTCTTCTCTCCTTGAGAGCATTTGGTGTCATCGTGAAGAATCATTGCTTAAGCCAAGATCATTTTCATCCCTGTTCTCTTCAGAGAGTCAGACTTTCAACTCTTCAATCTAGTACTTTCATCCATTTTGATTAGTTTTTTTTTAACATCTTTTGTGGCTAAGTAGGCTATAAGACTAATTTTTTCAAAGATTTATTTTATTTTTTAATGTATGTGAGTACACTTTTGCTCTCTTCAGACACACCAGAAGAGGGCACTGGATCCCATTATAGATGATTGTGAGCCACCATGTGGTTGCTGGGAATTGAACTCAGGACCTCTGGGAAAGCAGTCAGGGAGAAGTGGGAGAGAGTACTGCATGCATGTATGAAATTGTCAAAGAACAATTACAAAAACGAGGGGCTGTAGAGATGGCTCAGGGCTCAAGAGCAAGCATTTGCTGCTCTTCCAGAAGACCAGCACCACCTGAGTCACAGCCAATGGTAACTCTAGCTCCAGGGGACGCAATCCCCTCTTCTGCCTTCCAGGGCACCCACACACATTTTTACACATACGTGTACACAAACAAACACAAAAATAAAAGTTAAAATCTGAAAATGTAATGGTATTATTCTAATATTTTTGTCACCATAGTACCCAAATTAAAAAGGAAATGTGGTCTGGTGAGATGGTTCAGTGGGTAAGAGCACCCGACTGCTCTTCCGAAGGTCCGGAGTTCAAATCCCAGCAACCACATGGTGGCTCACAACCATCTGTAACGAGATTTGACTCCCTACAGTGTACTTACATATAATCAATAAATAAATTTAAAAAAAAAAAAAAGGAAACGTACAGTGTATTGTAGGGTTTTCAGGTCTTCCTCTGACATCACCAATTCTTTCTGTTTTATTTTTCAGAAGTCAGAACATGAGATAGGAAGCTAGGCCCTACCAGTCCACCAAAATGACTTGGAAAGAGCATGAATGTCTGCTCAGTGTAATGAGGAGATGCAGGACCATCCTTGCTTCAGGAACAGTCTCTGGCCTCATAAGACAAATGCTTGTTTAGCATGCAAGAGTCCCTGAGTGTGATGCCCACTATTACATAAACTGTGTATGAAGACACGTATTTGCAACTCCAGTACTCAGGAGGTAAAGGCAGGACTACAAGGTCAAGGGCATCCTTGGCCATGTAGTGAGTTTGAAGCCAGCCTAGGATACATGAAACTCTTTCTAAAACAAAACAAAAATCACACACACACACGCACACTCACACACACACACACACACACACACACAATCTCAGTGGAGTCTGATTTGTTTTTCCAAAGTGAAAAATAATTTATCTGTTTGTTGGACGCCATGACACTTCCCTGAACCAGTGCGATGAACCTGCTTACACTGGGGAAGCCCAGCCCACTTTCTTCAGTATCCTGAGTTCATAACAACCTTATCCCAAACCACTGTCAACAGAAACACCCAGAATCATGTCTGCCCAAAGACCTGGCACTTGAGGCTCAGGTAAGTTGACATCTAAGATAAGGGATCCTAAGCTATCTCTCCACCTTCAGAATGTTTGCTGTATCTGGTACCTGGCACAAAGTACATGCTCCAAAAATAGTAGTTAAATGGCAGACCCAGATCCCAGCACCGGTTTGAACAACTCCAGGTTTATGTATGTATTTATTTTTACAAGACATCCCTTTGGGTTGGATGGATAACTTAGTAGAGTTTGCCTGGCACGTGCAAGGCCCTGGGTTTGATCCCAACACTGCAAGAAAGCAAATGAGTAAGACCTGCTTTCTGGCTGGGGATGGAACTCTGGACGAAGGGAAGGGAGGAAGTAAGGGAAAGAGAGAGGGAGAGGAAGGGGAAAGGGGAAGAATGGAGGGAAGGAGAAAGAGAGGAAGGAGGGGGGAGGGAGGAGAGAAAGGAAAAGGAAGGGGAACAGAAAATCCCCTGCTGTTGACCACTTAAGGTTTCATGGAGGGAAAATGCATAGAAGTCAAATTAATGTCTCTGTAGTGGTGCATTTCCTTTCATATGATACAATCAAAAAAGGCCCGAACTGGGTGTTTTGTAGGTTCCCAGATCTTAAGCAGTGAAATCACACACACACACACACACACACACACACACACACACACGTCATCTTCTTCTGTATTCTGGTTAGCAGAGCAGGCTGCTGGAAGCTGCTTCCCTGTTACTATGGCACCCACCAAGGAGAAGCAGCATCTGCAAGATCCTCCCTCCGCCTTGCAGGAGGGGTGGTGTAGGAAGGGCTGCCAGTGATTCAGCAGGAGCTGGTGACACTGAAGTAGAAAGGGTTGGCACATCGCCACCCACAGCAAACTGAAGAATGAGGACAAGGGATAAAGCTAAAGAGAGTGTCCATGACTATGCCTCCCAGGCTCCCCACCAGGGTAACCGTGCATGAGGACTTCCATCCCTGGGCTATGCCTGAGTCCATAGGTTTTTATACTTAAAAGACCTCGGGAACAGGTCTGTCTTTCCCATCATAGTCAGGAAAATAGACAACACTCTGGGATGTCCAGAGACGTATGTGAACAGAGATAGTACACATCTTCACTGGAAAGGACTCAGTTCCGAGAGTTCCCCAGGAGGTGCTGATGTTCGTGCTGGGCCTTGGGCTTGAACATACTGTGAAAGGTCAGTCTCTGAGGTGATTATATTTTCTGAGTCTAAAAATATCCGGGGGTGCTGGTGCTAGTGCTGGTGTTGGTGCTGGTGGTTGGAGGCTTAGCAGTTAAGAGCACTCATTGCTCTTCCAAAGGATCTCCATTCTCAGCACCCGAATGGCAGCTCACAGCTGTCAGTAACTCCAGCTGCAGGGGATCAGACACACACACCCTCTGACCTCCACAGACACTGGGCACACAAATAGCGCACATAAATGCATGCAGGCAAATCACCCGCCCACACGTACACACACATACACACACACCACCACCACCACCACCACCACCACCACCACCACCACCACCATCAGAGGCCTCCTACATGATGTTCATGATTCTAAAGACAGCCACACAAATTGCAGTTGGTTGGAGAGAAGGCAGAGACATGAACTGCCTATGAGACAAAAATCTCAGTATGGTTGTATATGAGCTAAACAAGGCACTAGAAGAGAGGACGATAAGGAGAGAGAAGGGGCAGGGGAGAGGGAATATATTGGGAAAAATAAGTACTATTTACCCTTCATAAAAGTAGCCATCGGGCTGGAGAGATGGCTCAGCAGTTAAGAACACTGACTGCTGCTCTTCCAGAGGTCCTGACTTTAATTCCCAGCAACCACATGGTGGATCACAGCCATCTGAAATGAGATCCAACACCCTCTTCTGGTGTGTCTAGAGACAGCTACAGTGTACTCATATACCTCAGATAAATAAAAGAAGTAACCATCAAAGAAAGGAAAATGGCCAGGCGGTGGATTAATTAATCCCAGCAGAGATTAAACTTGGGAGGCAGAGGCAGGCAAATTTCTGAGTTCGAGGCCAGCCTGATCTACAGAGTGAGTTCCAGGACAGTCAGGACTACACAGAGAAACCCTGTCTCAAAAAACAAAACAAAAACAAAAAAACCCAAACAAACAAAAAAAAAAGAAAAGGAAAATAATAAAACTATACATTTTGGTACGTTCCTGTGATTCTAGGGCTCAGGAGGCTGAAGCCAGCTGGCCTCAGGGAGGCCCTGTTGTGCAAAGAAGGGAGGAAATCAGTATCTGGTATTGTGGTGGTTTAAATAGGCCCATGGGAAGTGACACTGTTAGGAGATGTAGCCTCATTGGAATAGGTGTAGCCTTGCTGGAGGAAGTGCATCAATGTTGGGGTAGGCTTTGAGATCCTATGCTCAAGTTCTGCCCAGTGTGGAGAAGACCCTTCTCCTGGCTGCTTGCAGAAGACAGTCTCCTTCTGGCTGCCTTCAGAACAAGATGTAAAATTCTTGGCTTCTCCAGCAAAAGTCAGCTTGCACGATGCCATGCTTCCCACCATGATGATAATGGATTGAACCTCTGAAACTGTATCCCAACCTTAGTTAAATGTTGTCCTTTATAAAAGTTGCCTTGAGGGGCTGGAGAGATGGCTCAGTGGTTAAGAGCACCAACTGGTCTTCTGAAGGTCCTGAGTTCAATTCCAGCAACCACATGGTGGCTCACAACCATCTGTAATGGGATCTGATGCCCTCTTCTGGGGTGTCTGAAGGCAGTGTACTTACATATAATAAATACATACACAAATATATTTTTTAAAGTTGCCTTGGTCTTGGTGTCTCTTAACAGCAATGAAACCCTAAGACAGGTATGTTTGGGAGGGGTGGGAGAGGTCTCCTGTAACCAGAGTAGCAGCAAGGAACAGAAGCAAAATCATGAGCTGGCAGGAACCAAAGGTGAAACACTTCGGGGCTTGTTCCTGGCTTCCTTCCAACTTTGAAGGGGAGATGAGAGGACAGAACAGCAGCCCTGACTGGGAACGCTCCCTGCCACAACCTGCAGGTCCTTTGGAGTGGATGACAGACACAAATAAAGTAAGGTTGGAATCAGGTGGGAGACAACAGCCCAGAAACTCAGCAAGTTTCTTATATACGTAGACGTGAGGGGGTGGGTTGATTCATCTCTGTAGGGAGCATCCCCAAGCTGCAGTCATGGGATGCGGATGCTGAGATGGTACTTCCTGCACATACCGGTTTTCATGAAAAGCCAGCCATTTATCAACGTCCCTTGCCATTCCCCTGAGGCTGAGGCACTAGTGTCCTTGACATGGCTTTGCTCATTCATGCAGAGGGACACTCTCCCCATCACCACCACCTAGTTTTGCCAGGCTCTTTATTGATTGGTCTTTATTCTTCACATCTTTACTTAACTGCAGACAGCCAATCAGGGCTCACCTATGAAAGTCTGTATAAACCTAGTGTGCAGCCTCTCCCTGGTTAGAGTGATCAGTTTCCAGATTCCAAGACAGAGCGAGTTACCCCTACCTCAGCTGAGACCCGCTGCTTATAGTGGGGAAGCTGATCCCTACCTCATCTGCTGCTTTTACTATCACAGGCAACCTGATGTCTACAGACTCCCAACTTTGGGGGTTCACATGGTGTGCCCAGAGCTGTAACACCTGCCGTTAGTTCTCTTGGACCAGCTACAGAGAATTCAGAGCCTCCACTTCACCTCAGTGTATAGCCCTGGCTGTCCTGGAACTCACGACCTTGAAATCAGAAATCCGCCTGCCTCTGCCTCCCAAGTGCTGGGATTAAAGGCGTGAGCTACCATGCCCAGCTAGGAGGTTCCTTTAAAACCAAGTGTTGCAGACTAGCATGGACAAGATAGCAGGACCCAACTCTTTGTTTTGTTTGTTTGGCTTTGGTTTTTCGAGACACATTTTCTTTGTGTAACAGTCCTGGTTGTACTGGGATTCACACTGCAGACCAGGCTGGACT
The DNA here is from genome assembly GCF_978045245.1 of Mus caroli. Taxonomy (NCBI): domain Eukaryota; kingdom Metazoa; phylum Chordata; class Mammalia; order Rodentia; family Muridae; genus Mus; species Mus caroli. Next base: position 61,429,825 of record NW_028227262.1, read on the forward strand.
CGGAGCTCACAGAGATCTGCCTGCATCTGTTTTCTGAATGCTGGGATTAAAGGCATGTGCCACAGTGCATGGCCAAGACTCCTACTTCTTTGTTTTTTTGTTTTTTTGTTTTTAAGAGTTATTTATTTTATGTATATGAGTATACTGTAGCTGTACAGATGGTTGTGAGCCTTCATGTGGTTGTTGGGAATTGAATTTTTAGGCCCTCTGCTGGCTCCAGTTGGCCCTGCTCACTCTGTCCCAAAGATTTTATTTATTATTATACATAAGTACACTGTAGCTGACTTCAGATGCACCAAAAGAGAGGGCCTTATAAGTCAGATCTTATTACGGGTGGTTGTGAGCCACCATGTGGTTTCTGGGATTTGAACTCAGGACCTTCAGAAGAGTAGTCAGTGCTCTTACCTGCTGAGCCATCACGCCAGCCCCAAGACCCCTACTTCTTAAAAGAGTAAAGACTAATATCGAAACAGCTGGATCTGGGTTTTTTTTTTTTTTTTTTTTTTGGATCCTGTTTTGAATCCTGTAAGGTTTTTGTACCGTGTCCCTTCTCTTGCTCTACCTTTCAGCAGCATTTGAAACCAACAACTGCTTTGTCCTTGGAACATACCAAATGAAGTTAGATATTATTCATGACATATTAGGTAAAAATTACCCTGAACTTAGCTATATATAACTGCACACAATACAGGCTGGATAGAGAGTTAAGAGCACTGGCTGCTCTTTTACAGGATGTGGGTTTAACTCCCAATACCCATATGTCAAGCCAGGCATCTAGCTCAGGTAGGTGATCCCAGCTCCAAAGGAGGCAGAAGGAAGAGAAACACTGGGGCTTCCTGCTTTCCAGCCTGACCAAGAAAATGCCAGCCCAGGGCTTAGTGAGATTCTTCTTCAACGAATAAGCAAGAAAAGGTGGTACATGTGGAGGGCAGAGGACAACGTGCAGGTCCCCAGGCTTAATGGTGAGTGCCTTTACCTATCCAGTCCTCTTTCTAGCCGGAACCCTAACTTCCTGAGCCTCCTGAGATCTGTAACACCCATTAGCTACCAGAGCCTCCTTCCTTGCTTAGGCAAAGATCATCTTCACTCAGAGAAATAGCTCCCTGGTAGCAGATTTGTGTTAAAGACTTATTAATTTGTGTGTATGCATATGGTTGTCTCTTTATAAGTGTATGCACAGGTGTGTGCATATGCATGTGGGTGTGCACACACCTGTGCACGCACAGTAACAGGAGAAGATACTGGCTATCCTTTTCTATCACTCTCTGCAGACCAAAAAAATGTGCACTCCCCCAGATTAGAGACCACAGGTCAAGCCTGATGACCTGAGTTTGAACTCTGGAACCCACGTGGTGGAAAGAGAAAACAGATTCTCAAAAGTTGGCCTCTGACCTCCACACGTGAGTCATGGCTCATGGGCCAGCTAGTGCACACAAATAAACATGCATGTATAATTTTACTAGGTCCTTTAATTACAAATTTACTAGGTCCTTCTTCAAAGCTATAATGCAGTAAGAGAGGAGACTCCCCACCCAGTGGGGTTGAGCTTCAGAGATGCATTCATGAAACTTTTAGTGATCTCCCTCTCCCTCTCTCTCTCCCTCTCTCCTTCTTCCTTTCTCTCCTTCTCTCCCTCTCTCTTCTTCTCTCCCTCTCCCTCCCCCTCCCCCTCTTCAGCTCCCTTTCTCTCTCCTTCTATCCCTACCCCCTTGTGTCCCACCTTCCCTAGAGTTTTATGCATTGAGGCAATGCAAGGGGAAATCAGCATCTGATAGCCTAGCTCATATGAGCTATTAGGATACTTGGTTACTACTGGCTATGGTCTCCATGAATACCAGGGACTGGAAGACAGTGAAGGACAGAGGTCACTGAAAGAATTATGCTGGAGGGGTGTTCCATGCCCAGCTCACTGAGATGGGTAAAACTCTGATGGCAGGAGAGTTAGGAAAGAAGTTTCGAGCTGGAGAGATACCTCAGGAGTTAGAGGCAATGGGCTGCTTTTGCAGAGGATCTGAGTTCTGCTTCCATCAGGCAGTGCACAGCTGCCTGCCAACTCCAGCTGTGGAGGATCTGATGCCCTCTCTTGGCCTCTATGGGCCTCTGAACTCAGGTGCATAAACCCACACACATAAGCATCATTTTAGAAAAAGGAAGAAGACTAGATAGATAGACCGATAGATTAGATAGATAAGCTGTTTGGGGGGGGGCACACATGCTTTTAATCCCAGCAATTGAGAGGTAGAGGAAAGCAGATCTTTGTGAATTCAAGACCAGCCTGGTCTACATTGCAAGCTCCAGGCTACCCACAGATACATAGTGAGGTCCTGTCTTAAAAAAAGAAAGAGAGAGAGAATGAGAAAGGAAGGAAGAAAAGAGAAAGAGAGAAGAGAGAGAGTGAAGTGAAATTAGTATTTTAAAATACAGCCATAGCTGGGCGTGGTGGCTCACGCCTTTAATCCCAGCACTTGGGAGGCAGAGACAGGCGGATTTCTGAGTTCGAGGCCAGCCTGGTCTACAGAGTGAGTTCCAGGACAGCCAGGGCTACACAGAGAAACCCTGTCTCAAAAAACAAAAATACAAAACAAACAAAAAAATACAGCCATTGATTTGGTGGAGTATGGAGACTTAAGGCTATGCGGAGACACATGGTTGATGATCAAGATGGGAGGGGCTGATCACATGTCATCAATATAGAAATAAGGAATTTTTTTTAAAAAAAAGGAAAACCTCCCAGCTGCAATTGGAGCCAAAACCAGAGTGTGCTTGACCACACAGCCATGATCTTGGATCTCTTATGATAATTGTCTATTGGAAGCACCACAGCAGCAGAATGGTTCCAAGCCAAGATCACCCCAGCAGCCCTGGTGCAGACGTCCAGAGCAGGCCGTGGTGCCTTGAGAACTGAGTACCTTCTTCTCTATCACTGCCTGGAAAGGAAGAGGAACAGAATCCAGGGCCTGGCTGGGAACCATTTGGCAGGCTTGGGTCATCCTCACCTCTCCAGGTTTGACAGCTCTCTCTTGATTGGTGCTCATTCTGCACTTAATTTATATATGTACAGCCAGCCAGATAGACTCTGCCTTGAGCCTATGATACATAGTGTCTTAGTCAGGGTTTCTATTCCTGCACAAACATCATGACCAAGAAGCAAGTTGGGGAGGAAAGGGTTTATTCGGCTTACACTTCCATGCTGCTGTTCATCACCAAAGGAAGTCAGGACTGGAACTCAAACAGGTCAGGGAACAGGAGCTGATGCAGAGGCCATGGAGGGATGTTCTTTACTGGCTTGCCTCCCCTGGCTTGCTCAGCCTACTCTCTTATAGAACTCAAGACTACCAGCCCAGGGATGGTCCCACCCACAAGGGGCCTTTCCCCCTTGATCACTAATTGAGAAAATGCCTTACAGTTGGATCTCATGGAGGCATTTTCTCAACTGAAGCTCCTTTCTCTGTGATAACTCCAGCTGTGTCAAGTTGACACAAAAATAGCCAGTACAATTGACCCCTTGTCAACTTGACACACAAACACATCACTAGTAAGCCTCAACCTTTACATTCGTATTCATCCCTAAGATCTAAATAACTTTAAAAGTCCCACAGTCTTTACATGTTCTTAAATTTTCAATCTCTTTAAAATATCCATCTCTTTTAAAATCCAAAGTCTTTTTACAATTAAAAGTCTCTTAACTGTGGGCTCCACTAAAACAGTTTCTTCCTTCAAGAGGGAAAATATCAGGGCACAGTCACAATCAAAGCAAAAATCAATCTCCAACCGTCCAACGTCTGGGATCCAACTCACAATCTTCTGGGCTCCTCCAAGGGCTTGGGTCACTTCTCCAGCCATGCCCTTTGTAGCACACATGTCATCCTCTAGGCTCCAGATGCCTGTACTCCACTGCTGCTGCTGCTCTTGGTGGTCATCTCATGGTACTGGCATCTCCAGAACACTGCATGACCCCTTCAGTCCTGGGCCATCAATTGCAACTGAGGCTGCACCTTCACCAATGGCCTTCCATGGCCTCTCACAGTGCTGAGCCTCAGCTGCTCTGTGTGACCCCTTCATGCCTTCAAAACCAGTACCACCTGGGTGACCCTTACACATTACCAAGTCCCACTGCAGAAGGAGTACAACCTTGCCTATCTCTGGAACACAGCCTCCTTGTGCTTTCAGAAAACACTTCCCAGAAGATGTCACCTCAACAATGCTGGTCTCTTCTTAATCACCGCTAATTTCTTAGCTCCAGCTAACCAGCATCAATAGTTCCAGTAATGCAAAGTTTTTGCTTTAGTAGTTCTGGTATCTTGTTAATCACAGCTGATTCTTCAGCCCCAGCTAACCAGAACTACAAAATCTTCACAATCAAAACAGCAATGGCCCTGAAAAGAGTCTTTAATTTTCCCTCTGAAATTTCACAAACCAGACCTCCATCTTCTGCACTGTTCTCAACATTATCTTCCAAGCTCCTACACAACATCTGACAGAGCTCGAAACAACAAATGGATCTTCAAGCCCAAAGTTCCAAAGTCCTTCCACAGTCCTCCCCAAAACATGGTCGGTCAGGTTGTCACAGGAATACCCCACTCTGCTGGTACCAATTTGTCTTAGTCAGGGTTTCTATTCCTGCACAAACATCATGACCAAGAAGCAAGTTGGGGAGGAAAGGGTTTATTCGGCTTACACTTCCATGCTGCTGTTCATCACCAAAGGAAGTCAGGACTGGAACTCAAACAGGTCAGGGAACAGGAGCTGATGCAGAGGCCATGGAGGGATGTTCTTTACTGGCTTGCCTCCCCTGGCTTGCTCAGCCTACTCTCTTATAGAACTCAAGACTACCAGCCCAGGGATGGTCCCACCCACAAGGGGCCTTTCCCCCTTGATCACTAATTGAGAAAATGCCTTACAGTTGGATCTCATGGAGGCATTTTCTCAACTGAAGCTCCTTTCTCTGTGATAACTCCAGCTGTGTCAAGTTGACACAAAAATAGCCAGTACACATAGGTTTGTTTTTGTTTGTTTTTATTTTTGAAAGGCTGGCTTCTGGCCAGAACCCTGCTAAGGTTGCCACCTGAGGCCTGGTGCGCTTATGAGGAGGAAGATCCGCAACTCATCAGGGACTCACTGGAGAGATAGATCCTTCCAAGAAGCCCAGGTCTGCGGCTTTAGCTACAGGGAGGACAGACATGCTTCAGCACTGTAGCTATCTTCAGACACTCCAGAAGAGGGAGTCAGATCTCATTACAGATGGTTGTGAGCCACCATGTGGTTGCTGGGATTTGAACTCAGGACCTTCAGAAGAGCCGGCAGTGCTCTTAACCACTGAGCCATCTCGCCAGCCCCTCCTTGGAGACTTTGGAGATACAGGAAACTCACTATCCTACTTTCAGTGCAAGCAAGTCTCATAAACCAGGACTGAGTGGCATTGTGGACATCTTATCTGTGTACACACACACAAACACATACACGTACACGCACATGCACACACACACACACATTGGTAAATAAGACCTACAATTCCTCCTATGGACCAGTTGTGTGCCAGATGATGGGGATTGGATACAAACTGTATCGACGAGCTTGCTGCCTTCATTAATTCCCACAGTTCAGCTAACTCTGTCATTTTTAATGTTTGCTATATGGGCCAGGCACAGTGACAAATGCCTTTAATACCAGCGCTTGGGAGGCAGAGGCAGGTGGTGAAACTCTATGAGATTCAGCCTGGTGGACATAGTGAGACCGTGTCTACATTAACCATTACGGTAAAAAGTGGATTTTATGGTAGAGATGAGGAGAGAAATTCTCCTCAGTTGGATGGTCAGGGAAGGTTTCTCTGACAAGGCCATAAAAGGGATGGGACCTGTGGGGGTAGGGAGAAGCTGCCAGGGAAGTGTTGGGGCAAGCATCAGTAAAGACTAAAGGCTTTAATCCAGGTGGATTAAAGAAGGAAATTATTAAAGAAGGAAATTAAAGAAGGAAAAAATAAGAAGAAAGGAAGGAAAGAAAGAAAAGAAGAGAAAGGAAAAGAGAACAATAACAAACAAATAAAAAAAGCAGAGAGCCGGGGTCAATTCCCAGCACCTAAATAACGTCTCATAACCATCTGCAGTATAGGAATCCACACCCCACACTCATCCACAGCAGCCGGCCAACGTTCTTAGTGGTTGAGCCATCTCATTAGTGCAGTGCTGGTCTGGTTTGGTTCTTGTAGCCCCAAGGCGCAGCAGAGACAGGAAGTGGGAGTGGCCATGGCTGCAGAATTGATCAAGGACCAAGGACACTAGAAGTGTGGCGAAGGCCAATGCTGACCACAGCAGGGCAGAGAGAATTCACTGGAGCCTGTAAGATCAGAGATCCTGACATCTGAGGCTCTAGTGGTGTCGCTATAGCTGGCTATGACCACTGCTCACAGCTGTGGCTTGCAGCTGAGGGTTCCACCAGCTGCTGAGTGCCGGCTGCTCGCAAGTGGAACGCAGAGCCGTTGAAGCATTACGATTAGGGCTCTCACTTCAGCTCATGAGATGTCAGCGTTCACGGCACACAATGCTACACTAGGAAAGAGTTGTTAATATCATTATTATTTGCTTTTCAGAGACAGGGTTTCTCTGGGTAGCTCTGGCTGTCCTGGAACTCCCTCTGTACACCAGGCTGGTCTTGAACTCAGAGATCCACCTGCCTCGGCCTCCCAAGTGCTGGAATTAAGGGTGTGCACCACCATTGCCCAGCCAAAAACAGCTATTCTTCTTTTTTTTTTTTTTTTTTTTTTTTTGGTTTTTCGAGACAGGGTTTCTCTGTGTAGCCCTGGCTATCCTGGAACTCACTTTGTAGACCAGGCTGGCCTCGAACTAAGAAATCCACCTGCCTCTGCCTCCCGAGTGCTGGGATTAAAGGCGTGTGCCACCACGCCCAGTCAAAAACAGCTATTCTTATTGACTTGTACAATTCACATTTGCGTAAAGCAAAAAGACCCCAGCCACTCAGTCGTGCACAAGTAGGCAGCTTTTACTGAGACTGAATGGGTGACATCAAGCTACCCACATAGAGATCCCAGGAGGAATGTTCCGGAGCCAACAGCAAGAGGAAGTCAAACGTTGTCTTGACAAAAACTCAGCTTGGCTTTTAGGAGCAGAAGGCAAGTCATAATGGCGGCAGTGCAAGAAAGGAAGCAGGGTGCAAAGTCTGCAGGGACAGGCGGTGGCCTGTGTGACCTTTGCACATAGTCTTGATGTATTGCATGTCAGTATCTCTGTCCCTTAGCTCCTTGTCTCTAAACTTGTTCTTGCCGGTTCTCCTGGTCTGTTCTGAGAAGCTCTCTCTGAAAATTGCTTAAAGGAGGAAGAGAGTAAGATGATCAGAGATCATGCAGTCATCCATTTCCAATCATAACCAGCATGTTTTCACAGCCATTGTCCAATATCACCACTGAGTCCAATGGGGGAGGGGGACAGTCCATCCAAAAAGCAAATGTTTGAGCCACACATATGGTGAGCTCCATGCTAAAGGCTTTTCTATGTGTTAACTTGGCTACCCTGTACAACCCTGTAAAGGCTCTATTATTATCTCCACCTTGCATGGAGGATATAGCTTAGAGTCCCCACAAGACATGAGACTGCAATTCCCACCAGAGTCCTTTCCTTCTGAGTCACAGCCTCCATTGGCTCCATGCAGATCTGGTTTCCCACTGCAGGGCCTGCCAGGGGCAAGTGGCCAGACCGTGCATTCTCCAAGACCATGATCTCCATAAAAGGCTGTTGGTGAGTCAGAGACACACTCAAAGAACTAAAAGAAGATGCATCTCATATTACCCTGAACTTGTATTCTTGTTTCAAACCAACACCTGGCATATATTGCATATAACATATACAGAGTTCATGAAGTACTTTCTTCTGAATTTATTAGAATGTTTTAAACTACCTCTTGGTGCTGTTACTTTAAAATCTGATGCGCTTTACCTAGAAAGGTCAAAAGACAAAGTCCTTGTGATGGGAGGGTGGGCGAGTGGCAACACAACACATATGCCTGGCATGCTCTCCTTCAATCATGACCATGCCCCCAATAACGTAACCAACATACTACTTAAAAACAAGCTTGCCAGATGTGACAGTTCATACCTGTCATCCTAGCTCTTGGGATGGTGAGGTAGAGGATTCCTGTGAGAGTAATGCCAGTGTGGACCACATGGTGAAAGTCTGTCTCAAAATAAACAAACAGATAAGCTCATCCCGTTTCCTATCTTTCTTACATATCCATAAAGAGATATACATATATGTATATACTTAAGTATGCACACATTTATACATAAATATATGTATATTTATTATTTATATATAATTGATTTTTTTTTTAGGAGAGCACTTTTGGGGCTGGGGAGATGACTCAGTCACTAAAGTGTTTGCCATGCAAGCAGGAGACCCTGAGTTCGGATTCCCAGCTACAGGTGTTGAGTGACTGTGATGCCAAGGCTCAGGAGACAGAGGCTGGCAGATCTCTGAACCTCTGTGGCCAAACAGATAAATCAGTGAGCTCCAGGTTCATGGAAACTGACTCACCTTTATTCACAGCACTTGAGAGGCAAGGCCAAGTGGATCTTTATATTCAAGTCCAGTGAGCTCCACAGAGTTAGTTCTAGGACAGCCAGAGCTATACAGAGAAACCCTGTCTCATGAGGGTGTGGAAGGAGCTGGAAAGTGGGGCTAGAGAGATGGCTCAGCAGATAAAAGCATTTGCTCTCTTGCAAAGAATCTGGGTTCGGTTCTCAGCACCACGGGGCAGCTCACAACTGCCTGTAATTCCAGTTCTAGAAGGTTCTGACATCCTCTTCTGGTCTACTGGAGTACTGCATGAAATGCTACACATGTACATGCAGGCAAAACACACATTGAAAAATAAGTAAATGAGATTCCCTTTACAAAGGTAGACTGACTGAGGCAGATATGCAAAGTCCATCTTTGACTTTGTACACTCATTTGTTCTCAGGTATGCATACTTTCAACACATACACAGTTGTCATTTTTTAAAGAACACTATTTTTTTTTTAAAAAGAACACTATTATTATGTGGTGGCACATGCCTTTAATCCCAGCACTCAAGAGGCAGAGGCAGAGGCAGGTGGATCTCTAAGTTTGAAGCCAGCCTGGTCTACAGAAGAAGTTCAGGACAGCCAAGGGTATACAGAGAAACCCTATCTCAATAGGGTACTGCGTGCACGCAGCACTCAGTAGACAGAGGCAGGAGCATTGCTGCAAGTTTGAGGTCATACTGATTGTATATTTATGTGTGTGTATGTATGAATATATGCATGTATGTTCTGTATGTGTGTATACACACACACACACACACACACACACACAGAGAGAGAGAGAGAGAGAGAGAGAGAGAGAGAGGTTTCAGGCCAGTCAGTGCTACATAGAGAAGCCATCTCAAAAGTAAGATAACACAATAAAATAATGAACACTTAGAATGTACTGCAATTTGAATATTTGTCACTTTATTTTCTGCTGCTTCTGGAGATTAGAGCCAGGTGACGTGAGCCCATTTAGCAGTGACTTTTCTTTTTAGCCTTGTGGGGGCAGTGATCCATTTGAACGGCATGTGCTTGCCTGGCACAGCCTGTGAGGAAGTCCCATGGCTTCCTTCCCGAGACCTAGCTTGGTGCAGATCCTCTGTGTGCCCAGAACACAGCAGCTGTCAGCATGTCCCAATGACCCCTGTGGCCCCTACATTGGGATGTAACTGAGCAAGGGGTTGCTCTAAATAACTCCTGGGGCAGCCAAGCCTGGTTACAAGTCCTTTCTCAATATAGCCTTTGATTCCCTTTCCAAAGGTCAGCAGCTTGCCTGACTGTTTTAGGGATGGCCTCTCAGCCTGTGGATAAAAGAAGGAGGTTGTTATGCGTAGCATTCAGGAGACCCTGGCTCTATCCCTAACATAGCAAAAAGGAAAAGCGGGACAGAAGAGGGAATTTTTATAATTTGAAAAATGAGTCAGAGCCTGAAAACTCTCAGGCTCTCCCATGAGTCTTCACCTACAGAGGATGAATTCTGACAAAGTTGTAATAACACAAGCACAAGCCTGGGGTCACCTCTCCCACTTGTCCTGATGTCATGAGAAGATTCTCATTACCAGTCCTATCCACGTGCATGTTCACTTTTATATCTGTAATGAAAGTAGACATTTCTACTTAGGTTTTTCATATGTGGGTGTGCATGTTCATGCGTGTGGTGCTCCCGAATGTTGGGTGTGGTTCCTCGGTGGCCCCCCACCTTAGCTTCTGAAGGTCCTTCACTGACCTGGAACTGATTCAGTCAGGCTGGCCGGCCACCAAGCTCTAGGAGTCTGCCTGCCTCTGCCTCCTGAGAGCTGTGACCTCAAGGGTGTGGCATCACATCTACCTTTTTTTTTTTTTTTTAACATAGGTACTGGGGATCACACTCAGGACCTCACGTTTGTGCAACAAGCTGAGCTGTATATTCAGTCCTGACAATTTAATATTTTTACTCTGCCATTTAAATTATAAAAATATCCCTTTATGCTGGGCATGGTGGTGCACACCTTTGGTCCTAGAACCTGGGAGACAGAAACAGGCAGAGCTCTATGGGTTCGGTCTAGCCTGGTCTACTTAGTGAGTTCCAGTTTAGCCAGGCTTACATTGTGGGAAGCCACATACGCCATTACAAGATGTCACTGGCTACCGCTGGCCACCTCCCGTAAGTTAGGGTAAACAACCAATGTGCGCATGTGCATAAGGGTTTTGTGCCAAGTCACAGCCCATCCGGGGGAATGTAAATGAGGTACTGAAAGCACAACCAATCAGGTATAGACACGCCACTCCTAGGCCTATATAAGCAGCGCCAGTTCTGGGGCTCTCTTCGCTATCAAGCTCTCCTAATAAACGTGTGCAGAAGAATCCTGTTGTGGTGTCTTCTTTGCTGGCGAGTCGGGCGTCCACTTTACACGACATCTTGATGCAAATAATGAAAAAGGAAAGCAAATCAAAACAAGCAAACCTTTACAATCTCTGTCTATTTATCTTAAGATTTGAGAGAACTGCAAAATCAGTTCAATTCCCTGTTTTTATGAGTAGTGCTGAATCTCATTAATTACATAAAGCATAGTTGGGTGTGGCAGTGGTTGACTTTAATCCTATCACTTGAGAGGCACAAGCAGGTGGATCTCTGTGAGCGCAAGGCCAGCCTGGTGTATGAAGCAAGTTCCAGGACAGCTGGGGCTGTTACAAAGAGAAACCCCCTCACTTGGAAAACAAACAAACAAAAAGCCACAAATGAGATTCATAAATAAATAAAAGGAATCATTACAAGCACTATAATCTGAACCTAGATGAAAGTCAATTCTGTCTCCATCTCCCCAATTCTTTTCTTTTTTTTTTAAGATTTATTTATTATTATACATAAGGACACTGTAGCTGACTTCAGACACACCAGAAGAGGGCGTCAGATCTCATTATGGGTGGTTGTGAGCCACCATGTGGTTGCTGGGATTTGAACTCAGGGCCTTCGGAAGAGCAGTCAGTGCTCTTACCTGCTGAGCCAGCTCACCAGCCCATCTCCCCAATTCTAATTCCATCTGCCAACGTGAAGAGTAATCTATATGTTTTCTATTTTTCTTTTGTCTTTCCTGTGTAAATAATATATAATGGTTGACACATATTACCCCAGCACTCCAGAGACTAAGGCAGAAGGATCCAGAGTCTGGGATCCTTGAATTGGGCGTGGTGGCACATGCCTTTAATCCCTGCACTTTGGAGGCAAAGACAGGTGGTTCTTTGTCAGTTCAAGGTTGACCTGGTCTACAGAGCAAATTCCAGGACAGCCAGGATACACAGATACACAGAGAAACTCTGTCTGTCTCAGAAAAACTAAAGGGAGGAGGAGAGGGAGGAGAGAGAAAGAAAGAGAAAGAACAAGTCAGAGAGACAGAATCTAGGTTACTGAGACCCCGTCTCAAAGGACAATCACACTGTAGAGTACCAACATTTCTAGGTAGGTATTATGTCAAATGTTCCTACTGCAGCCCCTTAACAGTCGGCTCACTGAAGACTGGAATCAACAGGGGAGACCAAGATCCCTTAGTGAGAAACTCTGTCAACCTTTAAGGGTTAGGAGAATTTTAGGGGACAGTGTATCCATCTTTGAGACCAATTTGCCTAGGGTACTTGTAATCTAATAACCCTAGCCTATCAGTTATAGGTGTGATTTCTGCACTCTGGTCATACTGTGGATCAGGACCATGCTTGTATGGAGCCTGTATATTATACTGAGAAGACATGTTTACCCTCACAGTGTCTGAGGCACGACCTGTGTGTTTACACTGATAAGGACCTGTACCCAGAACTGGGGGAAAACATTTTTTTTTTTCTTAAGTTTCCCCACTATCAACAATTCACATGAGGACTCTCCTCCACTCCTTTTCTTTCTTTTGAAATTAGATCGTCTGTAGCCTGTGCTGGCCTGGAGTTCAAGGCTAGCTTAGGTCATTTAATGAGATCCAGCCACAAAAAGTAAAATGAGGGGGGGCTGGGGAGATGGCTCAGTGGGTAAGAGCACCCAACCGCTCTTCCGAAGGTCCAGAGTTCAAATCCCAGCAACCACATGGTGGCTCACAACCATCCGTAACGAGATCTGGCACCCTCTTCTGGAGTGTCTGAAGACAGCTACAGTGTACTTACATATAATAAATAAATAAATCTTTAAAAAAAAAAAAAGTAAAATGAGGGCTGGCGATACAGCTCAGTGGTAAAGCACTTCTAGGATGGACAGAGCCCCGGATTCAAGATCTCATAGCAGCAGCAGCAGCAACAACAACAACAGCCTTCGAAAGCAGGCATGGTGGTGGACATCTCCTCCCCCAGCACGTGGGAGATGGAGACTGGAGGATCAGGAACTCGAAGCCAGACTGGGCTGTATGAGACCCTGCCTTAAAACAAAAGGTAAATAAAAACAAACAAAGCTTCACGCCCTAAAACACAGTCAGTTTGTGGTGGTCCAAGTGAAGGAAGTTGGTTTTATGAACAGATCGAAGACAGCAGAGAAAAACAACCCCTAGAATGGACTGGTGATTTCAGCTCCGGTTTTGTGACAGAGCAATGGGGAGCTGATGGATGAGTGAGTTACTGTCCGGGGTGACTCCTGTGTGAGGATGGAGGCAGGGGGAGCATCATTACTACTCTGACGGATGCTGTCTGTCAGGAGATCCTGTGCTATCTCGCTAATGCTAATTTCTCAGAAAGTCAAAGAAACCTATGGGCTTCACTTGGTGACTGGAACTTTGATTTTTTTTTTTGGGGGGGGGGGCTTGGCCTGTTGGAGATGCTTAGTCCAAAACTGTGGACCCCTGGCTAGACTCAGTGGTTAAAGTGTGCACTTAGCATCGGAGAAACCATTAGTTCAGACCCCAGCACCAAACCAAAGCGAGAACACCCATGGCCTCCTGGAATCTTGATTTAAAATCCCTGAACGGAAAACACCCCTGGAGATCTCAGCATGGGCACTTATCTTATAGAAGAGTAAGCATGTCCAGAGAGGGGCCACAAAAGTTCTTGCCCTTAGCAGATGCCACACCCCACGGCTAGCCCCCTGGCAGTTTCATGAAGAGCAGTGCACATTTTCTGAGGGTGCTTCTTACTTTCCCGAGGTCCTTTCTCTTTCTCTTGGTCCATCTAATGACTGAGCGGAAAGTCCTGAGGGAGCCAGGTGACTCAGAGCTTAGGGTGACAGGGCAGGTTAGGGCTGTGCGTGGCAGAGATTGCTGGGCCACTAAGAGAAGGGAATGAGTCATGGAGGAAACCAGAGAGGCTTGTGGAGCTGGGCCAGCAGCTCGGCCTCAGGCCAAGATCGGCCCAGCAGCTGGAAGAGCTGAAAGAGGAAGGATCTGAAGAGGCAGCTCCTGAGGGAAGAGACTGGAAGGGTGGAGGGAGCTCGTATCGGGGCTGGTCAGTTACAGGGATGTGCGTTTTAGCTCTGGGACGCTGTGGGGACGCTGTGGGGCCACAGAAGTTTGGGTCCCTTCCTCTTTTGTCTTGGTGGCCAACTATTATGACACGTCTAAACCATTTTGCCACCTCAGGCCTTCCTTTCGTATTTCTTAAATCATTTTTTACACGTTCAGCTCAGTAACACTGATTACATAAATTGCAATACATGCAATGATCGTGGTTTCCAACATTCCGAAGGAAAAACGGCTCTCCCTTCCCTTCCCTATACCCCCTGGTAATCTCTAATTACTTTGCTTCTGTGGATTTGCCAATTCTAAGCTAGCTGTTTGTTTGCTTGTTTTTGCTTGTTTGTATAGGGCCTTACTATGTCCTGCCAGGCTGGCCTGAAACTCACAATGGCCTTGAACTTGTGCTTCTCTCCTGCACATTTGCTTAAACTCTCTGTGTAGGTAAAGATGACCTCCTGCCTCCGTCTCTTGGGGGGTTGGAATTAAAATTATGGGCATGTGGCACCATGCAGTTTATTAGTGTTGAGGACAGTCCTCGGCTTCATAAATGCCAGGCCAGGCCAGGCCCTCGTTTTAACTTATCAGGACAAGGCCCTGTGTAATACAGGTCGCCCTCACTTTGCTCTGTAGCCTATCTTGGACTTGAACTCTTGATTACAAACAAGAGTCAACATGTCCATTTTTTTTTATGTATTTATTGTGACAAAGTCTTGCTATCTATGGAGGGCTGGTCTTAGACTCATAATCTTTCAGCCTATATTTTTGGAGTGCCAGGCTCACTGGAAGTTCTGAGCCCATTGGAAGTTTCTTTTTTCTTTTTAATTTGGGGATAATCTCGTAAGTTTCTTCCAGAGGCACCAGTAGTTGTGGTTTATACATTAGTTTAGTTACAGCAGTAAAGGGGACTAAAATATTGTATTTAGAAAATACATAAAAACATATATTAAAATGTTAAAATAGAGTACAAGAATAAAACAATATTTTACATGTGCCATTTCATAAAACCTACAAAATTCCTGGTATCTACTAGTTATATACTTTTAATTTTTTTCTTGTATTTTTAAAAATTATATATATGTGTCTCCATGTGGGTTTGTGCATGTGAGTCCAGGTGCCCTGTGAGGCTAAAAGAGGGTGTTGGGTCCAATGGAACCAGGTTTACCTGTAGCAGTGAGCTTCCCAATGGGAGTGTTGGGATGTGAACTCAGGGTCCTCTGGAAGAACACGTGCTCTTCACTACAGCCATCTGTCCAGCCCAAAGCACACAAGAACAACAGCTGTCCTCAAACTGCTAACTCCACACTGGGCCATACATCTAATCCCCCATAAGATAAATACAATTTAAAAAAAAAAAACAATTGATGCAATACAATAAAATTGGTTTATCTGGGTCTGGAAGCCTAAAGTAATCTGCATAGGGACTTTGCCGACTCATTCCCGTTTATTTCTCAGAAACACAGCTCTAGAACTCTGGCTTGCTGTCTGAGAGCCCAGATAAAGTAAAACGTCTAAAAGGATTCAATGTTTATAGTTCCTCTGACTCAGCATATTTTTTTATTCCCTGTTGGCAAAGAAAACGATGATTCTCTGAGGCTCTCCACTATCTCCGGCAATAGAGCAAGCTTTGAGGTCCCTTGTCCAAAGGTTCATCCTTGCAAAGGCAGTATGAGGGACAGTGGCCGGGGACAGTGGGCACTGGCCCTGCTCCCGCTGGGGCTGCCCAGAGCCTCAGATTGCCTTGTCTGCTTCATCTGGAAAAGTCAAGGACTTGTGCTGTTTTTACCTGAAGCAAAAGAAGAAAAGGAATAAAAATCCAGAGAAGACTTTAAAAGGGTTGAACACAATAATCCTGGCATATGAGAGAGAGAGAGAGACAGACAGACAGACAGACAGACAGACACAGACAGAGAGACAGAGAGGGACAAAGAAAAAGAGAGAATGATTTCCTCAAGTTCATGTCAAGCCTAATCTATATAGTTGAGTTCTAGGTCAACCAGGGCTACCTAGTGAGATTTGTTTTTGTTTGTTTGTATGTCTGTTTGTTTGTTTGTTTTAAAAGACATTTAAAAGGAGAGAATTCTGACACGTGATACAGTACTGTGAACCCCTAGGACACTGCATCAAACTAGTCAGAAAGAGAAGCGTGGTGCACACAGAGGCTGGGGAAGGAGACAGTGTTTGATGGGAACAGGGTTTTAGTTTGAAAAGATGGGAAAATTGTGGAGATGGGCGTTGTCTGCACAGCATCAGGGACCAGTTAGTGATGCTGAGCTGCTCACGTAAAGGTAGGATTGATATCACATGTTCTACCACAGCACAGCATTTGAATGAGGGATCCACCCCAAGCCAGTCACGGTGGCTCACACTTGTAATTCCAGTACTTGAGAGGGTGAGGCAGGTGGGGTGCTGGATTATAGGCTTGTGCAACCATTCCCAAATTATGCAATTCTGGGGACTGAACCCAGGGCTTCCAACTGACCTACATCTCCAGCTCCCAAGTAACCACATCTGCTGAGCTTTGCAGCCCAGCATAAAACATCTGGACAGAAATGGCCAGACTGGGTCCCACCCACTCCAGTGTTCCAAGGTAGCCCTGGCTGTTCTGGCACTCACTCTGTAAACCAGACTGGCCTCCAACTCAGAGCTCTGCCTGCGTCTGCCTCAGGGACTAAGGGCCTGCACCATCACCACCTGGCATATTTGTTCTTTAGGATGTTTACATGTATTTGTTTGTCATGGGGGAGGGGCACACTTTTGCCACATCCACAGAACAGTTAGAGACAACCTGTGAGAGTTGGTTCTTTCCTTCCACCATGTGGGCCCTGGGGATGACTGTGGTTAGCAAGAGAAGAGGAAGGAGCTGGAGTGACAAGTCCCCAGACCATGGGCACTGAGAAGGTCTTGGTCGTTTTCTGGGCATCTTAGCATCTGCTTAAACGGTAGATTCTTGTTGTTTGTGAGTTAGTCATCTTAGGCTTGTCCTCTGATGACCACTGAGGCCTATGACACTGTCACCATTATTCGGTCAGGGCATAGGTTTGGGTTTCTGTGGCTGAGAAGAAGGACCTAGGATTTTGGAGAGCATCTCTTTCCCCTGTGCTTTGCAAAGCTCCCCGCAGGCATGCCTCTTACAAGCCAAAATCTTCCTCCCCATTGCTCCTCCAGGCCTCAGAGCATGCTTGACACCAACAGGTTCTCAGGCCTATAACCCCGGCACTGGTAACACTGAGGCAGGAGGATTATGGATTCTAGATCCCCCTGGGCTGCATAGTGATACTATGTCTAAAACAAAGCAAAGGACAACAGACTGAGCGACTAGGGAGTGAGCCATAGAATCCTCTGGCAAAGTTCAAGGCACATCGTTCTGGTGCCCTCGCTGATAGTGTAATCCTCAGGCAGAGGCAACGTCTCTTTAGTCCCTAGGAGCCAGGAATGAAATTGCACTGTAAAACTAACAGCTACTCATAGGCAGACAAAAGTTCAAGGCTGATGGAGAGAGAAAGAATTTCTGCCAATTTAATTTGATGTCTATATTTTTAAAATCTTGATTCGTAGAAAAAGTCAGATAGTACCTACTTTTAAATTCTCGGTGTACTAACTTATACGGTTTACCTAGCTATGTGGACCAGGTTGGCCTTGAACTCAGAGATCTGCCTGCCTCTGCCTCCAGAGTGCTGGGGTTAAATATGTGTGCCACCATGCTTCAACTTTGCTGGATTCCTC